>NW_004955435.1:14979442-15036470 GCF_000276665.1 Chinchilla lanigera | reverse complement strand
CTGTGCTGCTGAGCTAAGTCCCCAGCCCCTTCTATTCCTATTTTTTAAAGGAATCTCCACACTGATTTCCACAGTGGTTACACCAGTCTGCACTCCCACCAAGAATTCAAGTTTCATGACAGTAAGTATGTTTTTCTGTGGTATTCAGTGATGTTCTGCCTGAATTTAGAGCAGTCTCTGATTATATGCTCAATAAATTTTTGTTGACTGAAAGAAACTTAGACTACCGGTCATCGAGGAGCTCAAGGAAAGGGAAAAGGCAACAAGATACTCAAAATCAGAGTTTCAGAAATTTCAGTATTTCCTCCATTTCAAGTTTTATCATATCCAGGTGGCTTGGGAAGTCACTCAATGACCAACTTTTCCTTGTTTTATGGTGCAAACATTGTTACAAAAGAGAAAGATTAGTGATGAGTTTTAGAAGCTTGAGGTTTTATGAGTGTGTCCGACTCTCTGCTCCCTACAACCAGCGAGATCCCTGATTCTCTAGAGGCAGAAGGGTTGGATGGATAGAATGTGGCTATTGGAAGCTTCCGTGGCAGTTGGTGAAATACCAGTTGGATCAGTGGGAAGGACACGAGCAGGACTCAGAAGGGGGCCAGGTCAGAAAACTCTCGTAAAAATCAGCCACGCTGGAGGCTCATCTGCTTGAGTCCTGAGAGGCATCAAGGTATAGTATAAAATGTAGGGACTAGGAGACAAAAATCCACATACTGACCACTCAGTGATATAAGGCAAATTACTTAATGCTTTGTCCTCATGTCTAGAATAGACATAATTTGTATTTCACAGGGTTTAGGTGAAGATGAAGTGATATTACATGATAGATGTAAAAGTGCTCTGTGAACTGAAAAGTGTTTGTCAAAAACAAGCTACTAGCTGGATGTGGTGGTGCACGCCTGTAATCCCAGCACTCAGGAGGCTGAGGCAGGAGGATTGTTGTGAGTTGGAGATCAGCCAGGGCTACAAAGTGAGCTCAAGGCCAGCCTGAACTGGATAATGAGACCCTTTCTCAAAAAAACAAACAAAACAAAACAAAACAAAATAAAAAACAAGTTATTAGCTCCGAAGGCATTTTCCCAGGGCTTCTCTGTTCTGTCCACCCTATGCCTTCAATCATTGAATTTATTGGTTACATACAATTTAGGGCTCTTGTAAACTGTTATATTGTTGTAAACTCAGGCCCTTTTCTCTTTAATATCTCTCAAGGTTCATAAAATCAAATCTCAATCTGGCCCAAGTGAACCATCATTATTTGTGATTTAAGAGACCATGCTTTGGCATTTCAGTATTGTTTCCAGAAATTTATGATGATAATGCTTTATCTCCCCAGGGAGACTATAAAATGCTTGTTGTTAAGAGTATAGACTGCTGAGTCATTTAGCATGAAGTTTAAAGTTTGGCTTTGCTTCTTATTAGCAGTGCAAGGCTTTGGTAGTTTAGTTAATCTCTTTTAGTGTTACTCTTCTCATCTGTGATATTGACATGATAATTCTCTTCAGAGTGCAGTTGGGAAAATTAAAAGAAAGGATACAGCTGAAGTTCTTAACAGAGTACCTGGTCCAGGGCTGGGGATTTAGCTCAGCGGCAAAGCGCCTGCCTGGCAAGCGCAAGGTCGTGAGTTCCGTTCCCGGTACCGGAGAAAAACCAAAAAAAAAAAAAGTAACAATGCAGAGTACCTGGTCCATTGTAAGAGATTAACCAACTGAATTTTATTAACAGTAGCCACCAGCATAAGGCTAAAAAGACATTACAATTGGGGTTTCCCAATGTACTTGATTGAAAACTGGAAATAAATCAAAGAAAGCAGAGTAGTTCCCAGCCAAACTTGGCTCTAGTGTCACAGCCTATCAATGGAAACAGAAAGGTTATGGTTTCCTGACCTGGCAGAGATTGAACAGCAACAAAAAGGCAACTTATTTTTTGGGGTTGACAACTGATAAATCCCATTTGAAATGTCATTGGGTTTAGGCAGAGGAAGGGAATATTGGCAATATTAGTCCTGAAATGTGGGACAGGAACATGGGTATAGTATAGCATAACACATATTTCCTAGGACATTTCCCAATTTCAAATCATCTCCATTTTCAGATCAGGTATCTTAATTTTTGTTCAGAAAAATTTTATGGACACATAGGTAGGTGTAAAATTGCATATCAGTAGCATTGTTTATTTATTTGGTTATTTTTAAAATTTATCTTCACAATCAACAGTTTTTGAAGTCTCACTGAGCTCTGTGGTAGGTTCTAGGGGTCAGAGATACTTACATAAACATTGCATTGAAATGCTGAATGTGCTCTTGTAAGGGTTATATACAAAATGATATGGGGTATGGGAGGTGGGGAAGACGTGGTGGTCTCAGAACAAATTTCGCAAAGAAAATGGAAGGCTGGAAGAACAGCTAAGACTGCCATGTCAGAAAAGATAATCTTTTAGAGAGGAAACAGCTCAAGCAAAGACCTGCAGGTACGTGGGATGTCACTGAATCACAAGAGGGGATGGCTGGTGGGGAACAAGACTGAAAAGTTAATTTGAATTCAGAATGTAGAGGATCTTGAATTCTACCTCAGGCAGAACTTTACTAAAAAGGTAACACAGAAGTGGTGAAGGAAGTTAAACTGGGGGTGACATGAGTCTAAAGGTAGTTTTGATAGCAGTGCAGAGGAGAGACAAGGTGGAGAAAGCTCAGAAGCATTGGGAGAAGTATGGAAAATGTCCAGTCGATGATGATTGGCCCTAAATTAGGATTGTAGCCATGGGAATAGAGAGAAGACATCAATTTTAGGTATATTTCTTATGTAATTGATCAATCTTCAAATTGTGTATGAGAGAAATGCTGTACTTCCAAGGGAAACTTCCATAAATAAGAAGGGAAATTATAAAACGTCAACAGTAGTGAGCAGAGGAGAGAATAGCAATGGCCTGTGATGGGTCATCTGCTCCGACTTTGACCTGAACCTGTGGCTGTGGTGTGAGCTTTAGCCTCAGTGTTGCGCTCTCTCCATCCCCCGGCATATACAATTTGCTGCTCTGCCAGATGGAAACTAGCAGAAGCCAGCTGGTCATCAGATGATCCATCCAAAATTAACAATTGGGCTGGAAGGTGCTCTGAAGATGGGAGGTCCTGGGTTTTTATCTTTTGGGGTGTGCTGTCTTTCAAGTCACCCTTGTTCACCTGACGCAGGACAAAACTCAGTTTAGTATGGGGCGGATACACCTGCTTTCTGGACTAGCTAGAGGGCCAATGATGTTTTCAACAAGAAGAAGGCAGAGGAGAAGCTGATTGGGCCAGGTGTACTGAGACAGGAGGGTGAGTTGACAAGGGTTTGGGAGCATGGAGGGAGGCTGGCTGTGTACAATCCTATTTCCTAGGTCTTCCAGGCAGCCAGCGTGTACTTTTTAATCATACATTTCTTTCTGTTTTGAACAGTGCATTTATTCATTTACTCAACAAGTACCTGTGTTAGGAACCTACTATCAGCATCTGCCCCAAGCCTAGGAACACTGAGGCAAAAAATGAAACCAGCACCATCTACTTCCGACTTCATTCTCTTTGTTAGTTCAGCTCTGAGGCTGATAGGATACAGGAGGGCTTGGGTGGGGATAAAGGTGTTCTCTTTGATGATTCTCACTTGTTTACATGTATTCAGAGAATATTATGTGATTTTTTTCTGCTTCACCCACTAAATTATAATCTCAGAATTTTCAGGGCCTAGCCTATTGCCCAGCACATGTGAAATGCTCGGTAAGAGTATTAAATGAAAGACTGGACTGTTCTGAGAGGAAATTTTTAACAGTGTTTGGTGTGCCAGAAACTTCTGGTACTTAAGTGAGGAACAGGACAGTTGATAAGTATGTAGCATTATGAAAATCCCGCTGTAGTATTGTAGAAATACAATCCACTAGAGTAGATTTAGTAATTTTTTTCTGCATCTTTGATTTTGCAGTCAGGTGACCAAGGACTTAGTCTCTCCTAGCATTAAAATTTGGAGCTACTGTGTAGATAGAATCATTGCATGGCCTTTAGCTAATCAAATAAAAAAATTAAATCAAGTTGCTATTATATTTCTCCAAATCTGGGAAGCCAGAGATAACAAATGGAACAGGGATGTTTTAAATATTAAGAATAATCATTTTCCATTTGTATGTTTATCTTTTCCAGAATATTGCTTGTGTCATTGGGTTCTACATGATTACGTATACCACCTGATAGGATAAATAGTACAGTATAATCTCCTTTCCAGATAAAGAAGGTGAGGCAGACCGAAAATAAATGATTTATGCAAAGAATCAGGTCTGGTTACTGGGAGAATTGAGATTGGAACACAAACTTCTTGACTAGAATTATACTTATCTCTGTATTTGGTTACAGAAGTCCCAAGTTCCCCAAAGAAGAGGGCTTGATATGTTTAGATTATTGATGAAACTTTAATGCCTTATAGTAGAGATTCAGTAAGTGTTAGTTTAATTGATGACTAAATTATTTCTTCCTTTTCTTTATATTATTTTTCTTTCTTTTTTTTTTTCTGTCTTTTTGAGACAAGGTTTCATTATGCAGTTCAGGCTAGCTTTGAGCTCTTTTTATAGCCCAGGCTGGCTTCAAACTCAAAGCAATCCTCCTGCCTCAGGCACTTGAGTGCTGGGGTTACAGGGATGTGCCAGCATACCTTGCCATTTTAATTCCTTAAATCTGTTTTCATTGCCACTTTTTTTTTTTTAATACTGAGAATTGAACTCAGGGCCTTGCACTTGCCAGGCAAGCATTGTGCCACTGAGCTGTATCACTAGCCCTATTGTTATGTTTGTTTGTTTGTTTTAAAGAGAGTAGTACACGAGAAACAAACAAACAAAAAAATAGAGCAGAAGCAACATACCAGTATCACGAACATAAACAAATCAAAGCAAGAACATTCAAAGTGATACAGGGTCTCAAGACAAATTAATACAAATCAACAGTGATTGTTACATTGTGTATTGCTATCCTCAACTACATAGCTCAGGTTATCAGATGTAAGAATGAAAGATTGCTCAAACTGTTGAAGAGAATAAGAAAATAATTCTTCAGTAAAACCTTAGAGATAATACAGAGTTTCACTAGACAAGGTGGTAGTTCACCATTGTAATTCCATTGCATATTGTTACCTTCAAATCAGTTGCTCAGACCACTAGACACAAGCATGCAAAGTCGATCAGAACATAAAAAACTGTGAGCATTAACTGTTCATTTCAATATACCATCATACAACAGCGATACAGTCATTGCAGCTGTTGACATATATATTTGTTTTGCCTTCCTTCTTTCTTTTATTTTCTTTCCCTCATCCCAGTCGTTCCTTCCTTTGAGCAGTTCCTTCCTTTGAGCAGTTTCTTTCCTTTTCCTATTACCTATTGTACGTTTTGAGTTTTACCTAGTCTTTCAGGTTCCTACTCCAAGGAGCCAATATGATGTTCACACATCTGGGTCCGATTTATTTCACTTATGAGTATGGTTTCTAGTTGCATCCATTTACCTACAAAAACCTCTAGTTTATCTTTTTTAATATCTGAGTAATACTCCATTGTTTAAAAATACCACAACTTTTTTATCCATTCCTCAGTGGATGGGCATCTGGGTTGTTTCCAAGATTTAGCTGTAACAAATTGTGCTGCTATACACATGGGTGCACATATATTGCTGTCGTATGATGTCTCTAATTTTTCTGGGAAAATAACCAGAAGGGGAATAGCTGGATTAAATGGGACTTCCAATCCTACTCTTGTGAGGAATCTCCAAATTGATTTCCCCAGTGGTTTCACCAATCTACACTCCCACCAGCAGTGGAGTAGGGTTCCTTTCTCCCTACAGTCTCTCCAGCATTTGTTATTGGTTGATTTCTTGATGATAGCCATTCTTTCTGGAGTGAGATAGAATCTCAGTGTTTTAATTTGCATTTCTCAAATGACTAATGGTGTTCAACATTTTTTCATTATTTATTCGCCACTAGTATCTCTTCATTAGAGAAGTGTGTATTCATCTCAGATGCCCATTTTTGGATTGGGTCTTTGAATTTGGGAGGTCTGATTTTTTTTTTTAATTCTTTATATGTCCTAGATAGAAGTCCTTTTTCTGAGGGTCAGTTGACTAAAATTTTTTCCCAATTCATGGGTTTTCTTTTTACTTTATTGGTGATTTCTTTAGATGTGCAAAAACTTTTCAATAAGATCAGATCTCAGTTGTTGATTCTTTAAATATTTCCCGTGCAGTTTGGTTTTTGTTCATGAACTCTGTGCCTGCCCCAAAGTCGTTAAGATTTTTACCTACTTTCTCTTCCAATAGATTTAGCGTTTCTGTTTTAATATTTAGATCTTTGATCCATTTTGACTTTAAATTTAGTGCATGGTGAAAGACATGGGTCTAGTTTTAGTCTTTGGCATGTGGAAAGCCAGTTTTTCCAGCACCATTTATTAAAGAGTCTCTCTTCCTTCCATTGAACATGTCTGGCCCCTTTGTTGAAGATAAGGTGACTGAGTGTGTTTGTAGTTGTATCTGTATCTTCTAATCTGTTCCATTGATCTTCAGGTCTGTTTTTGTGCCAGCACCATGCTGATTTTGTCACAGTAGCTTTGTAATATAATTTTAAGTGAGGAATTTTGATGCCTCCTGCCTTTCCTTTGTTTCCCAAGAGTGCTTTTGCTATTCTAGGCCTCTTCTGGTTCCAGATGAACTTTAGGAATGTTTTCTCTGGGTCTGTGAGGTATACTAATGTTATTTTAATTGGGATTGCATTGAATCTGTACAACAATTTTGGGAGTATGGCCATTTTCACAATGTTGGTTCTTCATATCCATGAGCAAGGAATATCTTTCCATTTTCTGATATCCTCTTTGATCTCTTTTTTCAGAGCACTATAATTTTCACTGTATAGATCTTTTACTTCTTTTATGAGATTGATTCCTAAGTATTTCATCTTTTTAGATGCTATTGTGAAAGGTGTGGTTTCCCTAATTTCTGTCTCAGTCTGTTTATTACTTGTGTACAAGAATTATTGTTATGTTTTTAACTCCTTAAATTAGTTGTTTTTTTGTGTTAATATGGTCAATTATGTACAGATCCCTCTAGTGATTTCATTGCGTACCACAGGTTTTAATTTGCGTTTTCATTGTGATTCAGATTTAAATGTTTTCATATTCAAACTTTCCAATACATGATTTTAAATCATGATTTTTAAAATTAGGTTTATTGGTACAATTTAGATATACATAATGATCATATTCATCATAGGGAATTTGTACCTGTATATGTCTTGATTCCTCTTTCTTCCCCCAGGCCCCTCCCTTCCCTTTAACCCCTCTTCCCTCCATATTTACAAAGCTTTGTTTCCATTTTATCCTACTTTTATCATTTTTTTTCTTTTCCCTTCCTTTCACCCTTCCCTCTTTGTAGTTCCTCTTTCCTTTTGAACAATTTCTTCCTATTTCACAATATCTGTTGTACATTTTGGTCTTTATTTACTCTTTCAGTTTCTCATATCAGGGAGACAATGAGATATTTACATTTTTGTGTCTGATTTATTTTACTTAAGAGTATGATCTCAAAGTGAGTCTATTTACCTAGAAATACCTCAAGAAATATCGACTTTATGGTTGAGTAGTACTCCATTGTATAAAAAACCACATCTTCTTTATCCACTACTCAGTTGATGGGCATTTGGGTTGTTTCCAATATATAGCTATTACAAACTGTGCTGATAAAGATATGTATCACTATGATATAATATTTTCAATTTTTCCTGGAAGATACCCAGAAGGGGAACAGCTAGGTCAAATGAGACCTCTAATTGTAATTTTTTGAGGAATCTCTACACTGATTTCCACAGTGGTTGCACTGGCCTACACTCCCACCAACAGTGGAGAAGGGTTCTTTTCTCCCCACAGCCCCTCCAGCATTTGTTATTGGTTGATTTCTTGATGATAGCCATTCTTTCTGTGGTGAGATGCAATCTCAGTGTTGTTTTAATTTGCATCTTTTGAATGACTACAGACACTGAGCGATTTTTCATATGTTTACTTACCATTTATATTTCTTCATCTGAGAAGTGTATATTCATCTCAGATGCCCATTTTTTGATTGGGTCTTTAAATTTGGGGCATCTGATTTTTTTCAATTCTTTGTATGTTCTAGATATTAATCCTTTATTTGAGGGACAACTGGCAAAACTTTTCCCCACTCTGTGAGTTGTCTTTTCACTCTGTTGGTGATTTCTTTTGCTGTGAAAAAACTTTTTAATAGGATGAGATACCAGTTGTTGATTCTTTATAGCATTTCCCATGCAGTTAGGGTTTGGTTCATGAAATCTTTGCCTATATCCATGTCTTTAAGAGTTATGGCTATTCTGTCTTCCAGCAGATTTAGTGATTCTGCTTATATTTACATCTTTGATCCATTTTGATTTTAGCTTAGTACCTGGTGATAGATATGAGTCTACTTTTAGTCTTTGGGATGTGGAAAGCCAGTTTTTCCATAATCATTTATTAAAGAGGTTATCTTTCTTCCAGTGAATGTGTTTGACACCTTTGTCACAAATAAGGTGGCTGAGTGTGTTTGGAGTTGTTTCTTCATCTTTTAATCTATTCCATTGCTCCTCAGGTCTGATTTTTTTACCAGTACCACACTGTTTTTATCATAGTAGCTTTATAGCATAATTTCAAGTCAGGGTTTGTGATACTCTCTGTCTTGCCTTCGTTGCTGAGAATTATTTTTGCTATCCTAGGTCTATTTGGTTCCAAATGAATTTTAGGAATATTTTCTCTAATTCTATGAGGTATGCTAATGATATTTTGATTGGGATTGCATTATATCTGTATAACAATTTGGGGAGTAAGGCCATTTCAATTATGTTAGCCTGGCAACATAAGCAGGCAAGCAGCCTTGGTCTGCAGCAGGACAAAGGTACTCCTGTGTCCAGTGATCAGCATGTAAGGAGAAGTCAGTGGTGTGGAAAAGAGGAAGCTGTGCAAGGTCTGGAAGGAGCCAGCTGTACATTGTTGCTTCTCTTTTTGGTTCAATTTAATATTCTTTTGCTTTCTCTTTCACTCCTTCTCTTCCGTGCTCTTTTCCAATTTCCCAAAACTTGGGTGATCTTCCTTTGCTCTCCAGCTTTGCTTCTACTGTATTTGCCCTCATTCATCTTTTTGTTTTGTCCCCTTTCCCTTTTACCCACCCCCAAAGGTAAAATCACTCTACTAAGGGGAAACTCATTGCGTATAAATTCCTGGCATATAATGGATTTTGTTATATGATGGTACAATTTGGACCTATCATTAAAGGTACCAAGTTAATAGTTACCACAGTTTGTCAGTAGGTAGGCTGTGCTTGAGGCTATTGTTATTGCAACTATACTACTATAGCCAGGATGTCCTGCTTGTTGTAATCATAACAGGGGTCATAACCACCACCATAGTCCAGTACCAGTGAACTAAGTGTTGAGCCAAATAGATAGCAACTTTTCACTTTAAATTAATTGGGAAGGTAGGCTGTTAGGATAGACACAAAGACCAAGAACCACCTATACCTAGAACACATTTCTGAGGAGTAGACATTTCTTGGGGAAGCCTCAATACTAGTGGTAAAGTTATCTACCACAAGAAATCTACAAGCATTAACACAGAAAAACAAATAAAAAGTACAAAATAAAAAATGACAAGACACAGAAGCAAAATGCAACCCCAGACCTCCAGCCTACCCAGGACAAGTGCAGAGCACATTGAGATAGAAGAAATCAAAAGCCATCTGCTGAAACTTTCTGAAATGATAGCAGCAGAAGTGAAAATAAACAAATGGATGAGTCTATTTAAAAAAAAAATCTCTCAAGTAAAAAAAAGAAATGACAATCAAAATGAAAGACATTAGAGCAGACACAGATAAAAAATAGAGGAGTTTAGCAAAAGGTTAGAAACCATGAATCCCCAACATAGGAAAGAAATGGAATCCATGAAATAGATCCAAACAGATATCCAAGAGATTAAAAGTTCCACTGAAAGTATATGCAACAGATTGAATGGAGAGGATAGAATTGATATTCTAGATAGATCTGATATCTAGAAGACAGGATTGTGGTTAGTAATCACAAAAAGAAAGACATCCTAAAGGGGCTGGGGATTTAGCTCAGCGGCACAGCATCTGCTTGGCAAGTGCGAGGTTGTGAGTTCGATTCCCAGTACTGGAAAATCACCCCCTCAAAAAAGAAACAAACAAACAAAAAAGAAAGACATCCTAAAGGGGCTGGGGATTTAGCTCAGCGGCACAGCATCTGCTTGGCAAGTGCGAGGTTGTGAGTTCGATTCCCAGTACTGGAAAATCACCCCCTCAAAAAAGAAACAAACAAACAAACAAACAAAAAAGAAAGACATCCTAAAAATAGCAAGGGATCATGAAAACTCAATCCAACAGTTACAAAATGAATCAGAGAATAACAACATAAGATTGATCAAAGTAAATGAGACAACTGGAGACAGTGCAAATGCCTTAAAAAACCCCTTCACAGAAGTAATGGAAGAAAACTTCCCACACATGGATAAACATTTTGGCATACAAATAAGTGAAGCATACAGCACTCCAAATAGACATCAGTAAAATAAATCTACACCAAGGTATATAATAATCAAGATTCCAGAAATTCAGCACAAGTATAGAATATTAAAAGCAATTAGATAAAAAAGACAAATCATCTATAAAGGAAAAACCATCAAATCAAGGAGAACTTGGAGTGAGGTATTTCAAGCCTTTAAAGAAACCTAGACTGATGTAACTCACAAAGCTATCTTTCAAAATCAGTGGAGAAATAACTTACTTCCATGACAAAGAAGAACTAAAGAATTTCATGCCCAGCAAACCAGCTCTCCAAAATAATCTGAATGATATTTTAGAAAACAATAACAAAGACCTCAATTCCAAGAATACCAATAGAAAGAAGCCACCAGGCAAGGCAAGCTATTAAACAGAGGGGAAAGACAAGGAACCAACAATAGGAAAAAAATATGAGGAGGATAAGCCAATACATATCAGTTATAACTATCAATGTAGATGTTCTTAATTCATCAATCAATAGAAACAGACTGACCCAATGGATCAAGAAGCAAGATCCAACAATATGCTACATACAAGAAACATATTTAACTAAAAAAGAAATGAAATCATGATTTTAAAAAATTATCTTTTTAAATTGATGTGTAACATTGCAAACTGGTCGGTGTGAAACTTTTTTTTTTTTAAATATGTTAGGACATTATTTATGATATAGTGTATGCTCAATTAAAAATTTTTTTGCAGGGGCTGGCAATTTAGCTCAGCGGCACAGTGCCTGCCCAGCAAGCACAAGGCCATGAGTTCAATCCCGGGTACTGGGGGAAAAAAAAGAAATTTTGCAAAAATATATAATCTTTAACTGCTGGCACTATGTTTTATATATAATCAGTTTGACTGAGGTTATAGTATCGTTTGAATAATCCTTTATTAGAATTTTGTTCAGCTGTTCTACTAGTTAATGAAAGAGGTATGTTAGATTCTGTCACTGTGATGGAAGATTTGTCAATTTTTTGTCATTATGTAATTTTTTTTACTTTTTACAATTTGAAGCTGTGTTACTAAGTACATAAAAGTTTAGAAGTGTGTATCTTCCTGGCAAATAGAAACATTGATGATTATATAGTGACCCATTTATTCAGTAATATTTG
Source organism: Chinchilla lanigera (assembly GCF_000276665.1). Classification (NCBI taxonomy): domain Eukaryota; kingdom Metazoa; phylum Chordata; class Mammalia; order Rodentia; family Chinchillidae; genus Chinchilla; species Chinchilla lanigera. The sequence continues at coordinate 15,024,758 of NW_004955435.1, read as the reverse complement.
CAGATATCAGTATGACTACACCAGCTTTTTAGTCCATTGCTATTCTTTTAAAAATATCTGTCTTGCTGTCTATCTCACCCTCTTCTTTTTAGTGCTGAAGATCGAACCCAGGGCCTTACACTTACTAGGCCAGCATTGTACAACTAAGCTATACTCCCAATGCTCACACTGACTTTTAGACCACAGAATTTGGCCTATTTACTGTAATATTTAGATTCACTTTACTGTCTTAATTTGGACTGTTTCTGTTTCTGTTTCAAAATTCCCACTCTTTTCTTGTTTCCTTTTTTGGATTGGAATTTATCACCTTATTCCATCTCTTCCCTTTAGAAACTGTTCTATTTTTATAACGGTTATCATAAAATTTCTTTTTCTTTCTCTCTCTCTCTTTTGGTACAGAATTTTGCTAATTTTCCCAGGCAGACCTCAAACTTTCCATCCTCCTGTCTCAGTTTCTTGAGTATCTAGCATGCAACACTGAGCCTACCACACTAGAAATCTTAATGTGTGTAATTTCTTAAATATAAATTAAAGCTGATTAATGTATTTCTCTCCCCTTCTAACAATACAAGGAAGCTTAGAGTACAATTATTCAGATTAGTCTCCCTCAACTCACATGCTATCACTGTTCACATTTCTGTTTAATTTTTTAATCCTATAAATTATTTTATTATTGTTTTATATGATCAAGTTTTAAAGATTTACCTGCATATTTGTCAACTATTTTACTATTTTCCTTCTGGCATCTCAAATCTTTTTTCTGATATCATTCTACTTTTTAAAGTATATTCTTAAAAGTTCATTTGATGTTTGTTAGTAAAGTTCCCATTTTTTTTAAGTTCCCATTTTTAATTACTTAAATTTTTCTTTATTCCACCTTTATTTCTGTAAGTTTTTTTTTAAACTATGGATACATTTTAAGGTAGATTAATTTTTCATTTTAGTCTTCTGAAGAACTTTACACCCTCACAAATATACCTCTCTGTCACTCTGTATGTATTTATACATAATATCTATTTGCATTTCCCTAATATTTAGTGATGTTGAGCATCTTTTCATGTGCTTATTGGTCATTCATGTATCTTCTCTGGAAGAATGTCTGCCCAAGGCTTTTACTCTCTTTTTGTAATTTTGTTGTTGTTGAATTGCAAGAGTTCTAGATTCATTCTAGATACACCTTACTAGGTAGGTGACTCACATTTTCTCCCATTCTGTAAGTTGCAATTTAATATTAAGTTTTCGGGGCTGGGGATTTAGCTCAGCGGCAAAGTGCCTGCCTGGCAAGCGCAAGGTCATGAGTTCGGTTCCCGGTACCGGAAAAAAAACAACAAAAAAAAAAAAATTAAGTTTTCAATTTAATAGTATCATTTGATGCACAACAATTTAACTTTTTTTTTTTTTGCGGTACCGGGGATCGAACTCACGACCTCGTGCTTGCCAGGCAGGCACTTATGCCACTGAGCTATATCCCCAGCCTCTCAAAAGTTTCAATTTTTTTTTTTTTGCGGTACCGGGGATCAAACTCACTACCCTGCGCTTGCGGCAGGTGCTTAAGCCACTGAGCTATATCCCCAGCTTGGTGATTTAACATTTTTCTATAATCTAATTATTTATTTTTTCTCTGTTGCTTGTGCTTTTAGGGTTATGTCTAAGAAATCACTAGTAAATCCAATGCCATGAAGATTTCCCTCTATTTTTTTTTTTTCTAAGAGTGTCATAGTTTTAGCACTTATGTTCAGAAATTTGATCCATTTTGAATTAGTTTTGTAGATGGTATAAAGTATGTCTAGGTTTACAGGTATTAGTGGCCCTGTTTCCAATGATAAACAACCTTTCTGGGTGCTCACAGAAGAGGTCATATTCCTTATATGGGTGGGCTTTGAGCTAAGAATGTAAAGCTCTGAGTTCATAATTTCCTTGTCCCAAGTTCTCCAGCACCCTTGGAAGTAATTAATCAATCCCATTATAGTTCACATTTTCACTAAAATATCCTATGGCAGCAAGTAATTGTTCTTCTAAGTTACCTTCAATGGCAGAAGTAGGCAAACTACACCTTCTAGGCCAAATCTAGTTTACTTCCCATTTTTGTGAATAAAGTTGTATTGGAGCCCAGCCACTCCAGGTACAGTACTTATTGTCTGTTGCTGTTTTTGTGCTACAACCACTGAGTTGAATATTTGCGGCAGGGCCACGTGGCTTACAAAATCTAAAATATTTATCATCTTTCCCTTTTCAGAAAAAGTTTGCTAAACCTTGGTCTAAAGGCATCTGGTCAAAGGTGTCAATATGTGTAATAACTGTTCTGCTACTGCATGATATATAGTACTAGTGTCCTCTTTACCACTGTAAACAGGGCCATTGATATCTGTAAACCTAGTGTAATCAGAGAATAAATTCCAGAGAACCTAGAACCTATTCCAAGAGCTTTGCCTTAAGGATCTGTACCCCTGGAGTCCTAATTGGAGCCAAATTCTCTGTCAGAGTTCTTTCAAAGAAGCAAAACTACTGTAGATTTGACCTCGCACAATTGTGATGTATGTTTACCAGTCTCTGTGAAATATCATCCTTGTGTTTGATAGTAAAGCATGAAGTTTTCAGGGCAGGGTGATGAAAATAAAGTGGAGAAAAGGAACAAGGAATAGGCAGGAACTCAGGAACACCTATCTCATCTCTCACCACCTCCAACTGAGATAGTGTGGGTGTCTACAGGAGAGGCTGGCCACTCTGTTTTGGAGCTAAGTGCTCATTTGGCTCAGGAGTCAGAAAAGCTGAAGGAAGCTCCAGGAGGAGGCGGGAAGCTTCTGCCTCCATGCCAAGGAGATGAGCCAGCAGATAAGTGACAATGTACGGGGGCTGCACTAGTACCTAGTGCCATCACCAACTATTTGCTCATCCAAATACTATGGCTGCTGCTTCCAAAGCTCACACAGAATGTCTCTTATGATGCATCCTAGTCAGAAACACACAAGGAAGAGAGTTATGAGACATCACCATGTTAACTATGTTAATAAATTACAAACTACCAGAATCACATTTCCAACTTTTAATTGTATTACATTATTCTAAATTTTAATTTAAAATATTTTAGATTTCTAGTCAAATTTTTAATGTTGCTTCTCTGTGCACCTCTCACTCAGAGGGTGAGAGAATGCAGTCAAGGAGACCTCACCTATCCCCCCTGCCCTCTGTCCTGCTTAAATCCATCCTCCTTCCTACCGCTGGGGTAAACCACCCCATACACAGACAGGACTAGGACGTGCATGCTACTCCCTGGGTGCTGCGTTTGCTGGTGGAGATTGGGAGTGTAGGGATATAATGTAAGGTATCTTGCTTTTATTGTGGTAAAAGCGAAATAACACAATTTGCAATTTTGGCCATTTTTAAACATACAGTTCAATGACATTAAGTATAGAAGCATTGTTGTGAAGTCATTACCATCATCCATCTCCAAAGTTTTCTTTGTTCTTCCAAATGAAAACATTGCACTGATTAAACTATACATCCCTATTGCCTTCTCCCCCAATCTCTGGCAACCACTATTATGTTTGTGCAGTGAGTTTGGCTATGGACTACTGTAGATATTTCATATAAGTGGAATATTCATTATTTGTTCTGTTAGGGCAGGTTGTATTTCGGTAAGTACAATATTCTCAAGATTTGTCCATGCTGTAGCAAGTGTCAGAATTTCCATCTTATTTTAAGGGCTAATATTGCATTACTTGTGCCGATGAATACCACACTTGTTTATTCATTCTTTCATTGAGTTGCTTGTACCTTCTGGCTATTGCAATACTACTATAGTCATGAGTTTGTAAATACCTGTTTGAGTTCCTACTTTAAATTTTTGGGGGCATATACCTAGAAGCAAAATGTTGAGTTACAGTAATTCTTAATATTAGAAGAACCTCCATACTGATTTCTGTAGCCCCTGGACCATCAGACATTCCTGCCAACAAGCACCAAAATTCTCCTTTTTCCACAATTTTACCAGAATATATTGTTACTCTTATTTATTGTGATAGCCATTGTAATGGGAGTCAAGTGTTATCCTGTGTCTTTAATTTACATTTCTCTAGTGATTAGTGATATTAAGCATTTTTCATGTGTTTACTGGCCATTTATATATCTCCTTTAGAGAAATGTTTATTTAATGTCTTTGCCCATTTTAAAATTGGATTTGTTGTTGTTGAAGTCCTTTAAAATGTGAAATACTAACTCCTGGTCAAATACATGATTTGGAAGTATTTTTTCCTGTGGGTTGCCTTTTTACTCTGTTGAGAGTGTCTTTTAATGTACAACAATTTAAAATTTTGATGTATAGTAATTAGTCTTCCCTTTTGTTCCCTATGCCTTTGGTATCATATTCAAGAAATCACTGCCAAATCCAATGCCTCAAAGTTTTCCCCTGTGTTTTCATCTGTAAGATTTTATAATTATATCTCTTTGTTATGGTTTAGATCTAGAATATTCCTCCAAAGTCTTATGTATTCAAAAGCTGGGCTTTTTAAAGGTGATTGGATCATGGGGAGGCTGTACTTCTTAGTGGATTAATCTCTCGATGACATCATAGCTGAGTGTGTTCTTACAGTTGGGATCCGCTTGGAGGAAGCATGTTACTGAGAGCATGCCATGGGAGGGTCCTCCCCTCAGGTCCTCTCCTCTCTCTCTGCTTCTTGCCCACCTTTCTGCCTCCTGTAGAGTTATTCTTCCTTGTCACGCTCTCCCGTTCCTTTGCCCTGCACTTATTTTGTAATGTCTTCATTAATTCCCAAGTACCTATACCTCTTACATGGCCATTTCCTGTGCAGTTCAGTGTCTAGGCTTATACTGTCCTCTCTGCCAAGAACACCATTCCCACTTTTGGGGGAATATCTCCTCCTAGTTCTTTCTTAGGAATCACGTTATATGTCATTTCTTCAAAAAACCTTTCCCAAACACCTGGGTTGTGTTAAGATCCTCTCCTCTGAGGTTTAGTGGCCTCCAGGCTATGTTGTTTAGATAAGATATTATATATATAGTAATTTTAAGTAAGTCCCTTAAAGTTAGAGGCTAGATCTTCTTCTGCTTTATTTAAAACTTCCTGTGGAGAGGGGTGAAAATGTAGCTCAGAGGTAGAGATCTTTCCTGGCATATGTGAGGCCCTGGGTCTGATCCCTGGCACCAAAAACCCACAAATTAACATACAAAACAAATCCAACAACAACAAAACCCAAAAAAATTCCAGTGGATGAACACAAAGCACAATGTTTTGGCAGATAACATCTGTTAAACTTAATTTAGCAGAACTGAAAGGGATTTGGTGCCTCTAAGGTAAGAGCCTGATGTTCAGGGTATGATATCACTATTGTGGCCAAAGGAAGCTTAGGTGGGCGGGCTCTGGATAAGGCTCGCGCGGCTGCCGTGGAATATATGAACACTGACAGAGGAATATAAATATAAGAGGACTCTCACAGCGTAGACTTGGAAAATTCTCCTGTTGCCAGGTCCCTTGCACAGGCCTCCTATTCAAGGAAGAGTATATAAAGTTCAGGTCATTCCAAAGGCCACTGGGCAATACTCCAATTCCTCTGTGGCACAGCGGTTGTTTCCTGGAGGAAGGCCAGAGGCTCTGAGATTCTTTTTATTCTCTAGTGTATTTAGATGGAAACTTGTTTTCTGTAACTTTATTTCTTGAGAATGTTTCTGCAAGTACCTTCCATCACTGAAGGTGCTGCAGTTGTTTCACAGATGGGATGGTGCTAAATCAGAGGAGACCCGGTGGGCTTGGCTCCTGGGACATCAAAGATAAGCAAGTGCATGTAGGTCAAGATGAGTAGAGGAAGGTGCTGACCGCAAAGGGCCAGACATAGAGAGCAGGCTGAGTCAGCAGTCAGGACGAAAGAGAGACACTGTCGCCGGGAACTTCCTTCTTACCTCTGCTCAGAGCTGCTGGTTGCAAACAGACATGTGGTGTATCTAAGCCTGTTAAAGCGAAGACCTCAATTGCTGTAGACGTTAAGGAAGTGAGTGGCGAACTTCCCGACACAAACCTTGCTTCCAAATATGATCAACTTGAGAGCAAGGAATAACACATGTACATCTGGCTTGTCCGGAGGATGATTTGATACCTGTTTGCTATGAGATCCAATTCTGTAAGAGCAATTGTGCTTTTCAGGGAAGTTGATGTAGTCCTAGTGTAGTTGTTTTTGTTGTCGTGCTAGGGAGTAAGCCCAGGGCCTTACCCATACTAAGCATGTGCTCTACCACTAAGCTACACCTCCAGCCCAAGAAGTGTATTTTCAATGGCTGGTATCATCCTGATATGTTCAATTTTGGGTTTAATCATTCTTTTTAAAAATTGTGAAAATGTTATATGAACTAACAAAGCAAATAAATTCTTAAGTATTTAAGGAAAGTATTTAAAGAAAATGGTAGCCGGGTGTGGTGGTGTATGCCTGTAATACCAGTGTAATACCAGGCTGTGGCAGGAGGGTTGCTGCAAGTTGGAGGCCAGCCTGGGCTACATAGTGAGTTCAAGGCCAGCCTGAACTACACAGTGACACCTTGTCTGAACCTGCCCCCTCCCCCAAAACTAAAAGCCTATTTTGGTAGTAAGGACACAGGAGGAAAATCTCCTTGAATGAATGAGTAGTAATAAAGTGCGTCAATGAAAAAGATCATATATATTTTCATTCTTATCATAGACTCTATATGTTTTATGTTGCCATTTATGTTACTTTAATTTTTCTTAAAATTAGGTATGTGTTCCTTAGGCATAATAAAATAGGATTGTTTCTAAATCTTACCTTGTTCCTAATTCTTTAAAATGATGTGTCAAGAAAGGGAAGTCTGGTGGCCTGTCTGGTATCCTGAGAGTTTCTCCCAAGACGATCTTTAAAATGCTGCTTTGAATTTTAGCCTCTCTGGATTTGGTTTTTCAAAAAGGGAAGTTTTCCCTTTAAAAAGAAAAATCCCAGCACATATTATGGTGTCACAGTAGCTGTTTACATACCTGCCTGCATAGGGATGGTGATTTGGAGTCAGATTGCCTTCAGGTGCTTAGCAACAGGTCACTGAGCACTGTGGAGAACTCAGTTAAACTGGGAGCTATTGGTTAATCCAGAGCAGGATATTTGCTGAGCTCCTATGATCTGCTAGACATTGGAAAGCAAAACGAGAAGTATGGTCAGCATCCAGGTAAGGAGATAGGCTCTGAGCAGATAGGCACACAGCAGTGTGAGTGGTCTTATCCTAGAGGTGAACGTTTGGGGAGAGGTGAGAGGGCGCCATTGTTCTGAGATGAGGGGAAAGGCCTTTACAGAGAGCAGGGGATACACGATCCTAGATCTTGAAGGAGTTAGATGAGAATAGTGGGGAAATTTTGAGTAGGTGAAGTGGTTGCAAAAAAAAACTTGAACCAAGGGAAGAATTTGAACCTGAATTGGTAGAAGATAGCATGCAATTGACTGTAGGCTACGGAGCTGAAGGAAGGCGTGAGTGTGAGTTGTTTAAGCAAAGTTAGACGTGGCATGTTGGTGGCAGAAGTTGGCCTCTGGGTAGACTTTGCAGCACCAGTCAAATGAACAGGGATAGAGTCTGGGTTGGAGGCATTAAAGAGAGGAAAAGAAGGAGCCCATCTGGAAGAGCCTGTGCTTCACACCTGAGGGAGACAGATGTCTGTTGAAAGAATGATGGACTATTAACCCATTAATAGGACTTGTTGACCTTGAAGAGGGGTGAATGTGAAAGTTCAGCTCACTCTGAGGATTTGCACATGAGTGACAAAAAATGGTTTATTATTCCATTGAACAGGGTTGGGTGGTAGGAGAGATCAGCTGGGTCCAAAGACAAATTAACTTGTTACTGTCAACTCCCACAAGGAAGAATTTTGCTCCTTCTCCACTGCACAGGATTTGGAATACAGTGATTTGTGAATGAATGTTAGTAAGAGTTAATCATGCGAGTAAGTACAGGGAAATGAGGGCATGGTTTGGGCCTCTCTGATGTCCTAAGGTAGCTCAGGCTGGGAATCCTTCTCGATGTGCTTTTGGGGCTTTTAGCCTCTTTGGCCTCAGTTTCCTCATCTGAAAGATGGAGAGGGTGACCTGCAGCTGGCTAACACCTTTGTAGTGTTAATAACCAGTGACTCTGTTGTTTGGCTGATGTTTTTGGTCCTCCTTCAAAAACAACTTAAAAGGTAAGCGCCGACTCTTCTGGCCTCCCTCCTCTCTGCTGGGAGGAGAGGACACAGATGCAAGAGGCACAGGGAATCTAAAGGCCTTGTGAGCTGAAGGGCTGTGCCTCACTTGTTTGATTCCATTGCCATAAATGGAAGTGGCATCTGGAGTGTTGTTTTTGCCATGTCTCCTGGACTTAAATGGAACTAAATTCTCTTGCAAAGATGGAGAGGAGAGGGGAGCAGAGGAGGGGGCTCCTGGGCTGCGAGCTGGCTGCTGGTCCATGCACTGGAGGTCCAAGTTCAAATATGCTTGCAAGAAAGCTTCAGTTCAATTTTTTTGTCCTCACATAATGGAGCTGTTGTGTGTCCAGAGGCTGGGAGAAGGCAGTTGGATTCCTACGGCTCCATGGCCAGCATCTTTTTCATTCCTTTTTGATTCTCTCTCTGTTGGAGACACAGCCTAAAGATGCATGTATTTCTGTTAGTCACTTGCCGAGGGAGTCTGCAGCCCTCTTTAGCACATAGCCTTGGTGAGCTGCCGAGCAATATGTGAATGAAGACTTTTACTGAAACAAGGAGCAGTCGAACATTTTACTCTCCCTTCAAACATTTACTCTTCCTATGCTGACCATTTTAGGTGGGTAAGTTCCTGGACTGCTGTGTTTTTTGGCTGTGTTAGCTTCATTTTGTAAACTCTCCCTACAGGAATGTGTTGAATAAATGCCCATCTGATTTCAAAAGTCCAGAGGGCTTTCTGTGCCTACTGCTTACAAGATCTAATCAGATGGTTCCTAAAATGGCTCCAACCCTCTTTGGGGGGATAATTTCTAGAGTGGTAAAATTTTTTTCTCGCTAAGCCCCTGGATGATAACTTCTTAAACATGGTATCTTTTTACGCAGAGTGAAGTTTATGCAGGTTATCACAAAAGGAAACTGAGGTTCAGAGGTGGGGATGGCTGGATACATTTAGACACTGATAATAGTTGGCATTTACTTCATACTTACCCTGTGCTAGGCACTGTTAGAGGTACTTCAAGAATTTAAATAATATACTTCTCAATATTGCTCTGTAAGATAAATATTATCTTCATCACCTTAAAGATAAGGAAACTACTGATGCATATAGAGGTTAGATCATGAAACTGACACATGATTGAGCCTGGTACTTACAGCCAGAAACTGTGAGCAAGGTGCTCCCCAGAATTTTATGATTTCTTCCTCTTGATTTTCTGGCAGCCATGCTTTATTTTAATTCTGAATACACCACTTAAGTATTCACTGGATTTATACATTGATTCCCAGGGAGGAGGAGAAAGTAATGAGCGAGTAAATCAGGGCAAAGAGTAAGGGAAGAATTCAAGGCATCGAGTCCACACTCACATACACATGCATACACCTACGCGTCCACACACACACACACACACACACACACACACACACACAATCCAGCCCACTAACTTTATATTTATGTCATTTATGTGCTTCCAGAGGCTCCTTTCCTGCTAGGTTATACATAGACCTTCCCTGAAGGATTAGTTCTTCCCGCGCCAGGTCATGGGAAGGGGCAGGAAGGACAGGACTTCCTTTTCAAGGGCCTGCCGGAAAACCGTGTTTGGGGAGGAACACATCAAAACTGACCAATAAGAATGGTAGCTGCAAAGTCCAAACCCTTGCAAGTGCGATCAGCAGCTCTCAGGTCACAGAAAGAAAACAGTCTTGTATTTTAGGAACTCAGCACAGATAAAAGCAAAGGCTGATTCGTTTGTATCATCTCTCATACATGTCTACAACCCAAGACCCCAAGATCACCATGCAGGGACACATTTTGTGATACGTTGTCATGTACACTGCAGTATCTTTTACTCTGAATCTGAAAAGAACTTCTTCAATTCTTACAACTATGCAATTGAATGTCATGTTGTAATTAAAGCGAATGAAGATATATTAATACTGAAAGATACCTATAGTGTGTTTATTAGGTGACACACACTTGTAGAATAGTATGTGTGTTATGATCCAATTTATGTAACAAAAATAAAGAGCATATAACATAATGATAAAAATACTAAATAACATCTATACAGTGTTTCTTATATAACAATTATTCTAAACAATTTATGCTTATTAACTTATTAATTCTCAAAACAACTCCATGAAAAGGATACTAATACTATCTCAATTTTATGTGATGAAATCAAATTATAGAGAGGTTTAGTAACTTGCTTGAGGTCAAACACTAGCAAGTGGCAATGTCAGAATTCAGTTCCAGGAACCTTGGCTCCCAAATGTCTATCATTAACCAATGTGCTGTATGGAAAATGGTGTGTCAGTTTAGAACAGTTCCAGACAGCTACATGACAAACTGCTAACAATGCACCTTCGCTAAGAGGTGTAAAAATGGATGGGATGAACTACAGGAAGTGCTAATTAATATTTAGAACATAAGCATTTGCACTATTTTGGCATTCAGCTATTTTATGACTTGTTTGCAACTTTAACAATCCATTGAGGGATCCAGACAGCCATGGAATTTGTGGTAACCTAGTCAGGAGAGGAGATCCAATGGGTTCTTTTCTAGGAGGACAGCATGAGAACTACATGGGTTTTATAAGTGGAAAATAACAGTAGGAGAGAATTTAAAGAGAAGAAGGGGAAAGTACTGTAGTAGAAGAGGTAACAAAGAAAGAGAGTTGAAATTCATGAGCTAAAGTGTGGCAGAGAATTTGTAAAGTTAACATTCTGTTTTACTAAGCCATTTCAATACACAGTCTCAGTGGAAGGGAGAAGGCCTGTGTTCTTTATGGGTAGAAATGTAATATTTTTGCACATTTAAAGAATTAATCAGTAATTATAATCTTTTGGGAGGGATGGTCAGAGAGTCCTGGGGGAAAATTCAATCGTAACACACTTGGTTCCATTTTGAGACCAATTATGCTGTTTTGAAGGGAAGGTTGTTTTAGAGGATCAGTGGCTTTTCTGTCTCTGAAAAAGGCAAATAGCGATCCTCTCTTTGCTGAACATTATGGATAAACAGGGCTGCCTGCAAGCACACCAGCCTGTAAAGTCTGGATCAAGCTTCAGCTGGCCTGATGACAGGCCTATCTGAGTTGGCCATCTTCCAACAGATCCTGGTAGTTCACTTACCAGATCTGTTATCAGCTTCTCCGCCTTTACCCTTGAACTAGGCTGAGGTCTCTTGGAGAAGTAGCATGTTGCTGCCTTTCATATCAGGGCCTTCCTGGTACACAAAGTGATCAGGCAGCGCTCAGCTCTACATGGTATAACTAAGCAACATTCTGCCCTACGTACTAGAATCTCAAGGTGGGGGGCACTGTTACAGGAGAGACTTAAGTCGCTGGAAAAGGTCGGCTTGAAAGGATCATTAGCCAGATCCAAGAAGAACCTTCCTTACTTAGAATACTTCTGACAATTTTGATTTTCTGATTTACAGATGAGCTTTTCTTAGTTTTTTTCTGGGCTTGTAGGAATTTCATTTTAGAGCATTGCGTGTTTTCATTCTGACAAGAGATACCATCTTCACATTCCTTCCTGTGGCCGCTCCTCTTCTTCACATATCATTTTATAAAAGGATGAGATAGAGAATCACAGAAGTTAAGAGTCTTCCCCCATGTATTGGTCAATTTTCCCATTGCTGGGACGAACTGTCTGATGTACACTGCTTAAAGGAGGATATGGTTTATTTCGCTCACAGTTTCAGAGGTTTTGGTCCATGGCTGGCTAGTTCATTGCTGTGGGTCTGAAGTAAGAACATCTTGGTGGAAGAGTCTAGAAGAGCAAAGCTGCTCACTTGATGGTGGTCAAGAAACAGAGAACAGCATAAGAGCCAAAGAATAAGGGGCCAAGTACCAGATATTGACCCTGAAGTCACACTCCCAATACTCAATTCCCCTAAGGAGGTCTCACCTCATAATAGCCTAATCAGCTATGAACTCGTCAATGGGTTAGCCCATTGATGAGGTTAGTACCATCACAATCTAATCATCATTCCAGGAATCTCTCTCTCTCTTGTACTTGTCCTGGGGATTAAACCCAGGTGTACAGTGCCCCTGAGCTATATCCCCAGCCCTTATTTTAGTGTTTTTAAAATTTTGAGACAGGGCATCACTAAGTTGCCTACCTGAAACTTGAACTTATACCTCTCCTGCCTCAGCCTCCCTGACTGCTGGGATTACAAGCATGCACCATCATGTCCAGCTCCAGAAGTCTCTTAATCCAGGCAAATTAACAATCAAGATTAAAAAAAAAAAAAAAACAATCAAGATTTATCTTCACATCTACAGCTACCCATTCGTAGCAGAGGGGGAATTTAAACTCAGGTTCAGCTTCAAGCCTGATAAATTTCTATATTATGTCAGAATGTTCTTTCAAATGCAAATGTGACTTATTGTCTAACTGTGTAGCTTTCTAATAAACAGGTGATCAGAGCTAAAATATGAACAGAGTTGTATCTTGTAGGACTCAATGCTCCTACCTTACCAGGTATGAATGGAAAGTTACATTTACTCAGCTACTCAATGAGTAACACTTGGAAGTTACACTCACACAGCCACTGAATGCTATAAGGTCCTATAAAAGTGGTGCTACGTCCCCAGAGTTCCTCATTTATGCCTAGAATATAACTCTAGCACTAAGAAGGATTTTCTCTGATTGTGTTCAGAGGTCTGTAGAATAACCCGAGCAGACTCATTTCTCTCTCACCCACTCTGAAGCCCATGGCTGGCTCTCTGTGCTCATCCTTACCCAAGAGAAGGCTAGGGTATTACTGTCCTGGTGCTTTTGGCTCGGGTCTTGCAGAAAGAATCACTGACTATCAGTCAAGGCTGATTGATATCTGAGAACTGTTTCTCTGTTGACGGTATCTTCTCACAGTAAAGCTGATCTGTGCAGTTTGTTAGGGCTCCATTTCTCATTGTCTTTTGTACATGATTTTAATTATTTAAGATACTTGAATTCAAGCCCAGTCTTTGTATAAATTACTAAGTCCTCTAAAAAGACAAATTAAGATTCTGTAAAAGAGGTGGTTTTGTAAGTCTGGTTGAACCTTTGCATAGATGGACATTTATTACTCAGGGAAATGAGTCATTAAAGACGATGCTGTTCACATTGCCCCTCCCCAACCTGAGTAAAAATACATTTTAGACTTTTAATTTTGACTAAGGTGGAATAGTGGAGTAGGAGGAACCACATTTATCTTGCTGCCTGAAATAAATAAAAAATTGGATGAAAGGTAGGAAACAACAATGTTGTGACACTAACTTTATCAGTCAGTGTGTGAAAGTGGTCCCTCAGAGAGGCAAAACAGATGGAGTGGACCTTATGATTAGCTCAGTCTACTTCTGGGAGAGATTTTCCCATTGCAGTGAAAGAAAGGGAAAGCCAGATAGAAACTACTGATTAAGGGCCTGGACATGAGGGTCTAGTGAGGACAGGAGAGCTAGAGTTTGCATAATAGATTCATACCCAGAGCAAGTTGGATGTCCATGTTTCCAGAGAAAGCTGTGGGGACCTGAACAGGCTCTCTCTGAAGTTTTCAGTTAAGCTGGTCAGCACACATTTGTGAGGAAACTACCTGGAGCTTAGGAAAGAATCATCCCAAAGCGCCAGATCATTCACATCCCTGCTGTCCCCAACCAGAGCAAAACAGTTCATACTTACTGGGTGTTGGGATAGAGTGCTTAGAAAGTTACTGCTTAAACTGTGGGACAAAATTAGCCCTATACTATGGGTAGCTCTAGTCTCATCTGACAAAGTTTAAAAGCAAACCTGGAAAGAATGAAACTATCTCTAAGTAACTTAAAACCATGCTCTAGAATAAAGCTCAAGAATATTTATGGGAATAAGATAAAAAATCTAGCACTAACAAAGTATTTTAGTTACTTTTCTCATTGCTGAGACAAAATATCTAACATCCATAAGTCAAGGGAGAAAATATTTGTTTAGCTCACAGTATGTGGAGGTTTCAGTCCATGATCGGCTGGCTCCAAGGCAGGGTGGCACAAGGCAGACAGGAATGGTACAGGAGAAGCAGATCATTGCAGGCCAAAGGTAGTAAAGCAAGCAAGGGACCTTAGCAGCTTCTTTCTGCCCCTTTTATACTCTATCTAGGTTACTGGGATTAGGGCAGTGCTAAAGCACTCAGTGGACTAGTTCAGTAATTACACACCTTTAATCCCAGTATCATACACTCTGGATTCACTGACCTCTGAAAAAGTCCCACATTCCTATGACAGCATGAGGCTTGGTGGCATGGAAGCATTTAGACACAAGCTATCACTCAAGGTAAAATCAATAAGGCCTGACATTCATTCAAAAAATCACCTGGCTTGTACAGAAGTAGGAACATGACTCATAATGAGTAAGATCAAAAGAAAAATCTGGGCATGGTGGCTCACACCTGTAAAACCCAGTATTCAGGCTGTGGAGACAGGAGGATTGCCCAGAGTTCTAGGTCAGCCTGGGCTACCTAGTGAGTTCATGGCTAACCTGAACAACATAGTGAGACCCTATCTCAAAAAAAAAATGCAAAACACCCCCAAAAAACAAAGAAACAAACAAAAAACCAACAGCGATCTAGAAATTACATTTTGATAGAATTATTAGATAAAATTTAAATAGAAATTACAATGACTTCTATGAAGGCAAAGAATAGCATTGTAAGTATTTAAATTGAAGGCAAAAGAATAATATTGTAAATATTTACATAGAAGGCAAAGAATGAGCAATGTAAGTAGTGATGGGAATATAAAAAAACAGACTCTAATAGAATCCTGGAGATAAAAATGACAAAATTTGAGACAAAGAAAATACACTCAATGAGATTAACAGCAGATTGGATGGCACATAACAGAAGATTAGTAAAGGAAGACAGCAATAGAAACAGTATCAAATGAAACACAAAGAAAAGAGCATTTCAAAAAATGAAAGCATATCAGTAAACTGTGGTACTATCTCAATCAGCCTAATATACACATAAATAGAGCCCCTGAATGAGAGGAGAAAGAACGGACAGCAAAAGTGTTTGAAAACATAATGGCTGAGAAGTTTCCAAATTTATTTCCTAATGTAAATTCCAAAGAAGCTTAACAAATCTCATAACAAAATAACAGATTCTGTACACATGAATAATCAGACCAAGAAACATCATATCCAAATTGCTCAGAAGCAGAGATAAAGATAAAATCTGAAAAATCTTCAGAAAAAGACACATTATTATAAAGGAATGAAGATAAAAATGACAGAAAGCATAGTGTAAGAAAAGAAATGCAAGTTGGAGGGATCTTTAAAGCACCAAGAGAAAAAAACATCTGTCCAAAACTGTCTTAGTCTGTTTTGTGCTACTACAACAAAACACTCAAGATAGAGGGATTTGTGGAAAACAGATTTATTTCTTATAGTTCTGGAGGCTGGGGAGTCCAAGGCCAGGAGCCCACCCTTCCTGGGGAGAGCCTCCTGGGTGCAGTATCCCAAGGTGGAAAGCAGAAGGGCATAAGAAAGGGAGAGTGCATGAGAAAGGGAGAGACGGCCTCATCCTCTCATCAGGAGCCGCCTTCTGCAGTAAAGGAATGAATCCATCCATGTGGGATGCCTCATGACCTAATAACCTCTTAAAATTCCAGTTCTCAACACTGTTGCACTGAAGATTAAGCTTCTGAGGCATGAACCTTGGGGAACACATTAAAACCACAGCAAAAATATCTTTTAAAACATGACTTTTTTATAGCTGAATAATACTCCATTGTATAAGAATACCACATCTTTTCTATCCATTCCTCAGTGGGTGGGCATTTGGGTTGTTTTTAAGATTTAGCTACAACAAATTGTGTTGCTATAAACATGGGTGCACATATATCGCTGTGGTATGATGTCTTTAATGCTTCTGGGAAAATACCCAGAAGGGGAATAGCTGGGTTAGATGGGACTTCCAATTCTAGTTTTGTGAGGAATCTCCAAACTGATTTCCACAGTGGTTTCACAAATCTACATTCCCACCAGCAGTGGAGTAGGGTTCCTATTTCTCCACAGCTTCTCCAGCATTTGTTATTGGTTGATTTCTTGATGATAGCCATTCTTTCTGGGGTGAGATGGAATCACACTGTTGTTTTAATTTGCATTTCTCAAATGACTAATGGTGTTGAACATTTTTTCATGTATTTATTTACCATGGTATTTCTTCATTAGAGAAGTGTGTATTCATCTCAGATGCCCATTTTTGGATTGGGTCTTTGAATTTGGGGGACCTGATGTTTTTTAATTCTTTATATGTCCTTCAAGGCTTTTGTAGGTAAATGGGTGCAACTAGAGACCATACTCATAGGTGAAATAAAGTGGACCCATATGTGCAAACATCATATTGTCTCTTTAGGGTAGGAACCTGAAAGAATAAGTAAAACTCAAAACATGCAATAGGTGATAGGAAAGGGAAAGAGATTTCTCAAAGGAAGGAACAACTGGGATGAGGGAAGGAAGAAAAAAGAAAGAAAGAAGGCAAAATATAAATATATATATGGATAGCTGTGATAACTATATTGCTGATGTCTGATGGTGTATTGAAAGGAGCAGTTAATGCTTAAAATTTTTTATGTTCTGGTCAGTTTTGCATATATCTGGTAATCTGAGCAACTGATTTGAAGGTAACAATATGCAATGGAATTGCCATGGAGAATTCCTACCATCTTGTCTAGTGAAACTCTGTATTATCTCTGATGTTTTATCTAATAATTATTTTCTTATTCTTTTTCATGGTTTGAACAATCTTCCATTCTTGCATATGGTAATCTGAGCAACGTACTTGAGGATAGCGATATGTAATATAACAATCACTGTTAATTCGTATTATTTTATCTTGAAACCCTACATCACTTTAAATGTTCTTGCTTTGGTTTGTTTATGCTTGTGATACTGGTATGCTGCTATTGTTCTATTTTTTGTTTCTTTGTTTCTTATTTATTACTCTCGTTAAAATAAAAATAGAAAAAAAAAAAAACAAAAAAAATCCCCCAAAACATGACTTTTTTCAGTCCCGTAAAAAATGACATTTTCTAAGCATATGAAAACTGAAGGACTTAGTTACCAGCACAGTTGTACATCATGAAATGTTAAAATTACATGTATGAGGCCCTGGGTTCAATTCCCAGTGCAAAGAAAGGAAAAAAAAATATTAAAGTGCAACTGAGGATAGATTTCATGGTGTAGCACTTGCCCAGCATGTACAAATACTTGGGTTTAATCTTGAGCATTAAAACAGAAGAAATACAGAAATGTTAAAGGAAATTGTATATAGGCAAAAGAGGGAAACAATTCTGGATCTATACAAAGGAGTAAAAAGCACTAGAAATAGTCAATAGACACATAAGTATAAAAGATACTCTCATTATTAAAAAGACTCTTTGAAATAGTTGACAATGGAAAACAAAAATAATAATATGTTGAAAGGTTTATAACATAAGTGAGTAAAATGTATGGCAAAAGCGTAAAGACCAAGAAGAAGAAGATGAAATTATACTATTTTAAGATTCTTATAGTATATATCGAAAGCATGACATGATTTAAGGGTAGTCTGTATAGCATAAACATTTTATTATATAATAGAAAAGCCAAACAGTTAGAGCTAATTAGCCAACAAAAGAGATAAAATGGAATCATTAAAAGTACTTACTTACAGGAACAAGGCAAGGATGTCGTCTCTCACTGCTCCTTTTTGCCATAGTACTGGAAATCCTAGCTATTGTAATAAGATAAGAAAAGGGAACAAAAGGACTACAGATTAAAAGGAAACTGTCAGCCTTTTCCCAAATGACATAATTGTCTGTAGAAAATCACAAAGAATCCATAAAAAAACTCCTGGAATTAATGATTTTAGCAAAGTTGTGGAATGCAGGTCAAAACTGCTAAAGTAAATTGCGTCCTTATACTATCATTGGATATTTGGATTCTCAAATAAAAACACATTACCTTTTACATTAGTGTTCACTCTAACAACATATGTACAATGTCTGTGTGAGAAAAACCACAACACTCAGATGAAAGAAATAAAAAAACTAGGCCTGGGAATGTAGTTCAGTGGTGGAGCACTTGCCTGTCATGAGCTTCATTTCCAACACTGGGGGGAAAAAAATCACTAAGTAAATGGAGAGATGTTCTGTGTGCATGGATAAGAAGACTCAGGATTGTTAGGATGTTAATTCTTTCCGACTTGTTCTACAAATTCCCAGAGGAAAAACCAGAAGTTAGTTGGGTATGGTGGTGTGTGCCTGTAATCCCAACATTCAGAAGACTGAGGCAGGAGGATCACTGCAAGTTCAAGGCCAGCCTGGGCTACCCAGTGAGTTTAAAACCAGCCTGAACTATATAGCAAGATCCTGTCTCAAAAAATCAAAACAAAACAAAACACCCAAAGCAGAAATTATTTGTGGATATTAGTACACTGATTCTGAAGTTTATACCGGGAGGTGAAAGACTTTTAACAGCCAATACAATATTAAAAGAGAACAGTAAGGTCAGAGGACTAACACTACCCAACTTTAAGACTTCCTGTGAAGTTATAATACTTGAGAAAGTGTGGATTTGGTGAAATAATAGACAAACATATCAATATAACAGAAGATAGAGTCCTGAAATAGACACACACACACCGTCAATTGACTTTCAACAAAGGAGCAAGGGCAATAAAATGGAGAGAAGATAGCAAATGGTGATGAGAAATTGGACATCCACATACAAAAAAACAAAACAAAACTAGCAAGAATCTAGACCAGGTATTCCCTTCACAAAAATTAATTCAAAATTAATCACAGAGTAAAAAGTAACATGCAAAACCACAAAACTCTTAGAAGATAATGAGTAAAGCTAGATGACCTTTACATGGCAATATTTTAGACACAATGCCAAATGTTTTTGCAAAAGACATCTGATAAAGTTCTTCTTTTTTTCTTTTTTGAAAAAGAAAGTAATGAGTCAGAGTCTCACTATGTATTCCAGACTGGCCTCAAACTCATAGGGATCCTCCAGCCCCAGTGAATACTGAGATTATAGGCTTGTGCCACTACCCCTGGCTTGATAATGTTCTATTATACAAAAATATTCAAAGAATTCTTAAAATGTAGCAACACCCCAAACAGAAATTATTTTGTGGATATTAATACACTGATATGAACAACTGAATTGAAAAGTGAACAGAAGACCTGAACAGAAACCTTACCAAAGAAGATACTAGGATAATAAATAAACATATATCAAATGATGCTGTACCTCATATATCAATGGGGAAATTAAAATTAAATCAATGAGATATAGTAGAGAGTTATTACATTGATCAACATCCAAGACATCAATCACATGCTGGTAAAGATGTAGAATAACTAAAACCCATTCATTGCTGGTGGGAATTTCTTTCAAAAGTAAATATACTCTTATACTATCCAGCAAGCACGCACTCTTTGGTATTTACCCAAATGAGTTTGAAGACTTGGCTCCACCGAAGAATCTGAATATGAATGTTCAGAGCAGCTTTATTGATAATTTCCAAAACTTGGAAGTAACCATGATGTCCTTTAGCAAGTGACTAAATAAACTGGAGTACATCCAGACAGTGGAATATTATTCAGCACTAAAATGAATGAGCTATCAGCCTTGAAAAGACATGAGAAAATTTAAGTGCATGTTAGTGAAAGAAGCAGATCTAAAAAGACTAGAAAACTCCTAATGAGGCTGGGATAAACAAAGTTTACTGCACTGCCCGTCCTATAAAAGCATACCACATATGGTATAAACGCATACATAGTACTTGATGATAATGAATGATTGTGTACTGGTCTTTGTGTTTATGGTGCTATATATTCTAACATTTTTTAGAGCATACTTGTTAGAAAATGTTTGCTGTACAATAGTGTGACACATTATGGTGGTAGCAACCTCACACATCTTGTTTTCTGGATCTCTTGATCACGTCAAGAAGCCATGAGGAGTGATTGACCTATATGCCCTCTAGGTCTGCGTAAGGGCACTCTCTGATGTTCACAGTGAAGAAGAAATTGCCTTACTAATCCCTTATGTTAATTGGCATGTGATTGTACAGGGCAAATTAAATGAGACACTACTACATAACCATTACAGTAGCTAAGATGAAAGCAATTGACCATTCTAAGTATGGTGAAGATTTATGTAGAGGAACTGGAACTCTCCTTCGTTGTTAGGATGTAAAATGTTAGTCATTTTATAGTAAGATTTGGCAGTTTCTTAAGTTAAACATACAGCTAATATGATCTGGTCATTCCACAACCAGTTATTTATGTAGGAAAATGTAGGTCCACATATGGACTTGAACATGTATACGAGTGTTTATGACAGCTTTATTTGTAAGAGTCCCTAAGTAGTAATAGTCCAGTTGAGCCGGGCATAGCGGCACATGCCTGTAATTCCAGTACTGAGGAGGCTGAGACAGGAGGATTGTTGTGAGTTCAGGGCCAGCCTGGGCTACACAGGGCATTCAAGACCAGACTGGACTACATAGCATGACACTATCACAAGAAAAAAAGAAAAGGAAAGAAAGAAAGATCCAGCTGTCCATCAGCAAGTGAATGCATAAGCAAATAGCGATAGGTTGATATGATAGAATCCTGCTCCATAACAGCAATGCATGAGGGAAGCACACACATGGATGAATGCCAAAATCAGGTTGAGAAAGAAGCCAGATGCAAAAGAGTCCATATTCACTGTAGGGCCCCTCTTATACAAGTTTCTAGGAAGCCGAAATTACAGTGACAGGTAAGCAGTTAGGGCATGAAATGGGTAGGGGAGGAAGAGAGGGATTATAAAGGGATATTATAAAGGGATATTATAAAGGGATACGAGGAAAGTTTGGGGAGCCGTGGACATGTTTACTATGTTTGTTGTTCAATGGTTTCACACATGTATACAGACGCCAAAATTTATCAAATTGGGTACTTTAAATATGTGCAATTTATTGCATGTTAATTATACTTTAATAAAAGTATAAAACAAGAAGAATACCTTTCAGATTGCTAGCCAACAACCAAAACACACACCAAAACAAAAATACTCTTACCATGTGTAAATTAACCTGACATATCCATTTTATTCTATTTCTTTAATTGAAAATATGCTCTGATCATGATCTACTAGTTTGATTTCATAATTCACTACTGGGCTGATACTTATAGTTGAAAACACTATTTTATTATTATTTTTGTTGTTTATGATTGTGTACTGGTCTTTGTGTTATTTTAAGACAGCGTCTTGCTATTTAGTCCAGACTGGTCTTGAACTCATTGTGTAGCCCAGGCCGGGCTTGGCTTCATTGTGATCCTCCTGCCTCAGCCACATGAGTGCTGGGATTACAGGCATGTGCCACCCTGCCCAGCTTTGAAAACACTATTTTAAATAATATTGAAAAATGAATCCAAAACAGTCTCTCAGTTACATTGAAAAGCCACTCAGAGGAAATTTCTATATCTTTACCATTAAACTTTGTCTTCCCTTCTGTTTATGAAGCTGAGTAATATGGAACCCTAACATCCTTAGAGATCCTAATCTTTCAGATTCTTGGATTGGAGATAGACTTGTCACCATCTACCTGCTGATTTGTTTGCAAGATTGTTCATTTTAAGATTTCACAATGAAAATTATTCTGCGATGACTCCAATCAGGAGAAATATCATGGAGAGCTTTGGGGGACCTGGGCTGGTTGCTGACTGCTGACTGTCCAGTTGCTAAGTTGGCCAAGGCCTTTGGACTTTACTAACCTGGAAACTGTTGCTATTAGCTACCATTTCATAAAGGGAAGCAAGCCAGCTCTTGCCGTGAACCCACTTTGCAGTTTCCTAGAGAATTTCCTTTCAGTTTTGCCTATGCATTGAGGAATATACGGGAAAGGATCCTTCTTAAAAAATTTTATTTGTACGTGGAATTTATATATATGAAACATTCATTGTAGGGATTTGGTACATGTACATAACACGTGAAAAGGGATCCTATTTGTTAATGTACAGTATATTATCTGTGATGACAGCTGGACCCAGCAAAGAAGAGGAAATCAATCATGAAGCTAGAGGAAGGAAATAGAGACCAACGATAAAGACAAATAAATGATGAAAGAAACCTAGGCTTCGGATGGTCTCAATTCTGCTGTGATGGTCTCAGTTCTTCTGTCTGCAACTTGATACTGTGTGCCTAGTGATCTCTTCAATTACACATCTTTCCATATCACAGGAAGTGATGTAATTTGCAAATTAGGTCCACCGTATGTCCATACAGATTTTAATAAATTAATCTGGAACCAAAAGGCAATGAATCTCAGACCGAAGTTTGAGCCGTCATTCCTACCTTGGCGCTTTTCAACAGTGGCTAAAAACAATCAAATGAATAGCCACCTTTGTTTTCAAGACCTCAGCCCTGCCCGTGGTTCAGGAAGAATCCGTGCAGCAGATGCTCAAACCAAGCCCCCTGGTGCACTCAGGGACACAGGATTGCAAACAAGAGGTTAAATTCTTAGTTTACAGTTGATTTAGCTCCCAAAACTTTACATGGAGATTGCACTCTGATAAGCACCAGCTGGGGGTTGTAAATTCAGAATTTGAACAGCTTTGGTGAAGAAGAGTCAGAAAGAGGACAGAGATTTCTGTATAGAATTCACACTTTTATTAAGGAACTAAGTGAGTCATATAGTGATAAATATTTGGGCCTTGGTATTAGGGTAAACCTTGGTTTAGTTTCTGGTTTTGCTACCTGCAAGAACTTAGGAAAATTGCTTGACTTCTCTGAAGCATAGACTCTTGTTTAGAGGAGAAGTTCATCTGGGTATGATTTCATCCTTACCCCAAGGAACATTTGGTAATATCTGGAGACTTTTTTATCGTCATGACTTGGGGCCAGAGGTTGCTGTCTGTATTTAGTGGATGGAAACCCCGGATGCTAACATCCTGTTATGTTACGCTCCTCACAGCGAAGAATTATCAGTCCAAAATGTCAGTGAGGCCAAAGTTGAGAAACCCTGACTTAGAGATAATGTTCATTTCAAATGATCATTTCAGTGTGGTAAATTGTAGGCCAGATTCTGGAAACTCAAGAATCATCCACATCTGTGTTGCGTTCAGAAAAAATCCCCAACGGTACCTGAAGTCTGTCCAGTGGTTAGCATAGGTCTAGCCAAGTGGTTAAAAGTGGTGGCTTTGGAGCCAGCCTGCCTGGGTCCCAGTCCTTGTTCTACTATTTGTTCTACTAACGAGTCCCAGTACTTGTTTTACTATGTATGTGTCCTTGGGCAAATCACTTAACCTCACCCAACTTATCTATAAAATGGGTACAATAATGATACCTGCCTCCTAGGAAGGTTTCAAGACACACAAAGGACTGGTCAGCATAGGGTAGCAAGTGCTCAACTAATCCTTGCTGTTATTGTAAGGGGAGTAGTTATAAAGTGAATGCTGAGTGGGGTTCTGGCTTCAATAAAAAAAAGCCTGAAGTTTTTGACATGGAATTTGAAGGCGAACACAAACCAAACAGAAATAGAAAACTCATGAAGCAACAGAAAGGGCATCAACCCATTATGAGCTTCCAGGCAAGGTGTCAGGTGTTTATAAATATCATCTCCTTGCCTCCTCCCCCATCTCTTTGAGGTGGCTTTCACTAATCTATTTCAGTCTCATTTTATAGTAGGCTCACAACAGTTAAAGTACCTCACACGTCCGCTAAGTGACAGAGCTGGAACTTTGGATCCTGGTATGACTCTAGCCTATATTTTTGTGGGCTGAAATTCAGAAACACTACTCAGAGAAAATTCCCAGAATATAAAACATTCAACTAGCTGGGAGTTTACTATATTTAAGGAAAGGAAGACCGTTTTAAAGCCAAGCCCTTCTCTCTCTCTTGGCTAGGACCATGACCTGGGTTATGTGCAGATGAGTCAAGGGAAGCAGAGTTTTGCTGACGGGAGCCATCCGTACGTTCTTCCAGTGGCAATTGCTAGGTTCAGCGAGGTCATCGTGCAGTGCAAGGGCAGCGTAGAACCACTCACAGAGATCAGTTCTCGGTAGGTGGCCTGGTAGCTTAAGAGGAGGCCTGTGAGCTGCTGGGTTACTCACTGCGGTGAGTAGAGATCTCACCACGAGGAGAGACCATCTAGAAGTTTTCTGAGACACCTCTCCTCCCACTAAGTGTCTCATGAGGTGTATGTGTGTGGTGAGATAGGACCACAAGTTCATAAGATTCTGGGAGTAAGCAGCCAGCAGAACCAGGAAAAGATTCTAGTGGATGGTTATCGGGGACCTGGCCAAGATCCGCACTGCCTGCATGAGGGGCACGGCAAAAAGATAAAAGAGACAAACTTAGTGTTGCATGATAGGGGGACTGTGAGGTCAATGCCACGGGATGGCACAGATAGACACTCGGAGCCAGCCGCTCTTTATTGGGTGCCTACAATAATCGGAGGGATTATGGGATAACTCAGAGCGTGGCTGTGACTTTATGCTAATGAGGTGAGGATGGTAGGGAGAGATGGCAGGTTAAGGAGTTTGTCCTTCCCCAAGATGAAACCCTGTTTTTATTACTACTGGGTTCTCAAGGAGCCAGGATGTCTTCAGCTGGTGTAATCTTGCCCTGGGCGTCCCAGCATCACAGGAATGTTGAGGCCTCAGCTGTGACCTGCGGCACACGGAGTTACGTCCCCGCATACCACAGCCAGCCTGCATGGCAGGACACTAGGCCTCGGACAAGCCCTCATTGCAATTTAAGTACGAAATGACTTTTCCCCAACAATTATATAGAATGGTCCTCGACAGATGGTGCCTCCTACCCCTAAAAAAATAGCTCTGTTAGATAAGAGTGAGAATGTTGCTGGAATCAGCTAGAGGCCTGAATGTATCTCAGGACCAGTCGTATGAAGAGGTTGTACCATCAGCCCTCTGTGAAACAAGTATCACTACTTGTGTTTTTGGTTTTCTTGAGGGTCCCCTTCACCCCTTCTGGCACTGGAGGGCGTCACACACTGCTCAGGTGCCCTCCCTCCCTCAAGCTAGGACTCTGTAGACCTCAGCTTTGCCACTCACTGTACAGGATGATGGAGTCGGAGGCCAGGACCCCAGGCCACACCCACTCAGTAGCAGCTGAGGAGCACAGAACAGGCCACAAGGCCTCAGAGGCACGGCATGCCCTATGTTCTGTGGAAGACTTTGTTCTTTCCAGGCAGAAATGCTCTCACAAGTTCACTAACATGGTTGTTTAAATATAGGAAAGGAAACAGATGCTGGCTGGGGCGGAAGTCTCTGAGACAAGCAGGGCTAGGGCAGTGGCTTGCCCAGGCTGATAAGAGCTAGGGGTGGGCTCCAAGTGTAGTCTCTGCTGATTTGCTCTGGGGTCTTTCTGATGGGCGTGAGCCATCACCGTCGAACTTGGCTCCTCTGTAAGCTCCTCCCCTTGACTGACAGGGAGGGGGTTATTTTTAAACCGGTCTTTGTGACTTCCTTTTAGCTTACTTCCTATTCCCCTTTCTCAAGTACACTGAAAGCAGCCTCCTGCACAGGCTTCCAACTGCAGCAGAGCAGCGGCCTGCCAGCCCTGGGAGAGGAGGGCCGCTTGTATGTGGGCAGTGGAGTGACTGAGGAGGTGGCCAAGAGCACTGTCCAGGCAGGGGAAGCACAGGCCTCACTGATCGCTTGACAAGACTGAGCAGAGGACTCCCAACCTCGGGCTCGAGTCCTGGCTCAGAGGGTGGGGGTGGCTCAGTCACTTGGGAATTATGTGGCCCATCTGCAGCTTTCAGATAAGTGGTGGGAACGCCGTTGCGGCATCGCCCAGTCGACCCTCCCGAGAGCTCCTCTTTCAGGGACCAGGCTGTGCGGACCTTGTCCCTCTACTCTTGCAGTTCCGGAGAGCATGTCTGCCCGGGCGCACTAGCAGCACCCTCAGAATGTGTTGTGGATGAATCACAGCCACAGCCCTACCCCCTCCACCCTCCGCTGCCAAGCCGGGGAGATGAGCTGACGCCACTGTGACTCCCGGGGGCTGCCCTAGCCACAGACCGTGGCTCAGAGGCTTCCTCAGAGCTCCTGTCGCCACGTCTGGCTCCTCCCGTTCCCAGCCCACAGAGGAACATTCCAAGTGCAGCCAGTGCCCGAAGTCTGCCTGGAACAGCCAGTGCCCGCGACCTCTGGTGCGAGGGATGCTTTAGCTCCTCCCTCTTTGTCATGCTGGAAGGACACCAACAGAGTCCCAGTTCCCGCCAGGAAACATGAAACTCCTATTCTCTCCCAGCCTCTCTCTGCTCCATTAAACACCCAAGGCCCTACAGGGTACTGTTTAGGAAACTGGTGCTTCGTCTCAAAATACAAGAAAACAGGCTCCGTTCCTAGCAGGTGGGAGTCCTCGCTGAGGGACCCCTGTGAGGCCAGGCAGGAAAAGCCAGTCTGATCTCCCTCCACAGAAACCGTTCATGTGATGTTCAGAGCATTCCTTCCAGGTTAGCATCTACAGCAAGAAGCCAGTTTGATCTAGAGTTTCTCTCTGTAGGGGAAGAGCTGACTCTGGGTTGCTTTTCTATTGAATTCAGGATTCCAAACTCTCAACTTCTGTTAGTCAACGGTGGACATGAGCAAAACCTAGTTTTTCCCGGAAGTGTAACACAGTCGAGCTTGTGACTGTCGGATGCCACGCCTGGCTCTACCCTGCGCTAGCAGTGCAACTTGGGCAACTACTCAAACTTGCTCAAGGTCCATTTCCTTATCTGCAAAGAGCAGATGTGACGACAATAGTAGATTCCACTAGAGGGCTCCACTGAGGATCAGGGGAGAGCCAATGATAGAGATTTCCAGGGTTGGTGAAATGTCAGACGATGCGCAGCACACGCTCAGAATGGTTAGTTGGCTGTAATATTGTATCACCACCCAGGAACTTCCCTCCCTGGCTCCTGCGTTTAAGGGGGTGTGACTTGTGTTAGTGTGACTTTAAGGGGTGTGCCCCCATCTGCATGCACACACAGCCACAGTGGGGTAGGGCTGGGGAGGAGTACTGGACCACACTTTGCTTGCATCTTTTTTTTGTCTTTTTGAGACAGGGTCTCCCTATGCGGTTCAGGCTGGCTTTGAGCTCACTTTGTAGCCCAGGCTGGTCTTGAACTCACAGTGATCCTCCTGCCTCAGCCTCCCGAGTGCTGGGATTACAGGTGTGTGACTTTTATCATACTAAATCTACCTCTTTGGGTCTTCATTGTCATCTATGAAATGGGGAGTTGGACTTACTATTTTTGAGGACCCATCTCAGCTTTACTAAACAGATTTTGTTTTATTTTCAGTGCTGGGCGTGGAATCCAGGGGTATCTACCCGAGCTGTATCTCCAGCTCTTTTTATTTTTTATCTTGAGGCAGGCTGTCACTAAACTGCCCCAGAATGGCTCCAGCTTGTGATCTCTCTTTGTCGGCCTCCTGAGTAGCTGGGATTACAGTTGTATGCAGCCACACCTTGCTTATACCCAGATTGTAACATTAAAAATGCTGTGTCGCTGGGCATGTGGCTCAACAATAGAACGCTTATCTAGCATGTATGAGGCCCTGGTTCAATCCCTACTACAAAGAAAAAGTGTATCTGTAAAAAGAATTGCGTAAGTCCTTTCCTTTGGTCAAGACACAGCAAAGGCTGGGCGTTGTAGCTCGTACCTGTAATCCCAGCTCTTGGGAGGCTGAGGCAGGAGGATTGCTGTGAATTACATAGTGAAACCCTGTCTTAAAAAACCAAAAAGAGAGAGAGGGGAAAAAAAGACAGCAAAGATAACCTTTGGGACTTAAAAAGAGGGGACCGTTGTGGGGGTCTAGGTCTAGACACCTAAACCAGGGCCTTTGGCTGTTTGTGGGTTACTGTTTGGGCTTCACTCCATACCCTCCTCCCTGAGGTTCTTGGGCCTTTCTCCCACAGCCCCTTCACACACTTCCCCTGCAGCCCCGCCCCGCCCAGCAGCTACCCTGCAGATGTTTCCAGTTTGAAGACTGCATGGAGTTCACGATGGTCACTTGTTCCATTTGCTGAGGAACAACAGAAAGCATTATTGGCAGGAAACGGAGACCGTGCCAATTCTAGGGTAACACAAAAAGCCCTAGTCATGGGCCCTGAGTGGGGGTGGGGGTGAGGAGGGAACAGGCTGGACTATGGCCGCGATCTAGAGTTCTGCTGCCCTGGAAGAAGTCATGGTCACTGAAGCAGCGTCTGTTTCGCTTTCCTTGGGGAACGGCCAGAGCAGGCCAGTGGAGCCGTCTTCCTGGAAGGATGAAGTCAGAATGAGATACTATCTTGGAGGCCTAGGAATGATTGGCGAGCCTGGTCCCGAGGCCCAGACCTGAGGCTAAATCTCAACCTGGAGCAAGTTCTTTTCCTTTGGCCCTTATACATCAGGAAGGATTCCAAGGTTAAGGAGAACTTAGATCTTTGGTATTTAAGGTCAAGAGCAAATACAAATAAAGAAAATGCAAATTAGTGTGGGGGCCGCTTGTGCCCCGTGACCTGTCATGCAGGTGTTTCAGCAGGAGCTGGCCGTAATATTCTCCCTTGGCTACCTTCAGCTACCTTCATGCCCTGCACGGAAGGTAAACCCTTCATAGCGTGACTAGAGCTGAAAGATCTGCCAACCCCTCCAGAATGAATGACACATCAGAAGAACTCCAATTACTGTTCTGAATGATCTGGCTCTTGAGACCCAGCTCAGAGAGAGCTTCACTTGCTGATCTGAAGGGCCAGTACCTCACAGCACTTAGGGCAGTGACCTAGCACTCTGGTTGCCTGAAACCTGGAATGTCAGACCTGAGGCTGCCTTTCTTCCAGGCTCATAAAGGAGCCGAGTGTGGGGACTGTTGGGGAGCCCGCCCAGCAGGCCTCGTGATGCTGTCAGGTCACTTGCCTCGTGGCAAGTGTAGACGGAGGAGAGGAAGATGTCACGGCCTCCCCACAGCCCCTTTGGAATGTGCAGAAGGATTTTCCTGCATTCACATCTGCCAAGCACCTCGTAAATAAAGAACTGGCTGAGCGCTGGAGAGGCCCTGCCGGTGACATGCGGCCCCACATTCTTTTTCATTGCCTAAGGTGCCAGAAGGTCACCCCTTTGGAAACAGTTTAAAACAAGAAAGATGCAGAGGGTTCTGAGACACACGCTGGCACCTGACAGTGGTCTCCTTTCTGCAGCAAGTCGGGGTGAGAGCCCGGTGGGACGGGTCTGGCACCCAGAGGAGGGGGCACAGGTGTGCCGCTGCACGGGATGATCCGATGGCTCCAAGCGTCCCTTGGCAGTGCCGTGGTCTGGAACAGCGTTGCTGGTGTAGTCTTGTAACAATCAGCACCTAGTACTGGCCGGTCAGCGTGGGTTGACAGGGCAGCTGGCCGAGGCGCAAGCACTGCTGCAGAAGGAAGAGCAAACTGTGAGCTTGCAGCGGGGTGGGGGTGGAGGAGGACGCTCAGCTGGGAACTCGGAGAGACAAAAGAGCCAGTGAGGGGACTGGCTAGCCAAGAAATTTGGCTTGCTGTTCAGGTTCTGACCTTAAACTAGCCACTGTGGCATCAGGCTCCTCGGGCACCCCATCCCACCTCAAATCCATCGTGTCCTGAACACTGCACCCTACCGCTGATCAGGGGCAAGGTCAGTGGTGAGAGAACAGGGTCCATGTGCCAGGCTTAGTGGTCAACTAAGGCTGAGGAGGTTCTGGGTCCTATAGACAGAGCATAAATAAAACAGGCAAGGGGCCGGGTGTGGTGGCACACACCTGTAATCCCGGCACCTGGGGAACTTGGACAGGAGGATGGTGCCAGCCTGCCTCGGCTACACAGACATTTCAAGGCCAGCTTGGACTCCAAAATAAGACTGTCTCAAAAAGTTAATTGATCAGTCCAATCAATCAATCAGTCAATCAAAAGACAAGCAAGAGAACACAACAAAGAAAGAATGAAGCTCTGATTGTGAAAGGTATAACACAAGAAATAAACAGTAATCTGGAATGTAGCTCAGTGATAGAGGGCTAGCTTTGCATTCAGTGCAAGGCTGTAGGTTTTATGTCCATCACTGCAAATAATAATAATAATAATAAATAGGGTGAGATGACAAATTCATGTGTGGCCTCATGTGTAAGGGGGCATCATTTTAAGTAACAGAGATGAGACAATGAAATGGGTAGGCTAAGTAAAATGCGGAATCACAAACTGGTATGTAAATGTCAGATGCTGTCTCTGAGAGTCCTTCAGCTACACCCAAATAAGACACGTATTGCTAAGTCAGTAAGTTGCCCAGGCTTGGCTTGAACTTGTGATCCTCCTGCCTCAGCCTCCAGCACACTGGGATTATGGGCCCACACCTGGCTTCTCATGGGATGTTTTCTATCTGTATTGGTTTGATATTGAAATTAAAAGACACAAAACCTTTTTGTTGTTAAGGAAGAGGTCTTTCTATATCTCTCCTGAGTCCTCACTGAACATAGAGAGATATGGTCAGTACTCTTGCAGGCCGAGAGGAGAAAGCCTTGACAGTAATACCTGATATATGTTCAACTAGAGCTTATTGCTGTCCTCCTAGGTGCCAGGTACTACTTTAGAATTTTGGTGCTCTTGGGATAAGGACAGTGGGAAGGAGACACAAAGATGAGTTAGGTCCAATTTTTTATCCAGGGAGTTTATTGTCAAGTGGCAGAAGCAGGCGTGTAAATAAATGACTCCAAGATACTGACCATTCCTAAGGGGATGTTTCCTAGCTATTGCTGAACACAGATACCTGAGGTGCTGGGTTGAGAACTTGCCCCCAAAGAGCGGTGGGGGAGGGGGTTTCAGTCTCGTCATTTTTTTCTTTTGCCCAAACTGGTAATCTAAAATGTGTTTCTGTACCACTTGTGGGAGAAGGAAGTCCTCACCTCCCAGTCATGGGGGAACCGACAAAAATCATTTCATGACAGACTAATCAATCAGGCAACATGAGCCTAAAATAAACAGTGGTGCTTCTTTTGACGTTAGTTCTAAGTATTTATTATTTGTACCTTGCATATTTTTAAAAAGGATCTGGAGCTACTCAAATGAACAGGGCATAGTGAGCCTATGTGTAATCCCAGAACTCTAGGAGGCTGAGGCAGGAGTATCATATGTGTAATCCCAGAACTCTAGGAGGCTGAGGCAGGAGTATCATAAGTTAGAGCCCAGCCTGGGCAACTTAATGAGCCCCTGT
Organism: Chinchilla lanigera; assembly: GCF_000276665.1. Taxonomy (NCBI): domain Eukaryota; kingdom Metazoa; phylum Chordata; class Mammalia; order Rodentia; family Chinchillidae; genus Chinchilla; species Chinchilla lanigera. Next base: position 14,993,388 of record NW_004955435.1, on the reverse strand, counting down.
CTCAAAATAAAAAATAAAAAAGGGCTGGAGATGCAGCTCAGCGGGAAGGCCAGGACTTCAATTCATAGTGCCACAAGAAATAAAAACAAAAAATAAAAAAAACTACAAAATAAGGAAAACAGGGCATGACAAAATCAATAGAACAACAGAAGCCAAGGAAGGAGACAAAAACATGTAAATTTCCTAGAAAACCTAAGCAAAACCTCGCTTAGCTGCCCAGCTGCCCATGCAAAAACTGTCCCACTAACCAGGGGAACAAAGCAAGCTAGTTTATTAAGAAAAACAATTTCTTTTCCAACACTACACTTCTCAGAAATTGATCTTGTGAAACTTTGTGTGAGGGGCATAGTAATGGACAGTGTCTCCGATTATGATGAAATGCTGAGACATATTTCCTGTGACAGTTTTCTGTATTAACCTTTAACGAAACGCAGAGGGACTAAGGCTCTCTGGGAAGGCATTTCAGCAGGAACTAACGTCACATGGTTTCCCAGTGTTGTCTGTCCTGGGCTAGATGCGGGGGGAGCGGGTGGAGAGCGCAGGGGAGGACTTGCGCGCTGCCCTCCGCGGCCGGGCAGAGCAATCTCAGCTGAGCACTGACAGGGGCTGAAGTGTGCTTGATTGATGCAAAATGTGCTTCTCCCGAAGGCTGGCCCAGCCTTTAAGTCTGGTGCTTCTCATTAGGACACTGAAGAGTTTCTGCCCACATGGCAGTCTGGGTTTGGTACAATTGATACTAGAGTGTTCTTGTGTCGGTCGCTGACAAGAGTCAGGGCTTGAAGCCAAGACAGTCTTGGGTTCAGGCCCCAGCTCAGCCATTAGCTGGCTGTGTGGTTCAGACCGAGTCCCCCGGTCTCATCAAGCCTTAGTTTTCTCGTGTGTGAAATGAACCTAAACACACTCCTCCAAGGTTGGTAGAGAATTCTAAATAAGATGTGTAAAATGCCTGGCAAGGTACCCAGCACGTTTTCTTTGGCATTCTGCCAATGGCGGGTGTTAGGATAATAATTAGGGAAGGAGAGGGGAAAATATCACCTAAGCAGAAAGGTTGCTGACCTCTGCTATGGACGAGGCTTTGCATTCCATTTAAGGAGTCTGTTACATTTTTAGGTATAAGTTTAAAAGGAAGGAGGCCAGGATATGGCACTGCTGTAAACATTTAGGTTGGCGGTTGTTCTAGCCAGAATTTATTCTGACACCTGCCAGCGTTAAGGATCTGGGGAATGACGTCAGGATCCGCACGTGTGAACAAATTCATGGGCTGAGGCTTAGCTACTGTGAGTAACGCTGGAGCAGAGCCGAAGAGGCTCAGCGTGGATGGCTGGAGCCCTGAGGCTGTGAGGAGGAGGAGGGTGGATTACAGAGAAACCCAAGCACCTTCAGAGAAATCGTGGACTCCAAAAGACAGGAAACGCTTCAGAAAAGGCCTGGAAAATGGCCAGTGGGCTCCGTGCCCATCAAAAGAGGAGGACAGGTCAGAGGTAGCAGGTACCAAGGAAAGGACTATTGATGAATACGTGGCAGCGGGTAGAACTCTCAGTGAGATTTCCTACAGGCAGATCTGTCCTCACCATCTTCTTTGTCTTCACCTTAAACCGGGAGAGCAGTGCCTGGGCTCCCCACCTTAATGGCGCTTTTTACCGTTGTACGATCCTGAGCAATGCCCGAGTTTCTCCTGTGTGGGAAGTGGTTACTGATACTTGCTGTGTGGGGCTGCTGTCTTGATTTTAATGAGATGGAGTTTGTGTGTAAGGAGCTTCAACGCTACAAAGCAAAATAAAACTTTTATTGGGACACTCGTGGAAGGATGAATCTGCATTTCAACATTTTTAAGTCAAGAAGATCGGATTCGGCACTGCCCAGGAATTTTTTTTTTTTTTTTTTTTTTTTTTCATTTTCATTTTTACTTTGTGGGATAGGCCCTGGTCATGTAGTTCAGGCTGGCCTTGAACTTACTATGCAGCCCTGGTTGGCCTTGAAATTGCAGCGATCCTCCTGCCTCACCTTCAGAGCCTTTTTGTTTGTTTGACAGAGTCTTGGTAACTGCCCAAGTGAACTTTCTGTTCTCCCGCGTCAACTTCCTAAGGAGCTGGGATTGCAGACTCGCACCACCATCCCTGCCCAGGAATTTGCTATGGGATTGGATTGAATTTAAGCACCTGGCTGTCTATCCTTGTCTTCTTTGTTCTTCCTTAGTTCTCCCCGTGTTTAACTGTCTGCACCGTCTGAGGTCGCTGGCTAAGCAGTGTTCCAAATTCAAGTTCTCCTCATTTCTCTCTCATTTTCTTAGAGGCAGCCTGGGTCCCAAAAGGCAGTGGAAACGTGCTGCCATCTGGTGGCCACTGCTAAGCATAACGCCTTAACGCGGACACAAGCATAAGCCTTTCACCCTTGAAGCTGATGCTACTTCGCAAGACTTAGCCAGTTGTCCAGAGTCTGGAACAACGTGAGAATTAACTGAACCGTCCTCTAGGTCTCCGCTTGGCCCTGGAGTGTGTGTGGGTAGGGTGGGTAGGTCGCAAGCACCTGGGACAATTCCCCTGTCTTGGGCCAGATGTACCGAAACTCACGGTGAAGGAAGGTTGACCTGGTCACCCAGGCCTGGCCCTCCCACCTCTACCCCCACCGCCACCCCCACCCCAGCTTCCATGTACTCAAACTTGAGGCCTTGTGAGTCACAGCAGAAGTTGTGCAAGTGTCTGGGCTCCGGAAAAGAAAGCCCTGGGGACCCTGGCTCCAGACCAGCACTGGAGGAAGCTGTCTGGAGGGCTTCTAACCTCTTCCTCCCGCCTGACAGGCAGAGACAGGAAGTTGGCAAGGGAGGGCCTGCAAGAGGCAGCCTCCTTCAGGACTGATCCTGAACACTGGTCTTTTCTGAGCCTCTGCTGTTGGCCAACAAACATAAAGCTCTTTAAAAATATAAAGATTTGGGGAAGTGGGGATGGGGCCAGGAGGAAGTGAGCAAACTGATTTTGTGTGTCTCCAGGCAGCCATCAAATCAGAGAGAGAGCCCCAGGCGGTAGCCGCCATCCTCTGCCTGCCTGACACTCTGTCTCAATGGCTGCCTGGGCCAGTTCGGGCCTCTGGAGGTCCTTTCCCTGGACTCCTGCTGTCACTGCACCTTGCTGTTACTGGAGATTGCATTTGACGTTTTCTAGCTTTTTCTGAGAAGTTGCAAAATATCCAATGAGCTGTCTCTGACTAGCCTCTCAGGGTGTCAAGCACAGCGCTGAAGGGAAGGATGTTGTCTGCGGTTGGCCTGGCCCAGCTGCACCAGGCCCAAGTAGTTCTAGGCTAGGGTTTGGGACCGGCAAGGCCCGTCCTCAGCATTCCAGTCCCTTTTCCTGTGCTTCAGGCTGAGGAGGCCTCCAGACCCTCTTCACAGCGACCTCAGCACCGGGCCAGGCCCCACTGTCTCTCACCTGGGCTTGCTAGGGTGAGTTTCGGTTCCTTTGGTAGAACTGAAAACAGCCACGGCCTTCCTTTTAGATGGGAAAAACTCTTGAACCACAGTGCATTTATAATTTATTTCACGATTTAAAAATTTATTTCCATAAATCTGGTTTTATAAAAAATTTATTTCCATAAATCTGGTTTTCTTTCTGGCCCAGAGCTCCCCAGGAAGCCCAGCCCCACAGCAGCCTGTTCATGCAATCGTCTGACCCTGCCGTCTCTTTCTAACTCTGAGCAGTGGGGTTTGTGCATGTGGTCTGTTCCTGTAATCCTGCTGGTCATATTCTTTTCCAGGTCAGAGAATACTGATCCCCTATTGATATCGGTCAGTTGACAACATCAAACTCAGGGACCCCTTGTCCTTGTGAAGACTTAGTATGGCTGTTCATGTGTTCATGCTCTTACTGAAGGCCGTCGTTCAGAAGCCTGAAGCCAGGAATGCCAGCTCTGTCAATTCCCAGCTGTGTAACCTTGGATGAGTTACTTAACTCTTTTGAATCTCAGCTTGCTCAGCACCAAAATCTTTTCAATTTGAGAATGTTGGATGAAAAAAACCATGAATAAAAAATGTTGCACACAGTAGCTGATATCATGCAGAGTACTTAGCAAGTTCTAGTTGATTTACTGTTGTCTTAATATACAGTGCCAGAGTCACGCCACCTGCCTCAGAGGTGCTTTCCTATTCACTCATTTGTGAAAAGTATCCGAGTCTCTTGTCAGGCGTTGTGAGAGGGATAGAGATGCAGAAATGAAATGATGGTCTCTGCTCCCCAGGAACTTGTAGGCCAACGAGGGAGGAGTCACATAATCGGCACAATGGAGACCCAGAGGAGAGGCAAGTCTGGCAAGTTTTCCTCAAGGTCCTGTTTGCGAACAGTCGAGGAAGGAACGTGTTTGTTTTCTAGGTGGACTGGGGAAGAGAGTTCCAGCCAGGATACGAGGCAGTGTGCACAGGGCAGAGGAAGTGAAAGAGAATGACTCTGCCCCATGCGTTGTTTGGCATGGTGGAGCTGGTTTCTACAGAACAAGCAAGGGTAGGAGCCTGCAGAGACCTTATCACCTAGGGGTTCCTGGTGAAAGCCATTCCCACGAGCCTGGTCTTAAGCCTGAGGTGGAGAGCAAGTGGTTTTTAAGCAGGAAAGGGCCATCTTGGAGTTTCCTGAAGAACATTCTGGTGATCTCAGGTTGTCTAAGGAAGCAAGTTAACCAAGGGTGGCTGTGGGCTGTGGGTGCAGGTGGCAGAGCAGGGAAAGAGGGTGGGTGACCTTTGGACTGGGTCTCTTTCTTTTTGTTCACCAGACGAGCTTTTGGTTTTCAATCTAAAATAAAGAGGGACATTCAGGGTGCACTCATAGTGTTACCAGGTTCTGGGGTTCTGGGAATTCCTCCCAGAGATTCTTTCTAGATTTTTGACCTGAACAAAGAATTGGAAAAAAAACAAGTTCAAAATGTAGCCATGGTTTACATGTATTAAAAGTAGGGAAGAAACATGCTCCAAAGAGCAAATGTGAGCCAATTAAAAGTAGGAAAGGCAGTACTGTCTACAGGGTGAGAGTGGACCACTGTAAAAGAGAGTACAGTGGACAGGAGCTTAATGGCACCATCTTTTGTATCTTCCACTCTCAGGCCAGGTGCCAGATTCAGGACATCCTATAAAAAGCCTGCTTGACTTTTCATGAGAATTGAACATAGCATTCTCTAGTTAGTCCCAGGTGCAAAGCTTTGGGAACTGTTTTTCGGCGCCTGTCCTGGATTTCTATGACTGATAAGTCATGCCCACTTGCCCAGCCAGCTGGCCATGCCCTAATCTCCTGCCTCAGTAGACCCAAATGAGAAGTGACTATGGAACTCTTTCCTTTATCTCTCAAACCACCTTTGAAGCAGTCCTGGGCTCTGTCTTTTCAGAAAACCCTGAGGAAAAGCTTCCCTTGTTCATAGAAAAGAAAGTCCCCAGATACATGCAAGGACTTCTGAAACTATGACTCCCAGGTGGGGAGAGGTGGCTCTGTTGGTGGCCCTAGTGTAGCCCCTGCTCCTCCTCTCTACAGTGGGTTATTCTCTCAGGGGAATGGTATGATGCAGTGTTGAACAATGAGCTCTACACTTGGTTTCTGTAACTCAGCCAAGGTGGCTGGTTCCCAGAGAACTCACCTGAGTACTGACAGAGAACCACCAGGAAAAAATCTGAAAGTACAAACTGCCTATCAAGTAAGTTTCTAATGAGACCAGTCCGTTTCTGGTGGGCTGCCCCCCCCACTTAGGCACTGGTCCTGCTACTTCTGCCAGTCTTTCCCTCCCCTCAGCTTCTGGGTCATGACTACACATGGGAGGCCATCTTTTCCCTTGTCAATGTAAGTGCTGCTTGTTGCCTGACTGACACTTCCGCCCTGCCACCAGGCCGCTTCATCCTTACTGGCCCCCCGAGGTTGAGCTGCAAGCTAGGTTTGGGAATGCCAGGCTCCTCCAGGAGGCTGCGTTTTAATTGTATGAGTACAGCATCCAGGCAGCATGGTTCCTCCCAACTAGGGAAGGCCTTCGTCTCACATGAAGCTGTTCGGTGCTAGTCAGTGTTTGGGAGGAGAATAGAGAATTTCTACAGTGATTAAGTATGCTTCAGATAGCTAAATGATAAGTAAGGCTTTTTTCATGCAGTTTGGTAGAAATTCCTTTTAGTCGCTTCTTCCTCTGAAGCAGAGTTGAAGAAAGCAGTTGTTCAAGAAATGTGTGAGAGGCCACAGAAGAGGCAGACAGAGCTTTTCAAGTCCCAGTGTGCGTAGCAGGCACCAGAGAGACACTTAGGTTGATGGAAATACAGTTAGAGAGGGTTGCCTCCCTCTACCGCCACCTTTTCCTGTGCTGGAGATTGAACCCAAGGCCTTCACGCTGAACTACACTAGCCTCCTTTAAATGTTATTTTGTAATTTTTGAGACTTTTCTCACTAAGTTGCTAAATTGTCTGAGCTGGGCTTGAACTGGGATATTCCTGCCTCAGCCTGCCAGAGGGCTGAGATCACAGGTGTGCACCACCACACCTGGCTGATACTGCCCCTTATGTCTGAGGGGTTTGCCTGGGGAGAAGTGACATGTGTGGGACATGTGAGTGCGAGACTGGTCAGACTGAGGGCAACTTGGGAAACAGCGGGGGATCAGCGGGTGGTGTGGAAGCGGAACTAAGACGACCTGACAGCCCCATGTGCCCGGGCATCTCTCTCAAGGTCCCACTGAAGTGTTGGCTAGACAGCGCCCGAACAACACTGCTCTTATCGCTGAATTTTATTTTTGGCTGTGCATGCATAGATATTTAAGGTAAAAGTTATAAATCCTTCCGTCCCCGTTGTAGGCTTATGTTCATCTGTTCCTTCTTGCTGCCTCTAACGTGCCCTGGTTAAAATTACTCCTGTGGGCAGCACCAAGAAACACCTGAACCAAATAACAATTGCATTCAAGTGTTTGTCTTCCAGAAGTTGGTGACTAGGCAAGCAGCTTTGATAAGGGGTCAGAACCCTTACACATGGTCTTGTGAGGCAGGGCTGGGCTTGGGGAGAAGAGGCGTGGGGTATGCCATACAGTTATGAGTGCACCTTGTCTTTCTTCTCCTTTCTGCATGACTGATCGTCGTGTTGTTGCTTCCTCAAATAGCTTTGACACAGAAGTGTTGCCAGAGTGAGGGCCTGAGACTTTGCTGGGAGCTGGGGCTGAGAAGGAGAGATGCAGGCTCTGGGTGGTGCTGAGTTTTGTTCTCCAAGCAAGGAATCTTTGCTTGTCCCTTTGACAGAGGATCTCTGACACAAAGGCTGGTTACCGGCGCTGTTCAGTAAGGACGCTATTCCTGCAGCCGAATTCTAAGCACTTGCTATTATGAGAAGGAATAAGTTCTGGCTAAGGTTAGGGGCTGCTACCAAAGCCTAATGCTTGTGCTTCCGCTTCTTCTGTTTGTCTTCATATCATGGGGTCTTTTGGCTAAGCAAGCAGAAAGCAGGGATTTGTTTATTTTACTCTATTTTGTGTTTTTTTTTAAACAAGGTCTCACTGTGTAATCTAGGCTGGCCTTAAACTTATTATGTAGTCCAGGCTGGCTTCAAGCTCCTGGCCATCTTCCTGCTTTAACCTCCCAAGTGCTGGGATACAGATGTGTGCCACTGCACCTGATGTCAGCAGAAATATTGCGTAGTCATTGCTTGTAGCTGTCTTCGCACCCAACCCTCCACCCTCATATGGTCACTGAATGAATTCATTCTGATACCTGATCTCATCCTGAACCTTCTCGATGCCTTTCACGCCTCCCTCCTCTGTTCTTTCCATCTTTTTGCTCTGAGTTCCTGGCTCTTCACTTCCTCTTGGCCTATCTCACTTCCTGTAAAACCCTAACGAGTGTTGCTTATCTTGATGGAGTGCATCGAGCGCTCTGGGGGTAGGGGAAGGGGGAGGCCTCAAGTGTGTCTGCCTGGGGAGCTAAGAGCAGCGGCACTTTCAGACTCAGCCCACACTGAACTGTCCTCCCTGTTTCTGGGGGCCAGGGGTGTGTGGCCCACAAATGGACTAGAAGTGATTGCCTGGGATGGGCCCTTCCTAAGGAGAGGGGTCTCCGAGAGATCACCCCAGCAGAGAAGAGACGGGATGAATGAATTGGGAGTTTCAGATTATTGCTATACCTGGACCTCTGGGAAAACGTCTGGCAAGAGCTAGGACCAGTGGGCCCTACGAGTCCTGCTGGCTAACTTGTCACCTGGGAGGCTCTCCGGCACAGCATGACATTCAACAGCACCGATACCCCATTGTGGGTTAAAATGACCTATTTCACCATGGAGGCTTTCATCGGACTCTTTGCTGTGGTGGGCAACGTGCTGGTCATCTGGGTGATCAAGTTAAACCCCAGTCTGCGGACCACCACCTTCTACTTCATTGTCTCCCTGGCCCTGGCTGACATTGCAGTTGGGCTACTGGTCATACCTTTGGCCATTGTCACCAGCCTGAACATCTCAATGCACTTCTATAGCTGCCTTTTCATGTGCTGTGTGCTGCTAATCTTCACCCATGCCTCCATCATGTCCTTGCTGGCCATTGCTGTGGACAGATACCTGCGGGTCAAGCTCACTATCAGGTAACCGACTGAAGAGGGCGGGGGTGCAGCAGGGACAGAGGAGTCTAGGAAATTAGGAAACTTTTCCCCACACCCAACAAAGTTCCCAGCTCAGACTTTTTCAGTGGAAGCAAATCCAAATAGGGCCCTGAAGTTGCAAAGAGGACAATAAATGCTTTTTCAGTATATGATCTACGAGGGGCTTAGAATGGTGAGCTGAGACTTGGGAATGAGAGAGAAAGACAGAGGTCCACTGTATCCTCCACTGACCGTGTGCGTATGGTCAGTCCCTTAGTACAGTATGGCTAAAGATGATGAAAGCTTCCTGCACTGTGAGTAAAAAACAAAAAACCAAAATACTCTTGGGTTTAGAAATGATCGAAACCTCTTAGATAAGATCTGCATCTTATTTCACAAGGAGCAGAAAGATAAGAACAGGAGATACCCAGATGACAACGTCCCCTTTCACATGTAGGCTTTTATTTTCATTTTGCTTCCTACTTCGTGCCTGCCCCAGTGCTGAGAAAGCTTCTTAGGATGTATATTTCCTTTTTCTTCTCATAAGATGCAAGAGTTTTTTTCCCAAAAAAGTTCTCCTTTGTACAAAGCAGTGCTGACCTCCCATCTGACCATGGAAAGAGAGTAGACTGAAATGGAGGAATCAAGTTCCCAAGGTGTCCTAAACTGCACTGGTCTTACGTTTCGTCCCTCTTCTCTTGCGGAAAGTACACGTTGAGGAGATGTGGACAAGTTTTAGGTGCAAACAGATCTGGGTTCAGATCCCTGATTGTGCATCCTGACCTCGGGCAAGCTATTTAACTTCCTCTGTCCCGGGTCCTCATCTGTATCGTAGTGGTTAAGATGCTCGGAAGCATACTCACCTTTCAATTTTAGTTGCACCCCTTCTAGTTTGTATGTCACCTGTCTGTGTCATTTTTTTCTTATAAAATGGGGGATAATAACTGTACTTTTCTCATGAGATTAAATAAGTTAACACATGTAAAGTTCTTAGAAAAATGCCTTTTACATGGTGGATGCCCAATAGCTGTTATTTTCACCATTGCCATTAATAAAGTGGCTATTATCACAAACATATCTGAGTTGTGACATTTAATTGAAATCAAATCTAACAGCCAGGCGTGGTGGTGTATGCCTGTAATCCCAGCACTTGGGAGGCTGAGGCAGGAGGATCGGTGCAAATTTGAGACCAGCCTGGGCTACAAATTGAGCTCAAGGCCAGCCTAAACGGCATAGTGAGACCTTGTCTCAAAAAGACAAAAAAAGAAATCAAGTCTAAGAGTAATGAGCAATATGAGTGTCCTTCCTGCAGTCTGTTTGGGTTGTTGTTCAGAGGCATGCTTTAAGAGGAAATGGTGACTTTCACTGGATCACCCTTTTAAGGGCTGTGAAGCAGTTCAGTACAGCTTTTGCAAATCAGTTGATTCATTTAAATCAGACACCAAGTATGGACACACGCATACAGACAGACACAGGGGTAGGCACAGGTAGACGCGTGGGAAAGGGGTGGTAAAATTTATTAGCATCTGCCCACTAGCCAAATAAAACAATGGAGAACGCAGCAGACAAGCGTGATTGTAGGAGATTATTTCCCATCAGCCTGGTGATCGCAGGGGACTTAGTTAAATCTTACAACATAGGAATCAAAAAAATTCTTGGACTGGAAATAGGCCCAGAAACAGGGCATGAATGCACCTAACTCTTGAAAAAATATTCCTGATCTGTTCTAGATTATTATTCTTTACAAAAGTCCCCAGGGAAGTTTCTGGATTTTTCTCTAATATTTGTCAGCTCGTCTCACCTTCAACCAGAGTCACCATAGACTATCCGGTTTTTCACTCTCTTAACAAAGACTAAAGAACTGAGAGTCTGTGCTTTATCTCCCCCTCCCATCATTTCCCTCGCCTGACATTTCACAATCCTGCTGTGAACTCACTGGCTCTTTTCCATTCAAACAGATACAAGAGGGTCACTACTCAAAGACGAATATGGCTGGCCTTGGGCCTCTGCTGGCTGGTGTCCTTACTGGTGGGACTGACCCCTATGTTTGGCTGGAATGGGAAACTGACCTCAAAGGAACTCCAAAATGTCACCATGTGTCCATGTTCCTTCCTTCCTACCATGAGTATGGAGTACATGGTCTTCTTCAGCTTTTTCACCTGGATCTTCATCCCCTTGGTTGTCATGTGTGCCATCTACCTGAACATCTTCTATGTCATCCGGAACAAACTTAGTCAGAACGTTTCTGCCTCCAAAGAGACGGGTGCGTTTTATGGACGGGAGTTCAAGACAGCTAAGTCCCTCTTCCTGGTTCTCTTCTTGTTTGCTCTGTGCTGGCTGCCTTTGTCCATCATCAACTGTGCTCTCTACTTTAAAGTCAGCATATCAGATGACGTGATGTTCCTGGGCATCCTCTTGTCCCATGCTAATTCCATGATGAACCCTATTGTCTATGCTTGCAAAATAAAGAAGTTCAAAGAAACCTACTTTTTCATCCTCAAAGACTGTAGAGTCTGCCAGTTCTCCGATTCCTTGGACCCAAACATTGAGCAGATTTCTGATTAATTATCCATGGCAGAAGATTTTTCATCTCATTCAGCATGAGTGGACACTATGGACCTATCCTTCTGGGTCCTCTTAAATCTTTGATTCCTTCCTTTGAGGTGGGAGTACTTGAATGGTTGCCCTCAGTTGTACCTTCACTAATACCTTCTCCTTCCTCTTCAGTTTTTTTCCTATGCTCCACTAATTCAGCTTTCTGGAGGCCTGATTTGAGGCCAGGTATTGTTGCTATTATTGAATGTGTTTCTCCTCCCCAAACAGAAGGAGAAGTCTGGATTCTGAAGGGTGTCTTACTGAGTTAGCAACAAAACTTTCTAATTGAACCGTGATGGTGACAGTTCCAGCAAAGAGCCTGCTCTCAGAGGATTCCTAGAGGATGGTGGGAACGGATGCAGCAAACTGAGTCTAACTGGGGCTTAAACTGCTGAATTTACCTGCGCATGTATTTGAGTAAATAAAAGACGATAGCTAACTCTTCTGTAGCTCTTTGCTGAGATCACGTGGGGTTTGAAGACCCAGCTTGCTGCTCTTGGCATTCAGCCTGCTTGTTACCCAGAGCCAGATGGTAAGCTCATCCTACTCCTTGCCCCCGAACATCCTGCCTCTTGTTCCTAGGCTGGTCAAGGCCTTTGTCACTTTTATGAACCACTCACTCATCTATTATTAGAGAATTAAATCATTTCCCCCGGTGTTTCACTAATGGAAGTTAATTTCATAATAAGAGTCATCATCATTTCCCACTGATGGATAAAAGGCAAAAAAAGACAACGGAGCCCAGAGTGGTGGCACACAACTGTAACCCCTGGTACTTTTCTGCTGAGGCAGAAAGATCACAAGATTGAGTCCAACCTGGGCAGCTTATCGACATAGCAAGAATCTGCCTTAAAATAAAAAATAAAAGGGCCTGAGAATGTAGCTCAGTGAGAAGGCCCTGGGTTCAATCCCCAGTACTGGGGGTGGGGCTGGGGGACAATGGATGGTTACTATTTTTGAACACTTTCTATGCACTAACCATGTGTACGCGCTGTCTTCTTGACAGTCTGTGAAATGGGTTACCATGATTATTTTTATCTCCATTTCTCCAAAGAAAAATCTGCTGCATAGAGAAGCTAAGTAACTTGTCCATAGTTTACACAGTCAAAGAGTAGATTAGGCTCAGTTCTGCCACATGGGAAAACCCAAGCTTTTCGCCACCTAATCTTAGACATGAAGGAGAGGCTTGTTAACGTCAAAGTCCAGACTCTGAAGCTCATCTTTTGTACAATTAATAGAAGGTTCGCGCTACATTGTGCATACGTGAGGATTGCTGGGAGTTTACCTTAACTGTTATTGCTGACCTCTAATTCACTGGGATACTGGAGAGGGTAAAGTGTCAGTCATATCATTTGAGCATTGAGCAGCTCCAGACAGTCAAGGTGACATCTCTGGATCGGCCTATCCAAGTTTACCTCTGTATGCGGATTCTCATTCCCAGGACAATGTATTAACTCAATGAAAGCAGCAAGATGTATGCTTCAATTAAACAAACAGAGTAAGGATATCTAAAGTGAAATTAATTCCTAGCCACTCCTGAAAGTGTATATCCTAAACCTAATCTTAGGCTAGTGTCTGATAACCAAATTTATCTTGTTCATATTTCATTTCAGCAAAAGGTCCTTTTCTCCCCTTTTGTCAGCTCTGGCAAAACGCAAGAACTCGAGCTTTTCCCCTCTTACTTGGTTTTTGTGTTTAGTTAGCGTGCAAACGCGTCCCTACAGTAAGAGGCCTGGGTTTGTTCTAGGGCTCCACAACTCTCAGTTTCCTAGTGATCTGCACACTATGCCTCTTAATTTATAATTGCTAACCTTGTTGCTATAGCAACACTTCCGGCTTTTTTTTTTTTTTTTTTAAATTTGGAAACCTAAAGCGGCCACTTCCTTCAAGGCAGAAGAGCCCTCCTTTGGTGTCATTAGCCAAGCTGTAGATCTTGGGTTTCAGAACTCCTTTGAATTCTCCTCCCCAACTCTCTCTTCCTTTTTTCCTCTGATTGCCACTGCCGGCTTGCAAGGAAGTGCATTTTTGTTTTTGTCAAACTGGAATCTGCTGAGATAAGATGTTTCATCAGCCTAGAAGTGGCTCTTACAGTGCAAACGTCTTTTTTTTTTTTTTTCCGTACCGGAAATTGAACTTAGGACCTTGTGTTTCCCACGCCAGGCGCTGCGCCGCTGAGCTATATCCCCTGCCCGGCAACGTCTTTTTGAAAGTGAACTCAAAAAAGATGAACCAAAGGTCATCAGTGAGGAGACTGGCTTGAAATAAGGCGATCCACCCCGGTTTCAGGTTTAAAGAAACCTGAAACTTAGCGTCACCGCAATCTGCCCATGAGCCTTCCGGCTAGCTCCCTCTCAGCTAAATGGTAAAAGGGTAGCTGTGGCCTTTTATTCTAGGAAAATAAGTAAGACCACCCAAATAGAACGGAGGTTTGCTTTTCCTGCTCCATGTGAAGGAGTTGGAGCAAAGGTGGATTTGAGTAACTGGGTTTATTTACCTTTTTTTTTTTTTTTTTTTTTTTTTCTAAATTAAGTCAACTATCTGTGGAAATAAGTGAAGACCAACCTCCTAAAGACAAGCAAAGTCTGTTTATTCTCAACCTGTGGTAACAAGAGACTCAGCTACCATCCCTGGCATTTTTTTTTTTAATTTTTTTTTTTTATTTTAAAGAGTAAAAGAAGGATAACATAATAATGGGGGGGGCTTACCAAATTACAGACAAAGTGGTAGGAAATTATCAATGGTTATTGTTTTACATATTGTTATCTACAAGATAGTTTCTCAGGAAAACAAATAGACAAAT
>NW_004955435.1:14906008-14978537 GCF_000276665.1 Chinchilla lanigera | reverse complement strand
CCGTGGCTCCCATCCCTGGCATTTTGTGGACGCACAGACAGGCAGAGGGGTGGGAAGGCTCTGCAGTGGTGTTAATGGATAAACTCAGCCCCACTAAAATTTTAACACATTTACATGAGCAAAGATTCATAAATTGGGCAGCACTGGACATTAAATGTTCAACACTACACTGAAAGAGGAAAGGATTGGGAGATTTTTATAAAGTATTTGTGAAAGCAAGACAAAGAAAATGTATTTGATTTAAAATTCCTAATTAGAGGTAAATTTGGTGGTTTCTGATTAGTTGAGCTTGAGTGGTGTTTCACCCTTTATACTGGGTCAGGTTTCAATTTGATTATGTAGATGCTGAAACCATTTCAGCCTGATGGCCTCCCATTAATTTTTTCTTTATTAACCCAGGACCCTCATGCTGAGCTACATCCCTAGCCCTTTAAAAAGAAATATTTTTCTTTTTAATTTTGAGATAGACCCTCATTAAGTCACTAAGCTGGCTGGGGACATCTCCAATTTGCAACCCTCCTGCTTCAGCCTTCCAGAGTGCTAGATTATACCCAGCTCTAATTAATCCTTTTTTAAGAGGGGAAAAAGGGAGAAGGTTGCTGATACATCCTGATTAGAGGCTATTGGCATGGGGATGCTATAGGGAGGGATTGATGTGATTGGCTGAGGGTCTACATCTAGATGATCCTCAGTTGGAAGTGGGAACAAAAACTAGGGAAACTCATTTATTAACCGAGTGTTGGCTATTTGGGGATGATTGTTACAGAGATTATTGTTTGGCCTCTTGATCTGTACTGGAGATAATCTGACTACAAATCTGACTGACCGCAGGCTGGTTTACTGTTTATTGTAGATTAGTGGTTGGTTTCCTGATCAAGTTGCTGCAAGCTGTGGGTCAGAATTCTGTTTTTATATGCAGTCTGGCCATGGTCCCTGTGCATATTAAGTTTCTTAAGAACTAAGTGCACGTTTTCTAGAGAAACTCTGCCTTTAGATATAATAGCAAAGAAGGATAGGATAAGAAAGCTTGTGCTGCATTTTGCCCCAACACTCAGATGACATGGCGTATGCCTCACTGTAAACTCTGAAGTAGACTACAGTTTCACAATAGTTTTACAAATGAATAAACAAGCAATGCGAACAGGGTTTTTTTTAGTTGTCCTTCTAAGCCACCTCCACCTACATCTTCCTGATTTAGCCTCAGATTATGGTGGCTTTAATGGTTCTGTGAACATAAGTCCCTTAAACTTCTGAGCCTCATTTTCCCTTATCTGTAAAATGAAACTAATAACACTCATATCAAAGATATTTTTGTTTTTTGCAGAAAATTTCAAACATAAGAAGTAAAGTGACAGGACAATGACCCCTATTATTCTCCTGTAATAATTATTAATTTATGGTCTAACTTGTGTCTTTTATGCTCACACCCACTTGCCCTACCCTGGGTTTTCTTGAGATTCTGGGCCTTAAATGCTTTAATCTTTAAACATTTTAGTTTGTATTTATAAATGATGTTTTAAACGTTATAATTGTTTTATTCTTAGTACCCTTCTTATCTTCCTATCTAAGTAGAGTGCAAATTAATTCTACCCGTAAGAGGGAGCAGTGTAACTAATAATATCAAGTAATACTCAAGGTGCTCGTAGACAGATCATTCATTGTCTGTAAACTGACCCTCTCATGTCCTTTAGAATGTTACTTTTCCACATTTTGGGCATTCTGCTGATACCTATCTGTATAGTCCATTTCTGTTTCTGCTGGAATTTTATTTGATTGCATGGTACCATCTCTAACCAGGCTGAGTGTTTGTTTTACATGCAGCACTGATGAAGATAAAAACTGCTTTTAACAAAATATAACAAAATATGTTCAGACAATTATCCTTTATTATCTCTATGGGTCAGGAATCCAGGGGCTTCCTGGCTAGCTGGTTTATGTTCGTGGTCCCTCTTGAGGCTGCCAGATCTACTGTCATCTGAAGGCTTGGTTATGGCCAGAAGATCAACTCTAAATGTGACTCTCACATGTCTGGAAATTTTACATTGGCAAGTTGGCTCCTTCCCACTGGGCCTCTCCATAGACTGAGAATTCTTACAAGATGGTGGCTGACTTCCTTAAGAAGAAGAAGTACAAAAGACTAAGGTGGAAGCTGCACACCTTTCTTGATCTAGCTTCTGAAGAGACACACCATCGCCTCTGCCATATCTTGTTGATCACACAGGCCAGCTCTGATTCAGCTTCAGAGAGAACCCATATATGGCACATATATCAGAAGCCATTTTGAAGGCTGGCTCTGACAATACTAATATCACATCTAAAACTGCTCTTCCCCCTCCTTCTCCTCTTTCTCCCTCCTCCTTGCCCTCCTCTTCCTTTTTTTTTTTTTTTTTTTTCCCGGTACTGAAGCTTGAACCCAGAGCCTCTGTACTCAGCTACATTTTTCATTTCAGACAGGGTCTCACTAAGTTGCTAAATTGCCTAGGCTGGGCTCAAAACTGTGATCCTTCTGCATCAGCTTCCCAGTGTGCTGGGATTATAGGCATGTGCCACCATACCTGCCTAATAATTATTTTTTAATAATATCAACTGTCTAGTCATTGTTCAAATGTTCTGAATTGTTTGCTTTGATTACTGTCCAGATAGGCAATTTGTCATTATATCTTTCTTAACTCACTTTAAATGTCTAGATTCTTCTTTCCTTCCTTCTTCTCTTCCATGGAATTTATTTGTTGCATTCATGGAGGTTTTCAATGAGTAAATGAAATAGTGTATATGTCTTTTCTTGTTGCTGAGACAAAATACCCAACATGCAAAGTTAAAGGAGAAAGGTTTACTTTGGCTCACAGTTTGTAGAGGTTTCAGTTCATACTCAGCTGTCTCCAAAGCAGGGTGGCATGGCAGAGGGGCATCACAGAGGAGAAACAGTTCAAGGCAAAGCATGGCAACCTGGAGGCAGCAAAGCAGTGAAGTAGCAAAAGAGCTTCTTTCTTCTGTCCCTTTACATTCCATCCAAGATACCCACACTGAGGGTGGGGCACCCTTAATCCCATTATAACACCCTAATCTAGCCACATTCAAAACTCCCCACATATTACCACATGAGGCTTTGGGCGGACATCTAGTTACAAACTGTAACAGTATGTACAGGATGCAAACTTGTTGTTGGCCCGTATGGTGAATTTATATGAGCTGAGGAAGGCTCTCCTCTCTCAACAAAGGATCAAGCTGGGCCTGGTGGCACTTGCCTGTAATCTTTGCACTCAGGAGACTGAGGCATGAGGATTACTATAAATTTGAGGACAGCCTGGATGGCATAGTGAGACCCTGCTGAGAGAGAGAGAGAGAGAGAGAGAGAGAGAGAGAGAGAGAGAGAGAGAGGAGAGAGAAGAGAAATAGAGGAGAAGACAGAGAAGTTGGTATTGCAAAATCTAGAAAACCATCCACATCTGGCCTTTGATAGAAGTGCTAGCTCTGGGGTGTGATAAGTGATACTCAGTTTAAAGTTTTAAAAATTAAGGTAGTTCAGTAATTCAAACTTCTAATAATACTGGTCAGAACATACGAGTCTCATTAGGAGTCAGAAGCTGCTGCCATCCCTGCTGCTGCATGGATAGACATCCTTGACTTGCCCAAATTTTACCCAGGAAAGCTTTCCAGAAGTCTGGACTCTCCAGCTTTGGCTGGAGACACTCAGATACCTTCACTTCCACCTGTTCATGTGCTCCAGATTCCGGGCATATATGCCATGGAAAGCTGGCAGGCACCACCACCCACACACTCCCAAGGTGGGAGTGAGGTTGGTTAAGACACACTGTATTTGTTGGAATTCCTCCTGCCTAAGTAGGACTTGGGCTGCCAAGAGTAGTGGAGGAAAAAGAAGACTGACCTCTGGTAACACTCAGTCCACTTAGGTAAGACAGTGCAGAGTTGCACAGTGACTGCATGTCAGTGATGATGATAACAACGATGATGATGATAAGAGTGTGTGTGTGTGTGTGTGTGTGTGTGTGTGTGTGTTCTTCTGAGTGTCAGAGTGGGTTTCTCTAGGTGGTAGTCTGCACTGTTGAGATAGCTACTGGAATCCCATATTTTCTCAGTTCTCCATAAATAAATTTATGTTCATGAATGACATCCAGCTGATGAGGTACCATTGTGCTGTGTGCAAGTTGGATAGCTATACGCTATAGTACTGCTTGGTATAATCAGTTGTTCCCCTTTTTCACTGTTCTCTCCAGAAAACATAGAGCTATCTCCAGCTCAAACATATCTGTTTCTCTTAAACAGATTCAGGATTCCTGAGCTCCGTGGGTTTTTTAAATCATTACGGTTGAAGGCTCACTTCCTTCCAGTCATGAGGCTGTTCATTCTGCTCTCTCTGACCCTCTTCTCAGGTAAGATGTGGAGAAAGATCTCTGCCCTTCAAGCCGTGGCCTTTTCAAAGACCTTACATGTTCTTTTCCTTTCCTATTTGGAGGACCTGCCTATTAACTCAAGCACCTAAGCAGCTGGATGGGAGCACACATGGAGAGCCTCATTAGTTCTTGTTCTCACCTGTGTAAGAGGGTTGTGGCAAACTGGAAACCCTTGGGGAAAATGAGGGCTGTATATTTTCTCTTTCAGTTTAGCCAAATTTCCTTTCCTCTCTCCTTTCTTTCCTTGAGAATGTAAATACACTGCTTCCCTCTTTTTACCCATGCCTGACACCACAGATGGGATCAAAGACCAGCCTGGTCCTAACTCCGTCGCCCCTCAGTTCTGCTACCTTTAGAGTTACTGCTCCTCTTTCCCAGTCACATCTGTGCCTGTAAACTAAGGGTCACACTCTTCCTTGTGGAGTTGTGATGGGACAAATGAAATCTAGGATGTGAACCTCCTCTTTTTGTGGGATGGCCTCTTCATCTGAGGCAGCATTTACCTGGGTGAGGATGTTTGGGTGTCAGCAGCCAACGCTGCTGTCTCCAAACTTCTGAAAGGCTGCAAGGGATGTGCTCTGCCTCCTCATCTCTTCTCCTTGGCCATTTCCCCAGCACAGTCAGGCTGGACATTGGGCACATGACTTCCTCACTACAATATCTTGACATGACAGAAGTATGTATGCTGGGCTCACGTGGAGGTGTTATGGTTGATACATTGTGTCAACTTGGGGAGTCTAGAGGTTTGGCTAAGTGACTCAGCAGGAAGCCAGGGTGCTTACTTTGTATACATCCTGAGCCTGTGGAAGAGGAGGGCATGGAGATTATGTGAGAGTTGCAGTCCCCTTAGGTGGGGGTAGCCAGTTTACAATGTAAGGGAGGGGAAGAGGCTGCTTGCCGCCATTCACCCTTTTGCTCTGGCTGCTTTGCTGTTCTGCTGCCAGTCTGCCCTTTGCTCTTGTTGCTTTGTTATCTTCTGCCTCAGAGCAAACCAAGTATGGACTGAAACCTCCACAAACTGTAAGCTAAATAAACCTTTCCTTCCTTCATTTTGGGCGTTGGGTACTTTGTCTCAGCAACGAGAGAAAAGTAACCAAGACTGGAGGAAATACTAAATTCTTAGCTCCTGAAGACAGAACTGGATTTCCTCTGTTTCCAGCCCTTATGCAGCCAGCAGAAACATCCAAACCTTTCTCCTTCTTTTTGAGCCAGGGACTGGGAGAGAGGAAAAGTGGATCTTCTGGCAGTAAGCCTCAGGGTTTTCAATGCTCCATGTTAAGCAATGATGACAGCCTGCTTTTTTCACATACTGTCAGGCCAGGGGAAAAGAGTTCTCTGGGGTTACTGTAGTTTTCTCATCCTGCTATAACAAAATACCAGTCTGCATAGCTTAAATAATGGAAACTTATAATTAATTACCTATAGAGGATAGGAACAGTAGTTTGATTAAAAGAATAACTGTGTGTGTGTGTGTGTGTGTGTGTGTGTGTGTGTGTGTGTTTTCACAGATGCCATGGTCATGGACAAAAAGGTCAAGGAAAGCTTTGTGCTGGACACAGCTTCTGCCACCTGCAACTATGATGCCCACTATAAGTATCATACCAAGTATTGGTGCCGGGGCTATTTCCGGAACTACTGCAATGTCATTGCCTTCACCCCCAACAGCACTGACCGTGTTGTCTTGAAGGACACAGGAAACCAACTCATTGTCACAGTATCCTGCCTGACCAAGGAGGATTCAGGCTGGTACTGGTGTGGCATCCAGAGGAACTTTGCCAGGGATGACATGGATTTTACAGAGTTGATTGTTACTGACCACAGAGAAGCCCCAGTCTTACCTGAGAAAGGTAAAGAGGTTGTCAGGGATCTATCTGAGTAAGCTATGGTAGTGCGTGCTTGTCAGTGTCATAAAAACTCACTGATGCTAGTGAGCACTGTATTAGTCACTTTTTCATAATGGAGACAAAAATACCAGACCCTGGATTGGGGATATAGCTCAGTGCACAGCACCTGCCTGGCAATCATGAGTTTGGTTCCTGGTACCCCCCCAAACCCCAAAAAACAAACAACAAAAACCAAAAACCAAAAACCAGACATGCACACTTAAGGAAGGATAGGTTTATTTGGCTCGTGGTGTCAGAGGGTGCAGTCCATAGTTGGCTGGCTCCATGGCACACATGGCAAGGTGGAAGAGCATGATGGAGTAAATCTGCTCAGTTGGTAGGGGCCAGGAAACAGCCCAAGAATGGCTCCAGAGAGGAAGGGGCAGGGGACCAGATACAGTAGCTAAAACTATGTCTTGGGATTTACTATCCCAAGCTGATTAAGTTGACACAATGTACCTTAACCATCACATTGTACCCATTGTCCATATGACACCCAAATATATCTCATTAAACCATATTTAATCTTCAAATAAATGTAACAAGTTTAAAAGTCTGCCTAATATGTTACAACTATCCTGTGTACAACTGAGAATGCAATAATCCCTTCTCCAAAGTCTCAACAGTTCTAGCATTTTTCAAACCTCCAAGTCAAAGTCTCTCTTTTTTTTTTAAAGAATTATTATGTTTTGTGTGTGTGTTTTTGAGACAAGGTCTCACTGTGCAGTTCAGGCTGGTCTTGAGCTCACTCAGTAGCCCAGGCTGGTCTTGAACTTGCAACGATCCTCCTACCTCATCCTCCTGACTGCTGGGATCACAGGTATGCACCACTACACCTAGATCAGAGTCTCTTCTGAGACTCAAAGGAAACTCCTAGCTGTGAACCTCTGTAAAAACCAAAACCGTGTTACATAATCCCACATTTACATAATGGCCCATTATAAACATTTCTATTCCAAATGGGAGGAATAGGGTTACAGAAGAGAACTGGACCCAAACAAGATCAAAACCCACCAGACATTAAGTTCTTTAGCTCTGTATCAGGTATCTGGGGCACATTATGGTGAAATGTGAGTTGCAGAGGGCTTTGCTAGTTGCATCTCACATGGCCTCTCTCTTGGGCTGACTCAACTCTCTGCCTGTGGCTTTCCTCAGCAGGTGTTCCACATTCTTGGTATCTCTGACGTCCTGGGATCTCTACTGCACCTTTGGCTTCATTTTCATAGCTTCATGCACTCCTCTGTTGGAGGTCCTTTCCTGGCCTCCCAGACCTTTCTTTAAAATCTGAGTGGAAGCCCTTTTAACCATACAACTCTATTATGCATGTTGGTAAAACCAGCATCATGTGGATGATGCCAAAGTCTACTGTCAGTGGGAGCAGTAGCCAGGTGCCCTTTGACCATGGCTGCAGAATCCTCTAAGTGACTGTGCATCTGAGCATGGTGAAATGAATCTCTGAGAACCAATTCCTTACAAGGGCCTTCTTAAGCAGAGGGTCCAGGGCCTCTCTTCTCAGATGAAAGATATAATGTTGGTACCCTTGAGCCTGTGATGAGTAAGGCATTTCTGATTCTGAGATGCTCCCAATGTATCTTTGTGTTCCTATACCAAGTTCTTGTTTTCTTTTTAGTGGCACTAATCTCTTTGGCAATCACACTTCCTTTGGCCCTAACTTTACATGTGGTTTCTTTTGGACCAAACATTTAAGTTTTTCAAATTTTTCTCTTCTGCTCCTTGCCCCCAGTTCTCAAAATAAATCTAGCTAAAAGTAGCCAGGAGTACCCATGCCACAGCCTGAATGTTGGGCTGTATTGAAATTTCCCCCACCAGATAATTAATTCACTGTTCTTACTCTTAGCTTCCCAGAATCTCAGGACATGGGCAAAATGTCAACTTTTTTGCTGGAGTATAAACATGTAGCCTTTATTCCAATTGTTGGTGAAGTCCTTGTTTCTAACTAAAAAATCTCAGAGAATGCCTTTACGGTCCACATTCCTATCAGCATTCTGGTCTTCTGAGTCCTGACCAGAACCACCTACCAGGCTAGTCTTATTGTATACCTGGGCTTCTCTAGCTGACATCTCCAAACTTTTTCAAACTCCTGCAAACAAGTTCCAAGGCTTCTAAACCATATTATAAGACATAGTCACAAAAACAAGCCCACTTCTGGTACCAATTTTCTGTTACTTTCCTGTTGCTCAGATAAAAAACCTAACACTCACACTTAGAGGAAGATAGGCTTAGTTTGGCTTGTGATTTCAGAAGATCCAGTACACAGTTGGTTGGCTCCAAGGCAGAAATGGCATGCCAAAAGGGCACAGCAGAGTAAAACTGCTCAATTCTTGATGGCCAGGAAACAGAGCAAGGAAACAGTGCTGAAGGTGAGGGTACAAGAGACTAGATACAATACCCAAGGCTCTGCTTCCATGATCCAGCCAGACACACCCAGAAGTGTGCTTTATAAATCCTCTTTGTTACTCCCAAGCCAATCAAGTTGACTCATTTAAGTTTAAACAGCACAAGCACTGATTCAGCCTTCCCCTAGGTTCTTTGGGGCCACCGGTATCTTCCTCCCTCCAAGGTAGAGTGGACATTAATGGTATTGGCTGGGCATTACTTGGCATTTGGGGGGTGAAAGAGGGTGTCTGCGATTTTGGGCACTCTTGACATTTCCCTTTCCTCGCATTGGTATTGGAAGAGGCCAGTGGGGTCTGATGTTTGGAAAGGTTTTGATGTTATGAAATCTCAGCCTTGAAGGTCTAGAATCTTCTTTTTTTTTGGCATTTTGAGACAGGGTCTCACTATGTAGCCCAGGCTGGCCTCCAACTCATGACGATCACCCTGCCTTAGCCTCCTGAGTGCTGGGATTAGAGGTGTGTGCCACAACACCTGGCTAAGGTCTAGAATCTTGAAGATTAACTTCTTGAGACTTGAGCAAGGACAATAAAATGACCCCGGAAACTTATCAACATGAATAATTTGATAATTTACATAGATAAATGTCATGGTCAAACCAGCCAGCATTCACTCTTACTTGTAGGAACACAGTCAACACCAGAAGGCCACAGTGGATGTTGGGGAATTGCAGCCCATAGGAAGGAGGCAGGCTGATTCCCACCAGAGACAAGGCGTGAGACCTCCAGATGTTCCTTCTGCTGAATGCTGGAAACAACCTTTTGTGCCAGGAAGCCTGCCTTTTAGGCTCTAGTTTATGGAAGGCACCACCTTTCTCGCTCTTTTCCTGTAGCTTTTCTTTGTTTCCATTTCTAGAAGGGAGATCTTTTGCTGTCACAATCTGGAGCACAATGCCAATAGGAAAACAAACCAAAGCACTCAAGGGGGAACTGTGGGAAGTCTCCGTCCCACAGCTACACCGTGTGCTGGGTGGAGAGACTTGTTCACATCTGACCAGCTGGCAATGGATTCAGCAAGCATTTCACTGAGTGTGTAACATCACACGTACAGTGGTGTTTTTATTTTGCATGCTTCTGCCTTTTGTAGTCTGCCTGAATTTTAGACTCAGGATAAGAGCAGTCCCACCTGAACTCCCCAACTAAAACTTGTGCTCCTTAGTTTAAATGAAACACAAATCTTTCCCAAGTCTTATCAAAGGAGATAAGGGTGGCCATGAGGAGACTTTGCCCATTGGTTTAAGTGGCTGTCAGAAGCACAATGCAGCAATCATGTCACCTATGACACATTCCTTATGCAAGGACTAGCTATCTGGCACATCAGGCAACCCTTCCTATGGGAATGGCCCACAGCATGGGACTCTAACCAAGGACTACTTCTAGTCTGTGTGGATCTTTGTGCAAATTTGGAAAATAGGCCTCTTATGAGTGCATGGAACCCAATGGCAGGGTGCATGGCTTGGCAATGCAGTAGGAAGGCAAAGGAAGGCCCAACTGTGGGCCTTACTCACTCTCAACAAATCCTTTCTGATTCAGATTCATCAGTCAACAAGAACATAAGCTGCAGGGCTTCCGAAGTCTTCCCCAAGGTGGATCTTGCCAGGTCAGTATAATTATAGAAAACAGATCAGTCTGGTAGGGGAGGGTTAGAAGAGTGGTGGGTGGGGCCCCAACAATACAATACTATGATTAATTTCATCAATTGATTTTCAACTGCTTGTTGCTTTTCCACCTGAACTACATACCCCTAATGTGACTATCTTATCTTTCAAAATAATATGGCTTAGGGCTCTTGTTTGTAATCAACAGAAACAGCCTTTGGCTCCTTTAATTAGAAGGGGGCATTTATTATGAGGCGAGAGAAGTGCTCAAATGCACAGGCAGGGATCTTGCCATCCCGGAAATTATCAGAGCATTATTAGGACTTTATGTCCTTTTAAAAAAATCTCCTTTTCTAGTTTGCTACCTTCTCCTTTATGTATGTTTGCTTCCTTTTCTGTGTACATTTATATTTTTCTGTTCTTCTCTTTCTTTTTTCTTTCTTTCTTTCTCTTTTACTTCCTTTGCTTCCTTCTTTTCCTCCTCCTCCTCCTCTTTCTTCTACCACACTCCAAAAGAGGAATCCATTCATAAAGGTATACATTAATAATTACCAAATTTATTTGTCCCCATTCAAAAGATTGGCCAGTCAGACTCTACTTTCCTATTCCCACCCTCTGAGGAAAAGGCTTATTGATCCAGCTTGACCTGATGACCACCAGGCCCAGAAGACAGGGTCATTGTAATAGAATACGGTGGCCAGGAACTGCTGTAACCTGCTTGGGAGCAGTAGTGTGCGGATCTCAGAGCAGAGAACTGAAGCAGAGGACCAAAAGGCAGTTCCTTTCAAGGAACATGACATCAATTGTACTTTCTTCCAGAGTGTTCATTCTGATCATTTGCTTAATGATGACTGGTTTTGGGATCGTCTTTATAATCATTCATTTGTCCAGAAGAACGAGAAGGCAAGCAATAGAAGAGGTAAGTGGCTGTTTGTGGGGGAGGGGTAGTCAGGAATTAGAAAAAATGAAAGAGGTCAAGGGGCAGCTTTCAAATAAGTAAATGCCACCCTCCTCTTATTGCCTGGCCATGTGGAGACCAAGACAGCCAGCCCATGGCTAGAAATCATACCTATTTCATGGTGACAAAGGCATCGTGAGAGGAGACAGAGACAGCACTGTCACCTCTGAAGTAGAGATGTGTGCTCACAGGTAGGAGCAGAGTCCAAAGCCAGTCACATGACTGGTTCCACTTCTGGAGGGCCGCCTGCCTTCCCCACACAAATTTAAGGTAGCCTTACTCCCTGATGGAAACTTGTTATTTGCTGTGAGAGACTGGGTCCTCCTATTCAGAGCCTTGAGGAGAGTCGGAGTGGGAGAGGATGGATCTAGGGGGTTTAGCCTTAACCTTTAGGAAGGAAGGAGGCCCTTCAGCTTTGCCTCCTTTTTCCCTTGGCTATAGGTAAAGGTCTAGTGAGAAGACCTCGAACCATCCAAAGTTTTCCTGTGACCCCCACACCCTTGGTAAGTTCCCTCCTCTACTTGCCTGTCCTGAGTTCTGTACCCCACAGCCACTTGATCTTTAGGTCTCCCCTTTCCTATAAAGAGAAGCCACTGCGTGACTCGTATACCTTTCCCTTTGAGGCAGCATCCGAGACATGAGGGCTGGTCTTAACATCTGGAAAGTCCTCTGTGCCACCATGTGGCAGTTCGGCTGAGCTCTGAAGTGTTACACAGAGCAGAACAACAACAGACGCAAGGGACACTGTTCGGCCAATAGTTTTTTTCTTTTCTGTTTGTGCTCAGAAATCAAAGAAACATGTTAGACAATGAAGAGACAGTTGGCATAATTACAAAATAGATTCCAGTCTCTTCTGAGTATAAAATTTAGATAAAATTTAGAAATACCTGTTAGTGAAACACAAAGGTCTGCAGCTGGAAGCTAAAATGCAAAACTGAGGCTTTGACTGAGGCTTTAAACTCTCATACTTGCGCTGGAATTGTTCGGCCTTGTAGCAAACCAGGACCCCTAAGAGAGCAAAGTAGGAGCTCCCACGGCATTGCTGGCCTGTTGTCCTCTAGGAGCTTTGGGGACTGTGCAGGTGGGGGCTGAGGTCAAAGTAACACTTTCCTCAGATTTGCCAGAGACCACTCTCTCTAGAACACAATCATGTGTTTCCACCATATGTTTCTATTACAGTTTTCCAAAAACCACTGTCACTTTTTAAAAGCATGGGCTTAGGCAACGTTTTACTTTTTTGAGCTGCTTTCTTTTCTATAAATTGAAGACTCCATTTCCGTACTCTCTAGCATCATTCATTCATTCAACAAACTAAGACTATGCTAGATGCTGGGAATACAAAGCCACACAAAACAAATAGCATCTGTCTTTATGGAGCTTAGGGTGTAACATAGGATGAAGACCAGCTACCATACATATACACAAATGTAAAATTGTCAGAGTAAGGAAAGGAGAGACATGGTGTTATAATCAAACTCTATTCTTTTTTGGTGAGGCCTGCTTCCTCACAAGCGAGTGAAAGATGGCAGCCTGAACCAAGTTTCTTTCTAGTTTTGAAATTCTTGGTTTCTGAAGAAGTCCAGTGAGTAGCACTTATATCAAAATTTGAGAGGTGAATGCAAGCCCAATGTACTTAGACTTTTCTATTGATGATGAGCTTTGCAGTAATGATGTAGGATTTTAGCCTCAAAAACAAACCTTAATGTTTAGTCCTTACAAAGTCCCCATGAGAAAACTTGTATCTTTTGCTGAAGAAATAGTTAAGTTGGCCACAGATCTCAATTCAATTTTTTTTCTACTCCCCAACAAAACAGGCAACTCTTTGAAGCCCCTTCCACATATCCTGACTCCAACAAAAGAAAGTCTCGTATTGAACAGATATGACTGAAGATTGTTTTTATTTAGTTCATAAATAAAGTTCTGATGATACATATGATGACTGTGACAACTGGCCCACATATTTGAAGTGGATCCTGGTCTCTCAGGCTTTTTGAAGAACTCTCTAACCGTACCAGCAATTGTCTGCAGCCAGGTAACCTTGTAGCCAGAGGGGCAATGGTAGCCCACACTCCTCGAAGCTGCAGTCATATAGCAGCTGCAGTCATATCCAGACCTTCCTTCTCATGCATTTGATTAGCCAGAAATGAAAAAGAGAAGCAGAATATTAGTCAGGGAGCCAAGAGGTCACTGACCAGTGTCAAATGAACTGCCCAGTCCAACTTCCCCTAGTGTATCGTTGGAAACATATTGCTCGAAAAGTTCCTTAATTTTTCTGAACTTGTTTTTGAATTGGTATTAATGTTTCCCAAAGGAAGAGAGACAGAGTAAACCTGACATTCTTAGATTCTCTTGGTGAAAAAATTGTAGGCCATTAGTCACATCCTTAATGGGAAACTGCCAAGAGAATGAGTAGATGCTGCTTCTGATCAATGAGAAACCAAGGGATGATAAGAGACATGCCAATTCCAATCGAAAACACAAGCAAGACCAAGATGTTGGAGCCATGGTGCATGTGAAGTTATACTGTCATCAGTGCCAGAATTCCCAGTATTCTCAACTCTCGCCTGCCTATAGCACCCTCTCTTCCC
This sequence comes from Chinchilla lanigera, assembly GCF_000276665.1. NCBI lineage: Eukaryota > Metazoa > Chordata > Mammalia > Rodentia > Chinchillidae > Chinchilla > Chinchilla lanigera. Next base: position 14,964,684 of record NW_004955435.1, on the reverse strand, counting down.
ATAGAATAGTGTTCTATGGGAATTCTGGAAATTCTCAGCCTTCTACATCACCGTCTCCACAGAACCCTGCACTTCAAGGTGCCATGGTCCCTTCTAATGCAGTGCTGAACAGGCTAAGTCCTCAGAACACTCAAGTCATCCCCTCATGTGAGCAGGACTTTGCTGTTGATATGATTCTGCACATGCCCTGTGTGATTATGGCCAGGCTTTCAGTCTTTCAGTAGTGCAGTTCCTTCAGCCTCTACCCTGACTTCTCTCTCCATAAGTAGGGAGCTCACAGCCCCTTAGCAGGCTGATGGGAAAGAGTGAAGGTATGGATAGCCTATCTGTGTGTTACCACATGGCTGCTCTCCCTGCCACAGTCTCAAATCAAATATCAAAAGTGCTTTTTCCTTTCGACCAAAAACAGCCCCAATTCTTCTGTGTGGACATGTATTAAATAGCATGGAGTCCATTCAGATATCCTGTGGTACAAGGTGAGATGGCAGATATAGGTCTTACATGATGGATAAAGACGTCTTCAGATGTATCGATTGATGTACTGGAGAATTATTTCCGCTAGGAAGCATTCAGGTTTCCTGTGATTCCATGATCTAGGATTCAAGAGCCTTTTTTCTTCCCTTGTCCAATAAAGACGTTCTGAATCTGTGGTTAGTTATTTAATCATTTTACTCCTCACTAACACTGACCGCACACCAATTCTCATGATAGGGAGAAAAAATACAGGATTTTATTCAGAGCTCTACTGTTAAGAATGGGAAGCTTCAGGAAACAGAAGGAAGAACAATTTAATATTTCCTGTAAAGTTGATTGCCCTAGGACAATGTACACTTCTGCTTGAGTGGCTATGGTTATAAGATGCTGGCCTGAAATGGAAAGATGATGCGGCTTCTAGCGTCTAGGTTGTCAGAATTGTTTGGTGTTGGCAATCCTGTCAACCTAGCACAGCTGAGTGGTTTCCCTGTGTGTGCTTCCTACAGTCAGCCAGTTGCTGAGGACCATTCTTGGGACTCCGCTGCCCTCCTGGGGTGGTTGCTTTGTTTGTGCCATGGCCTCTTCACAGGACCTTTTCCCTAAGTTGGTCTTTCTCCTGGACCTGTTCACTCCTACAGAGAACCTGGTCCTTTATCAAACCTTTTCCCCTGGCTTTTCCTTTAAATCCAGGTCCAGAAGCTACTGCTCTGTTGAAGAAGAAATATATTTTCTCTATTACATCTCCTGACTTTGCCTTTCTTGTCTTCCTGCCATTGTAAGTGTCATGGGGCTGTTTGGTGTACAGGCAAGATACGAAGAATTTGAAGCCAGAGAACACGATCTAAATTTTAGCTGTACCTCTTCACGATGGGTGACATTTGGTGAATTACTTCATTTCCTTGAACTTGAATATCCTCACCTTGATTTTTAAAAATCTTTGATGTATTTTGTTTTATTATTATTTTTTCAGTGCTGAGGATTAAACCCAAGAACTTGTGCATGCTAGACATGTGTTCTACCAGTGAGTGACACCCCAGCTTTAATGGTTTTTTCTTGTTGCTGTTTCTCTTTTTTTTTCATCGAGGTTGGTGGTAGGTGCTTCTCTCCCTCTCCTGTTCACCCTCCTGTGGACAGAGTTCCTTTAGGTAACACTCCTCAGTGACTCCCTCGGGAAGCAGAGTGTCCTGTGTGACCTGTGAGACTCGGAGAGGAACTGGGTGTACATACTTTGACCTTCTTTTTTCAGTCTCTTGGGGGAAGCTTTCAAAGAATATATCTACAAGTCCTTAGAGGCAGGCTGAGCCACCGGACTGGTTGTGAGGAAGGAAGGGGACTTGCTCAGGTCTGTCTGTATCAATTGTGGAGCACAGTTGTGAAGCCCCCTTCTCCGCAGGTACCGTATAAGCTATATTCTCCACTGTCAACCGTATTCACAATAAAGATGATATTTTGTTTTCCATCTGCTGAGTCCTTTTTGTGATTTTAGGATTCAGGTTGGGAATGGGAGGATTAGTGACCTCTGACGATCCTCAACATGATTATAAATGAAGAACTTCAAAGGTTACAAAAAAGGTTTTCCAGGGAAACCATCCTGTTCTTCCTTCCTACCGCTGATCTTCAGTCCCCAGGTACTGAATTCTCCTGGGAGCAATCACTAAGACCATCTTCATTACACTGGAAATTTCCTTTCGTATTTCCTTACGGTCTATTACTCGTCCTTTTACTCCCTTCTATTGATTATTTATTCATGGGCCATTAGCATATTGGTTTACTCAGTCATGCTTGATAAAACAGGTGTTTTTAGTTAGTTGTTGGCCACCCCATATTACCTTTATTTATTATGAATTATTTTTACAGCTTTGCTTAGATTTTTAAATTTATTATTTACATACGAACTTTACACTAAGCTAGCCTCGTGAAAAGTATTCTTACTGATATTTTAGGTGGGGTTGTCTGTATGATAATCTCCTGATATTTTGGGTGGATTAATGTTTAGATTAATCTTGGTTCTCATATGAGTTTGCTACGCATATCTCTTGTGCTACAGGAAGGAGATAGAAACTCTTATTTGAATAGGGCTGTATAAAATGTGAACTTTGCATTTACATGAAAATCTGGCCCTGACTTCTGGCGAGAGTGTCTGGGATAGACTAGTAATGAAGAAGAAGGAGGCAACATTTGTGGAGGGTTTGCCTTTATTTAAAATTCTTGAGGGCGGGGGATTTAGCTTAGTGGTGCAGTTCCTGCCTGGCAAGTGTGAGTTCGTAAGTTCGATTGTTGGTACAAAAAAAAAAATTCTTGGTAGATTATCTTTGGTTGACTCTTCCCTAGTCGGTCAGTGATGCTGGGGAGTACATCTTGTACACGGAGCTCTGTCTCACGCTCTTTAGAAGGGCTCGAGGAAGCCCTCAGGGGCTATCAACTGCCAGTTCATGTGGGAGGCGAGCATTCTGCTCCAGGTTTGATCATGGCTGAGCACTGATTTTCTAAACTGTTGGGTCATATTGCCAGATCACATCTCAACCCAACTCTGACCATAATTTCACATGGGCTGTAGTCCTGAATTTGTAAAAAACAAACAAAAAAAGAGAGAAACTGGCCTCAGGCCTTCCTGGGTGAGTGAGTTCATCACTTGATCTGAGCATATACAACAGGGTCTGTGTGTGCAGAATGGTTTGCAGTCAAGCGATTGCTCTTTTCTTCTGAGGGTTTGAAGGTCATGCTGGCATAGACAAGTGACTCCTTTGGTATGGATGAATGCTTCAGAGAGACAGAAAGGAAGAATGAATAAATGAATTCCATTTGGAGCAAAAGGTGTCTCTAGAAGCAACCTGAAAGCTTTGGTAAGAAGGGAACCAAAGAGACGAGGAGAAATCGTTTAAACAATTAGTTTGCCCAGATTCCAGAAAGCAATAGTATTATTCCAGTCAGTAATGCAGACTACAGAAAGAAATGCCTATAGTAGCGGCCCTCCAGTACCTGGAAACGACATGGTGGACTTACACTGGCAGGAGGATCTGAGTGAGGATCCAGGCCCTGGGGTCTGGGATGACCTGCAACAGGAGCCAGAGAGAAGGGATCTGGATAAGAGATCACCAGTGGGTGCTGGAGGAGAAGAGAGCCTTCCCCTTCAATCCTGGGTTGGGGTTGCGGGGGGGTGGGATGGGAGGGGGAGGCAGGGAGTAAAGCAAGGGAAGGGATTTGGATTCTAGTCTACAGAGCATGTGGGCCAAGCAGGATTTTTCTCCCCTCCTCCTGTTACTTCCTCCTAGCTTTCTCTGACTTCAGTGGCAGAGGGGGCAGGCTTTCCCATTCCCCAGAAACCACTTACACTTTCTGCAGCACTTTAGGATGAAGAAGATAAGGGCTGTCAGCAGCAATGTCAGTAAAACCCCAGCAAAAAAAGCCAAGATCAAGTGTTCCTTGCTGTTCGGGCAGAGAGAGGGAGCAGATGAGCTGCTGGGACTTCTGAAAGCCTTTCCTAGAAGCCAAATGTAGCCTTTCCCATCTGTGGTAAGCCATTGATACAGTGCTCACATTGGTTAGTGGACTTTCATTCCCACCCACTGGTTGCCAAATGTTTGCTTTTGAGTTCTAGACCCATTGAGCCGTCAATGGAAGCTGTGAACTCTGTCCCTATCTCCGATTCACAGATGTCCCAAAGCTTGGGGTTAAGTACACTCCTAAGGGCAAACACTAGTTTAGTTCTTCCACTGTTTCTGGCTCCTTCTCTGCAGAGGTCCCTCCCCAAGTTCCAATATCAAAGCTGTCAATACGAAATTCAGTGCCACGCGGCCCAGGATGAAAGAGATGGTGAATGCTCATTTACTTGGGGTGGCTTCTGGTCACTGGGGCTGCTGTAGAGGCATCTGCAAAAGAACATGGAAGGGATCAGTGAATCTCATGCTACCCTTCCAGCAAAGCATAACCGGTGCTTTCCCCACCCAAACAATCAATGAAGATCGATGGCAGGGCTGCAACTCTACATGGTGAGATAACAGGGGTCCTTTAAAATGAGGATTTGTACTGGAGCTTAAGACAGTCAGCAACACAGATCAAACATCCTTGTGTTCCACAGCTCTGTGTGTCTCTTAGATAAAGAAAACATTGCTTATGTCTCCTCAAAAACTCTAGCACAAAGCTCTGGGAGATGTGTTCCTTCTGACCTATGGGGACTCTCCAGGCCAGGAAGCTGAATCCATGGTGAGGCCAGTGTTTTGACCTCGGAAACTACCCCCCTTTTTTTTTTTTTTTTTTTTTTTTTGCTTGTCTGCAGGTTAGCTATTAACAGTGCCTGGCCAAAAGCCACCACGGTGCTCTTCCTAATGCCTACAGTGCCACAAGGGGAGCAAGCAGGGAAGCAAATTAGATTCTCCTAAACTGCCCAGCTGGTCCACTCCGATTCGGAGGGCCAGGCAGTTCTTTTCTCGGTCCCCTTTTCACTGCTTGTGGCATGAGATTCTGCATCACGGCAAAACCTGATTCTTCCAACTTCAGAGATGCACTGGCCAATGCCATCCCCCTTACAGCTCTGCAGCCCAATTTATTTTTCTTCCAGTTCATTTTAACTTAGCAGGGAGGCAGGTAACAGTTCCTATTCTGAACTCACCAGTGTTGGGTTGACATGTAGAGGAAGCTTTTCCCATGCTGTCTTCCCCTAAGGATAAAAAAAAGAGTCCTCTTAGACAGCATGGAAAGGGAGAGGCAGTTGAGGGGCCTGCAGAGGCAAATCGTAGGTGTTCAAACCCCATCCCTGGTCAGAGACTTTCCCTATGAAATTGCTGCCACTCAACAGCCAGTCCTCAGCTGTTAATGTCCAGAAACTTTGTCTTACCAGAGCACTAAGAACTGAATGATTTCTCTAGAACCAGTGCCACTGACCAACTCACAGACTGATGTATAAACTAGAATGGCATAAGGAATATGATAATGTGACTAGTACATTCTATCTATTGGAACATGTAAGAATATCAATTAAAACTGTAATTTTGCTTGGTAGGCATTGAACTAAAATCTGAGAGAAGATGAATAAATAATTTTAATACTGAGTATCATCCAAGTCTGGTACATCCACCTTACCTTTGCTTGGCAGTGCTGGGTAAACTTTGATACATGATCTTGGAGATCCTTCTTTCAGGCTCCATTAGATATTTCTGTTCACATACTGTCTTTTCAAGAATGCCAATATCCTGGTCTAAACTATGGCTCTCTACTTGTTGTATTAAAGCTCTTATTTCTCCTCATTTATTTTTTAATCAGAAAGTATAAAGTAAAGGCAGAAAAGTAAAATCATCTCAACTCCTACTACTTATTGTTAATATTTTAGTATCTTTCCTTTTAATCAGACTGCATGCATTTTATTAAAGCCCCTTCAGTTACTTTTCCATATAAAAGGTTATATCTTTTTTTTTTAATTGATATGTTATCATATACATTGTCCTATGCCATTAGAAATTTAATGTAACATTTTTAGGAAGACAGGCCTTTCTGTTAGAGGCATCTCTTCATAGCTGCAGGAGATATGCTCCAAATGATCTGCAGATGCCTGAGACTGTGGATAGTATGGACCCTACACAGCATATACTGATATTTCCTACACATACATATCTATGATAAAATTTAATTTATAAATTAGGCATAGAAAGAAATTGACAACTAATAATAAACTAGAACAACTGTATCAATTTGCTGTAATAAAAGCTATTTTAAACACAACCGTTTACTGCAAATATTTCATTTACTATTTTCAGATCACAGTTGACCCTAAGTAATTGAAACTAGGAAGAGAAATTGCAGATTAGGCAGGATGACTGTGTATATGTGCACTCTGCCTTGCTTAACCAGTTCCCTGCTTTTGGATACAAATTTTTTTTTCCATTTATTTAAGTAAACAACAAGAAAACAGATTGTTTTGTGCATACAACTCTGTACATAGCCCTGAGTATTTTTTAGGTGTCTAAAATTTTACTTCATAGTTAGGTAAGCCTTTTTGTTATGGGCATGTGCTACCACACTGGTTGCCAGTGATAAATATTTTTGACTCCACTATTTCTGTTGTATTTTGATGTAATTTATTTAGACAACAAATGCCATCAGTTGTGTTTTAATTGTCCAGCTCACACAAGTTAATTTTCAAGTCTTAGGGCACACGGGAGGGCTGGGAGAAAGATCCCTCACTGCCACGTACCAGTTATGACAGAAGTCAGTGACATTATCAAGTACCTTACAATTTACCAAACATCTTATGTCCTGTGATATATAAGAAAGGTGACAACAGGATAATCTGGTGAAAAGTCTGAGCCATGAGACTCACTCCTTGCAGAGCAATATGCATAAAATATTGGTAAAACATATGCACATCATAATATTATATGTTATATATTTATATATTATATAGAACATAATAATTTTAAACATGGAGACATGTATTTATACTAAGAATATAATATAAACTCACACTAGACCTTAACACTGGGGAGGTGGGAAGTGAGACAGTGGCAGGTTTTTGTTAAATACTCACTTTCACCTCCGTGGTTCTGAATGTACAATCATCCCAAAGAAATGCTGTCAACTAAAAATGTTAGGCTCTCCCACCCCGAAAGACAAAGCAGTCCCACAAAGCCACAGGGAAATAGCTACTTACAAGTCCAGGCCAAGAAAACCAGGAAACATACAGTATTTTTCTGTGAAAATAACAATCCAAATGTTTGACAGAGCAAAAAATTAGAAAAGAAACAGTGCTATACTGTACATACTGTTTTCCCTGACAATGGAGAATATAACTCATTGCCATAGAATCTATCGACTGAATGCAGTCAAACAATCCTTCCCCTTCCCCCACCCAATAAAAAGAAGAAAATGATAGAAAACTCTATTAGGTGATTTTTGTCTTTTGGTGACTGATTATTGGTCAAGATTAAAAGTATGTGGTAAATGTAATTACCTTTCAAGAAGATCTCCGGTCATAAGATGTAGTTGTCAGAGACTGAATTTTTCACTTCTGTTACCGGTCGAATTTTCCAGAAATGATGAAATAAAGATTACTAGAATGGTTGCTGCCACCATCAGGCCATGTGTCACAAAGATGTTGTGAAGGCTGGAAGGTGGACTTCCTCTTTGAGGTCAGTGCTATATTTGAAAAAAATCCTACAAGCAGTGAGAGCTTTTGTACCTTTTGACATATGAACACCAGCTAAGCATACAGGATCAATTCATTTCTAATTAAATGTTTATCATTTACTTTAACCACAATTCCAGAGGTTGTGAAGGTCGCAGATGTATGACACTACCAGTGTCATCAAGGAGATGGAGGGGGATGAGGATGATAAAAATGAAGAGCAATATTGTTACCAGCTACTTACAACAGCAACGCAGATGGTAAGCGGATTTGGTATTGAGATTCCTTCAGAGGAAAAGCAACTCTTATTTCAAAACATTTGAAACATAGTCATAAATATATTCATTGGATGGATGCTATTTGCCATACAGTGAGCTAGGTACCGAGGGTATTTCAGGGACCAGGGCAGAAGTATTAGCCTCACACAGCCTACCCTCTAATTGAAAAGAGGAATGAAAAACAAGTAAACAATAGATTAATGATGTGTTGGGATCCATGAAGGAAAGAATGCCAGCTAGGGAGGAAGTAAGGGAAATGCCTCTGGGTAGGATGAAGGGCTGGGCGAATGAATGCCTCTCACAAGAGCAGGGTTTACACTGACAACCCAGGGTTTACATGAGGAGGGAGCCTGGGAAAAGTTTGAAATTGGAGCGGAGGGAAGAGTTAGTGGATGGAAACAGGGAAGATGTGCAGAGGTGAACAAATCAGGCAAGGCTGCGTGCAGTGGACCCGGAGCTGGTAGCATAGCTGCAACAGACAAAAGAAAGGTTGCAGAAGAAGGGAACTGGGAGAGGGGTGGCCCTGGCTCAAGACTGGTGGCTGGGTGTCAAGCATCGTATCTCTGTAATATCAGCCTGGTTCAGGATTGGGGCATTTGTTAAGGTAGGAGGGATAAACAGTTACATAGATAATTAGAGCAGAATAGTGATGATAGAGGGGTCTTTAAAATTAAGCAAATGTATACAGTTGTGCATTGCTACATTCTGAGAAATGCATTGTTAGTGCATTTCATTGTGTGCACTTACATCGGCCCATGGTATAGAATCTGTGTAGTAGGAATGGGACCCAAAGGAGAAAGCGGTCAGCTTACACCACGAGGAAGGAGGATGGGTGTCAGGAAACCATCTTTGAGGAGATAGTGTTTGAGTTGGGTCTTGAAAGATAAATCACATTTTTCTGAGGCAGGCAGAAGGAAAAATGCTCTATGCAGAAGGACAGCATGAGCAAATGCTTTGTCTGTTAGTCATATTCAGGGAAATTTAAGTATTTTACTGTAGTTGGTGCTACAGAGAATGAAGGTGGGGTGCAGGTGGAGACTGGAAGAGGAATGGGTGGGGAGGAAGTGGAGAACTAGATGAAGACGTTGTATCTGGGGGATGAGTATTGCTGCTCTCTTGTCCGAGCAGCCCACCAGGGTCCTAACTCAGCCCCAATAAATACATTAGAGGCCAAAGTTTAATGAAAGGAAGATACTTTATTTGTAAAGAGGAAAAGGAACGGGGAGAAAGAAGATAGGTAACAACCCTGATAAGGGTACAGGTAAGGCCGGGTATATAGCTCAGTGGTGCACAGCTTGTCTGGCAAATGTGAGGTCCTGAGTTTGACTTCTGGTACCAAAAAAAAAAAAAAAAGTCAGGGTAGGAGGAGGTTCAGAAAGTCAGGGAAGGAGGCTCTGAAAGATGGAGAGTCCCTAGGCACTTTGTTCTCAGCTATTTTAGGGTGGTGGGAGAGGGCCGGGGTAAGGGTGGGGGTGGCAGCTCCTTCCCCTCCACCCAGAACTTGCCATACCTGGGTCTGCCTAACGTCATTTTTTTCTGGTGGTATATGTGCAGCCTGTTTGTCTTTGACTTATTTTTTAAGGCCTTATCTTTGGGGTGGGTGGCTAGCTGATGAAGGGGTGCCTTATTCTTGGTGAGCTTAGAGTTAGGGAGCATGCGCATGTCTATTTACCCTATAATGATACTAGAGTAAATAATATAGTGACTCGAGTGAATACACACGTATACGTGTGTCAGTATACAGATGTAAGTAAATACTGCCTTAAAGCTAGTCCCGTTTCCCCTATATTTTATTGGAGGTGGGGGCGGCTTATCATTTGTGGACTTGGCTTTTTCTATGTCCTGCCTGTCAGCTCCTTTTTTTCTGGTTTCTTAGAACAAGTCCCAAGGCCATTTGGTACCTTTTTTCCTTTCTTTATCCCTGTCTTTGACTTGCTTCCCAGGGGAATTTCTCTAGTTTGTTTTGTTGTTTTCTAAAGTCTGTTTTTAACTCCTAGTCATTATTATCTAGAAGACCGAAGGAGGTCCCTATTTTATTTTGTCACCTACAGATGCCTGTTCCTACAAATAGTGGACCCTAAACCCGCTTTACGTTATATAAACCCGCTGTATGTTATAGGCAATGGAAAGACTGCTGAGAGGAGTAATCAAATCACATTTGGGTTTTAAAAGGGGAGAGTGGTGAGATGCCAGATAATGTATTGCAGAGTTCCAGGGAAGAGATAAAGATGATCTGGACTGATGACAAAGATGATCATGGCCACAGGGAAGAGGTAGGGCAGACAGGAGAGAAGAGCTTGGACTACCTACCAATTTTCTGTATTGTATCCACTCACTAATATTGAAGATATAGAAGAGGGGTGTAGAGTTGGATATGGAGTAATTTTGGACACATTGAGTTTGAAGTGTCTGCGGAACGTTCAGGCAGAAATGTGGAGGGCAGTTGGATGCAAGACTGGGACTCATGAAAGAGATCTAAATTTGTGTGGCAGACAGAATACTCACGCGTAAACTCTTCTCCTTTTGGGACTGAGTATTCCTTGTAGATGGGTAATGCCATGTGGCAAGTTCTTGACAACGGCCTATGAAAGAGTAATGTGTATCCCTTTCAGTTGAAGCATTGAATTCCTGATGCAAGACCTCCTCTGACCTCTTTTTACAGGGCAATTGTGGAGACTTTGTGATGCAGTAAGGTTGACATAGCTCTAACTGGACCACTGAGTCACCATACTGAGGAGTTTCTCTGGAGTCACTTACAGAAGCCTCTTTACGGGCAAAGCAACGCACACATACAATTTCCACACTAAACTACTGAGATTTGAAGAGTTTCTTATCTCAGTCTATCCTATTTAGAGATACAAATTAGGAAGTCATCAGTGTACACAATAGAAGCCCTGGGCATGGATAGGATCCAAGTACAGCATATGGAATGAAAATAAAATTCCTAGGACACAACATGGAGTATTAATACTTAAGGAGGCAGAGAAAGTAGGGTCTGCTAAGGAAACCAAGAAGAAACAGTTAACAGCAGAGAGCATGACCATACTCTATTAGAAGCCAGGGGAGGAAAGGAAAAAAGTGGTTAAAGTGTCAAATGTCTCTCAAAGATGAAGATCAAAAAGCAGCCTGGACTTAGAATTAAAGCTGCTTGTTGTGTAGTAGTGCTAGGGACCTGTCTTTTCATAAGCTGTTCTTTTTGACAATCACCCATCTTTCAGATACCAATTTAAATGTAATTTGTTTTGTAGGCATTTTGTGAATTCCTGTATTAGACCGAGTCTCACATGTGCCTATTATGTCAGTGTTAACATTAGGAATTTATATCAATGTCATGATTTATATTCAAGGTCTTATTCAATGGTGCTTTTCTACACAATTTTGCTGTTTCCCACATTTAACACACCTCCCTAATCTCATTTGAAGCAAGGGATTCTTTGGCCTTTTTCTTCTTCTCAGAAGAGATCTCCTCCATCATCTCTTGCTGTTGGGCGATAACCCACAACCTCAGAGAGACAGAATCAGTGTCAGTGGTGATCCTGTGATGTTCAGCGTCATGTCCCACTTGTGCTGCAAGATGTCACTTGATCATCAAGTTAAAATTTATTAGAATGTTTGCTTGTCTTGTGGAACACTCACAGAACAAGTTACTTGCAATCCAAGGTTTAACTGTACTGTGATTACCGCTGCTATGAGTACACATAAGTCTCTTCACAACTCTTTCAGAGTTTCTTGGAGACAGATTCTTGCTGCTGCCCAGGTTGTACTCAAGGAATCTTTCAGCCGCTGCCTTTCAAGTCACTAGAACTGAAATTGTATACTACCACTTTATACTGTCTTCTGGCTTCCCTTTCAATTCTTCTCAGTATACCCAGAAGTGAAGTGGCTGGACCACACTATTAATTGTGTTTATCTTTTTGAGAAACTGTCCTACTTTTCCATTGGCTTTATCACTTCATATTTCCAAACAGTATACAAGGATTTCAATTCCTCCACATTCTCACTAAATTTTTTTTCTGTGGGATTTTTTCGTTGTTTTGTTTCTGAGAGTAAACCCTACTTCCACTGTTACATAGCTAGTTGTTTTCTAAGTTTTTCATAGTTATGATCCTTAAGTGATTTTATGACATACTGAGTCTAATATTTTCTACAGGCATCGTACTAAAATTGTAACAGTCAATGATGATTTGCTATACAATATTCCCTTTGATTATTTTAAAGAATGGGTACTTAAAAGCTTTGAATTTTCCATAACGTATCAGTTAGCTAGAAATGGCTCACCACAGAATGGTCTCATAAACATGCTAACAGCTCAGTGACAAGACTTTTTTTTTTTTATTTTTACTCATGGCAAATGTTGAAATGTTATTTCAGAGAATTATGGAACTTGAAACACCTTGTTTCAATTGTCCTTTATTGCAAGATCATAGACCTAATTACAAATTTAACCTATAACTTGGTAATCGTTAGTCAGGTAATAAGTTTCAATAAAAATGAAGTGTTTATTCAAAAGTGATCACAGAACAACTCAAAATGCAGAGTAAGGATGACTGGCCAATAGATTTAGTTCTCACTAAATGGAACCCCAAGCTTTTCTTTTTTAGGAAGAGTGTACTGCAATTTCAGTAGACAGAAATATGGGAAGTTTCTGTGACACAGACTAGTTTTCACTTACTCAACTGTTTCTGGCTGTCTCTAGTGGGACAGACAATTTACATAATGGGTTGTGCCTGAGCCTTCTTTGCAAGCAGCTTTAGATCTGCAATGCACTTGGCAATCGTCTCCTTTTCCTGTGATAAGGAAAGAAATCTGGTTAGACGTTTCTGTAACACTGAAGAATATACATATATATCATAATTCTAAAGGATAAGGCCTACCGGACCAGAACCTCAAGAGGATACCGGCTTAACATAGCTTAATATGTAAGATTACTAGATAACTCTGGAAGAAAAATTATTTAACAGAGGGAGATGCAATTTACTATAAAAGCAAATGCAAGGAGTTAAAATTCACTGGCCCATAGCTTTTCTGGATGAAATTGGGCAGATACTTCTATAACCATTTGTTCTTACTCTTGGCTTGTATAGCTAACAAATCCTAGAAAACGATTAACTGAACAAAGATTAGTAATAGAGAAATATTGGTATTTTCTAAGTTACTTAAATAAGTATATATTACTTTTATGTAAAGAGTTTATTTTATTCAATAAATACAAGCTATCTAGTTTTGATAAACTCTGTTTTTTTTCTAATTCTGAATAGGTTATAGAGAAAATGCTAAGAAATGCCCAAATAGGCTACATATCTGGGACAGAAGAAATTAAATCATAAATAAATGAAGAACAGAAGTTTAGAAAGTAGTTTAAGCAAATAATAGGAAACATTTTTGTTCAAGACAGATGAATTAAAGAAACTGGAGAGAGGACACAGAATGGCGCTCATGGGGCTAGGAAATGGGAAACTTATTTTATGTTTTATATAGGAATATGTGGATCAGTACTACCCAAACAATGGAGCATGAACATGGGCCAATGACTTTTCCACTGTTTTGACATATGAGATGAGAAATTCTTTGTTAAATGAACTCTGAAGAGAAGGAAAAGCTCTCAGGGCATCCATGTAGTGTCTAAGATTACAAACATCAAAAATAAATAAACTAACCAGAATGGGTACTTAAAAAGCTTTAAATTTTCCATAACCTACCAGTTAGCTAGAAATAGCTCACCATAGAACTACTGCTATTTCTAAGCTAAAGATTCTTAGAAGTTATTTCTTTACAAAGAAGTTATTTCTTCTTTACAAAGCATTAGATGCTTGTCAAGACATACCAGTACAACTGCAGAAGCTACAAACATTGCGTACCTGTTGTGCAGAGATGCTCTGCACCACTTGCTTCTCCACCCAGTTTATCATGTGCTCTTGTTCCTTTCGATGCATCAGATTCTGCACAGAGATATGGTAGTCCAGGCGACCCTTTACTTCCTTATATACTCTATGTAGCCGTTCCCGGTAACTAACCTCCAAGGCCATAGCAATATTATTCTGGGACAAAAATAAGAAATGATGAATACTGCCTGCATGTTTTAAGCAATAGTTTCTGTGCTGAGGCTTTTCTTACAATGCCCTACTTCTCTCTTGTATTTTACGTGAAATTCTTTTATTTAGTAAGTAACGTAAGAAACTGTAACAGTATATAAAACTTACAAGTACAGGTATTAAGAAATATGACTCCTCTTGTACCATTATAGGCTACCATTTTCCTGGATTTCTTATTTTCTTTGCCACTGATATGTAATAAACCTAACAGGTACATTCATACATACATCACCTTTATTAGTTATGATAAGCAAGCCCACCTCAATTTTAAGTTACTGAATTTTACCCTATCGGTGTCCTATTCTATAATTCATTTATCCAAGTTCTTGTAACAGATTAGGTTACTTGCAATTTTTTCTACTACAAACAATGTTCTATATATTGTATATGTTTCTGAGTTTGTGTGCAAATATTTGCTCAAATAATAACATTGTTGTGCTATCAATTTAATTAAATCTTATGACTACATTAAAGGACAGACATTATTGTATTCATGTTACAGAGAAGAAACAGAAGAAGTTAAAGAACTTGCTCAAGTTTACAGAGCTAATAATAAACTGTGAAGATCTTAATACTGGAAGCGGGGCTACAAAGCCTATGCTCTTAAGAATCTCAATTTGTCTGACTGAAAAGTCATCTCACACCAATGCACACAAAACTGAAGACTACCCCAACAAAGTATTCCAAGTGATCCTTCGAAACCTAAGTGAGAGTATTTCTCTGCTTACAGATACCTCTAAGACAGTGATGGTGAACTTTTTTTTTTTTTTTTTTGGTTTTTTGAGACAGGGTTTCCCTAAGCAGTTCAGGTTGGCCTCAAACGCAGTGATCCTCCTGCCTCAGCCTCCAAGTGCTGGGATTATAGCCCACCCCACCCAGCCCAAAAGACATTTTTTTCTAAACTAAAACCTCAGTATTCAGGATGAATTGCAGTGTTGGCACTTATGATAAATATAAGTGGGTTTGGGGTTGCAGCTTGGCACTTGGCCTCTAAAATAATTTGCTGTCACTACTCTAAGACTATTCTTTATTGAGACTGATCTTGCTATGCAGTTTGGCTGGTCTTCAGCTCACTATGCAGTGTAGGATGGCCTTGAACTAATGGTGATCCTCCTACCTCAGCCTTGCCAGTGACGGGATTACAGGCATGTACCACCATGCCCAGCAAGATTTTACATTTTTCTAGCCACTGGCTATCTTCTTCACTTCCTTTTATTCTTTCACACATCTTGGCCTCTTGACTTTTCCTTAATTATAGCAACTAAACATATTTTTGCCTGTCTGGAATATTATGTCCCCAGAAATCCCGTTTCCATCATCACTTCTTTCAGGGCTCTACTCAAATTAACACATGATACACTTTTTTTTTGGTACTAAGAATCGAACTTGGGACCTCATGCTTGCCAGGCAGGCACTTGTGCCACTGAGCTATATCCCCAGCCCCCGATACGTCTTTCTTGACTGCGCTGTGAAACAGTAATTCCCTCATCCTGCAGTCTCTTGCTTAAACACTACTTTACTGTCTTTCCTAGCACTTACTACCTAACAATCAACATTCCTCATCTTGACTACTCACTTTCTGTTCTTCGGCCAGTGACTGGCTAGATAGTAAACTCCATGAACGCAGAAATTTTGTTTCACTGCTATGTATTTTTAGCACCCTCCTTTGACCACAGCATTCACAGAGGAAGAACTCAACAAATACCTACTAAATATTTCATGAATAAAACGTAAGTAACTGTAAAGTAAAGCCACAATTTACACTGGCTGTGCTAGGGTGTATGTTTGTGTAGTACGCAGGCAGCATTGTTCAACTGTAACCTGAATATGGATAGAAAACTTTCAACGTTTTCTGAAAATTTTAAATGTTCACATGCTTAAGATTCTTTATAAATCCTGTTTAAAAGAATGAAGATTTTCAGACAGCTCCTAGCACTTTCTGAATTCATACATTTTGGAACAGGTCTAAAAGCCTACACTAATTCTAATGCATGGGGCTCTGAGACCACACAGAGAATAATGGCCTGGATCCTTAATATTTCAGATAGTACTTATTGTTAGCATCATATTTTTCATTTCAAAGGAAATTGTATGGTATAAAATTTGAGAGTGAAAGTATCTTTTAAATGTTCAGCACAAAATACAACTCAAATAATGACAAAATACTTGAACTTATTATTAAATGTTTTAGAAGCTATGCTTTGAACATAAGAAGCTCTACTTCTATTTGAATTTGCTTTGTGAATGTAAGATACCAGATTTTGTAAATAAAATGTGCTAAGGAAGATTTTCTTACAGCAAGTATGTATGAAATACAGAATACAGCTGGGTGTGGTGGTGCACGTTTATAATCCCATCACTTGGGAGGCTGAGGCTGACTATATAAGGCAGTTCAATGTCGGCCTGAACTACATAGTAAGACCTTGAAAAAACAAAATAAGAAATACAAAGCTGGGCGTGGTAGCTCATGCTGCTGGGAGGCTAAAGCAGGAGGATCACAAGTGCAAGGCTAGCTTCAGCTACACAGTAAGTTCAAGGTCTGCCTGAACTGTACAATGAGACTGTCTCCAAAACACAAACAAAAAATGAAATATGGAGTATACATTTCACCTTTGGCTTTTCTTAATGCATGCTATTTTTAACTCAGCTATAACTTAGTGATTTACTTTTACATGGATTCAAAATGTGTTTTTTCTTTAAACTTCTAATATTTCTAATTTCAGAATATGCTTTTTCCACTTGACAGTTTTTACATGTCTAAACAACTTTAATTGTCAACCCCTACCCAAATCTTTTCTGAATAAAATACAACCAATCTAATTTAACACTTCCTCATAAAAATTCTGATATTTCTTTTTTTTCTCTATTTTTCTTTTTAGTCCTGCACAGACTAGGCAAGTGCTCTACCATTTAGCTACATTCAGCCCCTGATATTTTCTTTTGAAAAACACAAAATGAGTAACTTCATTCTCCTTAGAACCTACCGAAACCTACCCTCTGGACATCAAAAAAGTAGTGGCGTTTCTGAACAAGTGCCTGCTGAAACTTCTCCAAGTCAATTGCATCCTGGATTTGTTTTATGGAAGCTTGCTTTGCCTCTTCTAGTTGGGCAATTTTTTCCTGTAAATATATTAACAATAAAAGTCAGTGAAAACACCAAGAGTAGCAAAAAATAGACTCATTTATGCTTCCTCAAAGATATATTCCTTATTTGTGAAGCACTCACAAATAAATACATACCTACTGAAAGAACTGTATGAATCCTTACAAAAAATTGTCCACAGAGCTATATAAACTTCTTGAATAAAACTATGGAAAACCTGGAGAGTCTAGCAGACTTATGAAGAGTTATCTCAAATCAGTAATTAAAATTGATACTTATAGTTGTAATCTTTATAATTAGATTTCTGTATGTGCTTTCTCTTAACATTCACATCAAAACTATCACTAGATGGCTTTGCTATTTCTGCTAGTCTAAAATGGGAAGTAAAATTTATGATTCTTACCTCATTGAGTTTATCAATAAATTGTCCAAAAGAGGCACCATATTTTTTAATAGCATAGATAAGTAGCCCTACTACAGATATAGTAGAGAAGGTCTCTGGGCCAATCACATATATTTCTTTGGACAGAAAATACAAGATAAGCCCCGTTCCAAGCATGTACGGTCCTAAAAGAAGAAAAATTTATGTTATGAATGGATATGCTATGTCTAAAAGATGGAATATATAAAGATACTTTTATAACTATTTTAAGACAAAGTTAAATAATGATTTGAAATAACCAGATTCAAAGACAAAATATCAAACTGAAAGCAATATGGTAGAGTTGAAAGAACTAAGATGCAAATTCAAGAAAACTGTATCCTAACTCTACAACTTATAAGAAATAGTAATCAAAGTAATCTCTGAAATTAGTTTTCTCAAATGAGAACAGTGTCTTCTTCAGAGCTAATGAAACTGAGAAATAATGTATTTACATAATGGCTCAGCAAACAAAACTATTATACCAAGATGCCAGGTAACTATCTGAAGTTACCCGTCTGGCAAAATATACTACTTATTAACTGGAAACACTGGATAGGACTAAATTTCTCCACTTCTTACCTGTGTTTGCTGAATAGCAACCTGACACAGCAAACAAGCAGGAAACAACTACAAAGTAGTACATATGTAAAAGGAAGGATTAAATATCAGAATACTCAATTTCTACAGCCCTTTATTATAATGCTTCAAATATACTTATTTTTTTCTTTAAACAGGCCATGAGTCCTAAAGATATACAACATGATTTAAGATTTAGGACACAAACATTTCTTTAGGATTCTTCTACGTATCTCATAAGACAGAAGGTTAGAACACAGCAGGCCTTTAGAGCAGCATTTTACAGTGCTTCTGAGTAACACTAGTACCAAAGAATGTTAGGATATATTAAAAAAACAACAAAAAAAAAACAAAAAGGGAGGATATATTATGAAGTAAAAGAACAATAGTCTCAAATATATTTTACGTAGATTCTCTACACAAAGTCTCAATAGTTCTTTCCTTTTTTTCTTCTTTTTCTTTTCGAGACAAGGTCTTGCTATGTCCTTCGGGCTGGCCTCGAATTCACACTGATCCTCCTACCTCAGCCTCTTGAGTACTGGGATTACCAGTGTGTACCACTCCCAGCTACAACAGTTCTTTGTAGAATTGCCTTTAGTATATACATTTTAAACATGAATCTGCCAAGAAAGCCTTATGGTATGTAGCATTTTTTATCATCTGGAGATGTAAGGACACCGTCTTGCAAGTTAAGTTAAGGAAATACCTAACTTTAAGGAAATACCACTCTAGTATTTAAAAAAAATCTCTGATTTTCAGTATTCTAGGGTCATAGCAAGGAAGGCAGTACAGGGTATAGCAAGGAAGGTAGTACAGGGCTGGGGATGTAGTTCAGTGGTGCAGCTTTTCCCGAGCAAGCACAAAGCTCTGGGCTCAATTCCCAGTAATGAAAAACAAAAACAAAAACAGGCAGTGTATGTAACAAAAGACTCCTAAACTTTATCAGGCACAACAAGAAAAGCATTGTATAGTAGATAGTATGCTAATTTAGAAAGGTAGCCTAGGTGCAAGTCCAGTTCAGTAACTAGCAAGATAACCCCACAAGGGCAGGCACTCAGTCCATCACATAATGCCTGAAACAGTGCCTGGCACTAAACAGGCATTCAAAAATTTTATTTAGAGTATCAACAGATGTAAACAATGCTATCAAATTAAGTTAAAGTTCCCCCAAATTCACCCATAAACAAGAACCACCAAGTCACCTGTTATACTGAATCATTTCCACAATTTGTTTTATAAAATAGCTGACTTGATTTTAGTGAAACCATCCAAATGTACTATTCTATTAAATAGAACAGGTAACACTCACCTGTTACACCAGTTTTAGGATAAAGGAACTGGAAGAATTCCTCAGGAATCAGCCCAAGACGAACTTTTCCGCCATATTCAGGAAGAGGTGGCACAGGAGCAAATCTTGGCTGCCCTGTGTGAAAGATCCTTGTTGCCTGCAATACCCTACAGGTAACAATGGCACAAATTTAAGACCTACTTTTCAAATAAAAAACGGTGTATGAACAAATAGCAAAAACAATGAATGGGAATGAGGATTCAGGCAGTTTCCCATGTCATAATGAAATAAAAATGGACTACAAGTGCAAAGTTAAATGTGACAAGGACAATGACTTAATCACTCTCAAAGCCATATATAATCTTCTATCTACTCTCTTCGAGTTTTATAGATTACCTATCTGGCATTTTCTCTACAGTATTAAAATATATGGATCTTTCAGAAGATTCTCTGGGTTAAAATCCTAGACCTGCCACTTAAACTTTTGTAATCTCGGATTTCTCTATGTAAAATGGGAATACACCATATCACTTTGTAGGGTTGCTGTAAGGATTGATTTAATACATGTAAAGTGCTTTCAGAATGGTGCTTGGCATATGATAAAATTCTATGTAAGATAGTATCACATGCCTGCTAGGTTGTATGTTTCTTTATGCTGATAATTTTGGCATTTTCATTATTCAGACTCAAGTCCAAACTGAACTGTCCTCCAAGTTTCTGGAACCAGGGAAATGTGGCTCACAATGGGCTGGAAGTGACTGCTCTGGGATGGGCTCTTTCTACGGAGAAGGGTCTGCAAGAGACTGTCCCAACAAAGAAATGAGGACGTGAGCAACCTGTGAGTTTCATACTATGATGTCTGGCTGGAGTTAGGCCCAGAGGCCCCTACAAGTCCTGCTGGTTAGCCTGTTACCTGGAAGGTTCCTCTGGGATAGTGTGATACTCAACAACACCAACACTCTGTTGTGGGTTCAAATCACCTAGCATGGAAGTTTTCACTGGGCTCTTCGTTGTAGTGAGCAATGTGTTGATCATCGGGATGATCAAGCTGAACCCTGCTCTGGAGACCACGCCATGTTCTGTTTCATTGTCTCCCTGGCTCTGGTTGAGATTGCAGTCGGGCTGCTGGTTATACCTCTGGCCCTTGTCTTAAGCCTGAACATCCCAATATACTTCTACAACTGCCTTTTTATGTGCTGTGTGCTACTGATCTTCACCTCTATCATGTCCTCTAGCCACTGCTGTGAGCTACAACCCCAACTTTTCATTTATTTTTTGAATATTATTTATGCTTTTTAGTATATCAGCTATCTGAAGCTTTGGAATCGGAAAGCCATGCTTAAGACTTCCTCACTTAAATAAAAGTTCTCAGCATCAGCACTACTGACATTCTGGATTGGACAATTCTTTATTATAGAAGGTTGTTCTATGCATAATGTTTAGCACTATCCCTGTGGCCTTTATACACTAGACACCCTGCTCCTCTGTGGTGACAGCCAAAAATGTCTCGACACTGCCAAATGTCACCTGGGGGACTAAACTGCCCAAGTTGAAAACCACTGATTTCAATCACAGCATTAGAGAACTTGCTTTAAACTGATACAAATCCTCTCACCATCTAGCTTGAAACCTTTACTGTTGCTTTCTTAAACTCATCCAACAATCCAAAACTTGATCACTCTGCTTCCTATCAAATACCCCTTAATCAAAAAAAAAAAAAAAAGAAAAAAAAATACCCCTTAAATCTAGCCTCTTCATATTACTGCTTATGTTTCTAAAAATGCAAATCTGACTTGCTAACTGTTTAATAAGCTGTACTCTGCCTACAGAAAACAAATGACTTAATATAACATACTCGGCTCAGAACCCATCACATTTTTGTAACCTCTTCCTTTATTCTACCTCCACCCATATGGAACTGCTTATATCTCTCAAAAACAAAACAACTGCTTTATGCTGCTCCTTCTGTCTAATATGCCCTTCAGTTAATGACTGCCAGGTCCAATCAATCTTCAGAACATTTCAGGCATATCTTCTATAAAGGTGTCCCCAACTTTGGGCTAACATGAATTCATTTAATGAACAAAACACTTGATTTTTTAACCTATGCTAGGCACTGGGAACACAGCAATGAATACAGTCCCAGTGTTCAACATCCTCATGGTGGTTGTGAGAGGGGTATGTCCATACAAAATTTCACATGCTGTAAGTGCTGTGAATAACGGAGCAAGGGAACAGGAAAGCCTTTTGGTAGATTAGATAACATCTGAGCCAATGACTTGGAGCAAGTGTAAAGATCCTAAGGCAAAAACGAGCTTGGCAGTTTGCAGAGGTGGTACAGCAAGGCCAGTAGAACTGAAAAATGAACTAAAAAGAGAACAGAAGGAAATGGTCAAGAGATAGGATGGTTCAATTTATGTTGTCTGGGTTATGCTAAGTTTGGGTTTTTTTCAAGAGGGATAGGGGCTCTGAAGGTTTTAGGCAGAGACTGACATAATCACCCTGTCTACTGTGAAAATGGGCTCTGCTGTGACAAGACTAGCTAGGCCACTGAAACAGCTTAGATAAAAGTTGATGGTCATTTCACTACAGTAGTGGTGGTAGGGGAAGTGATCAGAATCAAAACGATCTGGAGGAGGAGCCTTGCTGATGTACTGGAGACAAGAGTGTAAAGAAAATCAAGCATGTTCCTTATATCTTCTATATATTGTTAGATCTTTTATTACTCTTAACTCAATTTTTAAAGTCTGTATGGAGTCTTCTCAAGTTGGAAGTAGCCAATTATAGTCTCACATTACTGCACACACAAGACAAGCATATATAAATTATAGCCATTTTTCAAGGTATAGAGTAATTATTAATTTTTAGGACTAAACTTGGAATTACAAGAAGAAATCTCAAAGAAAAATGACGTTTTATAAAACAATTTTATCAGCTGCTAACATGTACTAAGTCAGTGGTGGTGAACCTATGGCACGCATGTTTTTTTTGTTTGTTTGTTTAAAGACAAAAGATATTAATGCATCGTTTTTCCTAAACTGAAACCTCAATATATTCAGGTTTAATTGCAGTGTTGGCACTCTGCAGTAAGTAAGTGGGTTTTGGGCTGCAGTTTGGACACTTATCTCTAAAAGCTTCATCACCACTGTACTAAGTACAGACTACGTACCAAGTACTGTTTTTTTCCGCCCTCTAATTCAGCAATTGTTTCTTAATCCTGATAACGCATAACACACTATAGTAGGAGATAGTTTATTTATTTAGCTTATGAGTAAAGTAGCTAGCTAGTGGAAGGGCCCGAGAGAGTGGGGTGACCAGCCATACTCATAAAAATTAAGAAAAATGAACTAGGGCTTTGGGCAAAGAATGAATTTCCGTAGGCAGCATGGAATGCAACCTACTCAAGATCCTCAAGGCAGGTACAACCACTCCCTACTAAGATCCTGAATTTCGAGAAAGTTATGCAAATTATTCCATTTCTTCGGACATCCCAGTTTATTGTAAACACTGAGTGAAAGAACTGGACTACAACTGAACTAGAGAGCCTGAGTCCCAATTGATCATTTTTAAATCCAGAGTCATCTGGATAGAGTACAGGCAGCTCCTATACCCTTCTTGCCTATACGTAATTCTAAATTGCAAGGTCATCCGGCAACCCACTCAGGACCCCTCCTGTCTCTCAGAAGCTATTTCTATTCCCCAATAAATCTTTCCTACTCTTAACCACCTCTGCCCTTTGGAATTCATTCTTCCATTTCAGGAGCATGAACTCGGGACATCTAGCAAGTTGGAAGTTGTATTTTTTCCTGTATCACTATCATCTCTACTTTGGAGATGAGGAAAATAAGGTTATACAGCTAGCAAGGAGTCAGGTGTATCTTGTGCTACCTTTGGAGACCTCATTCTAAATCACTACTTTATAGCTGATTCTACGCCTAGATTGAGTTTGAGCTCCATGAAGGCAGGCACTCAGTCTTACTCATATTTTCTGTGGTGACAGTGGTAAGAAAAATATTTACAGAACCAATAAATGATCTGACTTCTATGACCCGGCGGTAAAAAGTAGGAATCCATGAGATACTTCAACAACACGCTTCACTGTTTTATTTAACAAAACCTTTAGTTTTTAACTTAGCAATTGGTTGTGGCAGCTACTTGTAGCTGAAGGTCACAAGGGGGGCGGGGCTTAGGAGACGTCAAAGCCAGTTTCTAGTTTAGTAGTGCATTTCACTTATCCCCTTACCTCTGTCATTAGGTGATATGAGCACGCTCCTGGCAGTTACAGGAGCAAGTGTTTGAGGCTTTTAGATTCCCCAAATTATGAAGAGAGGTAACCTCCGGCCTGAAGCTAGGAGTAGTAAATCAAGAAATGAAACGAGGTGAAAAACCAAAGACAGCATTGCACTCTTCACACTTACCCTGGTCCTAGCAGCGCTGCGTTCTTCAGACAGGGTGCTGCAGATGTACAACGCGCAGGTCAGCAAAGTCAAGGTACAATTTAGTCTGTCCCTTCCAATGCCACGCACCACTCTTTCCCGGTGCCCCCAGAGCCCGCTCTGTTTTCACGCAAGCTGATCACCCCCCATTCAGGCCCATACGTCGGTGGGCCTTTTGCACCCGCTTCCACTCCCTGTATCACCTAGATTCGCTTCTTTCCAATCACCTTCATAGCCCAGACCTGAGTCTACACCACTCACCCGCTGTGGCGGCGGCAGAAAGTACCACCCGGGAGAGCATGGTCAGCAAAGGTCCAGGAAACGGCCTCGGCGTCCCTGTGACCCCGACCAGAGACTGGTCAAGAGCAAGAGCAAGATGGCCGCGACCAAATCTCGCGAGAAGAGAACTGCGTACTATCATTCCTTTCAGTTCTAGTCAGAAGGTTTTTTTTTTTTTTCCTCTCGCGAGAAGAGGCACAGAGCCCCGAAAACTTGTTGAAGGTGGCCTCCAGGCTGGGAGCAGGTTGGAAGTGGTGCAGAACTTCTCGCGAGAAATAGAGCTACCGTTGCCTCCAAAGAGAGGCGGGGGCTCCGAGGTGCGACGGTGTTGCCGCTGGGGCTTAATCTGGCGGCCATCCAGTTTGAGATTAGGAGGGATTTGGAACCGTGGAGATGCGGAAGGAAACCCCACCTCCCCTAGTGCCCCCGGCGGCCCGCGAATGGAACCTTCCTCCTAATGCGCCCGCCTGTATGGAACGGCAGCTGGAGGCTGCGCGATACCGGTCTGGTGAGCCGAGATCCCGGGCCGGGGAGCTCCCTCCCTCTCTCCCGGGGCGCCCCTTCCCGGGAGTGACCCTCTAGCCCGCCGCGACCCACGTGCCAGTCGACTCTTGTCTCGCGTCGCCGAGCTGCCCGAACCCTGCCCCACATCCCTGAGCGCAGATCCAGACCTGGCCCGCGTGCTGTTCTGTGCGATCACCATAGAGACGAGCCCCTCCACCTCTCTCGCGCTGACACCTTGTACCCTCTCTTAGATGGGGCGCTTCTGCTCGGCGCCTCCAGCCTCAGTGGTCGCTGCTGGGCCGGCTCCCTCTGGCTTTTCAAGGACCCATGTGCTGCTCCCAATGAAGGCTTCTGCTCCGCTGGAGTCCAGACGGAGGCCGGAGTGGCCGACCTCACTTGGATGGGGGACAGAGGTATCCTAGTGGCTTCTGATTCGGGTGAGTCACTTTCCCCTTCCCTTCCCGGCGTAGAACGGAGTCTCGGTACAGGTCGGACTGGGCTCAGTCTTTACTGTCCCATAATCAGTGCCTGGAGGAGTTGAGAGTGTTGTCAAGTAGTTGCGCAATTTTTTATTAGTGTCTGAATAGCTGGAAGGGTCACTGGGTTGTGTGTGCTGAGGTGATTGTGGAGACTTCATCCTTGTCCCCTCATTTCCCAGTGTTCTCTCATGGAAGCAGAATAATGGATTTTGTAGGTTATTTTATCTTTCCCTGCCTTCCTAAAGGAGTTTTTTTCCGCATAATTGTCTAGGCTGTTATTAGGAATACAGTAAGGCTGCGTAAAACCAAATGGCCTGGAAGTTAGTTAAACTCCCTAATGTTATGGGTTTTTCCTTTTAGAGGAATGACTTACTTTGTTAGTTTAGTGACAACGGTTGCATGAGTTTTAGAAGAAGTACTGTTTTGGTGTAATCTAAGCTCATGTTTCCCTTATTCCCTCACCTCACCCCACTTCATCCCCAACAGGTGCTGTTGAGTTGTGGGAGTTGGATGAGAATGAGACACTTATTGTCAGCAAGTTCTGCAAGTATGAGCATGATGACATTGTGTCTACGGTTGGTGTCCTGAGCTCTGGCACACAAGCTGTCAGTGGTAGCAAAGACTTCTGGTAGGACCCTGTTCTCATCATTTCTGTCTCTAGATTTCCTTTGATTGCCTTACTATCCTGTTAATTTAAGTGACATTTTAGGTTTATTGTAAGAATCTAGTGACTAATTACATAGCATGTCTTTTGGATTGCCTTAGAGATTTGACAGTTCCTTGTAAAACAGAACATAGCAGGAGTCCAGGAGGCAAAGACATGGGACATGCTGGTTAAAGGAAGTTCTTGTATGAACACATTTTTGTTGATAATGCAGACCAAGAGTAAGTGTCTGTTTCCTGTTTCTTTTTACTTCTTAGCATCAAGATTTGGGACCTTGCTCAGCAGATGGTACTGAACTCATACCGAGGTTAGTATTCATTTCTTTTCAGTCTTGGCCTTAGCTGTCTTGTTTTTATTCCCTTTGGGGTCTTTACATTTTGGATGTTAGGAGCAGCAGTTCCATGTTCTGCCTGGAGGTTTTGTTTGTTTGTTTTTCTAGGAAACATAGTCAGATTCCAATATATACCCCTTCTCCTTGTCTCAGTTTCTCTATTTCTATTGATGGTCTCATACCTTCTTGGCTATATAGGACTTACATGTTCCATCTTCTTCCACTCCTGCTTCCCCACTATACATTGGTCACCAGCTTGTCTGGTTTCTCTGTTTCTATTGATGGTCTCATACCTTCTTGGCTATATAGGACTCAGTTTCTCTATTTCTATTGATGGTCTCATATCTTTTTGGCTATATAGGACTCAGTTTCTCTGTTTCTATTGATGGTCTCATACCTTCTTGGCTATATAGGACTTACATGTTCCACCTTCTTCCACTCCTGCTTCCCCACTATACATTGGTCATCAGCTTCTTTTTAGTCATCTGTTTGCTCAGTCATGTTCCTGTCCATTTCTAAGGCCTTCTTTCCTACACTGAATTCCAAATCCTTTAAGGATGGAGGAGCTATGTGTTCTTCATCTTTTATATACTGTCATATATGTGCTTGTCTCAGAGTTTGCTTATTTCAACTGAGCAATAAATTTTCTCCTTGACTTACTGTGCTTCAGGCTTTCCATTTATTTGGGCTAGGAAAGAACTATGGAAAATGGTTCAGTCTTCATGGCAGGACAGGAACACATTCAGATTACCTTGGAAGGTGGTTAGAGATGGTTTTTACAGCTTGTACTTAACGTGTAGCAATGATCTTCAAAATTTTTTACATGTAGACCTCCTAAAAGAATTTGAAAGCTATATGCCCACCATACATTTTTAAATTGCTATCTGAAGTATTTTAAATTTAAGTAGTTGCAAAGGTAATTTCTGGCATATACTTTATTGTACACTTAATACATTACGTTTGTCAAAATTTTGGATTAGCAAAGTTAGTGCATTTATTCAAAATATCTACCAAATAGCAAAAACCAGTTTGCATTGTTAAGCCATTGGCCAAGTTAAATTTTACTTTCTGTCAGAAAAAAGTCTGAATTCACTTGTAAATTCAGATCAATTTGTTAGATGTGTTCTTACAACAACCTTCTACCAATTTCTAATTCTCATTATTAGAAATAGATAAATCACAAAGCTAGGCTTTTACTTTTGATACAACTCAAACAAAGGCAATCCCCTTACTGAATTTTACCTGGATACTGTTTGCTTTGACCTTTGGCCTTTAGGGAAGAGCCTTTAGTTTAGACCCTTAGATTTTTATATACCTGAGCACTGTGCCATGGGAAGATTTGGGGGATGGGTGATTATGAAAACAGAGGCAGCTCAATCTTAGGAAAGAAAATGTTAGAAAAATCTACTTAAAACTCTCAATGCCAAGAACTCTTCCAGGAGTTTTTGTATACTACTTGTAGATACGTATAGTCCAGTATGAAAACGGTTCTTCTATTTTTTTTTTTTTTTGTACCGGGAATTGAACTCACAACCTCATGCTTGCTAGGCAGGGGCTATGCCGCTGAGCTACATCCCCGGCCCTGTTCTTCTAGAATATTATGTAATTCCTGCATCTAGTATATCTTAACTGCAAATTCTTTCACTGTTACCAAACCTCTAATTTCTCCTTCATTGTCTTTATTAATTCCTTATACCTCTGTCAACCTTTCCTCTTAGATTTTCTTAATTTATAGCCTCTCATAAAATCGGTTAAGTTGCATCAAGAAACCAGGCGTGTTTCTCACAGCCTTCCTCTTGCCCTTTGGTTTTATATCTAGGTTTGCCTTGTAATGTTCTCAGCCTCCCTCCTGTTACGTGTCTTTCTCCTTCACAGCGCATGCGGGGCAGGTGACCTGTATTGCTACCTCTCCTCACAAGGACTCCATGTTTCTTTCATGTAGCGAGGTAAGATACAGCTTCTTTCCCAGTCCCAGTTGGAACCTACGGGCCAAAATTTGTGGTTTGGGGACCTGCTCTCAGCAGCTTCTTTGCATTGTAGAGCCTTTTTCTGTTCTTCCTTCTAGGACAGTAGAATTTTACTCTGGGATACCCGATGTCCCAAGCCAGCATCGCAGATGGGTGAGTCTGAGAGCCAGTGGTGGGAGGGTAGTACTGGAAGAGGGTTTCTTTGGCCAGAGTCGAAGCAGAGCTGCCAGATGCCCAGTCCCTGACATAAGGACACTGTATAATGAGTACCAAAAGGAAGGGCTGGTTCACTTTATTTTGTAAAGCAGGGAAAGAGGGTTAGAATTACGGTTTCATGCATTGTGCTTGAAACTTGCCTGTAACTTGTACCTGGGTAGAGGGCTGAAGACTGATGGATAAATGTATTTATAAAGTTCAAGGGTGAGGACATGACTGCTTTCACAGAGTTTGAGGAACTGAATAAAGGTGCTCCCTGGGTTTAGACTGACATCATTTGACAAACTACTCAGAGTTTTGTTTCAAACCTCCCTTCTGTCCTTTGTAGGCTGCAATGCGTCTGGCTACCTTCCTACCTCCTTGGCTTGGCATCCTCAGCAAAGCGAAGTCTTTGTGTTTGGTAAGGCAGCGTGTCAGGGCGCATACTGACTCGGGGAAGGGAGAGGATGAGAGGGGAAGAACAAACTCCATGGTGCACATGTCCTTGCTGTCAGTCTTGTCAGCACAATTGAGTCCCGGATGAATTATGCTAGTTTTAGTTTAGCTTTGGAGAACTTGATTATTTTTTCTCATTGTATGTGATTCTTGGTTGTTTCAGCTTTTCTATTCTGAGCATGGCTAGAAATCAAGGAACCACATCCGGGTGGTGTGTTACATGGAGAACTCTGGTCTGCTGTGGGTGGATGTGGTGCAGTGGTGGTAAAGAGGCTGTGCACATGGTGACAGTTTGTTGTTGAAACCGCCACTACTTCATCCATTAATTTCCATAGCGACTCAGTGATGTATTGATGTATTGTTCCTACTTTGCAAAAGAGGAAACTGATGCTCAGTAATTAACTTGTCCGAGCTATAGAAACTAGGATTCAAATCCTAATACCAGAGCCCTTGAGCTTAACCACTGTCACCTTCCCTTTCTTTTTTCTGTAGGTGATGAAAATGGGGCTGTGTCCCTTGTGGATACCAAGAGTGCAAGCTGTGTCCTCAGCTCAGCAGTTCACACCCAGTGTGTCACCAGACTAGTGTTCTCCCCACACAGGTAGTGTTATTTGTCAACAGGATCCTTTAGATATGAGTGGGCAGGTGAGGGGCATGCATATGTTGGCAAAGCATTAGCTGATCAAGTTCGTTCCTTAAGGCAGGCAGGCAGTACTCTAGTTGAGATTTCTGACTTTACAGTCAGTCTGAAGATGGCTGATATGTTGTCTCATTCCTGCTCAGCACCCAGAATGATTTATGTTGCGGGCTTTAGGGGTGTGTAGTTGGCAGAGCCCGTGTCTCTGAGTTACTGCTGAGACAGTAGAGAGAGCTCACATGAGGTAATTAGTTGCTAGGGAGCTCTGCTCTATTTCATATTTCCTTGGAACTTATAATGGTAACCAGACCTTCGAGCAAAGTGGGGATCAGGATGCTGTCTCCGCTGGATCTCTTTACAGTGGGGTTGGGGTGGGCCCAGTCAGTTTTTTGTCTTGGAATCTGTGGACTTCACTCTTCACATACATCTCTGTCCTGTCCTAGTATTCCCTTCCTGGCCTCCCTCAGTGAAGACTGCTCCCTGGCTGTGCTGGACTCGAGCCTTTCTGAGGTGTAAGTATGAAATGGAATCCTGTGATCAGCAATCAGGGAGAGAGCAGTGATGAACACGTTCTTTTCTTCTCTTCAGAAGAGGGAGAATTCTCTGTCTGTATCTGAGGGGACTGAGGATTAGAAGCAGGTACACTCCTCCCTCTACTCAGGGCTGATTGACAACCAGCTGTGTCCCTGGTAGAAGAGGCCTGTGGAGGGGTGGGTGGAACTTCTGATTCTAGTGTTGAGGCCTCTCCCATAGGAAGGAAGCCTACCCTTTTCACTTAGAGAACCAGGTGTATGAAATGCAACCTGCTATAAGGTAAAAGGCACGGGCTGGAAGATTGGAGTTCTACTTCCCTCTGTGCCATAATTTGCTGCCTAACTCTGGCCCACATTGCTACCTTGTTCTGGCCACTGTTTCTTCCTCTAAGCAAATGGAGGACGGGGTTGGATGACTGCACTACTCCTCTGGTGATGGGGGCATACAGATGATGAAATGTGTACACATCAAAATAATGTGCTGTGGATGTGTTGGGTCTCTTGCTTCTTACATCTGCTTTTTCTTCTTGTCTCTACCATGTCCAAACATTTTCTTTTTTCTTTCTTCTGTTCTAGGTTTAGGAGCAGAGCCCATAGAGACTTTGTGAGAGATGCTACTTGGTCCCCACTCAATCACTCCCTCCTTACCACGGTGGGCTGGGACCATCAAGTCATCCACCATATTGTGCCCATAGAACCTCTCCCAGACCTCAGACCTGAGAGTACTGCTGAGTAGACTGTATTTAAGAAAAAGGCAAACCCCCATGCTATTTGTCCTTGGCCTCAGTTTGTGAGACAGCTATAGTGTATTGATACACTAAATCTGTAAAATTAATAGGAATTGTAGTTCAGCCTGAGGGGAGCTGGATTTTGGGATACTATGGTATCCCAGCAAGAGGAAACTTTCTAGAAAATGGAAATATATATATATTCCTCCAATCAGTGCATTTGTAGATCCATAGCTTTTTTGGGGGGGCTTAAAATCATCCTCAGTTTTCCCAAGCACCACTCCCTCCCCACCAAAAAAGTTGACAGAAAGTTTTATGCTTTTCAAGTTTGTAGGGAATTGGCTGAATGTTTGGAAGCAGCTCTTACCTGTTCATAGAGATAGGGGCAACTTATTTTACAGGGCTTAATTCCCTATTATGGGAAATAATTCCATGCATAAGAATCCAACCCAGCTACTCTGAAGAAGAGGCAAGGCACACTCACCAAAGTTTGCACAACTCCTTGCCGTTAAACTGAATCAGAAATCTATTTTCTGGCTGCAGTTTGGCTGGTGCTTACATGATGCCTGCTCCTCTGCCCCCATGACATTATGTATAAGAGATGAGTGTTTTTCCACAGAGGGAAGTTAGGGATGGTGGAGAGCTTAAAGGCACTTCAGCAAAGTTAGAAAACTGACAGGGACTGTTACAGAGAAATCTTTGTCACTTTTCCCACCCAAAACCAGCCTGGAGTCTGACCTGCTTCTGGACCTCTTTCTTTGGATATAGGAAGTCTCAATGTTGTATTGTGAACTCCTCTAAGATTCTGAAATCCCACATCAGGGAAAAGAATGCAATATTGTTTGGCAAAATAAAGAGTTTATGTGTTTGTCTTTTTTGAAGTCTGTTATGTGCAGATAAATATAGTGTATTTCACTTATGTGAGTCAGGGTATCAGTCTTTTATTTTGGTTTTCTGAGACTAGGTGTCGCTGTGTAGTTCAGGCTGGTCCTGAACTCACAGCAGTCCTGCCTCAGCCTCCCTAGTACTGGGGTTACAATTGTGTGCCACCACTCCCAGGGAGGGTGTCGGTCTTACAGCCTACTGTGTTTTCTGCTTCTGCAGTTGTCAGAGTAGCTAGTTGGAATTTAGAGTGAATATTTCTTTTCTTGACTGGTTGGAATGGCCATTGATAGAAGTTATGAATAACTTAGTGATTGTATTGAAAGTAAATACAATCAGTTATGTACCTTTGAAATTTGCAAATTTAGGTAAAATTACATGAAATTTGTGCATCTTAAAGGAAGAGCTGCTTCCAAGGAAGATGGACAAGATATTTCTTAAGTAAAGTTTGCATGCATCCTGCTAATCAGAACTCCCTATTCTCTTGCTTACCCTTGAGTAAAACATGAGAAGCCATGATTTCTTGGCATTAAGGTGAATAAAGTCTTCTATAACTGTTGACTTCCTAGGAAGAAGTCAGATGGGTAGGTGGAGTCGCTTAAGTTCTGCTCAGAGGTAAAAGCTTAAATTTTTTCACTTAGAGTAAGGAGGTGTGTGACAGGGCAGGTATTTATTTAGATCGCTTTTTCCTCTTGGGTTTAAGAAGAGTAGAGAAAAACCAGAAAGAAAAGTTGCCAAGGTAATGTGTGTCTGTGTTAAGATGGTTACAGTGATACCAAAGAAAGAAAGCATAGTTGTTGAAAAACATGTTATCTTTTATTATAAAACAAAAAAGTTGGCTTTACATGGATTTATGCATGATTCACATGACTGCCACAAGACGTGTAAACCTAGTCAAAGTCATAGGAACAAGTAGAACAGTTTTGGATGCACCTGTAATGGTGAGAAGATAGTTTTTTTTTAAAGGTGACCTCAGAATAATGCAGTGCCATGTGGGTTGATTCACTGGGTCCTTGACTGCAGTTTTAGGACAGTGAGTATGGACTTACTGGTGACAGTGATGGAGAGCATTTTGTTTTAAAAAACACATCTTGCATTTAATCACACTCATTCAAATGTCTATAAACACTAGTAAATCCATTTCCTAACTTAATTATTCTTACTCTGAAGTCCATTAGCCTGATCCACTGTATTCTAATACTGATCTCTTTTCCACGAAGGTCTTTAGTAGTCCTTGGACCCACAAGGAACACTGAAGAAATTTTACACATATAGAGGTAAAATCAGACACCGGGCTGATTCAGTGTCTCTTCCTGCCCCAGAGAACAGTTGGGATATGGGTCATTAATAAATTGCTATCTAGGCATTATTGACTCACAGTCAGAGCAGCAAAAACAAACGGCCATGTTTCCCAAGGACAAAAGATGGGCTAGGGTTGTATTTTACTTGAGAAATTAGATTCAACTTCAGGTGCCTCTAAAAGATAACTTGCCGCTAGACCTGAGTAATAAAGGGCTCTGATTTTTAAAAGATACCGTTGTTGCCTTTGGACAGCATCAGAAGAGACACAATGTTTTTGTGCATTCTGAAAAGCTTTAGGGCATCTAAGGAGAACCGATCCAGAAGAGGCTGAGAGAATTCACACCCAGTCACCGTTTGTAGGGAACATCTTATTGTCAGTCTGCATGTGGGTCACACTGAACAAATCAGAATCATTTTTCTAGGAAGTTGATTTTTTTTTGGAAAGTGAGCAAACGTCTCAGTTTTAAGCTGTATAAAATTTCTCTCAAGAACTTAGACTACAGCCTATGTAGTGCAGTTTTGGAAAAGCAAATAAGATAAGTAGATCACTGTTGGGCTCAAAACACATTTCCTTGTTGAATTCTCTATCAACAAAGGGGCAGTTAAGGAGTTTTGCATCTTTACAATCACAGGCATAGTACAGAGGATCTAAGGGAAGCATGAACATCTGAAAAAGAAGGGTCAGTTCTTAAGTTGTAGAGGCACACTGCACAACCCAAGGTCCCATAATCTCACACATTTAGTGTGGAAACCTTCCTTGCAAACAATGCTCTGTAGCTTCAGTGTAAAGAACAGATTATCAAAATTCAAATAAGAGTTTAGCCTCTAAACAACATTGTTAGACATTCTGATGGAAGCCAAGCCAGTGTCATTGGTTTTGAGTTCCTTTAGCAAATATAAATATGTCTCACTTGTCCCTGTAATGGAGTTCAAGATTGCAGTCAAGTATTTCACACTGGGAGGTACTGAGTTATAAGAATTAGGAATTTGAGTTTCAATTTGGTCTCAGCTACATAGTTAAGGTTGCTTTAGTAAATGGATTTTACATGTACAAGTTAATTAGTTTCAGGTTCTGCAATCTTTCCAGCTTGTCTGTCACAAAAGCCCTCTGATGCTGGCTGGCCTTAAAAGTGTTTCTAAGGCTGGCTGTGCTCATTGCCTTAGTTGCTTTTGCTTGGTTGCTGTTGGTTATGGGGCTATAAAGATAAGTCAGTCATGGATTCTTCACCAAGAGCACTCACTTTTTAATAAGTGAAGTTTGACTTTTAAATAGTAAAAGACTTTAGTAGTATGCTCTGAAGTCTATGGTAGAACATAAAGAACAAGAAAAAAATCTGTGAAAGCATGGTTTTATATGATATATTTTTTCTAGTACACATTAAAATAAACATTAAAACATTTATAAAACTAGGCCAGGAAAGGAAGGAGGGGAGAGGGCAGACAGGGCAGGGGGAATAAAAATGATCAAGATGTATATGTATCAATTCCCCCAAAATAAATAATTATGTATCAGACATATACTAATAATTTTAAAAATTTACTGGAGAAAAGAATACAAAATAAAAATCCTTCATGCACAAAAAAAATCATTTTTTGTACAAAACATTGGGAGATCACCTTTACTTTAAAGATGAGATAATTTATTAGAAAATGCCCTTTAAAATTTACCATTATCTGTGGTGAACACTTATATTGTTCAACCACCGACTGATTTTATTCAATGATACTTTTCCAATTTACCTACACGAACATGATGAAAGATTTGGATAAAGGCTTTGTTGAAACCAAAGCATTTCACGTCTACGATCTTGACTTCATCTAGATGAGTCTTGTTAAATTGGAAAGGGGTCACCTTGCTTTAGGGATTTCCATCAGTTACCCAAGTAAAAAGCATTTGTAAATGACTGCCCCATTTCGTGAGAACAGCCTAAGCCCTAAGGACGTATATTTCCTACGTATGCAGGTGTGTAAAAATAAGTACTTTTTTTGACAGCAAGAACTCAAAGGAAAAAGATTGTGAGCAAATAAAGTGACACGGCACACTGATTTTCAACATAACCTTCCCCAGCACTTTACTATTTATCATCTGCTAGGCATAGAGAGTCACACAGCCAACTCTTTGGCATGGTCATTCTGAACCAAGAAGAGGTCATTTTGGGGCTTCCATTGTTGTACCTTGGCATTCTCAGCATCATTAGTCACTTTTTGAGATGAAGAGGTCAGGTCTGAAATCTAGCCATGAGCACCACAGCAGATAAGAACCCAAAGGACTGACACAGGTACAAATGTGAGGTTCAGATTGAACTATGCCGAAGAGGGAGGACAGTATGAAAGATATGCAGAGTGGGTCTCTGAAGCAGATGCTTTTATGATCTATCCATTTTCTTTCTCTGTCACAGGAGGTCTCAGAGCACATCCCCATCCTTATCTGTGTTGGACAATCCTTTTAACAGCCTCCATTCATCGAGCCCTGACTATATGTGAAGTACTGAACTAAAAATTTTTCATACTATACTTTTTTAGTCGTATAAAACCCTATAAAGTAAGTCTGAACCATTTTATGTCTGGAAACTGAAGCTCACAGAGGCTAGAGGGACTGTGCAAGATTATAAAACTTCTGCATGATGACACTGAGGTTTAAACACTGCGTTTAAACTGGGTGTGTGGCACTCTTCTGTAATCCCAGCATTTAGGAGGCTGAGATAGGAGGATCACTGCTAGTTCGAGGCCAGCCTGGTCCACACAGTGAATTCAAGGTCAGTCTGAACTGTGTAGTGAGACCCTATCTCAAAAAACAAAAAAAAATCCTTGCATTTAAAAGTTGAACCCAAAATGTGAGTCCAAAGCTGAAACTTTTAAACTTTACCTTAAACTTCCACAACAAAAAATCTTGTACCAATAGATTCATTGCTATCACACAGTGTTTCTCTCCCATATGGGCTGAGCACCAGGAAGCAGCACTGCGTCCCAGCATGGCTCAGGAATGCTGCCCTGTCCTTCCCGCAGCCCACAGCGGCACTCATTCTCCGCTAGTGTTAGGCAGGGCTTCGGCTTTGTTGGCCATGAAAGCTACATCTGTGCTGAAGAGGGAGGAGAGGTGGTTCTGGGGTCATTGTGACTCTCATAAATCACTACTGTGGCACTGGGTTGTGTGTATGTGTGTGTGTGGAGTGCATAGCCAGGTTGTCCTTGTACTGTATATGGACCAGCCCCTATAAAAGGGGTTCAAGCTCTGGCCTTATAGCTGCCAGACTGCTGAGATGGGGAGGCTGTTGTTATGGGTTGGTAAGTGTGGAAGTTTCTAGCAATGTGCCTCAGTCCAGGAGGTGCCAGGCTTTCTGAGTCTGTCATCTCTCTGATCTCCAGTAGAGCAGCCTGGAGCTCAGGAGTCTGGATTCGGTAGAGATGGGATGGGACAGAATGAACATCAGGACTCAGGGAGAAAAGATCATAGCAGTGGTTCTCCAACCTGACTGAACATTAGACATGTGGTCTAATGCTTGGGTTCCTCCTTGCACCAATTAAATGAGAATCTCTGAAAGAAGAGCTAGGATACCGGTAGTTTTAAATTTGCAGCCAGGGTTGAGAACCACTGGCCTAGAGCTCTTGCTAGAACTTCTAACCATCTGCGTTCCTGGGCAAAGCACAGCTAGCACTTACTAGAAAGAAAAAGAACTTAGATGCATTTAGCTTTATTGGTTCAACATTAGAGGAGAATAGACGAGTGAAGGGTGTGTCTCCATTTGTGTATCTGTGTCTGGATATAGTGCCAAGTTGGTGAGGACACTCGCTAATCAGAAGGTGTGTGGGGCATGCAACTCAAGGTGTGTAGATGAGTCTGTGTGACTCCTTCCTCTGTTTCTTGCAGGGCTGGCTCTTGTGCTGAAGCACCATGATGGTAAGAAAATTGTGCCAAGGAGATTCTCTGGCTAGGAAGTCCTCCACCCTGCTTGTGCCTGTGCCCTGCAGCCCTGCCTGCCTGGCTCCTCTGCCAGGGGTTACTGATCTAATGCAGTTTAGCAGAGCGTACTTGGTCACCTGCTTTTTGTGTTACTCCAGGATCCAGACTTAAGGATTCCTTTTTGACCAGGATTTCATAAGGCATTGTGACCTTTCTACCTGGGGATCTCAGCAAGGGGGAGGGACTGGACTTCACTGTGTGTTTGGCGTGTGTGTGGTGGCATAGTGGAATCCGCTACAGTCACCTGGCCTCTTGCGCCAGGTGTTCACACTTCTCTCTGGAAGCTGAACTCCCCATCTTCCTTTGATCCCTGTCCACTGATATGTTCTCTCCCTCACTAGGTGCTGCCTACAAACTGGTGTGTTATTTCTCAAACTGGGCACATAGTCGACCAGGACCTGCCTCTGTTTTGCCCCAAGATCTGGACCCCTTTCTCTGCACCCACCTGATATTTGCCTTTGCCTCAATGCGCAACAATCAGATTATTGCCAAGGATCTCCAGGATGAGGAAATTTTCTATCCAGAGTTCAACAAACTCAAGGAGAGGTGTGTTTGTATTGGATTTGTGGTTGAATTCTCAGATTTTACTGATATAAGAGAATGAAGCCTATTTCTCCTACTACCTTTAAACTTTCCTCTGATCCTTCCTGTCCTAGCCTTATCCCAAACGCAGTTCTGGAGCTTCCATAATGTAAGGACTCCCAGTTAACAAATTCTGTGAGCTCCTTGTTGCCTCCTGGCTTTCATAGTTACTGCTGCTGCTTCTGCATGTCATCTCTCTTCTCTCTGCCTGGCAATCCCCAGGTCCCCTTTTGAGGTCAGGTGTGAGGATTTAAGGTATTAATGCTATTAAAATACTTCAAAGAGATTCTGAACATCACAAGGGCTCAACAAATGCTGATGTCTTTATCATCTTTCGTCACCTGCAACCCCAACCCCAAGTGGTGAGCTGCTCAAGGCAATGTTTTCTATGCCTTTGAACACCTAGTGGCTAGGTCAGAATCTGCAAGGAAGTAGCACTCAATAACTGTTTGCTTAAGTATTCCCTCTCCAGAACGCCTTGATTCTTTCCTTGCCCAAGGGGAGGTCTGTTGCTGCATACGTGGGCAGGATGAAAATCCTCTACCAGATCACAGGTCCCTGGACAAGGGGAGTTTGTCCATTATTTAATATTGTATCTGTAGCACCTAAAGCAATCAAGACACATAGTCATTGCTCAACAAGTATTTGCTGGATAAGTGAATGAGGGAAGAGGAATATTTTAGGCTTTTTTATTTATGGAAACCTTATGGGATTGTAGGGGAGTCTGGTGGATTTTGTGCGGCCTTTGAGCTGTGGGGCTGTGATGAAGCTTGGGCTGATTGCTTTCTCCGCTTTTCCTTTCCTCCTCTTTCCTGTGTTCTTCTCTCTCCTCCTGTTCACTGTTGCCCCCATGTTCCATTCCCCCATTCCCCACTGTTCTTCCAATTAGCAAAACAAAAAGGTGTTTTGGTAATTCAGGTAAATTCAGCTGTGCCCTGGCATGAAGACCCAGCTTACTCACTCTCTGTCCCACGTCCTAGGAACAAGGAGCTGAAAACACTGCTGTCCATTGGAGGGTGGAACTTTGGCACAGTGAGGTGAGCTCTTGTCAACAACTTTTTTCTGAGAGAGTGGAGCAGGGAGGCTAGAAGTGAAGATGGTCGGGTGAAAGATCAGCTTAGCTGTGAGGACAGCAAAGCTGGGCGGATGCTTTCCCAGCCCTGATTTCACCCTGGATTCAAGCCCCACCATGGAGGGTCATAGAAGATAAGAAAGTTGTAGCAGGTGGCAAGAAAGCGGGTGAGGCAGAATAAGAGACAAAATGGGACAGCCTCAAGCAAACCTCAACCTTCCATAAAAGGTAGGGGTTTTGTTTCTGAAGAGAGGGGTCTTGTGTGGATAAGAAGAATGAACTCCAAACCTCACAGGGCCTGGTTTCCTCACTTCATAAGTGGAGCCAGTGATATCAGCCTCTGTCTTAGTTAATTTTCTCATTGCTAAGACAAAATACACAACATCTACAAGTTAAAGGGAGAAAGGTTTATTTATCTCAGTTTGTAGAGATTTCCAGTTTATAATCAGCTGGCTCCAAGGCGGGGTGGCTTGAGGGGCATCGCAGAGGAGAAAGCAGCTCATCGCAGGCAGAAGACAGCCAAAGCAGTTGTTCAGGGGACAAGAAAATCTTCTTTCCGGTCCTTATATTGATTGTATCCAGGCTATCAGGATTAGGGTGGTGCCACACCAATGATTAGACTGATTTAGTAATCACCCACCCTTACTCCTAGCACCCTTAGTCCTAGCATTGCACCATGAATCAGCCACACACTCTAGATTCAGTCACCTCTGAAGAAGTCCCACTTATGACTGCATGAGGCTTTCGGGGGGACATTAAACACAAGCCAAAACAGCCTCAAAGCTGTGCTGGAGAATAGGGGGCCACTAAGCTAGTCTTAGTGTGTGGAGACAACATATGCATTCAGTGCGTCATGGATGCTCTTGTCAGCACTGCACCTCCATGAGGCAATGTGGATTAGACAACCTGCCTACATATTCTCTGAAAAAATGCTTCCCCTTTATCATGGCCAAGGCCTAGGCCAGCGGCCCACCTGCCTTCTCCCCTTTGAGGAAGACTTGGTGGCTCGGAATAAGTGGGAATGCCCCTTGTAAGGGTCCTCCAGATACGGTGGAAGAAGGATTCCAGATTGATGTGAACCATTTCTGCCCAACCCTTGCCTTCATCTCTGCTACTCTGAACACTTGCCATTGCCAGACCTGAGGCTGGGGGCTGCACATGCATTATCTTGCAATTGCCACGGATATTTTAAAGTGGTTGTTTGTGTTCTTAATTGGTAGGAAAAGAATGCAAGAGCAACTGGTATTAATAAACTCGCCAGATTTCTCCCAGGCATCCCTCAGAGCTCACCCAGCTGGGAGATGGCAGACAAGACAGTGGAACCCAGGCCTGTGTGTCTCTGAGTCTGATTATTTTTGAAGTATTTTCCACAGGGCTTGGACAGAGTTGCTTAAAATTCAGCTCTAATAAGTTAGAATTTTCCCAAAGTATCTTTGCTTTGAAAGAGAAAACAAACAAAAATCAAACAAGAAAATCAGCAAACAATGACCTCTTCTCTAAATGTATTCAGCCCAGGCCCGGATTAGCTCACAGAGCCTACTGGAAGTGCTGGTCTTGGCTCACCCTAGTCAGGGAAAGAATGTGCTAGCACAGGTGGTGGGAGCTGACAGTTATTGGTGAGGAACCAGGAAGAGCGCCTTGCCCGCAAGTGAACCTGGCCAGGGATCCTGAAGGAGGTTTAGAGTCTGTGAACAGCATTCTTTGCCTCTCGCCCTGGTCTCTCTGCAGATTCACCACTATGTTGTCCACGTTTGCCAACCGGGAAAAGTTTATTGATTCAGTCATCTCTCTCCTGAGGACACACAACTTCGATGGGCTCGACCTTTTTTTCTTGTACCCTGGACTGAGAGGCAGCCCCACCCATGACCGGTGGACATTTCTTTTCTTAATTGAAGTAAGACCACTCTGGGAGCACCAGAATCTAGCAATGGCTGTGCTTCTTTGTTTGTTTGTTTTTTAAATCATGTCTTAGCTCAGGGCTAACAGGGAGCACAGGGCTGGGGGCAGGAGCAAGAGATAGGAAGCAGAATATCTTTTTCCTGCTATCATCCCAAGAGGGGTTAGGTATACTTACTGCTGAGCAGGTATCTTTGGTTGCTCTTTTTCTGTCTGCATCTGGGTCTTGCTCCAGCCCTCCAGCCTAAGTGCTGCATTCCCTAAGCAGCATCCTGAGCTCCCTTGGGCAGTGTCAGTCTGGATTTTGTGCTCCCAGTCTGCTCACCTCATCTCTGTTAAAAATGTACCTTGTTAGTCTGCGAATGTCTTTCTTGATGCCTGCGGGCAGGGCCTGTCTCTGTCTCAGCTTTGTGTCCCCAACTTGGCCCAAGGAGCTCAGTACTATAAATGTCTCCTGGATGAAGCCTCTCCCCAGCTATTTTCACTGGTTCTGTCTTTCTTCCTAGGAGCTCCTGTCTGCCTTCCAGAAGGAAGCACTGCTCACTAATCGCCCAAGGCTCCTTCTCTCTGCTGCAGTCTCTGGTGTCCCACACATCATCCAAATATCTTATGATGTACACCTTTTAGGAAGGTCAGTAGATCCTGGTGGGGCAGGATGTTGGAGGTAAGTGGGAATCTTGAACACAGAACCCCAGATCAGCTCCTACACTGTCTCTGCATTCGTCTTGTGCCTGCTCTGGTGTTAGCAGGGTTTAGGAGCAGGCTGAGGAGGGTAGATAGCGACAAGAGTCAGCTGTACTGTACATACCCCAGGCCTTTCTTTAGAAGGTTAGAGGGAGATACTGTAGCAGTGGCCAGAGTTATCATGCATAGTCTTCTGCATGGCCTATTGTGGGTCTCACAAGGACAGAATGCCATGAGCCTGGCCTCCTCCTCCTCAGAGAGCACGGGTTAACAACCTTTGCTATAAAACCAAAGAGGAATGCCCATTCACACCCAATTTTCAGAGCAGATCTCTACGGCAAAGTTTAAAAAGGTAGATAGGAGTTGCATGTAAATCTTTTCAGACATACTGGCTCTGGGCTAATTTTCTTGAATCCCAGCAATCAAGTATTTACAGATGAGGAAACTGGGGCAGATGCAAGAAAAGAGAGGATGGGGTGTTTCTGTGTGTGACTGCACAAGGGAGAGCCATTTCAGTGTGGAAGAAATATGAGAAACCTAGTAGAGGATGGAGTTTGTTAGTGTTAATCCAGGAGCCAAGCAGGATTGAGAGAGTCCTGCGTTCATTCAGCTGGATGACTTTGGCAAATTAGTTAACCTGTTTGAGTTTTAAATTTTTCTGCTTCAAAATGGAGAAAGTTACGGTACTTAAGGCATTGGCCAGATTAAAATTAAATGAGATAGTCCGCGTAAACACTTCCACCTCTGATCTGGCACATGCTCAATTATATCTGGTCATTATGAAAGCTCGCTGGAGGGGTGAGTTTCAGTGACCGTTTGAATGGTAGAAGGGTTGCAACTCTTTTATTGCTATGGGACAGTATTGCTTTGATTCATGACAGCTGATGCAGACTTCTCTGAGTCCTGCCTACTCCCACAGATACTCTCGGCATGCATATAGCCTGGTGCACAGTTGTCCCTAACCATCAGTTTGTTCCATCTCAAAGTGGCTAGTGTAGTCTGGGCAGGTTGCATAGGCAGAAAGAGGAGGGAATGTCAGGGGACCAACATATGACTGCTTAGCTAGTCAGTGCTGATGTTCTGATTTGAAAGCTTGGCTAGTCTGACCTTCATATCCCCACCTCTGTTCCTTACAGACTCTTGGATTTCATCAACATCTTGTCCTATGATTTACATGGAAGCTGGGAAAAGTTCACAGGACATAATAGCCCCCTTTTCTCTCTTCCAGAAGACCCCAAATCTTCGGTAAGAAAAGAGCTCAGGCACTCCAGACATTGGTTCTTGAGCCCAGGCCATTGTCCATTAGAAATAGGGAGGCCAGGCATGGTGACATGTACTGTTTTTTTTTTTTTTTTTTTTGTACCGGGAATCAAACTCACAACCTTGCGCTTGCCAGGCAGGCGCTGTGCCGCTGAGCTAAATCCCCAGCCCCGGTGACATTTACTTGTAATCCCAGTCCTCTGGGAGGCCAAAGCAAGAGGACCACAAATTCAAGTCCAGCCAGGGCAATTAAGTTACTTAATGAGAACTTGTCTCAAAATATAAGGGACTGGGGATGTAGCTCAGTGAGTTTAATCCCTAGTATGGTGTGGGTGAGATGAGAGAAAGCAAACAAACAAGCAAGCAAACAAGCCAGCCAGCCAGGCAGCTGGGGGTGGTGGCACATGCCTGGAATCCCAGCACTCAGGAGGCTGAGGCAGGAGGATCACTGTGAGTTTGAGGGCAGTCTGGGCTATATAATGAGTTCAAGGCCAGCCTAAACTACATGATAAGTCCCTGTATCAAAAAGAGAAAGGAAAAGGAAAGAGAGAGAGAGAGAGATTGTGTTTTTCCTCCCTGCAGGCATATGCTATGAATTACTGGCGAAGGCTTGGGGCACCCTCGGAGAAGCTCATCATGGGGCTCCCCACCTATGGACGTACCTTTCTCCTCCTCAAAGCCTCTAAGAATGGGTTGCAGGCAGCAGCGATGGGACCGGCATCTCCGGGGAAGTACACCAAACAAGCTGGCTTCTTGGCTTATTATGAGGTGATGGGATTAGGGACCTCTGTCTAGCAGCTACAGGCCCTCTACCTGAGCTGGGGCAAAGATCAGGAAGAGAGGCAATGGCAGGGTGAGAGCTATGGACAGGGGAAAGAGTTAATTTATTGAGACAAGAAAACTCACTGTCTGGGGGTTTTCTTTTTCTTTGGTGGCAGTTGAGTCCTTTGTGAGGGATGAGAGACTCGGGAGCCTCAGTAGAAGGGGACAGAGATTTCACTCCTTAAAAGGACTTTAAATGTAATATAGGTAAATCCTGTCTTGCCATTTGACCTAAATAAAAATCGTTTGCTCCTTTGCGATACATATAATTTTGAACATGTTCAAAAGTAAAAGAATAACACCCTCCCCATATCTTCTACTCAGCTTCAGTCATCAATCCACGGCCAGTCTTATTTCACTTCTATTCTCTCGCTTTCTACATCCCCGCTACTAGGTTATTTTGAAGAAATTCTAAGACACTCGCTACCGTAGGTTCTTTCATTTCTACTCCAATGCCAACCCTTAACAGCCATCTTAACGAAGGCTGCCAGGGGGTGGGGTGGAGGAAACAGACAGGGCCCCAAGTGAACGTAAGGCCTGAGAGGAGCGTGAGAGGCACACGAATGTACGCCATAGGAATCTGGAACAGTCTTACG
The DNA here is from genome assembly GCF_000276665.1 of Chinchilla lanigera. Lineage (NCBI taxonomy): Eukaryota > Metazoa > Chordata > Mammalia > Rodentia > Chinchillidae > Chinchilla > Chinchilla lanigera. The sequence goes on along the minus strand of NW_004955435.1, from coordinate 14,921,066 downwards.
GAGCAGGTGGACTCTGAGCAGACTTTGAAACACAGGAGAATCCTGATGGGCAGGTGAAGCACAGCAGGTACAAAAACACGGATGCTGGGGGGAGCCAGATGGAGAGCTACAACTTTACCTAGGCAGTAAAGGGGGTGCCAAGTGTCTCCCCAAACTCTGCTCTAGGCTGTGTGGATGTGGACGTTTTCCTGACAGTCCAGTGAAGCACAGCTATGAGTGCTGGCATAATGCTTTTGAAGAATACCGTGGGTCTAAAAGAGTTTAATAGAAACTGTGAAGACTCAAAGAAAACAGACGTGAAGTAGAGATGAGCTTCTATAGTGTAACTTGGATACATCTACTTTTTTGCAGCGTAGTTTCTAACACAATTCTGGGCACCAGTAGACACTGGGATGCTTGACAGATTGTAACAACCTAGTTTTCCCTGCCTTTAAGACCTGTAAATCTACTAGAAATTATAGCACTGGTTTGATAACTACCTATATATGAGGCAGTCTGTGTTGAGATCTAGTGACCGCAGGAGAGATTTGTTTATGAAAACACTTAAAAAATGCAGGTCTAGTCATGGGGCCTGTTAGTACTTTGAGTATAACTCCTATAGCTTTACCCAACTTAGTTTTTTAAGTATATCATGTATTCCCAAGTTCTCTTTTTTCTTACCATGGATGCTAAGGAAGGAAAATGCAACAGATAAATTTATTCAGGATAGGCGCTCTTTTGTGAGTGGGTTTCCTACTCTCTCTTTAGTCTGCCTTTTTTTCATTCCTGGTGAGGGCTTTTTGGAACCTTTCTCATGGATAGGGCGAGGAACAACCATGCCTCCTAGTGTCTCTCTCTGTGGCACTACATGAAACTCACCTGCGGTTCTCCTGACAGGTCTGCTCCTTTGTCCAAAGAGCAAAAAAGCACTGGATTGATTATCAATATGTCCCATACGCGTACAAGGGAAAGGAGTGGGTTGGCTATGATGATGCCATCAGCTTCAGTTACAAGGTGAGACCCTGGCTCTTCCCCCTGCTCCTCTCTGTTCTTTCTCCCTCCCCTTGCCTTCTACCCCTCCAGGCTCCCTCCCTCTTCTCCTTTTTCTTCTTTTTTGGACCAGATATTTTCTTCTTTTCTATTTAGAATGGACAATTTTATAACAGGCAAATACTAATACAAGGCAGCTTATCCTAAGTTCCCCAGGAAAATTACTGATATGTGGCAGAGGTGGGAAAATCAGAGAGAGCTTCTTGAGGGAGGTGAGTAGGAATAGAAGATAATGATGTGAAGATAGAAGATAATGATGAAAGGCTCAGTCAGGTAGAAGCCCTCTCACAAGTTCAAAGAAGAATTTTGGTGGGTCAGAGACTTTTAATGGAGAAGCATACATGCTAGTAAAGAACTTTAGTTTTCATTGTGCAGGGATTTTGAAGGAGGGTTCCTGACAGGTCTATGATTTGCAAGTTTGAAGCATAACTTTAGAGTGTAAGTGTTTCTTAATCTCACGTAAGTGGTGTTTTACAGAGTTGAATCTGGCAGACTTTTTGTGAATTAAAACAGATACTGCATATCCCAGTGGATCCTGAGCTTGTCTCTGTTTTGAAATCATCTGAGATACCTGATAAATACAGAAATGTTTGGTTCCACCCATGAACAGTAGGCCTTGGAGAAAGTTTGGAGACTGTTTTTAGTACTGTATTCACATGTGATCATGCTGTGATCCATTTGGCATTTTGGAAGCTCTACTGGACACGGAGGGTCTAAGCATGAGATAATGAGGGTCTGGACCAGGGTGGTTGGAAGAAGATTCAGTTTGTGAGTGAGAATTTCTCAATATTTGGCGACTGCCTGCATATCAGGGTTTGTAAGTGGAGAGAATTCACACTTGTAGGTGAATGTAGAACTGACAAGTTTGGTGTCCTGGAAAGGGAGAAATCTGAGGTGGAAAACACAAGAGTTAGGGAGGTGAAGTTTCCTTTGCAGTTATACATGTAGCTTCTTTCTGAATAGCTCCAGTGAGGCTTGCTGGGGAGAAGAGAGGTGGGAAGCATGACTTCCAGGCCCTAGGACCTTTCTCAGTGGTTTGGGAATGGAAATTGGACAGAAAAGATCAGTGATCCCCTGGAAAAAGTAAATTGGGTGGACTTAAATTTAAGATCCATAGGACATCAGAGAAGATTTACCCCATGTGTTGGGAGAAGGTCCTGGGACCAGCAGTAGAGGTAGACTCACTTGAAGATCATTACTGTGTCTTGCAGAACTAGAGGGGACATGAGCCTCATGTGGGGCTGATTAAGGGACTTCATCACAGAATATCAGAGGTAAAAGAAACCTTGGAGATTGTTGCTGGGAGATAATTGTCCATGGATGTTTCAGGGACCCTACAAAGTGTGGGCTCTCTGAGCAAAGGAAGCAGACAAACTATAGCAAAAATGGAGAGCTGTCCTTCCCCCTTCTCTCGGGACCGTTTGCTCACATTCAAGGATTGTCAAAAGGCCCCTTCAAAAAGTGTTCACATATGAACAGAGCAGAAGGCACATTCTAGTGAAGTCAGCCTCCTCCGCCAGATATTCTGCCAGACCATACGAGCTCTCAAGCTCACAAGTCTGAGGTTCATTGCTGCATATGCCGGTTAGTCCCTCATCACACCGCCCTTTGGGAAGCTGGGATGTAAGAACCAACTCAAGGTGCTCTTCTACTTGCTCTTTTTGCTACGAATAATTCATAATAATTTGTTCCCTGATCTGGGTCCTGTGTGTGTGTGTGTGTGTGTGTGTGTGTGTGTGTGTTTGCTGACAGGCCGACATATTAGCTTATAAGTAGGATAAACTCTCAAAACCTCCACAATTTTAGATATAATAATTGGAATTCTGCTTTTTCTTATTTTACATTTGGGTAAGGCAAACCCTTGGCTAAGTCACACATCTCTTTGAATATGATGGAGTCTGTGTTCTCTATCAACCTTGCAGAGAGCACTGGCAAAACAGTAGGACCTGGATGTGAGTGTAAACACTCTCTTTTAGTTGTATCCGAGAGTTAAAAATTATGGATAAAAGCGTTTATCTTCTCACCTGTATTATCTGCTTTATCTGCACTTTGTAGGATCACCGTGTTGAAGTGATTTTTTTCAATAATAATAAAGTGATATCTGTATAGTTTGGTGAGTGATAGTGGCAGTTTGCAGGCTGGGAACACAGAGGGATGGTAGTCAGCATCTACTGAGCATTAGCTCTGTGCCAGATATTGATCTAAGTATTTTTATGTAGAAACTCTTTAACTTGGGTATACTCCTGCATAACGTGAAACATTTTAACCATTTTGATTCTATAATTCAGTGAAATTAAATACATTTAATTACATTTTGTGTAACTATCATCACCCTTCATTTTCAGAATTTTTTCGTCTCCTAAAATGAAACTCTGTACCCATTCAATGCGAACTCCTCATTTTTCCTAGCCCTTGTCAGTCACCATTTTACTTCCTGCCTCTATTAATTTGACTCAGAATACCTCATATAGAGGGATGCTTACAGTATTTGTCATTTTTTTGGTTTGGCTTATTTCACTTAGCAGAATGTCCTTCAAATTCCATCCATGTTGTAATACATAGGAATACTTTTGATCCTAGAAGTGTTGGAAATGTTATTTTTATTTTTTCACAAACGAGAAAAATTTCAAGATCCACTGGTTAACAAGTGGCAGAGGCTAGATTGAAATACAGGCTATACATAGTACTTCTGCATTGCCTCTTGAAAGGTCAGCTTCTGGTATTTGATATTATAACCAGTCTGGAGTGCAGCCAGTATAGCATGTTGACGGACTGTTAATTTCACAGGCAATGTTTGTAAAGAGAGAACATTTTGGAGGTGCCATGGTGTGGACATTGGACATGGATGATGTCAGGGGCACTTTCTGTGGCACTGGCCCTTTCCCCCTGGTATACATTCTGAATGAGCTCTTGGTGCAGACTGGTAAGTAGCTGTGACTTGGAAGTTAGGATTGGAATTTGCAGAATAAGGCACTGGGTGGGTCTATTCTGCTAAGTAAATACTTTGATGAGGCAACATGATATTGAGGGAAGAGAATAAACTTTGATATTAGCCAATGTTTTTTAATCTTGGTTGGGATATTTGGACCTTACTAGATTTTGTTGGACCTTACTAGAGATACTAGATCTCTTTGAGTTTCCTTTGCCCTCTGTGTAAAATGAGGTTAATCTTTATACTCGTGACATCATTATTATAAGAAGTAAGAACGAGAACGGTGTGGGCTTATAGTTAGTACTCCTTATACGTTAGGTAATATTTCTCTGTTTCTTTCTTTTGCTTTTACAAGCAAGGATTAGGAAAGGAAATTTAATTTCTTTCAAGATCCTGTTGATAATAGAGGCTACCCAGGCAGTTAGGAGATGGAACTTGGAATGCAAGAGCAGAAACATCCTTAGAGATTTTTCATAATCCTCACTTTATAGATAGCAAGACTGGTGCTTAACCTTGGTAAGTGTTTAGGTGGGCTCCATCCCAGGCATTTAGATCCTACTGTCCAGAATCTCTTTTGCCAGCACCTTTGTTCCTGATGCCTTTCATTGTGGAGACAAAAGAGGTTTCTCTCTGAGGATTCAACGTCTGAGGAATTATGGTTGGGGGGAAAAATCTTGCTGTTAGTGCAGAGGGATCAAAGAGAGGGCCTACACACAGGACTTCATGGATTACTCCCTGGAGTCATTCACCAGAAATGTAGCACAAGTGCCCATGACTTGGGAGCATGTTACGTGATGGGGTCAGGGAGAAGGCCTCCTGTGTGATGAGATTTTATCTGTGCCCTCAAGCGGTAAATTGTTAAATCTCCAAATTCCGGATTTTTGGAGCAGGTACTTCAACCTTGGAGTGGTTCTAGTCCTGCCAAGACAGGAAGAAAGAGCTAGGGTTCTCATCCTTTTCTAATTATTTTTCTCTAGATGTCAGCTCAACTCCTTTACCACAATTTTGGCCTTCACCTGCTATGAATTCTTCAAGATCTGACTCTGAAAGACTGGCTGTGACAAAGGCAATGATCACTGATACTATTAAAATTTTTCCTCCAGGAGGAGAGGCTGTGGCCACTGAGGCCCATGAAAACATAACTACAATTCCTCTAAGTAGAATTGTGACCCCTGGAAGGGAAACAGTATCCCCTAGAAAGCACAGTGTAGCTCTAGGAGGAAGTACTGAGGCCCCTGTGACAAAGACTATGACCTCAGTGGACCACTGGTCTGTGGCCACTGCAGAGACAACTGTAGCCCTTGAGCATCTTCAGACAGAGATCCCTGGGGAGAAGACCATGACCACTGTGGGTCATCAGTCTGTGACCCCTGCAGGGATGATTAGGACCCCTGTGCATCTTCGGGCTAGGACCTTTGGGAAGAAAACAATGGCCCCTAGAAGGAATGCTGTATCCTTTGACAATGACACTGCCCCCAGAAAGATGTTAGTTACCTCTGCTGGGAAAGCTGTGGCTCTACAAGGGGAGAAGTTTACTTCTGAGGTAGAAACTGACCCCAGGATGGGGGAAAGTGGCCTTTAGGTGGAAGGTGAAAAGAGGATGCTGTCCTTGAGCCCTTTCATCCATCTCCTAGGATGCATTCTCCTTGCTTTTGACAACCCCTTCATTCCCACTGATAGAAATCATTCGTCTACTGACTCAGTGAGCCTTGCAGCAAGTCCTCTCTCTGAAAAAAGATAAGCCAGAAAATTCTGCTGTGGATAAAGAATACGAAGCTCTGTTGGTAGCAGAAACTGGGAAAAGCTCTTGTCTTTTATGTGATAACACAATCAACCTGATCCCACCCATTGACAAACCATTCATGGGGTAAAGCAGGCACCAAAGCCATAGGGGGTCATTCTCTTTTCTGCTGAATAAATTGGAAACATAAGAATCTACTTGCAGTCTTTGTATTCTTTTCTTAAAATGAATTGAGCAATTGAATCAGCTTTTTCCTTTCTGGGTCATTTTCCCTACTACTATTTTTGGAAGGGAGTTTGTGTCAAGTCTACCATAATGTTTCCCACTGGATGATGGGCTTCCTTTTCTGCCATTATCAACAGCTCACTTCACTGTTGGTAGGAACCAGTATCTCTTCTAGAGCACGTTTCCACAATCCTTAAGAAAAGTGGGAGAATGAGGGAGTTGAGTCTTCCCATTATGTTTTCTGCTTGGTGAAATTTTAGCTGTACCTGACAAAGCATAATATGCCTATTCTCTCCTGAAAAAGTGGCTGAAAAGGCAAAACAGTATTTGAAACCTTTTTTTTTTTTTAATATTACTGGCCACCTCCAGAAACACCAATTTCTACAGATTAAGCATTTCAGTTTGCCCAGGGGCATCTTCCTGAGTATGACTGCCTCTCAGAAATTACTGCAGGTATAGGCCTGGGTTTAGCTCTCTACTTCTAGTAGCTTACACTACAAAAAGTGGCTGTCACATTTGACACTAATATTATGTATTAGTTGATTGTCTGTTGCTAATAATATAATGCCACAGAATGGGCAAGATATCAAGGAAGACATTTATTAGGGTTCTTATTTCCTGAAGTGGCTCAGGTCATCACATAGTGAAATGCCTGGTGTGTGTCTAAGGAAAAAAATATTGTCAAGAAAAAGAAATTTGCAGAATGTTTCAAGATCATATGGAACTGGAATGAAATGTGGAAAACTTAGACTCCAAATACGTGGCCAATTTTCAAAAGTTCATTCGTAGGCTCAAATTATGCAGGAGTCTAGCAAATATCACTAAGAACTTCTAAAAGGCAGAGTAAACTCTACAGTCTATGGTGGTAAGAAAACAAAGACATATTATGGGAACAAGTCTCCCTCAAATATGTGTCTTCCTTTCAGTGTATTTACCAGATTTGACTTGCACAAGCAGGAAGAGGGACAGCTGGGTTGGGAACTTCTGATGAGAGATAAATTCTTTCCACCTTTCAGGACTGAAGAGGTAGATATCCACCAGTTCTCAAACAAAAGCCAAGGAACCCTTTACCTGAGGAGCATGGGAAAATCTGAAGTAGATGAATATTCCAAAAGCTGCAACTGAACTCTGACTAACTCAATCTCTAAATAGATTGGGACTAGTTGGCTCTTACCCTTGTGCAAAATCAGGGATGAGAACCCTTTTCAGTGTAACAGATCAGATAATCTCAAACATGTATTTCACTTACTCGTACTCAAAAACAATGAGAAATGCAAAGAAATAACAAATTATTACTAATAATCAAGAGAACAAGCATACAGTAGAAACAGACTACAGGTGACTGAAATCAGTACTATATACAAAAACCTAATTCTTAGGCTAAGAAAATAATAGCAAAATAGATGAGAGAATGAAGTTCACTAGAGAATTAAAATCTGTAAAAAACTGAAGTATACACACATATCTATCTATCTATCTATCTATCTATCTATCTATCTATCTATATCCAACAGAAGACATATGAAAATGGTGCTATTCAATAGAATTTAATGCAGTCATCAAAGTGTTTTACAAACTACATTGTCCAGTAATACACAGTAGTCATACATGGCTATTCAGTGCTGGAAGTGTGGCTAGTACAACTCCAAGGAAGAGAATTTTAAGTTTTAAGTAATTAAATTTAGATTTAAATAGCTACATGATTTAGAGGCTACAGCACAACCCTACAGAGTTCATAGCAACACTATCCTTAATACTTAAAGATCTGAAACTTTCCAAGTGACAATATACAGTAGAATAAATAAATTGTAATATATTTAGTAGTGAAATAAGCTACATTGTAGGCTACATTATACCTTGTAGTGTATTATAGTAGTCTCCATTGTGAAATATCGTATAGCAGAGGATAGATCATTGACAGCTACAATTTGAATGAATTTTTTTTTGTTTTGTTTTGTTTTGTTTTTGTTTTTTTCTCCAGTACCGGGAACCGAACTCACGACCTTGTGCTTGCCAGGCAGGCGCTTTTGCCGCTGAGCTAAATCCCCAGCCCCTGAATTTTATAAACATAACATTGGTTGAAATGAGCTTAATGTAAAAGACTTATAGGGATGATGCCTTTTAAAAATAAAATACAATCAAGCAAAAGTAGGAAGTCATTGGGGTATGTGTCTAGAAGGGAGCACAAAGAAGCTTCTAGAGCGCTATATATGTGGCCACTTATTCTCCCTAAAAACGTATAGGAGTACTTGCCTCTGAGGAACACTGGCTGAGCATGTGGGTCTGAGTCCTCGAAGGCATCGCTGCTCTCTTCATAGCTGTCAGCTGCCTTCCTCCCTCTCTGTGACATTTAGGAAGAGAGAAAAAGAAGGCAAGGGGGCTGATTCCAAGATGAGGGGAATGATAAAGTGGAAGACTTATGAGAGGGAAGGCTGTTGTGGATAAGGGTGTGTGTGTGTGTGTGTGTAGTAAAAGTTGTATCTTGGGATGTCCGGGATCTGAAATAAGAGTTTGGAAAGGAACTTAATAAGTGTTACCTTTTCCTTTTCTCACATTTCCATATCCCTGCTTCATTGTCACCATCGTACATCAATGCCAGGAAGCTACACAGGAGCCTCATAAACCCTTTTGGAGTTCCTCTCTTCATGAATGCTACATTTATTGCTAGAGTGGAGAAACTACACCGGTTATATTAGAATCACATATCAACAGTAGATAGTATGTTGCCCATTGATCTTAAATAAGAATGATTCTCATTTGAGCCCCAGCATTTGGTTCAGTTCTTGTCCACCTTTTCTCATATGGTCAACACACTTTTCAATATTTCAAGGTACTCACCCCAAGGAACAATGCTGAAGTAAAATGGAAAGACTCCTGTGTCTGAACGTAGGTGGGACTAAACAGATGTCTTTTCCTCCTTGCCCCTCATCTTCCGCTCTGTGCCAGGACCCTGATGCCATAGACTAATATGTCTCACTAGCATTTTATGGGTCCCACAGAAGGGCTTTTAAAGAGTTTGTTAAAAGAAAAAGGAAATAATTGACCCTTGGGACCATTTACAATAGAAATGCGAGGACAACATTCAAAGCAATGTTTGGAGAGGGTCTCTCTTCTATTTATGCACATACACATGCAAATGTGTACATAATATAGGAGTGCTGTTATTTTCCCTTCCTCTCAAAAAACTTTTTGTACTCGGGAATTTGCAAGGTTCAAAGTTAACATGAGGAATGACAGTAAAAACCCACGACTACTCATCACCTGCACATTCCTCAGGATGAAAACGCAACCTAGCTCTGTGCAGGTGTGGTTGTGTTACAGAATGAGACAGGAGTGTAGAAGTTTAGGTTTGTAGAGGGTGGAAGAATATATATGAGGAACTATATGTCCCTCATTTGCCTTGAAAAGATATTTTCTGGTAAAATTGATCATTGCTTGCCAAGACTTCTCCAAGGCTGTGGTTTAAGGTGGGTCAGTAAAAAGTTTTAAGAAGAAACATAACAGATTACTAATGTAGAGATGGAGAGGAGACAACGTGACTGATCCTAAGGATCTCATTTAAAAAACTAGAGCTCAAGACATCCAATGTGCCCCCTCCTAGTCACTAATATGTTGATCTGTTCTGCAAGATGGCTGGAATTTCCCTGAGTAACTTCTGACAGTTCTCCAATCTGTACAGGAACACAATGTTGATTGTATAGTGTTCATGGAGGACTGTGGGGCTTCCTCTGTGATAAAAGTGTTGATAGGAGGCTCATAGAAACATACTTTGTGGTGTAGGATGTTGCATTCTCTCAGTCTCCCACATAGCAATGCCGAACAATCCTGAAGCTGAGGTGAGAATACTCTGGCACATCTTATTTGTACAATACAGCGAGGATTGGTCACAGGACTGGTGACAGTCAGGACCCGGGGAAGGCCAAGGGCAGGGAAGAGCAGGAAAAACTAGATAATTCAAGAAGGAGATAAGGAAGGCTGTCAGTTGACATGTGGAAACCCTGGAATCAACATAGTCTAATACTGAATGCATAGAGAGGCTTAATTAACCTTCTCTTTATTTCAAGAAAGACATTATTTACATTCTTCCCCTGTCTTTCCTCATGCAAGTTTCCATGCTGATCTTCCCAATATCATCAAGTAAAGACTTTGTTCCTTCCTCATTTCATTCTCACTGAAAATGTGTCTGTGTTCCAGTCTTAGTAATAGGAAACACCAAACTGTAGGAAAGATAATGGGAGCTCCTTCGTACACCAAAATAGGCAAAATATGTGCATTACAACACAAGACTTTAACCTCTTACTGCTGTCCTCATCTATTTAGTTGGCCCTGTCCCTTGTAGTCTATTGATGAAAAGTTGTCAAGTGCAAAAGATGGAAGTAGAAATGTGAATATCATGACCCTTTCCATACATTTATATATATTTTTTGTGTACCTACTACATGGAAACTACTGCTAAGTACAGTGGGTGATGTTTCAGGAATTAGCCTCCTTGAAGACCTCAAAAAGTAGTGAGTGATAAGAGAACTACTCACATTATGTATCTAACAGAGCTGACGTTGCTCTGTACTTCGTAATGCATTATCTTATATTATACCAAGGAAAAAGACTCAGGGAACTTACGTATTAATATGATGCTGAAAAGAACATTTTCTTTTTGGGCATGGTGGCACATGCCTGTAATCCCAGCACTTGAAAGGCTGAGGCAAAAAGATCAATTTGAGTTTGAGGCCAGTGTGAACTACATAGTGAGACCCTGTCTCAATCACCACCACCCCAAACTTTCTAAATATGGTAGAAGGTCCTGGAGTGTTAAAATTGAGAGATGCCAGAGATACAGATATCAGATTAAAAAGTCTTTAGAACTGTTTGAAAGATATGGTTTGACTTGTTTTGATGTAAGTGAGCAAAGTGCAAGCACAGGCTCAAACAGGCACAACTAACAGGTAGGCACAGGTTATCTCTGTCTAGACAGAGTAGTCTCTACTTAGGAAGACCTGCAGAGATGTTACAAGCTATTATCATTTTGTTTGTAAATTGGGAGTACGGCCACTAGGTGGCAGGCAGCAACATAGGTTACTTTTTTAAAAAATGTAGGCAGGAAGAAAACAAGGAGACCATGAAAAAAGCAACGAGAGTGCATTTCTCTAAAATTAAGTCACAGTCTCTTCCTCATTATTTTTAAAGTTGATACGCTCACACAATCAAAGCAAAGAGAGCTTGAGTACTTCAGAATGTGGTTAGGTAGGGTGAGTTCACAGACCAGACAGGAGTCCATTTCTACCTTCTATTAACTGTTTGACCTTGGGGAAGTTAAGTTAGCCACACAAGGATGTTGCTGTGATCTAATGAAATATGTACCAGGGACAAATTTGGTGTATGTGGGACTTACTGTTATAAGCATATCCCCAGGTGCTCTGTTTCCTTAAAAAAAAAAAAACAAAAAAAAACTTCTTTCTATAAAGAAATGTTAATGCAAACATATGGGTGACAGAGGAGGCTCAAATGTAGAGACACAGTGAGCGTGGGTGACTCCAGAGGCCTCCACAGAGAACTGCACCAGTGGAATGGAGCAACAGACGCTGTGAACTCCAATGGCTGGTGAGCGACTGCAGTGCAACCATTTCCTGGAGAGAGTGTTTGGACAGATGCCATTTTAGAGAGAGACCAAAAAAATCAAGAACTTGAAGCAGCCATGGGTTGGGTTCCTCTCACGGCTCCTAGTGACTTGGTAAGACACAACTGTGTGAGACATCCTGGGTCAAGGAGCTGAGGTCAGGCCAGCAAGAGACACCCAGAGTGTGGCAGGCTGAACAATTTAGGCCCCAAGCCTACAACCAGAGGCCAGGATCACCCTGAACTTCTGTGGAGTTGAAAGCACCAAAATTGGCACCCTGCCCTATTCCTACCGCAGGCTTGCTGGGATCATCCTGTGGGGACCTAGACTGTCTGCCTCCTTTGTCGATCAGTGATGGCAGAGACATACCCTGTATTGAACACTACCACAAAACTGTAGACCCCAGAAGGTAAACACAGGCTTGAAATCACAGAGACATTTTTTTTCTTTTTTCTTGATTATTTGTTTTTATTTTTTCATGAGTGTAAACATTGTTTTTAGGTTTTTTAAATGTTTTTTCTTTCTTTCTTTCCCCCTTGTATTCTTCAATAGTTTACCAAAGCTTTACTCTTCATTGCTTCTAATATCTTTCTCTTCTTTTATTTCTCTATTTTTCCTCTTATCCTTTTTAAATTTTTGTCCCCTATGGAGAAAATCACCCTATCAAGGGGAGATTTACTGTACGTAATTTTTTTGATTTGCTTTACATTTTGTTACATAACTAATAAACCTTTTACTTATAGTTAAAGGTGGCAATTTTTTTTTTTTTTTTTTTTGGTCTTCTTTGAGACAGGGTCTCGCTATGCAGTTCAGGCTGACCTTGTGCTCACTTTGTAGCCCAGGCTGGCCTCGAACTCACAATGATCCTCCTGCCTCAGTCTCCCGAGTGCTGGGATTACAGGTGTGTGCCACCACACCTGGCTAAGGTGGCAAATTAATAGTTACCACAGTTTATCATTTTCTAGATTGTGTTTGTTGCTATTGTTATGCTTGGCTGATTTTACTAGTTTAGCCAAAGTGACATAGTTGTGGTGATCAATTGCTCTTCCTTGCATGCCAATACCAAGACTGTCTGTGGTCACAAACAATACTATAATCCAGTATTAAAGAACTGGGTGCTAGGCCAAATAGTCAGCAACTTCTTATCCCCAATAAACTGAAGAGACAGGATCTTGGGACAGCTACACCTAGAAGATATCTCTGAAAAGTAGTCATTTTCTATTTTATTTTATTTTACTTTTTTTTTGGTTTTTGGTTTTTTTTGGGTACCGGGTATCGAACTCACAACCTTGTGTTTGCCAGGCAGGCGCTGTGCCGCTGAGCTAAATCTCCAGCCCCTTGTATTTTATTTTATTTTTTTTTTTGGTTAGTCATTTTCTAAAGGAGGAAACACTAATAATAAAGCTACCTATCACAAGCAATGTACAAGCATCAATGCAAATGGAAAATGAGAAGACACAGAGGCAAGATGCAGTCCCAGACCTCCAGCTTGCCCAAGGCAAATCCAAGGGGCACTGAGGTGGAATAAATCAAAAGCCACCTAGCCAAACTTTCTGAAATGGTAGCAGCAGAAGTAACAAAGTAGATGAATGAGGATCTAGAAAAAACAAATAATTTCAGAGATAACTAGAAAGATGATCACTATAATGAAGGGTTCACTTAGTCAGTCTACAGTAGATGCAGATTAGAAAAGAAGAGCTCAGGAAAGTGATAGGAACCATGAATGCCCAACACAAGAAAGAATTAGATTTCATGAAACATATTCAAATAGATATCCAGGAGAATAAAAATTCTATTGAAAGCATAAGCAGTAGAATCAACTGATGTGAGGACAGAATATTAGATCTAGAAGACAGGTTTGTGGTTAGCAATCATCAAATAAAAGTACCAAAGGACTTCTTATAAGTACCAAGGGACCATGAAAAATCAATCCAACAGCTGCTAGATGATGCAAGCAATAACATAACATTGATTGAAATCAAGGAAAAATCAGAAGATAGCACAAAGGACATAAAAAAATGTGCACAGAAGTAATGGCAGAAAACTTCCCAAGCATGGAAAAAGAATTTGACATGCAGTAAGTGAGGCATACAGAACTCCAATTAGCCGTGATCCAAAAAAAAATTAAGGCATATGATAGTTAAGATTCCAGAAATTCAGTGTAAGAACAGAATTTTAAAAGGTTTTAGAGCCAGGTGTGGTAGCACACACCTATAATCTCAGATCTCAGGAGGCTGAGGTGTTGGGAGCCACTGAAGCTGGAAAATAATTACGTGTGTAGGATGAAGCCAGCCTGAGAACACAGGAGTCCCTTGAGGGAAACAAGCTGTTGTAACTTGTTAATTGGTTGCTGGGTAGTGAGGTGGAAATTAACCAACGCCTTGGTAAATGCTCTACTGTTTTTGGGCAGTCCTCTTGCTCATCAGGCAAGAGGTAACTCCACCTGACCCCAGCTCTTGTCTCTTGTCTTTATTTTTCTCATACCCACTGCCATTTCTCTGTGGGGTAGAATGAGAGATCAACAAGGTTTGCTACACTGAGGCAGGAGGATTGCTGTGAGTTCAATGCCAGCCTGGGCTCTATGTGAGGTCAAGGTCAGCTGGACCTACACAGTAAGATGCTGTCTTAAAAAAAAGTGGTTAGAGAAAAGAAGCAAATCACCTATAAAGGAAAAGGAAAGCCCATTAGAATTACAGTAGACTTCTCAAAATAAAATCTTAAGTCATGGAAAACTTGGAATGAAGTATGTCAATCCCTAAAAGAAAATAACCCTCAGCCCAGATTCATGTACTCCACAAAACTATCTTTCAAAATTGATGGAGAAATGATATTTCCATGATAAAGAACACCTGATGAAATTTGTGACCATAAAACCAGTACTCCAAAAAGCTGAGAAGGTTATTTTAGCAAAGACAACAATTTTATAAATCCCAATAGAATGAGCCCACCAGACAAAGCAAGCAAGTGAATAGAGGGGAAAGAAAGGGAACTGACAAGAGGAAAATAATATGACAAGGATAAGTCAATATATATCAGTTCTAATTATCAATGAAAATAGTCTCAATTCACCAATCAAAAGAAACAGATTGGCAGAATGGCTCAAGAAATAAGATCCAAGAATATTCTGCATATAAGAAACACATTTAACTAAAAAATACATAGACTTAAGGTCAAAATAATACTCCATGTGACAGGAACCTGGAGAAAAAGCAAGGGTAGCAATTCTATTTGCAGATTAAGTGGATTTTAAGCCAAGATGGACCAGAAGAGCCAAAGAAGATCACTACATATTTGTTTTTTTTATTTTTTTTTTATTTTAAAGAGTAAAAGAAGGATAACATAATAATGGGGGGGGGCTTACCAAATTACAAAGGTAGGAAATTATCAATGGTTATTGTTTTACATATTGTTATCTATAAGTTTCTCAGGAAAACAAATAGACAAATAATAGTGAGTTACAGACAAAAGAGGTAGGAGATTATCAATAGTTGTTGTACTATACTTTGGTATCTTCAAA
>NW_004955435.1:14896432-14904298 GCF_000276665.1 Chinchilla lanigera | reverse complement strand
CTACAACATACCAGAATTTATGAGATGCAATGAAAGCAGTTCTCTATGGGAAATTTATAGTGGTGAATTCCTACATCAGAAAAACAGTGAACTCAAATAAATAACCTAATGTGGAAACTCATGCTTCTAGAAAAGAAGAGCAAGTTACATCCAAAGTGTTTATGAGGGAGGAAATTATAAAGATCAGAGAGGAAATTAATGCAATTGAGTTTAAGAAAACAATACAAAGAATTGACGAATCGAAGAGATTTTTTTCTTTGAAAGACTAAATAGACAGAATCAATATAGTGTAAATGGCCATACTTTCAAAATTGTTATACAGATTTAATGCAATCCTCATCAAAATATCAGAAGCATACCTTACAAAACTAGCGAAACAAAAAACAAAACAAAATAAAACTAGAGAAACAGTCCTAAAATTCATTTGGAACCAGAAGTGGCCTAGAACAGAAAAAAGAAATTCAGGGAAACAAAAACAAGGCAGGGGACACCACAACCCCTGACTTGAAATTGTATTACAAAGTTACCATGATAAAAACAAAAAACAAAAAACAAAACAACAAAAAACCCAGCACCGTACTGGGAAAACAAAACAAAACATCAGACTTGAGAATCAATGGAACAGAACATGAGATGCAGAAACAACTCTAAACACATTCAGCCACCTTATCTTTGACAAAGGAGCCAAACACTTTCACTGAGAGAGAGAGAGAGACAGCCTCTTAAATAAATGGTGCTGGGAAACACTTAACCTGCTGGAAGAAAAAATAGGAAAAGCTCTTGAAGACATAGGTAGGCTGTGGGGGCTTTGGCCAAAGGTATGTATGAGATGGATATGTAGACGTAAGGGACTTTTGGAGCTACACCACCAAAACCTCCCAGGATGCATGGTTCGAGATTAAACAATAGCCTACAAAGTCACAAATCCAAGTAGGATCCAAATACATTGCCTTAAGGAATGAATGCTCTGGCCCATATCCTTCCCAGGTTCCAACTTATTACTTAGATTGGTTCTAAGGTCAGTCATATAACAGACCACTCTGACCTTGCCAGTTCCTTGTCCTGTCCTTCCCCTTTCTCCTACATCAATTCCTGCACTGATGTCCTTCCATTGTCCTAGCTTCTGGCTCTATCAATAAAAAGCCACAGAAGCTTCAATTTATAGCTGTCTTTATGAGACTCTCTCAGGCTGAAGGGTCTCAATTAAGGGCAATCCTTCTGGGCCTTCTTGGAGTTTGACTTGGACATTGACTCTGAGTAGTCTTTCATCCTTTGCATGGTGTCACAGTCGTGAACTGCAGCAGTAGGCAAAGGCCTTATGAACAAGACTCATAAAAAACTCCACAGGAAATATTACAAAGAATCAACAACTGAGACCTTATCATATTAAAAAGCTTTTACACAGCAAAAGAAACCACTGACAGAGTGAAGAGACAATCTGCAATGTGGCAAAAACTTTACCAGCTATTCCTCAAACAAAAGAATAATATCTAATATATATAAAGAATTAAAAAAACTCAAACCTCCCCAAATTAAAAACTTAACCAAAAAATGGGCATCTAAAATGAATAGATACTTCTAAGATAAAGAAGTACAAACAGAAAAAATATATATGAAAAAATGTTCAATACCACTGGTCATTTGAGAAATGTGAATTAAAACAACACTGAGATTCATCTCACTCCAGAAAGAATGGCTATCATCAAGAAATCAACCAATAACAAATGTTGGTGAAGCTGTGGTGGAAAACCAAAACTTTTCCCACTGTTGCGGGGAGTGTAAATAGGTAAAACCAATATGGAAATCTGTGTGGAGATTCCTCAAAAAACAAAAACTAGAGATTCCACTTTATCCAGCTATTCTCCTTTTTGGTATCTGTACAAAAGAGTTAGAAGCATCATACCACAGTTATATATGCATGCCCATGTTTGTATCAGCACAATTTGTAATAGCTAAATCTTAGAAACAACCCAGATGCACATCAATGGATGAATGGATAAAGAAAATGTGGTTTTTATATACAATGGAGTAGTACTTTGCCATAAAGAAGGATAAACTTGAAACCTTTTTATGTAGATGGATGCACCCTGAGACCATACTTTTAAGTGAAATAAATCGAATACACAAATTTAAATATTGCATTATTTCTCTTCTATGAGAAGCTGGAAGTGTAAATAAGGACAAAACTGAATGATATATATCTGGAAATAGGAAGAAAATGTTAAAATGGGAAGGGGAACAAGGGAGGAGGGGAAGAGAAGGGAAGGAAGGGAAAATGATAAAAAAAGAAGAAAAAAATGGAAAGCAAGCTTTGTAAATAAGGAGCAGAAGGTTTGAGGGGGGAATGGGGAAAAAAGAAGAATCAAAATACATTATGTAGAGTTACAAATTCTCTCTGATGAATGTAACCATTACATATATCGAAAGAATATAAGTAAAATTAATTTAAAAATCAAACATGAAGTTTAAAACCTTTTTTCATTTGCACATATCTTCAAAGTAGATTCATGACAAATTTCCATCTAACAACACCTTTCTTTAGAGAATCATTTTTAGAAATTACCTGACTCAGCTTCTAAAAGGCTACAATCTAATACAGATATAAGTATAAATAGATCAACATTTTTATTATACATATTCAAGAAAATACTAGGTGTGCCATTTGCTAGAGTAATAAAAAGAAAAAAATCTTTGATGGTTCCTTGCTGCTTATAATTAGTAGCATTCAGTAGTTGGAAGCACTGCATAAAAAATCCATGTTACAAGACTGTAATCATGTAAATCATGCCCATACTGATATCTAGCAGTCAGTGGTACTATCCATGTCCTAGTTCTACCACAGTCCATGGTGATAATATTGCTTGTAGTATACTAGTCTAGTTGTTGGTGATAGTACTACTGGTAGTATAACAGTCCAGTTGTTTTATCCATAGTGTTCTGGTGAGTTGTAGTCAGTCATGAGGCTTGTCATAAATAATGAGATACAATAGTAGTTAAAATTTTGAAGGCAATGAATATGTACTGTTTTAATATAGTGTTGTGCATTCAAAAGTATTTCCATTAGAGTATTGTGATTTTTTTCCATTTCAAATGGAAATGGTTTCTTGAATAGAAAACAATTTAGAGTTATAATTAGCGTAACGGGAATTGGACACACCCACGCAAGTCTGGCGCCTTTTGGGATGGTGAGGTACCATGCTATGAATTGTCCTTTTGGTTATACTGGTCACAGTGCTCTTCAGATACACCATATAACTTCACTCTGTTGTGCCATCGCTCAAGCTTTTTTCCTCTTTCCAACACCTTTCCACCTTCCTTACTTCACCTAACACCTTGCAAGATGCTTACTAAAATGTCACCTCCTTTGTGAAGTCTTTTCCATCTCATAAGAAGTATAACTTTCTTTGCTGGCTTTGTAAATATACCCACAGTAGCTGTGAAAGTCCTTGATGCTTCTCAGAGGGAGAAACAAACAATCCATGGCTGTATAGGGGAATAAACTGGAACAAAGGTAAGAAAGCCCTCATACTTGGAGACCAAAAATGCAAGAGCAGCCAGATATAAGAAGGAGATCCAGTCTCACTCTGTGTGCCCTAAGCCTTGGCTCTGCCACACCATCCTGCATGTTGGTGGCGGGTGGTTGATAGTTAGTACCATGAAGATCTTGGTCTTGGTCCTGGTTTAACTCCACCTCTCAGAGGGCATGGAATGATGTGTCCTGGAATTCTGTTTCATATGAGTTCCAGCCCTCAGAGCGCATGGAAAACTTCCTTTGCAGACCTCTTGGAGAATCAGTTTGCTTGAGTCTCAGTGCCCTGAATGGCAAATTCACTGAGAACCAAGACCTGAGATGTGTGTGTGCGTGTGTGTGTGTGTGTGTGTGTGTGTATGTGTTATAATGGTGAGTGGGTATTTTGTTGGATAAGAAGAAACAATGCACAGGCCTTGCCCCATGGTTACAAGAGAGATTAAATTGGGCTGAAGTGACTATCAGAAATAGCAAAAATTTGAGAGGATTTCCTATAAAAGGCTTTGTTTAAATGGAATACTAAAGATAATTGAAAACTCCAGTTTAGATGGGATAGTTTCAGTGGAAGCACGATGAAGTTCTTTCATTTACCCTATTATCTGCAATCATTCTGAAGAAATGCAAGTATACCTGCCAGGCAATGGAGGGACAGGGTGTAATGAATCAATTCCTAATGAACTACCCAAAAGTTGACCCAGTTGCCAAGTACTGTTTCAACAATGATGCCCTTACTGATAAGCCCATCACCAGCTACATGGACGTAGTTTTAACTTTGCCCTCTGAAACCACATAGAATGAAATCTGCTTCCTTTTCCACAAAGTTACACTTTGGGTATTTGAAAACATGCCTTTTCATTATTTCCTTATTGCTTTTAGGCCAAACAATTACAGTTCCGTTATCTTGGTACCTCCAGAGAACAACCACCTCTCTACTTTCCTAAAACGCATATCCTTTTTTCCCAAGAAAAGAATGTGACACTGTTATGCCTTCACTTTCTGCTCTCACCTCCTGCTTGAGCTCTGGATGAAGGAAGCTAATTTCTTTCTCCACGAGTTTCTAGGTTCTGGACCTTAAGTATCTAAGACTGGGAAAGACTTGTTCACCTGAATTTTCAAGCTGAATTGTCTACTTGCTTTTGGTTCACCACATCCTCACCAATGACCAGGAGATTGGCCTGAGAACAAACCTAGCATCCTTCTCTGCTATTCAGAAGTTGATGGGATCCCGAGAACGGCCTATCAAACATGGCGGTAAGGAATGCTCCAACGGTTATGTAGTGAATGCCCCCACAGGGACAGCTCACTCACTTATCCTCCACTGTTGCTATACTCACTAGGAAAACTGAGTTCTTGAATAATCTCCAAATCCCTAAAATGAGATAGTCTTGGGGTTCAAGACACACTGGCTTCTAGCTCTTGTCTGAAGTTTTCAAAGGGATTACTGAGCCTCAGCATGGAGAAAGTAGATCATTCTTAGGCCCTATGAATAATTATATGATGTATACATGTATCACATCCATGTCTTTGTTCTTAGGAGCGTCATTATCCCTATCACCACAACTTTTACCAGTTCCACCATTAGTGAAAGTAACAGCTGATATTGATTTTAATATACATCAAATAGTAGGCTAAGTATTTTAAGTACATTATGGTACATAATTTTCACACAACACTGTAAGAAGATCAGCAATATATTTCATTCTGTGGACAAAGAAATCAGTAACTAAATAACTTACCTAGTTATGTTAATGAGGCCAAAATTTAATCTATTGCAAACCTCATAGGCATGAATTAGTTACGTCTACACTCAAAAGACTTTTAAGATTCCTCTATGACATAGAAATTAAAGATAACACTCTGAGCCATCCTCAGACCATGCAAAAGTAGGTTCTCCCTGCCAATTATTACATCTTGCCCACTATTTCCTGATATGACTTCTGCTCCTTGTGCCTTCCTATAATCTTCTTCACCTCTTACTTGATCATATCTCTTGCAGTGCTCACCTGAATTTTAGGCACTCTTCAGATCAATTTCTACCCTCTCGCCACACTTCCAAGGGGCCCAGTGCCCAGTGATTTCTCACTCTCAACACTATAGTTTTGAACTGTGCTCCAGGGCTGGGGATATAGCTCAGTGGCACAAGCACCTGTCTGCCAAGTGCAAGGTCCTGAGTTCGATTCCCGGTATCCAAAAAAACTGTGCTCCTGACACAATTAATGTTCTTGTCACTAGGGAAAGGAAAACAGACCAGTGTGCAAGAGTAAAGGAAAGAAAGAGCATGGTATGTTGGGGGGGATTTAGTTTAATGTGCTTGACATGAAGATGTGTTTTTTTAGTGGCCCAATTCTACTCATCCTAGTGTCACTTGCTCAGAAAACTTCTTGTCTGACCCCCACTGCCACCCAGAATAGACAAATTTCTTTTTCTCTGGCACACTGTGCTTTTTTCATGGCACTTACTCAGGCTGCAATTGAACACAAATCAGCAGACAGAGATAGAGTATTCTGAATTAGTCTTTATCATGCTCTCACATAGTAGTTATGAGCCCCTTGCTCCTCCCTACGCCCCAAGCTGGCAGGTAATAGGGCCACAGCAACGCAGAAGGAGAAGAGCAGCTCCATCTTCAATCCTGAAGATTCTGTGGTCAGGAGGAGCACATGGAGATAGTGACCACATCTCAGTTGTAGAACAGTCTGAAATAGGCAACACGGTTCCGATGTTTTCTAAACTCTCTGTCTGTGGACAACTGCAATGAAAGAATATTGTGCAGCTCAATATTCTAATCTTCTGCTTCTAGTCTTCCTGGCTGTGCAAATTATAACTGTGAGGCCTAGCTAAACCCTCACCTTATGGTAATTTAGTCTTAGTGATTATTTCAATGCTAGTGCACCTCTATCCTTTATCATCTAGCTGTGGTATATATTATGTTAGGAATTATTTGCTACTTGGTAAATGTCCTGGTAGTTGGTAGGCTTTCTGAAGATAAGGACAATATGTTTAATACGTTCCTGCTGGTTTGAACCACTGGTGGTACATGTAAGACTGTCCTTTCAGGCAGCTTGAACCACTAGTAGGGCGAGCCATTTAACATCAGATTGTGGAATTCAAATCAGAGCCATCTGGCAGCAAGATACACGAATTACAGCCCCATTGTGAATGTATTAACTCTTGAATGTTCCCACAGGCCCTAGCACAATGATAATACATTAGGCATTTAATAAATGTTTGTGGAATTAATCCTAAATTCCACCAAAAGCAAAGTACCTAACAAATTATGATCACTTACATGGATTAAGTATATGTTATGGTATCAGGTACTATGCTAAATATTTTTTTCATATTATTTTAATTATTAATCCCTATATTCATGTCATATCATATCAATTATATTATTATATTGATTTTATAATATAAAATTGAGACTTAGAAAAGTCACAAGACTTGCCTAAGATCATACAGTAAGTCTATACTGGAGCTAGTATTTGAACACAGGCCATATTGTCCCCAGAATCCATGCTCTTAACCAGAGTGCTCTACAGCTCTCCAGGGATCTAACACTCAAAGATGTACTAAGAGTCTTAGGATCTGAATTCCAGCCTCACAGCCTGCACAAATCACTTGGTCCCTCTGGTCTCTATCTTTTTCTGTCAATTTGGTCAATTATACATTCCTTTTTTTGGTCAATTATACATTCTTTTAAAAATGAAATGAATGAAATCATGTAGCCCTCCAAAAAGATCCTCATATTCATATATATATATTTCAAGGGAAACTATATATATAATTTCAAGGGATGATGGACTTCCTGAAGTTCATTTCTCGATGCTTGGTTAAGAACCCCTGATACATATGAAAATACTAACTTGGTCCATAGAAGTCCAATTTTATTACCTCAGCTTTTAGGGTTCTTTTCTGCAGATATGGAACCTGAGCCCAGTCTGGAGATCCAAATTTCATTGGCCAAGCAACTTTTGGGGGTGGTTTCTTGTCTGGGTTGTAGGTGCCAGGGCTAGAATTGAAAATAAAAACATCACTTTTAATGAATTAGTAACCATACAGGAACTTCACCAGCAGCATCTGTGAACTAGGCCTAACCCTTGGGAACAGACTGATAAAGTTTTTAATGTCACACAAGGATGGGGTTCATTTATCTGTCAATGTATGTCTAATTGGATGTTAGTGTTAAAGGTTGCCAATCTTGACATTCAGGTAAAGACCAACCCTAACTTAAAATATATATTTCTGCAATTCAGTGTCCTTACCTGAGAAACAAGAACCCAGAAGAGGCAGGTAATAAAAGATTTCTACAGGGGCTGGGGATTTAGCTCAGCGGCAAA
>NW_004955435.1:14867336-14896332 GCF_000276665.1 Chinchilla lanigera | reverse complement strand
AAAAAAAAAAAAAAAGATTTCTACAACAGTAGTAAGTGTACTGCTCACAATTTGAAGTTGGTGATTAAAGTGAAGAGAAAAATCTATCTGTAATGCAGGGATAGCAAAACAGATCATTACATTTTCTTGATAACAGATTGTTTTAGAGTTGCCTTTGTCTGTAACATTTTGTCTCTTGCTGTACTCTATTGTAGGAAAAATAACAGAATGAAAGTAGAGTTCAAGACATAATATTTAAACTTCCTTAATACAATCGTTGAAAAAGCTACATGCACTCTCCAATCTTTGTATTTCTCATTAGTAAAAGAAAGACCATGACCATTTGCCCTGCAATTTTATAGACTCTAAATGATTTCCTGAAGCATTTAGAATAAGTCTTTGAGAAGTCCTATATACACTAGCCTGCCTTTCTTCTCACTTCTCATTTCCTCCTTGATCACTATATGCTAGCCACGTTAGCCTTCTCCCTTTCCTTTTCAATTTAAATTCCTTCCTAACTTATGGCCTTTACATTTACTTTTCCTTCTACTTGGGATGCTCTGTTTCCAATTCTCTGCAGGACTGGCTCAGTCTTGTCATTTAGGTCTCAGATCAAGTGTCACCTGTTCAGTGTCCTTTCTTGAAAACCCAGGTGAGGACAGCCTCCAACTCATCAATCTATTTTATCATTATCCTGTTTTATTTGTTTTGTAATGCCTATTCAGGTTACCATACTTCCTTGTTTGCCTGTGATTAGCTTATGGCTACTGTCCTGATCTAATTACTACTAGGCCTCTTTCACTCTCAGGACTGTCACAGTTTGACTGACAAATTATAAGGTTTCTTATTTATTACTATCAGTATTTTCTCATCCGTATGGGCTTTAGAGTGTAAACTTCAAGAAACCAGGAGCCTTATGTGATGAGTTTACTACATGACTTCTGGAACCTATAAAACTATCTAGTACGTTACCAAATAGTTTTTAAATGAATAACTGTGAGTCTACAGTACAAAATGCCAGAGACCAGGGAAGCAAGAAGTTAAGTCTTTAAAGATGGATGGTTTCTTATTTAGCTGGGATGGTTTGGATGTAATCTCTGCTGTATGTACTTTCTTTTACTGAAGTACACCAGGAAACAGGAGACATACCCAGGAGAAGAACTGTCCTTTGAATAATTTCCAGATCGAGGTATCAAGACATTAAATGGAGCAAAATTTTGTTTGTGTTTTTCCTCTGAAGTGTTTACTTTCTGGTACTTGCCTGGGCAAGGTGTCACATCCTGTTGCCAAGAAAAAGATCAGTGTATTGAAAAAGATCAGTGTATTAGACAATTATATATATATGTATTAGACAATTATATATAGTATGTATTATATATAATACATTATATATGTATTAGACAATTATATATATTATGTATTAGACAATTATATATAGTATGTATTAGACAATTTTATATATAATATACAATTATATATAATATATATTATATATTATACTATATATAATATATAATAGTATATATATATATATATATAGCGTTCCAGATTAAAAAAAATACCAACACCCTCTGCCTATTCAAGCAATTAGCTATGGATTGGACATTTCAAGACGTAGAAATAGGCTGAAGTAGGTAGAAAACCGAGATATGGATGTTGTTTGGCTGTCTAAGGATATATAACACTCTGATTATAGAAATAAACCAGGATGGGTAGAATCAAGGCAACCACTATGTCTACTATCCCAATGAGAGATTTTCAGAGCCAGTATCCCTTGAATTTACATGTCAGAAAGCATCCAACAAGGGATAGGATCCTTGGCTTGGGTATGTAGCTCAGTGGTCAAGCATCTGCCTAGTATACAAGGTTCTGGATTCAATCCCTAGGACAGTGGTGGGGCAGGGGGAGATTAGGATTCTATGCTAAATATTAGACTTGAAATCCAATCATGCAAAAGGATGGAAGTGTTGGAATTTATTTTTAAACAAGATAATATGATGTGTATAAACATAGCTTCCAGTATTTTAACACTAGGCATCTCAGCACCAGAGACCCTTGGGACCATTTCTTCAGTAAACTTTTTTCTGCTTTCCCCAGTATACTCACATATACATGTGCAATACTAATGTGCAAGCTTTTCATGCAGCAACCCAGATCACCCTAAATCCCAGTACATTACCTTAGTGAGTGGCTTAAACCTCACGGCTGTTCTGGCTCCAAGTGCATATCCTTTTGTACTGGTTGGGATCTTACACAGCTGGTGTGCCAGGCCATACTAGTTTGAGTGGTATCAAAAAAAGACAAAACAAAGTAAAAAGAAAAACACCAATAACATAGTCAGGGAACAGCCTTCAAAATGGAGTGAATTTAGAATGTTTCCATTTGAACCTGCTGTGCTTTTTCTTGTCTTGACTAGTTCAAGGTCAAGACCATGCACACAATACATAAATAACACATGTAACTTTTGCAAAAGGATGTAGCTGGAGAGAAAGAATAAATGGGATTTCTACAAATACAATGTGAGTTCCACAAAAGTGAACTTGCTCTTACACAACAGTCATCCCGAGGATAGGATGGATGGGAGGGAACTGGCGTTGGCTGACAGGCGTTTGGAGGTGGGGATGGGATTTATAGGAAATAGGGCTCTCTGGTTTAGTGAGGGTGGCTAGGATGGAGCTGTTGTCTCTGTACTGACTCCAGCAGCTGGCTGCCTACCAGGGAATTTGCTCATGTCGGGACCCAGAAGTTCAAAAATCCTGCAGTTCTTCTTCCAGGAAACTTTGGTATCTTTCCATATCCAGGGAAATGAGACCCGTCTAAGGGGAGGTTGATACTCACATCTTCTGGTATGTAATGCCCAGGCCCTGTGTGAGGCGATCCTCTAATAGGAAGAAAATAATTCCCCAGTTGGTTTGGAGGATGGTATAGAGGAAAGAGCTTCCTCTGCTGACGTGTTCCAAAGGAGTAGACATTCACAGCTCCTAAAGATCATGAAAGAGGAAAAACTATAGGTGAGGGTAGGCAGCTCTGTCTCTGCGAATGAGTTCTGCGTTCCGCGAGGGCAGGGAAAGGGCAGGTGGAGCAGAGGACTGCGCCCACTACGCTCTTACAAAACCGAGACAGAACTCCGCGGAGGGGTCGGAGTGTACTTCCGCCTCCTTTATCTTTCTGAGGCTCCCCACCCTTCGCCTGCCCTCTATTCTGGACTCCTCTGTAGCCCTTCTCACCCGCTTTGTTGAAGCACATCGTGAGCGCGGTTAGGGCACACACTTGTGTACTTCGTTGCCAAGGGAACGGAGGCAGGCCCAGCGAGCCCCAAACGGGGATCCCTGGGCGGGGATCGCCCCGAGCGCGCCTGCGCAGCTACAGGTGGGGGGCGGGGGCTAGAGCCCCTGCAGGGGGAGCAATTTGGACCCGCGAACCTAGGAGCTGATTGTGAGCTCTGCAGCTAGAGTAGGGGTACGGAGTCTGCCAGACCCGCGGCTGGAAGGGCTATGTGGGGAAGGAGTGGGGAAGGACTTTGGAAATGGCACTGTTGTAAGGGCAGGGACAGTGCGGTTCAGAGTGCCCTGAAGTCCGGGCAACATGGATCCGGGAAACAGCAAAAAGCTGCCGCGCTGCTGACCTAGGAGGGTGGGCGCCTGGGCAACGCCCAGCGCCAGGGCGTGAGAGGCTTCCCTGGGCTGATCCTAGCTCCGTATTAGATCCCTGTTGGACCCACTTCTGTTCCTCAAATCTTTCCAATCAGGTTGCTCCCTTGTACCTCAAGGGGGCAGGGACGGAGGAGGGGCAGGAGGCCCTGCATAGGTTTTAAAAATACTGATGGCTTGACGTGAAACAGTAGAAGTGCAATGGAATTATAGAAGTGCGTGATATTTTTTTTAGACTCTTGAACAACCCTTTACTTTCTAAACGCTGGTTTCCTTATCTCCGAATTGGCAATAATTTCTTTATAGGGTTGTTGAGAGGACTAAGATAATAATAAGCAGTTCCTGGTGTAGTTGACTGTACAAGGGGTTATTATCACTAAAGGGGACATGCAGCCCTTTTGTGAGCACACTCATCCTAACGGAAGGAAACATGGCAGGTGTTTGTTGTTGACTTCTTTACTGTATCCTGGATGCTAACACCAACTTGTTTAATTTAGATTTTAGGGCGGCCTTAGATTGTAGAAGTTGTCCAGAGGTGGGAGGTAACAGAACACAGTGTAACTGGTCCGCAGTGCTCTTTGACTCCTTTAGTGATGATCCCCACACACTGTGGGTGAGGGCTGTCTTCAGGGATGGTCTTATAGATCTAATGGAGGATTTCCCAAAAAGGTGATAATAAGACCTTGAAGATATTTGGGAAATTTATGGAAGCATTCTTTTGTATTAAAAATAATTTTTAATTGGCACATAGTAATTGAATATTCTTATAGGTTACCATATGATGTTTCAGTTGTGTAAAATTCAAATCGGGGTAAGCATATCTATTTCCTCAAGCTTATCATCTCTTTGTGGTAAAAATATTCAGAATCCTTTCTTGTGGCCAGGGGAAGGTATTTTTGTTTAAAAGTTTATTAAGATGATGCTCCTGGTCAACAAGCTAGGGGAGCTAAACATCCTTCAGGGCCCTGCCTAGTCACATAATGAGTTATTACATAACATTCAAATGTCCTTTCTGCTGGATTCTGTGAAAATAATTGCTAGAATGTGTATATGTTAGCCCTGAAAAAAACTTTATAAGAGACAATGCAGACAGCTAGAATGTTATGAAAAGCCAAGTTTAAATGGACTAAAGGTGGGGTCATAAAGTTGCTGTGTAATTTACTAGAAGTATTCTGTCTACTCAAAATATGATTATAATACAACTGATGGTAATTTGAAGCTATTTTGGGCTACATAATAAGTTCAAGGCCAGCCTGAAAAACATAGACCCTGTCTAAAAAACATAAAAAGAATGTCAAAACTAAAAACAGAATTAATACTTTAAGACTTTTAACAAAGAAAATGATAAACTTAAATGGCTTAACTGGAGAATTCTAAATTATTTATAGAAGAAATAACATCAACCACATACAAACTATTTTTTTTAAAAAAACAAAAGGACATTAGCCAATTTATTCTATAAGACTAATAAAGCCATAATGACAGTAGAGTGGCTATCACAAGAAAAAAAAAATCTTTTTAAGAAACATAAGCATAAACAGCCTACACAAAGTTAAGCAAACCAAAAAGTTTTCATTTCATGATAAAGTTGTATTTACTCTACCAGTTCAATGTTGATATAACATTTGAAAATAAAATCAATGTAACTTCCTATATTAATAAAAGAAAAAGTGCTTATTTAAATGAATAAGAAAATTAGTATCACACATGATAGCCACACATAATTTAAAAAGTAAATCTCAGTGAACTAGGAATATCTTCCTTAATTTGATAAACATTACCTATGGAAAACCTATATAAAATACATTTAATGATGAAAAGCTAAAGAATTTTCTCCTGAGATTGAATTCAGGATAAAAATACCATCACCATACTTAAAATCCACTGAATAAAATGGACACAAGTCCATACTGATATACATTAAAAAAATAAGAAGGAAAAGAATTGAGTAACACACTAACCATTTGGCAGCTATCAGAGTGGTAGCTGGCACAGGCAGAAGTTATGTGTAGATGCCAAGATTGATGAGTAAATATTTCCCAAGGAGTAATACAGAAACATTTTCTGAGGTAGCTTTTCTGATGTGCCCACCTAGCTATGCTATAGTCTTCCATTATTTAATCAAACATTGATCTAGGTTTTACGGTGAAAGCATTTTGGAAATGTAACTAAAGTCCCTAATCAGTTGACATCCACAAAATCCTGGATTTTGGACTTATTTCTCCGGTCCCAACAATCTGAAATGAACCGGGTCAAAGATTCTTCTGCAGGAAGCTCTTTAAGAAGGCCAAGGATATGAAGGAGAAAACAGGGCAGAGAAAGTATTCTGGATTGAATAGTATTAATGAAGATGATAATAAAAACGCAATAGGAATTCCTAGGTAGGATGCTAGGTGGTATAGGAAAAATACACTGGGGAGAGTTGGCACAATTGAAGAAGTTGCGTGCATTTAATGGTAGTGTTGCATTGATGTTGATTTTCAGATTGGCAGAACTGTATGAGTGCAAAACAGGAGAATATCTCTGGAGAGTTACACTGGAATTCTTAGGCTGGGGCATTAGGTCAGAAAAAGCATATATGAAGGAAGAGAGATAGAAACAGTGTACGCTAGAGTCCGTATAAAATTTAAAAAGTAAGTCAAACTAACCTACGGGCTAGAAGTCAGAATAAGGAGACTTTTGTAGAGCAGACTTTGGGGTAGACTGGGACAGCTTTTGGAATAATGTTAATGTTCCATTTCCTGTACTGGGCCATGTATACCAGTGAGTTTGCCTGACGTACTTCACCAATCTGCTCTGTTATGACTTGGACCCATTTGGATATGTATTACAGACCAATATAATAATTTATTTTTTAAAAATCTGGCAAGCCTTGCAAATGAACGTAGTTTACTTACTTTGCAAGACTAAGATATTCACATCCCCCTTTTTTGACTTCAGTGTACCATAATTTATCTAGGTACAGTATTATCTTTAAGTTTTTCTATCGTTAGAAGCTATTAAGTCGAAAGTGTTACTAATTGTAGCGCTAGTTTTTGTTCTGGTGTCCAACTGTAAATCTGACTTTTTATTTTCTCAAACTGCTTGTGTGAAGTGACTTCTGACCTCCTTCTCCTTATTCATTATACAATATAATGCAAGAGTCTGGTTACTTCATTGTCTTCTAAAGTAGTTATATCTGATAATTTGTATACTGATTATATAGTATTTCATTAAAAATTACTTTTCTCCTTTATATTACACTTATGACATTATACTGAGTCATTTATGAAATTATGCAGGTCAGGTTACCTGTGAATTTAATTTAAATGAGGTATTATAAAATAATTTGTTACTTAGAGCAAGGCTTGGGTCTCAATAAGGTTGAGAACCTCTGATCCAGGGAATAAAAGTCCTAAAAATCTAGAGAATAGTTGCGCTTAGTAAAGGAGATAGGAGGGAAAGAGATTTGTTGAATCCCACTTTCTAGACTTTCTTACACATTAGATACTCCCATCTGGGGTAGAAGGGTGAACATGGTTTTCAGTAAACATTGGTTTTCAATAAGTATTGACATTACTTAAATTACCTATGTCTTGGTTTGTCTATCAAGTGGCACTAAAGAGCTTTTTCCTCCTAGGGATGCTATGAGAATTTAAGCATTAACACAGGGACAAATTTTTCACAGAAACTAACCCAGAATTGACATTTCACAAATGTTAATGCATGGCTAATCTACCACCTCCATGCCCAGGGCTATAGCCATCTCTAAGGGTCATACAAATAAAAAAAGAAAGGTGCTCCTTTATTGCAAGTAGCTGCTACTCTTTGCCAAGGCTTGTAACGGTGAGTATAGCTCTCCCCCAGCCAACCTAGGATCAGGCTTCTCACGTAATCCTGTGTATACCCCACCTCTTTCCTGTTAGACTTCAAATTTGGGTGAGTTTTCATATATGTACTAGAGCAAGAACACAATTACCAAGAGCAAAGTCCCAAAGGAATGGCTGGCGGTTCCACTGTGTGGTATTAAGTTGTGGTAGATCATATGGCTCAGACTTCGTGAATTTCCTAGGAGTTCTGGACTTGAACAGTTCATCATACGAATTTTCAATAGGTTTCTCATAAATTGTCTCCATGAGTCAACACTCTCCTACGTGGACTTTAACCAAGAAAAACAAATAGAAGACTGGCTGCTAAGTAACAGCCCCACCCTAGAAGTTCCCCTTCGAGTCATTGTGACATTGCTTTCTGCAAGGCAGCATTGTGATATAAAGGGAGCTGGGAAGGCCTAGAATTAGCTCTACTAATTGCCAACTGCATGACCCTGAGAAAACCATTTATTTATTTATTTACTTATTTATCTTTCACTCTACTTTTATTTCACATTTACTACATCCAAAGCAGACTGTGATACACGTATGTGGTTAAGTGACTTCCCCTTAAGGAGCTCACAGTCTAACATGGAAGACAGGTGTCTGTAATGAAAGGTGGCAATATCAAGGTCTGTGAGGAAATTTCAATATAGTACAGGGGTTTTAGAGCAAATAACTGTGCATGGGGCAAAGGGAAGCTTTAACAGAAAGGTGCTGTGCTAACGGAAGAGGCTTATTTTTGAAACATGCTTCTGACCAAATGGACACACATCAGCTTGCCCTGAAAAAGCAAAATAAATAAATAAATCCCTAAATAATCCATTATAATGTTGGTACTGGAAAGGTGATTACATGCAAAAATTTTTAAATGCTTTGCTTTATGAGATGAACATAAAGTAAAATTTTTTTAAATTTAGCAGCATGCTCTCAGATATGATAGACTTGTTATTTCTTGAAGCTTTAGCTTTCTAGAAGAGATGAGTAATCAGAAAAACTTAAGGCAATATTGTTTTAACTGTCTTTCTGTTCAAGATACAGCTATTGAACGTTTTTAGTAATTGCGATTTTTAATGCAAAATATCACTTTAACTCTTTAAACTGAAAATAGAGTGTAATGTCATTGGTTAAAATTATCTCCTTGGAGTTCAGATCTCTCTTTCTCTCTCTTTTTCTCTCTGTCTGTGTCCCTCATCTATCATCTCTTCATCTCTCTGTCTTTGTTTCTTTCTTTTTGAAGTTGCGGGGTGCTCTCACTGTTTCCCAAACTGGTCTCAAACTCAGGATTTCAAAGTGATTCTCTGACCTCAGCTTTCTAAGTAATTGGGACTATAGGCATGTACCACCATACCTTGCAAAGTGTTCAAGTTTAGGTTGGATTTCTAAACAACAAACTTATGGTGGTATAAGTCAGTGGTTAAAGTCTGTGGTGAGGCTCTGGATTCAAATCTAGTACCAAAAAACACAAACACAATGTACAATACACAGTGAAACTACACAGTAAAGGCAACTTCTTAAGGACTATATCAAAAAATTCAATGTTAATAGAAAATTGTTCATTCCCATGTTACCAGACAAGAATATTTCTTTTAAAATTACTAGAAAAAATTTTGACCTCATAGTTTGAATTAAAATTATTTAAAAATGAATGGACATTTCTGAGAACTTGTATTAGCAGGACATTTTATGTGCTTATAAAATCAGTTAGAACCTGTTCAAGCCAAGAATACATTGGGATATTTATTGTCAGCAAATCTCTAATTTATGTTCTAGAGTGCATCTCTTTTGAGGATATGCAAAAGTTTAAAAACTTGTAACTTGTTCATTTAGGTGTTTAAATACTAAGATAATTATATTCAGATACATCCTAAATAATATTAACTAAAGTTTACCAGGTGTTTATCAGAATAGGCCCTATTCTAGGGACTCTACATACTGACTATTTAATTCTCACAATGTAACTCAAATTTTCCTGCTTGGCAGCCTGAGTAGATTTCACTTGGCCTGCCCAGCTTGAATAGTGAGAGGCCACACACAACATTCTTAGTTTCAGAGAAAATAGAGTTTATTGCAGAACAGGAAATATGCCCAGAGCAGGGTGGCGAACCTAGGGCACCCATGCTGCCGCAGCCCTACAGAGCCCTCTTTGTGGTCAGGTAAGTAGCTGTCCTGGCTTAAGTAGCCCCTGAATTGCCCCTAGAGCTGAGCACTGGGTAACAGCTCACAGAAGGTCATGCACATGCTTGGAAAGGAGTAACAGCACCAGGTGATGTCATCAGTAGCAACTCATCAGCCAGCGCCAAGGAGCTTTTGCATGGCCAGTCAGTAGTGATTCAGGTTTAATTGCAGTGTTGGCACTTTGCAATGAATAAGTGGGTTTGGGGTTGCAGTTTGGGCACTCAGTTTCTAAAAGGTTCCCTATCACTGGCCCAGAGAGAGAGAGAGGGACAGCTGGGTCACTCTCAAGATCTCAAAAAACATCAGATTTCTTTGCCTCTAGTGGTCTTTTTTCCCTGGCTTCCTACCCTTAGGCATTTCCTGCCCTCTCCCTTTTAGGGTACTCCATGTACTCCTTTTCCATATAAATGAATGAAGGGGAAAGTTTCTGTTTCCAGGTTGGAAAATTCCACTCTGCTTTACTATCCTCAAGGTCCCCCCACCTTTCATACTAGTTTGCCTACATTTCTCCCTCAAATAGTTGTTCCTGGTTCTTCAGGGAATGGGGTGTGGAAGTCAAGTGCTACTTCTGGCTGAGAGGGGGTGCTTCAGGGTAGGAGTTAAACTTGCTGTCAGTGGATAGTCAGTCCAGGGGTCCCCTGAAGTATCCTTTTATTGGCACCACCTAGTAGCCCTCAGTTTTCAAGATCATCTGCAGATTTACAGTTGTTAGGTAGGAAAACGCAAAATGAACAAAGAGATTAAGGAGGCAGGGTCCCAGGAAAGAGAATAAGTGGAAACAAAGGCGTCCCAGAATAGCAACAGCCAGGACGGGGAAGCCCATACTTGCATGAGGCCACTCCACAGGTGTGGTGCATTAACTACTGGTCAACTTGTAACACACAGCTGAACTGAGTCTGTGTGGTGCTGGGTGTGGGAGGCCCACCTGAGGGTTGTTGCCAACAGCATGAAAAGAGAACTGGAGGGGAAGATGGTGTGCTGTTGATTGTCTTGGAGAAGCTTGTCATGCTGGTTTTCCTGATATGAACTCAGTTCTCATTGTTGGAGGAACCTGGTTCCTTGCCGTTGCTGAGGATGGCTATGGTTCTCTTTGGGGGAGTTCTGTTCCTTACCTTGAGCATCATGTCCTGGCTCTGGTGCAGCTCTTTCAGCTAGTAGCACAGATCCTTCATCACACCAGTGTGGACTTTTTAGCTTCCACCATTTACCTTTGGGCCTTCCCAGTGCAGGTCCTTGACACAGACTTGTGTGAGATATTGTCGTGGACTCTAGGCCTCCAGTTGGGCTTGTGGAGGACATTGCCATGGGCTCTAGGTCTTCAACTAGACTTCTGCAGGTCGTTGCTGTGGGATCCAGGCCCTCTGCTGGATTCTTTGGGTCTCTAGTGAGTGGACAGATCTCCCTCACTCTTGTACATTTGACTCTTGGGTTAATATTATAAACTAATCCTACAAATTATGTGTCCTGTATTAAATCTGTTCCCTTGTCAACTCTGACTATAACAACAGGTATTGTGGTTCTGGATGGAAAAAATCCCAAAGCCAAGTAGCCTGGTTAATGCTGTTGTGGGTCCTTATCTCTACCTGGCCTTTTCTATTAATCCAGAAGCAACAAGAGTGATTAGCTACTGTACAAACCCTGCCTCTGTCTCTAGCCAGCATTAGATCTAACACTGCCCAGTGGGCTACAACCATATAGGCCAGAGAATCTAGAAAAGTAGTGAGGTCTTGCAAGCTTGCCCCTGTTTGATCAGCTATATCTCCCATCATAGTGAACACACTGGCCATGGTGACAGTGTTATAAATTATTTCCCCTGCCAGGGCAACCAGAGAGCCCATGAAGGTTACCACCTCTGCCACCATTACAGCCACCACACTCTTTTGATGTCCCCCTATTTTTGGAGGGTGGTGTGATTCTGTTGGGGGTTACAGACAGCCAGATCACTTTTACACAGTAGAACATATCTTACCCTCCCGATCCCCCACATGTGAGTGTAGTTATAACAACAGGTGGCATGTAACCAGGGTGAAGCCATAAGGTACAGAGAAACATGAACATTAGAACCCCTTCTAGGCAAGGGAGTCCGGGACTCTGGGTTTCATTACTGGTGGAGTTGGGGTTTGGCGTGCCTGGGTCACGCCAAACCTACTGCTGCCAGACAAGGGGCTGAAGAGATTTATCATGCAAAAAAGCCCAGTGAGGCAGGGGCTCTGACAGCGGGGATCCCAATGTATCCATTGTTGGTGGGCTTGATCATTAAGATCAAGCCACACTCTGGTGGTAGGTGGCAAGAACAGTTATACCATCTTGATCCATCATACCGGTCAGGATTAGCTTTGACGAGGACAACTGTCAGGCACTTCAGTCTATTACACAGTGAATTTACCTGTAGGACACATAGATACTGGGGTGACAGGATCTCAAGGAAGGTGAAATAATCATCTCCATTACAGTAGTACCTTGGCTCTTGAACTTAATTCTTTCCAAGATTCTGGTTGCAAACTGAATTGGACGAGAACCAAATCAAACTTAATGTAAGGTCAACACTGAACCTAACCATTGAATTTGATTTGATTCTCATCCAATTCAATTTGCAACCAGGATCATGGGAAGAATTAAGTTTATGAACTAAGATACCATTGTATTGGACATTATGGATTTTAAGGAAAGGGGAACCTAGTCCCTGCGAGATTGGTTCCCCAGATCATTGCGTCTATTTGGATAATAAACAGAGAGGGGCTGAAAACTGTACCAGATGTACTGGATTAGGGTAATTTAGGGGCTTTTGGGTGGTATGTGTATGAGCCAGGGAGGTGGTGTCTATGTATCTGCCCTTAAGGTTTTGGGGCATAAGTCCTAATGTAGCACATACCTACTTACTAGTGAAGTTCTGTCTCTGCTGTATAGCAGAAGCTATTTGTATCCATATATTAGGGGAAACAGCCTCTAACCCTGTAACCCTCCCTGCTAAGGACAGCAGGAGGAAAAAATGGAAGAACAGCCCAGAATTCATGGTTGGAAGGTGGGGTCTGTTGACAGTAAAAATAATTCCAACTCTCAAGGAACTGCACATCAGAAAGCACCACTGAAGAACCAGAATTAGGAGCCCAAGGAAATTCTTAGTCCAGATGAGGGGATGCATCAAAGCTCCACTAACAATCATTACTTATCTTTTGGTGTCTTTTGGAAAAGCAGCTCGAGTCCCTCTAGGAGTTCAAAGGAATAAGCTGTGAGATTGTTCCTTCTTGGTGGTGAGGGGTTTTTGCTCTTGGCAGCTTTCTGTCCTTTGTCCAGGGCTTCAAGCAGGTATAATGTATCCAAGGGTCATGGCTTGTCACTTTAGTGGCAGAAGGGGTAGAAACTATGACAGAGAATGGCCCCTCCCAGACTAGTTCAAGGGAGGGTAGAGGTTAGATGGTTAGGGACTTATTTTCCTTCTCCCCTTCTGCCCCCTTGGCCTCCCCCTGTCATTCTTCTAGGGCAAGGCTCACTCTCTTGAGGCCCACTGGGCTCCAGGGTATCCTTTTGTAACCCCACCTCCAGTGCTATAGCAATTAGCAAGACTGAATTAATTTGGAGGTCTTACAAAGTGTTTCATTATCCCTTAGGACAAACAAAGCCTGGACATGAACATCTGACCATTTCCTTTCCCTTTTTCGAAACAAATACAGCTGTAGGATGGTATTATAGTTTATACTTCCCCCTGCTGGTCAAGTCTCATCATCTCTCAATGGCTATCTTATTCCTCCCTGGGAGCAATAAAAGATCAGGGGCATTCTCTTCAGGGATTGAGTATCAAGTTTCTCGCAGTTCTTGAAGATAGACTGAGAGATGTGTTCACAGAGAGAGGCTGGCTGAATTTCCCATCTCAAACATACACACAAAGATGGTGGTAGGCATGAGAATGTCCCTGTAATACTTGCTAGAAACCTCCTTTCCTAGCCTCTGTGCTCATGGCAGCAATAGAGGAAGCCTAACTACCCCTCATCTTATTTGCAGCAACTACAACATACCCTGGCCTCCTCGCTACCTCCCCTCACCTTATAACAGCAGAGGAAGAAGCCCATTCCCTTCATCCTGCTGGTGCCCCAGTGAGTGCCTGAGAGGGAATGAAATAAGGTCCCATTATCTGGTGTGGTCTATAAGGTCCCCTAAGGGATGGCCTAGCCAGATCTCTTAGCAGTTGATACTGCACCTGATGAATCAAATTCCACGGGGTCAGAGTGGCCAGATCCTTGAGGGAGGCCAAATTAGATTTTTTTTTCCTCCTCCTTAAGAATCAGAATTCATTGCTGGGCATGGTGGCACACACCTGTAATCCCAGCACTGGGGAGGCTAAGGCAGGAGGATCATTGTGAGTTTGAGACCATCCTGGGCTACAAAGTGAGCTCAAGGGCAGCCTGAACAGCATAGCTAGACCCTGTCTCAATAAAAGAAAAAAAAATCAGAATTCAATTCCTTCACTTTTTTTTTTTTTTTTGTGGTGCCGGGAATTGAGCTCAGGACCTTGTGCTTCCTAGGCAGGCACTGTGCCGCTCAGCTATATCCCTGGCCAGAACTCAATTTCTCTCCACTTACCCCAAAAGTTTTCTCAGGAGGGGTTGTAGATAGGTCTTTTGTTGTCTGGGTGGTACCAGATCTAAGCATAGACCTGATGTCTCAAAACCTCTCAGGAATCTCTTTATCTATCCATGGAAGGAAGCGGAGATTAAAGGCATGTGATTATAAATCAGCCTGCTGATTGGTTTGGCATAGTGCTGGGTAGGATTAAGGGTGTGAGCACTACACCAACCCTAGGGCGGGTAGCTTGCATACAATGTAAGGGACAGAAATAGTCTTGTCTCTTCTCGTTGTTTTTGCTGCCTTATGGGCACCATGAACCATTCACTCCCAAGTCACCTTGCCTTGGAGCTTGCCAATTATGGGCCTAAACCTCTACAAACTGTGAGCTAAATAACACTTTCCCCTTTAACTTTGGGTGTTGGATATTTTGTCCCCAAAATGAGAAAAGTAACTAAGACAATGGGCCAAAGCTATGATCAAACAATTAGATTATAAGGATAGCTGCCTAGGTAATATTGTTCCAATGGGGAAAAAGGTCATGTAGAAAGTGTACATGGAAAGAACAAGGACCTTTTTAGGAAAGGATGGATAAGGAGTCCTAGTTACCCACCAGGGTAACTGATGTCTATCTAGATTTTATTGTACCAGGTGACACCAATTGTAGTATAATTTTAATGTATTGCTAATCCCCTGGGGAGGCATGTAGGCCTAGTCATTTTGTCTTTATATTGAGGCCTGACCTTCAACAGATGTGCCTTTAGCCACAGTTGTAATGTGTTCTCATCCTTGCACTGACTCCCTCAAGAGCCTAGTTCTGTCTGTAATAGTTGTACCTAACTTACCTCACTATAATAATAGGAGGAAGGAAAAAGAAAAGCATTGCAGGAAGCAGCATGGTCATCTTGTCTTACTGTGGCTCAGGAAAGTTTTCAAACCCTTAATTTCAGCACCAGAAAAAATACAACCTGAATTTTGTTGGTTCTTGTTAGTTTGAGAAAATTTCACTCAGTTCACCCAGCTTAAATAGTGAGAGACCACATGCAAGCAAAGTCTTAGTTTTAGAGAAAATAGAGCTTATTGCAGAATAGGAAAAACAGCCCAGAGAGAGAGAGAGAGAGAGAGCCAGGTTGCCGGCAGTAGTGCAAAACCACCATACTTCTTTGTCTCCATTCTCTTTATTTTCCCATGTGTCTCGCTCTTAGGGCATTTTCTACCCTTCTCTTGCATATGTATGAATGAAGAGGGAAAGTTCCTTTGTTCCCAGTGTGGAAAATTCTACTCTGCTCTACTACACAAGACCATCCCCCTACCACTCACATCTGTCTGCCTACACCAGTAACTCCCCAACCCTACCACAGACAAAGGCAGAGAAAAGAAAGGGAGTTAGGAAACTGTCTAGAACAGTGATGGCCAACCTTTTAGAGCTTTCAATGATAACAAATGCCCACTGCGGCATATGTGCCATATGTTTGCCACCACTGGTCTAGAAACATAAGCCATCATTTAATAAAAACTATGTGAATTAAATACACTTTTAGCTCTAATAATATATAACTTAAAGTTAGACATAAATGGCTATATTTTACCAAGAATTATCTAAGTTATGGCAGCATGTTCAATGGAAATTATTTAAGTCCTACACAGTCATTAGATATCTATTTTCAGATAACCAGGAAGTCATCACTCAAGACACATATTAGGAGGTGACAGCCATCTAGACATACAGGTTATAGTAAATAGAAATAAGATATGTTCCACCTCCCAGCAAATACACCCTTTTAATCAGATAGACATATCCCTCAAATAATTTTATTTATCTAATATACAAGGTTTAATTTCTTATCCATTGACCTGTCTCAAATAACTTCCATTCTGAAAAGCTACAAAGGCATAAGATAACAGCAAAGTACTTTGGTGGCCTTTGTATCTGCCATTTTCATTTTTGCTTAAAACTCCAAATGAACAATTAGAACTAAATCATTCCCACATTATCAAATAGTTTGAGCACTTTTGTTTTAAAATCTTAGAAGAAAGAAGTACTGTCAGCAGTGTTTTATGAGTAAAGAACTGATGAAAGTCATTCATTAGACAACTACAAAGGATGGTCCTGTGTAGTCACACCCACTACTTTCACATCTTTCAAACAATATTTCCAAAGAGGTATTGCCTTGTTTCCTTTTTTATTAGCTCATCTTCTTCTCTGACCACCAGCCTTGGTCAGTCAGATACATGATTTCTGACTGTTGACTTCCCTTTTTATATCCTTGATTAGTGGTTTAAACTTTTCTTTCAACTTCTTTTCTTCATTCACCAGAAGAATGAGCTGAAGCCTCATGTTGAAATGGTTAATTTTATATAAACCCCAGTTCTTTGTCGCCCAAAATTGAAAAATAAATTTGAGGACAAAAGGAGGAATTTAGGAGAGTGCTTACTGAAAATAATAATGAGAAAAAAAGCTCTATGAATACCAAGAAGGCAAAGAAGTCTAGTCATGCTTTCTTTGCCTCTGCCTCATATAGATAAGAGGAGATGAGGGCCTTGTTTCAAAGAGGGTGAATTCAAAACAGTTCAAAAGGAAAACTGCATATCTAGTCTATCCAGCTTGGAGGCAAGGAGAAGTTGTTGAGAGGTCTAATTTAGCATATCCTGGATAAAAGTCTTCTTCCTGGTGGGAAGAGTCCTTATCTCTCTATTCTCATTCCAACATTTTCTCCTTTGTTCTTGTGTTCACCTTTGCATCTCTAAACTTGGTTTAGCTGCTTGAATTAGTTCTGGATCTGGGTGAACTATTTTCTTTTCTTTTATTCTCTCTGACTGCCTACTCATAATAACTAAATTAAGCTAAGCTAAACTAAACTAAACCAAACCAGTCTATCTTCATTTTTTTTCTTTAACTGCTTGTTATGACTTGTGTCTAGATGCCCGTCCAAAGCCTCATGGAGTCATAGGTGGGGCTTTGTAGAGGTGGCTGGGTCTAGAGTGTATGATGTTTAGATTAAGTGTGTGATGTGGGATTAAGGGTTTAAAATTATTAAATTAGTCCACTGATTAGTTTGGCATAGTTCGAGGTGTGGATAATGGGAAGGCCCACCCTGGATATTAGTGGTACCACCCAAAAGGTAGGCACCCTGAAACATAAAAGGGAGAGGTTTCTACTTTATTGCTACTTGCTGCTGCTTTGATACTTTGCTGCTTTGCTGCCTTCTGCTTGCCATGAACTGTTTCTCCTCTCCAGTGCTCCTCTGCTGCTCCACTTTGCCTTGGAGTCAGCCAACTATGAACTGAAACTTCTATAAACTGTGAGCTATAATGAGCCTTTCTTCCTTTAACTTTGGATGTCAGGTATTTTGTCTTAGCAACAAGAAAAGTAATTAAGACACTGCTTTATTACTGTCAAAGCCTGTTGTTTTGAACTTTTGTTGGGTTTGGCTGAATAGTGGATGTCCTTAATAAGGATGTCTCTCTTGATAAGGATGAATGTATGCTCTCTTTGTTTCTGGGTTTGAAGGGAGAAATTAAAATTTTAAATAAAAGTCTGCCCAGGATGCCCACCAAGACCAAGTGGATATGTCCAATAGGCCTGATAACAGAGCATTTCTGTCTTTCTGTAACCCATCTCTACTACTTCTGTATAACTGATGGCCTTGCGATGTAACTTGAGATATTCAGACTCCTTCAGAACCCAAATCTCTAATCATGTTTGCCAAATCTGCCTATTTACTTCCCCCTCACTTCCCCTTTAAAAAGCCCCAAAACCCTGACAGGTGGGGCTCTGATTCTTTGAGAGAGATCCTAGTCTGAAGCCCACCGGTGTAACAAACTGCTTCCCAAACCTCTCCAATGTCATTCTTCCCGTATTTGGTCTGTTTTCTGTAACAGGTTCACACATTTTTTCCACAGTGGTTGCAGTGTCCCTCCACATCTGCTCAAGCTATGTGTACCTTTCTTTTTCTGTTAGTTAAGCTTCTCTTTCAGTCAAAATCTACTTACAGGTTTCAGTTAGGCCATCTGTTCCAAAGGCACTGATGAGATTCTCTCTGTTTCTGACCTGACCTTCAGAAACGCCTATAAACACTGAGTGGGTCTGCAGAACTTCATCAAAGTCTTTCTATGCCACTCAGCCAGCTAATGACCCTGTTTTAATAGCAGGTGATTTCTCTATGCCACTCAGCCAGCTAATGACCCTGTTTTATAGCAGGTGATTTTGAAGCACTTTCTGGAGAGCTTCATCTGCACCATGGCCACATCAGTGTGGCAGATCTGGTTAGCAGGGTTCGTGAAGATGGACTTTGCGGCTGCCCACGGATCTTAGGTGGGCAAACCAGGGCGGACCCCCACCACGCGGCCTGAGCCTCACCTCCTTGGGCCCACCTGGCTGTGTGTGGAATGGTGATGGCTGCTCAGCCCAGCGCAGTACAGAGCCTCTCTCCCACAGGACCCTGCAGTAGTGCATATGGATTGCGCCTCCAGAGGGTATTCATCCAGGTTCTTGGTGTCCTGAATGAAGAAGTGTACAAGACACACAGCAAAGGTAGCGAGGACGAACACTCATTGAAGGTAGAAGAGAAATAGGCTCTTCAGAGTGAGAACAGGCAGGTGAACAGACTCTCAGCAGCAGCAAGGATAAAGAAAAGGGGTCTTTAGTATCT
Source organism: Chinchilla lanigera (assembly GCF_000276665.1). Taxonomy (NCBI): domain Eukaryota; kingdom Metazoa; phylum Chordata; class Mammalia; order Rodentia; family Chinchillidae; genus Chinchilla; species Chinchilla lanigera. Next base: position 14,877,465 of record NW_004955435.1, on the reverse strand, counting down.
GGAATTCTTACATTGGCTTCTTATGCAAATAAAGCATTGGGACAGTTGTCTGATCAAAATCTCACTTAGTCTAGTACTGGATTTACACTGCCCTATGGAAAGATTTGTTTGGCTTTGCACCAGATGTAAATTGGAAATACCAGTTTTCTAATTGGTTCCCTGTGAAGTGCTCAGGAGTTGCGGAATCATCCCAGAGCCTGTGTTCTGTGCATGTGCCCTGGGTTTCCATGACTTTGACAGATTCTGCCTAGTTGTTTGATCTGTTTTCCTCCAGCCCTGCTCTCCTACCTCAGGCTGATTTATTTATTTATTGCACAGGTGTCATTCCAAGAAAATTATTTATTGTTGTAAGGTCTCAGTTTCCTTGACCTATAGCACTGGAGCAGTCAGTGTTGACCACAAAGGAGATAACCTGCATAATGCGCCTTGCACGATGCTTGGAATAATCAATTTGTTAATTCCTATCTCCTTTTGTCCATTTACTCATTCAACAATTTCTTCTTAAATTCTTATGTCAGGTTCCAGGCACTCCAGGCAGTGAGAATATATCACTGAACAGCAATTCTTGTCCTCGTGGAGGTTAATTCTAGCAGTCTCCCTGAGAAGGTGAATTTGAGAAAATGCCTGAAGAAAGTTGGGAATGGAGTCAAGTGGAAATCTTGTGAAAGAGTTCTAGCCTGTGCAAAGGCCCTCAGGTGGGAACTCTGCTGGAATACTCAAGGAACAGCAAAGAAGTGACACAACGGAAATAGTGAGAGAGAAGTATAGGTGGTGGCAGCAGAGTGGTCCTGGGGGCAAGATCATATCTTGCACGTAGTAGCCAGCCACACAGCAAACATTGGTTAAAATGGTGAGTTCATATACAAGAACAGGAGGATAGGTTAAGGGGTGCCTACTTTTTAGGCTGCTATAATCTCTGCATCTTATAGATGATGGCAGAATTAAGCATGGGAAAGTAGTGGCAGTGGTAAAGGTATTCATTTGGAAAGCCAGTTTGATCTAGCCACAGGCCACTATACTGGTCAAAGATGCTGTTCCTCAAAGCCAAAGGCTACTTTCGTCCCCTATCTTCAAGTCTAGAGTCTACATCCTTATGAGCCTCCTCAATGCTATGTGGATTAGTAGTGACTTTAAGAAATTTTCTGTAGGAGATCCCACACTTTCTGTTTCCATTTTATTCCAGACTTCATTTTTTGAATAGATGCATGATTATTTTCATAACAACACTCAATTTTACTTTTTCCTCACTTGTTCATTGGAAACACAAATCCTACACTTCCTTGATCTCACATGGTGCTCAGGGTTAATCCATTTGCTACAGTTACCATGAATGCTGCTTGCCGTGTCCTTTCTTCTTTTTTTTGTGCACGTGTGTCATAGTGGGGTTTACAAGGGAAAGGATTTAATACAGGACACACAATTTATAAAATTATTTTATAATATTCACCTACAGAGTCAAATGCAAAAGAGTACAGATCTGTCCACACACTAGAGACCCAAAGAATCCAGCAGAGGGCCTGGATCCCACAGCAATGTCCTGCACGAGTCCAGCTGAAGACCTAGAGCCTGTGGCAATGTCCTCCACAAATCCAAGTGAAGCCCTTGACAATGTCTCATGTAAGTCTATGTGAAGAATCTGTACTGGGAAGGCCCTGGTAGGAGTTAAAAAGTTTGCACCAGCAGGATGAAGGATCTGTGCCAGCAGGCTGAGGGATCTGTACTGTAGCCAGGAAGCAATGCTCAATGTAAGGACCAGAGCTCCCTCCAAAAGAACTGCAGCCGTGCTCAGCAATAGTGAGGTCCTGAGCTCCTCCAATGACGAGAACACCTGAGTTCATATCAGGAAAGCCTGCGTGAGAAACTTCTCCAGGAGAATCAACAGTGCACCATCTTCCCCTCTAGTTCTCCTTTTATGCTGTTGGTGACGATCCTCAGGTGGGCCACCATACCCAGCACCACGCTGATTCAGTTCAGCTGGGTGTTACAAGTTGACCATTAGTTGTTAATCCACCACATTGTGTGTATGTGTGTGGTGCTGAGGATAACTTAGGGCCCTGTGTCTACTAAGTAGGTGCTTTACCATGAGCTATACCCCTAGCTCCTCCCAGGGTTCTTAATTCCTATTCTAACCTCACCTTGTTAATATTGAGTTTAGACTATGTCCCCACCCACGCTGTAATCTTCCAGTGGCTTCTCAGCTCACTTACAATAAAGCCAACCTTCTGACTAAGTTTCAAACTCTTGTGTGATTTGATCCATCCTGTTTCTTGCCTGTGCATACTATAATGGAAACATATGTCTTCTTTTACCTAATATACCCTCTTCATTTCTACCTCAGCGGTGCACTTGCTCTGTCTGTGTCACTTTCCCCAGATCTTGGTGGTTGTTCTTGACTGTCAAGGCCTGTCTAATTCAGGTTCTTCCCAGGGAGACCTTCTGGGACTGGACAAACTAAAGTAGTGTCCTCAGGACTGGCTGTTACTCTGGTTCTGTGACAACGGTGGGATGTTGGGCAGCTTATCTATGTCCTCTGGCCCTTGGTTTCCTAGAATTAGTATTACCTACCTCCTCAGGTTTTTGGAAGAATCAAATAAGAAAATACATGTAAAACACTTAAAACAGAGTTTGAGCAGGGCACAAAACACATGCCTCTAGTCCCAGCTACACAGAAGAAGGCTGAGGAAAGAGAAATGCTTAAACTTAGGAGTTTGAGTCCTGCCTGGACAACATAGGGAGATCCTCATTTCAAAAAAAAGAAAAGAAAAAAGAACAGAGTGGCATATTGTAAGTGTGCCAGCCTGGAAGTTCTCCTGGTATATGATTCCATCTGCACAGTTCCAGTAGGCATTTATGCTATCTGTCACAGTTCACTGGCTTTGCCTGCACAGAATCTGGTGTCCCTAGAGCTGCCTCCCAAGATGCTGCTCCTGAAACAGGACTGAAAAAGAGAAAGTCAAGTTTCCTGAAGTTCTTCCTCCCTACAGCTGTTCTTCTTTGTTCTAATATAGATAAAAGCAGTAACTTTTGTCTCTGTCGGTAAAATTTTATAACCTCCTGTTTCCATAACATCCTGTTATGCCCAAGCAGGGCCACCAAGATACAAAACTGTCACAGCTTGACAAACTGCCTTTGTTTTCTTCTGCCCGCCTACAAGTTCCATGCTGAAGACCAACCCCCTTGGCCAAATGTATAAAAACTGGAACCTGTCCTTTGTCCAGTGCTCACCCATCTTGACAGGAAGCCCTCTGAGCAGGTGACACCTAATAAAATCCTCCTGTTTTTCCTTGTCGATTTCTCTGATGTCTTCAATTGGGCAACACTCCCACTTCCACTCCCACTTCCAGGCAGAGCAGCTCCTATTTTATTGTGAAGGATGGGGACTGTGCAACCTGAAACACAGCACCAGAAGCAGACGTATGGGCTTGGGTGTGGCTCTGGGTTTTACCTAGAGGTGATGGGCACTATGAGCATGGAAGTCTGAAGGTGGGGTGCTGTTAGCTCAGAAGTCCCAAAACTGGGCAGGATCAGATGACTCCATACTTAGGAATTAAGAAAAACTCTAATGTTTTTCTAAGGCCAGCCTGGCTTTCAACAAAAATCAGCCTCTTTTCCCTTATGACATCTATTCATTCAGAAAATATCCACTGAGAACTGAGGGGATAGTATACAAGTGGTAAGTAAAACTCTGTTAGAAAACCCGGAAAAAATTTGAGGGAGTTGCTATATCCCCTGAATGACAGACTAGAGATATGAGAGCACTGGTGAGGTCTCTTGTTAAATGAATATCCACAAGTAGCTCAGAGGGACTTTGAATAAAGAATTCTAGAGAGGCATGTTACTATTATTATTATTACTATTACTATTATTATTATTGCAGTCCTGAGGGATCAAACCCAGGGCTTTCAACTTGTGATGCTCCTAACCCATAGTGGTGGGGGATTCCAGGTGTGTGGCAATCATGCTTGATTTGTACTGAATGTCAGCATAATTCTGGCAGGCTTTCACACACTTTTAAGACTTAGCAGTCTCTTGTTGGCTGTAAGTATGGTTTCCCATAAGAGCATAAGATTCCTGATGGAAGTTCAGGGATGGGGAAAGAACTGTTACCACCTCTCATCTGGGCAGTGTGAAGCAGGAAATGAGAAGAATCTCCATGGGCAGTGAGGGTGGACAGATGTCCAGGCTACTATTTGAGTTGAGGAAGGAACATTTATACATTCCCCTGCTGTCGATTACCTAAACTCTACAGGTCAAGGGTGTTCCTCAGTGTGGAGATCAGGGAGAACTTGCCCTGGCTACAAAAAGTATCTTGGCCTCCTGCTCAAAAGCTTCATGTATTTCCTATCAAATAATAAATATATAATAGGGCATATATGAAACTGATTTAAACTCCTTCAATATTGGGCTAATAACCCTTAGTTATTGTGGGCTGATCAGGCCCACAATCTCCCAAATGAATGGTCGGTGAAAGCTTAAATAAATGAGACAATTGAAATGATTGTAGGGCTCCAGGAGGGTCTAACTCTCTTGCTGAATTCAAGATTCTCTGAGTTAAGACAAGGACTTCTCTCAGCAGCCAGTACTTATTAGGTTTTCAAACAAAGGAGGAGGATACTCAAGAAAACATGGGAATCTAGCTGGACCTTGGGAAATAGTTTCCCAAGTAGTAAATTATGTCACTCAGGAGAACTACCTTATCTTTAGGCTGGCATTTATTGTAGGAGTATGGAGCCTGCAGCTGCAATGTCCTTTTAGTTAATTGGGGTTGAAGATAAACATCCTCAGCGGTGGCCTTATCTTGTCCTTTGAGGCATTACAGGTTCACAGGCCAATAGAGGCCTCAGCAGTGACCAGTGACTCACAGAGGTTCACTTACTATGAGTCCACTGTCCATCCCCAGACAAAGTGCCTTAGCTTCAGACAACTCACAAGTAAACATGGAAAGCCAATTGTTTAATAGTAAATCCTACTCAGAGCTGTGTCACAGTGGTCTCCATACTAGTGAATACTAGTAAATATGAATTTATTTGTGTAATGTGTAATTTATTCATTTCTTTTTCAACATGTTTCCACATATTTTATCTTATTTCAGTTTGTCAGCACCTGAACAATGTTGATATAATAGATGGTATTAATCAACCTTATCTAATCCACATAGGGATAAGATAAATTCACCAAAGTTCCATAGCAAGTTAATAGCTAAGTCATGACAGAACCCAGGTCTCAGAGCACTTGTCAGAGTTTAATTTATATCTCCACACCCTTAAGCTACACTTGGTGTAGTATCTTGCATCCAGCTTTGAGCAGTATGGAAATTTAGTTTCATCTGTTCAATAAATGAGTTACTTTATAGGATGGATATTCTGATGAAATGCTGAATTGGCCAGTGGGAAAGGTGGTAATAGCTGAGTTGTAGGTTCCCATGCAGTGCTAGAAGAATATCCACCTGTATTTTGTGTGTCTCTAATCTTATTTGGGGCATGGGAGTGGGTTCTTATACTTGTATTATTTAAATATGCTAGAATGTGTTCCAGTGGAGTGCCTTTGAAAGTTATGTTGTTACTTGTAGAAGGAACCAGGACATTTGACTGGAAGGAGACACAGGGCAATAGAGTTGTCTTCAAATATTGATTTTAGATATTGTAAAAATATGTGGCTTTATTCTATGTTGTTTCAAAAGGCAGCACTGGAACCAATGCCTGGAAGTTATAATTTATGACTGGAGGCATATATCCACCAAGACTAGAGATGCTATTTCTGATCATTAGACCTGTAAAATTAGTAAACTGTGTGCTCACCTAGTGGGTTACTTAACATCAAAAGTATTCAGAGACTGGCTGATAATCTGATATATGAAATAGTATAGAAAAAAATCTCTGTCTTGGGAAAGCATAAAAACCATCCTTAGTCTTTGACTTACATAATTTCATTCTGTTATGGTTTGTGTCTGTGTGTCCCCCCAAAGCCTCATGCGGTCACTGGGCAGGATTTTAGAGTTTGATTGATTATGAGTGTGAGAGCTACACCCGCCCTGGGGTGGATAGTTTGCATATGTAAGGGAGAGGAAGAGGCTGCTTGGGGCCATTCCTCCCTTTTAGTGTTTGTTGCTTTTGCTGTGTTCTGCTGCCATGAGAGAGCTGTAGCCCTCTGCCATGTGTCACCCTGCCTTGTAACCTGCCAAGTATGGACTGAAACCTCCACAAACTGTAAGCAAAATAAACCTTTCCTTCCTTAATTTTGGGTGTCAAGTATTTTGTCCCAGCAATGAGAGAAAAGTAACCAAGACACAATCATTTTTCCTTGGTGATAATTTGCCCTTGCTGATGACTTCAGTACAGTGTGTCAAGTTCTTTGTTCTGGAATCCAGATTAGTGTTCATTCAGTGCTCACTGGGCAGCCCAGATACCTCACATTCAACGTGTTAAAAGCTAAATTAATCTTACTCCAAATCTGCTCTTCTTCCTACATTTACCATCTTATTAACAGCACCACAATAAAACCATCCTTAAAATCAGAAAACTTGCAGTCTTCTCCATTTTCTACTTTGAATTGATCTCCAATTCCCACTGATTTCATCCTCTTTGTATCTCCCATGTATACTTCTTTTTTTCCCCTGAGTGTTACAGCCATTTTTGAGCCTGACTATCTCTTGCTTGGTTTATTTCAGAAGCTTTCTAACCCTTGTATTGCCTTCTGATCTCTTTCTAATTCATCCTCTATGGAGAAAGGCAGAGAAATCTTTCCAAAACACAAGCTTTGTCATATTTCTCCAGTTTTTGAAATCTATCAAAGCTGTCTTATAACCTTGAGGGTAAATTCCATATTCCTTAACTTAGTATAAAAGTTTCCACATGATTTATTCTTGTCATTTATGCAGCTGCACAATCCATCATCACCCCCTTGTTCACACGTATCTGTCATTTATGCCCTTCTCATCCTCACTCAATTGGGCGACATGTTTTTTTGGGGGAGAGTACTGGATACCAACCTATCTCTCCCTCTCCCTTTCCCACTCTTTCCCTTCTGGTCCCTCCCTCTCTTCTTTCCTCCCTGTCACATTTCCTGGGAACCGAACCCAGGGTCTTGTGGATTCTAACCAAGTGCTATATGACCCACATTCCCAACCTAGGAAGCTCTTTCTGATCCTACTCCAGAGCAGAATTAGACTCTGTGTGTTACTTTTGTATCCTGTTGACCTTTATCATAGTGTCTATCAAAATGCACTGCACTTGTTGGGTATGTTTTAATCTTCCACCTCAAGTTGTATGTTCTTTAAAGCCAAGGATTGTGTCTTATTTTTTTTAGCCTGAACTCTAATACAATATCTGACACTATCTGAGGTTGTTCTCAGTAATAATAGGTAGTCTAGTACAGTAGTTACAAGCAGTGGACTGTGATCTTAGGCAAGTCACTTATAATCTCCATATGCCTTTGTTACTAATCTGTAAAACACAGATTATAATACTTATGGTATCTATATAATAGAGTAAATATGAAGATGAAATGAATTTTATTTCTTAAGATAGCATGTAATATCTGGCACACAGCACACATGTTCCTGTTATATGCTTGTTGAGTGAATTCATGTTATCTAGGAATCTTAATTCATGTTGAGTTTTACTCTACGAGCACCCAGTTCTCCTTGGAAAGAAAAGACGTTGAAACTTCTCAGTATACAGACTATTACATGATTTTTCACCTGCATGTCCAGTGAAGAGATGCTTGTCCTGAGAGGGGCTTCCACCAGAGTCAGGGTACTCCCAGTCTAAGTCTAGTCCATCAAACCCATACTGGTGCAGGAATTTGATACTTGAAGTAATGAAAGTCTGGTGGCTCTCACAAGTGGAAACCATAGTAGAAAAGTGAATGGAGACTCAAAGAAAGAAGGGTAAGGCCTTGATGTTCCCAACTCATTGGATTAAAAACAGTTCACTTCTCAATTTCTGCCTCAGAGCCCTTCACCAGTATCCTTTGCCAAGATTAAGCATGCTCCTACTTTTCTCTTGTCCTTCCTGTGTAATCACTACTTTTCCCAGCAGTGGTGTCTCAGCAGTCCCTTCATTTCCCCCCTCCTGCAGTCTTTCTCCCAAATTGCCCTTGTTGCTTTGAAGACCTGGCTAATTCAAGTCACTATGTTCTCTCTCCAAATAGTCTTCTAAGTTTATATGCCTTCAAAGATGTTTATATGTGTACGATTCCTGTTTCCTTCTACCAGAAGACAAATAGACCAAAGTGATTTTCTCAGAGTTTGAACTCCTGACATACTTTACAAAGAACTTGTTTGGAAGCAGATAACCAGCTGGGTATGGTGGCACACATTTGTAATTCCAGCACTTGGGAGGCTGAGGCAGGAGAATCACTGTGAATTGGAGGCCATCCTGGACTACACAGTGAGTTCAAAGCCACCCTGCACTACAGAGTGAGACCCTGTCTCAAACAAAACAAAAGAAAACAAGACAAAACAAAACAAAAAACAAAAAGTGGAAGCAAAAAAACAAATTTGCTGTGTATGGACTCCCAGAATTTCTAGTCAAATTTAAATGTATAGACTAAATTCTTCCCTACTTAGTATTAAGGTGTGGACTAGTAATTTATTTAATGTACTGTACATTAATAAACTGTCTTTCATTGTGAATCTAAAGGAACAGAAAACACATTGGGCTAATGTGTTTGCAAAGGCAAATGAACAGGCTTTCTATCAAGGACTTATGGAGCAGTTCCAAAGTTCCAGCCACTAATCACCAGGAGAGTCTTCAGCTGACTGTTCTTTTAAAGCAAAAGATAAAAAAGGAGAAGTTTCAAAATCCATGAGTCCCTTTATCTAAAATAACATTACTGTTTTTAACATTAAGCCTGCTCATATTCTTTAGTATTGTCTTGATACAATACAATATAGAACAATTTTCCTCACTATTGAAAACTTTATTTTAAAAAATTCTTTGTGTTGTCAAACCTAAAAGGCCAGGAGAGCTTCAAAAAAAGTGCTGTAAGCCCTAAAAGAAAAAATTGCCAATCTAGATTATTATATGCTGCAAAATTATCCTCCAAAATTGACAAATAAAGGCTTTCATGATAAGAGAATCCAAAGAAACCCATGACCACCAAACTAGCATTGCAAAACATACTCAAGACCTGCTAAACAGAGAGAGGCCAGCACCACTGAAGAGCTCAGAGAAACAAGTACATTGTCTGATCCAAAAATGTGGTCAATATTGAGATAGAAAAACTTTACAGTAAAAGACACATTTCCATTAGTTCCCCTCAAAATACCTCCCCATAACTTTGAAAACACTTACTGATCTTGCCACTTTTGAAGAAGTTCTGGAAGTTTTCTTTCATGAGAGACTTTGCACTTTCACGACTGCCTTGATATCCTGAATAGACTCAAAACATTAACATTTCATGATTTTTTTGACTTTGGGGAAGGGCCAGAAATTGCAAATTGTAGTGTTGGATCCTGTGAATAAGGTGGATGAGAACAAACCATAATGTTTTTACTTGACAGAAATTGCTAGAAACATTTTGAAACAATTCAGGACATTGAGGGAGTCATGACAATGCAAGTAAAGCCACTCATGAAAGAGGACTTCCAGAACTACTTCACAAGGTAGCAGAAACAATGGAATGGATGTGTTCAAAGTGAAGGGAAATATTTTGAGAGAGGTTAGAGGCAATGTGTCTTTTACTATACCATTTTTTGTTTAAATAGTGACCATATTTTGAAATCATATCTCAGACATGTAACTTGGAGAAAAAATAAAAGAAAAAACTAAAGGAATTAGCATTGGAAAATTAAAACAACAACAGAAATTAGTAAATACATTTCAATAATAACTCTTAGTAATCCCAGCTCTTAGAAGGCTGAGACAGGAAGATTGCTGTCAGTTTGATCACTGAGCTATATAGTGAGTTCAAGGCCTGCCTGAACTACATAGCAAGATCCTGTATCAACCCACCACAAACAAACTCAAAACAAGAAAACCCCAACAAACACAGAATAAAAACAACAAAACAACAAAACAAAAAAACTCTCTTAAAGTAAATGGTCTTAATTCCCCAAATAAAAGGTGCAAACTGGCAGATTGGATGAAAAACAAAATTCAACTATTTTTGCCTACACAAGACACAT
>NW_004955435.1:14852250-14861196 GCF_000276665.1 Chinchilla lanigera | reverse complement strand
CCCACAAGACACATCTTATCCACAAAGAAAAACACAGTGAAATTAAAAGGTGGAAAACTATAATCCATGTAGCTGGAGCCTTAAGGTCTGGAGGAATACCTATACTAATTTTTCACAGAGTGGCCTTCAAACAAAACTGACCAGAAGACAGAAAGAAAGTCACTACATATTTTTTTTGGGGAAAAATTCACCAGGAAGAGATAACATTTGTAAATGTATGTGCAGCAAATGTCAGTACCTCCAATTTCACAAAACAAAAACTACCTGATGTAAAAAGACAGATTCAAACACAGTCATAATGGGTGACTTCCATTCTCTACTATTACCAATAGGTCAGCCAGATAAAAAATCAACAGAAATATCAGAGTTGAATCATACCATTGAACAAAATGATTTAACAGACATTCACAGAGTGTTTCGTCCAACAACAAGAAAATCTAAACTATTTTTTTTTTTTTTAAAGAAAATCTAAACTATTGAACCGGAGTTTTTTAATGGAATACATTGGCAATATTTTCAGTGAATATAACTTAAAATGTAATTATTTCCTATTCTATTCCATCTGATAAAATTGTGTTACTTGGACAAAATTACTTTCTCTGCCTCTATGGCAACAAATATAAATTGATCAGCTTGGAATTACACATAGTCTAAATAGTTCTCAAATATTAATTTGTATAAAAATTAAGTGCAATGGTTGTGGGAAGACAACATTAAAATTCCAAGTTTATGCCCTCTTTCCCAAACATTGTGATTCAGTTGCACTGAGGTAAGGCCTGGCATTTTTATCAAGTGCTCCATGTAATTTTGATGCAAGCAATCAATGGGCTACACTGCAAGAAACATCACTGTAAATGAATTTCTCTCTTCTTGGGAATAATAACATTATTTCTAATATCTACATTTATGATAGTGCCAGTGCTGGTGACAGCAATTACCTGAAGACTTTCTTATCTTATGACTAAACTGAATTAATCTATTAATTAAAAGTTAGCAGGGCTTAGCCCAGCGTAGTGGCCCACAGCTGTAATCCCAGCACCTGGGAGACTGTGGCAGGAGGACCAATGTGAATTCAAGGCCAGCCTGGGCTGTTGAATGTGGTCAAGGTCAGCCTGGAGTACATAGCAAGATCGTGTCTCCACATCCTCTGCCACTAAAAAAGTCAGCAGGACTTGTTTGTTTTTACACAAAAGAGAATTTCATCAAAAATACAGGAAGCCCTTCTGATTCTCAGTTTTAATGATGTTTAATTTATGTGTCCTCCACCTCTTGCTTCCTGATGCAAGTGGCTAAGATGGCTTGTGCTTTTTTAGGCCATAAAAAAGATTGAGAAAAGAAGGAACAATATTTTTGAATACCTACCAAAGTAGGTAAGGTACTATTTTATTTTAATCTTGGCTGTTGGACCAGAAACTACAGCAGCATTTGAGAGGAGCTTGCTAGAAATGTGGAGTTCTGTCCACAAGCAGAAGAACGAAATTGGACCCTATCTCACACAAATACAAAAATTACTTCAAAGTGAGTTAAACACTTAAATGTAAGACACAGAACTATAAAGCTACTATAAGAAAATGTAAGGGACGGCTCCATGACAGTGGCCTGGGTAATGATGTTTTGGATAAGACCCCAAAAGCAAAAGCAACAAAAACAAAAAAAGACAAATGGGAGTTCATCATACCAAAGCTTCTGCACAGGAAAGGAATAATGAGTAGAGTAAAATCCTAATCTACAGAATGGGAGAAAATATTTGTAAAGTGATAGGGGTTAATATCCAAAACATATGGGCTGGGGATTTAGCTCAGTGGCAAAGCACCTGCCTGGCAAGCACAAGGTCGTGAGTTCGGTTCCTGGTACCGGAGAAAAACCAAAAAAAAAAAAAAAAAAATAATAATAATAAATAAACAAAACATATAAGGAATTCAACTCAAAGAAACAACAAAATTTTTAAAATGGTAAAAAATTCTGAATAAAAATTTCTCAAGATAAATGGCTGAGAGGTATATGAAAAGTACCCAATATCACTAAGCATCAGAGAAATGCAAATTAAAGTTACAATGAAATATTACCTCAAACCCGTTCAAATGATTACTATAAGAAAGTCGAAGGATAACTGATGTTTGGAGTAAGGAGAAACTCTGTAACTGTTGGCAGAAATATAAACTAGCACAACCAGTATGGACAACAGTGTGGAGGTTCCTCAAACAGTTAAAAATATAACTACCATACGATCCAGTAACCCCTCTCTGAGTTCATATCCAAAGGACGTGAAATTAGTATCTTGAAGAGATTATCAAGTCTTCCATATTCATTGCATCATTGTTCACAGCAGCCGAGGTTTGGAATCAGCTTAAGTGGCCATCAATGGATGAATGGATAAAACAACATCAGCTGCGCATGCTGGCGTGTGCTTGTAATCCCAGCCATTTGGCAGATTTTGAGACCTTGTTTCAAAATAAAAGTAAAAAATGCCTAGGGATGTATTGCAGCGGGAAGGCCTTGAGTTCAATCTCCAGTTTCCTATACAAGCCAAAATATACTATGTATACACAATGAAAGATTATTCAGCCATAAAAAGAATGAGAGTATCTGCCATCTACAACATGGATGAACCTGAAAGACCAAAGCTCCTCAGTGATAAGTGTAATCTGAAAAATGTGAACTCAGAGTAATAAAAAATAGAATGGTGTTTCTTAGGAGTTGGGCAGGAACAGGGTGGGAGGTTGGGAAGTTTTAGCTCCAAGGATACAAAATTTCAGTGAGGTAGGAAGAATAATTTCAAGATATGATCATTATATGACAAGTTGACTATAGTTAATAGCAGTGTATAGTATTTTGAAAAACACTAAGTATTCTCATCACAAAAATAATAAGTATGTGAGGTAATATGTATGTTTATTAGTTCAGCCTCAAGGTATTCCACACTGTATATATTTTAAAATATGTTATATATAAAGAAGGGTAAACTTGAGACATTTATAGGGAAATGGATATAACTAGAGACCATACTCATAAGTGAAATAAATCAGTCTTACATTGCAGCATTATATTGTGTCCCTAGTGTAAGAAGTGAAAGAGTAAATAAGATCCAAAATGTACAATAGAGACTGTGAAATGAGAAGAAACTGCTCAAAAGGAAAGAGAAACTTGAATGGGGGAAAGGAGAAAAGAAGGAAGGGAAAGGGAAAAAAATATATAAATACACAAGATAGTTAAAGTTATACTACTAATTACTATAAATTCATTGAAAAGAACCATTGATGCCTATATTATTTGACCAATTTTTCATGCCTGTAATATGAGCAACTACTTTGGAGATAACAATACACGACATACTAACCATTGTTACCCTCCTACAATCTTGTTTTGAAATTTTATACCATTGTTTTTCCTTTTCTTTAAAAATATGTTATATGTGATAAAATGTGCAATTTTTATTAATTAAAATATATTTTAAGAAGCCTTGAAGTTTGGAAACTACTGACCTAGAAAATGCCAAATTGGATATCACCCTCTTCTCTTACTGGTTTTTCAATCATTGAAAGCTTGATAGAGTAAGGTCATTCCATTCAGTGGTGGTGATCTCATTTTTCCTCATCTCAGAAAAGGCATAGGTCAGGTGAAACACAGGCAGGGGTCAATGTCCTCAAGCTTGAAGCTCCCCTGGCCTGGCTTGTACTGCGCTCAGTTGATGGAATAGAATGTTAGCTGATAGGCAGAGCCTACAAGTGATAAGAAGGACAGTGCCCTGATTTAGGTGACAGTGACTGTGCTCTGAGATTTTGTCCTTAGTTTGTTTCCTTCCGTGTGCTTCAAATGCTAGATCTTTAAGTGAAAGTGATTAGTGTGAACACTCTTGGCCATGGGACAGAATTCCAACTTAGAAACTAGCTGTTGACTTGAAATTTTAACCTTGACAGGTTTATTTTGGGATCCTGGATAGTTTAGGAGCTTTCTAAGAAAAGATGCCCAGTAGCTTTACGAAGGGCATTGAATGCTGCTTTATAACTCAGGTAGTCATGCTGAAAGGGACAGTAGTGATAGCCGGTCTAAAACTGTTGACTGTAGACTTCCCTAAAGACAAACTCATAGCTTTCCCTACTAGGGTTTCTCTCTGTCTTTCTGTCGCTCTGTCTTTCTCTGTTTCTATGTATATATACATCTGTATATATATGTGTGTGTCTGTGTATATATGTGTGTATGCATGTGCATATATGTAAAAATATTTTAAAGCCATATATATTAAACAGACAATTGCATTATGAATAATTCATAGGTATTTGAGGTTATGGTAGAAAAAGATTTTGTCAACAATAAACTTAAGAGTCAGTGACTTACCCAGCTGAGCAATCAGCAGAAGGACCATACCTGGAAAGAAAGCACCAGCTTCATAGCTGTTTTTGCAGTTTTCAGAGCTGACAAGCATCTGTTTAGATAGTGTGATTAGGTTTTATTTTGTGGACATTTTGTGCCAGGCATCAACATATGTCCTTGTGGGAAAGTAAATAATAAGATTGGGAGATGTTGGCTTCTTTTAAGCCCTTTTTCTTTTTCATGGAATTATTCAAATGCAATTTGTAAAATAAGTGTCTAGGGAACATTCCTTCTTTAGGTACTATTTTCAGAATATTCTACTCACACCTGGTCTTTGGAATAACTTCATGTTATGATTATCTGATAATTTTATCTAAAAAAATTTAGATCCCAAAATATTTCCCCTCAAGCTGCCAATAACTGTCTAGTGTTCCACAGCTTTGAAATACACGTAGGAGATGCTAAAAGAATGTTTCATGTTACTGATGGAAAGAGATGATGATGATATTGAAATGAGTCTCTTCAGAAATATTTGACTATTCCTAGAATTCTCTGTTTAAAATTAATTCTAATGCATCCTTTCCAAATGACACCTACTACCACAATGGCTGGGTGTGATGGCACATGCCTGTAATCCCCACACTCAGGAGGCTGAGGGAAGAAGATTGCTGTAAGTTTGGGCCAGTGTGGGCTACATGGTGAGTTCAGGGCCAACCTGAACTACATAGCGAGATCCCATCTCAATGAAACAAAACAAAAATAAAATAAAATAAGGGAGATCAACCCCTATAATAAACTTCTACTTCAGCCAAACTAGTCTACTCATTGTCTTTAAACACACTTTACATGCCTCTGCTTTAGCCATCTTTCCACCCCTTCTCTGTAATGTCCCCATCTCCTCACGACTTATCCCAGCCTTAGCAATGCACCAAAGTCCAGATCAAATCCTTCTTTCTATTTTAATGATCTCTCCTCTGTCTTAATTACTTTATGTACTTCAGCACTTTTTTGTACTTGATATAATATGTAATTATGTTGGGCTACATGCAGGTATCTTGTCAGGATATGAAAAATAAAACATTTGCTAAACTATAAGTTGTATGAAAACAACTTAACTTTCTCAAAAACACATGCTCATATCTTTAAATATATATACATGCATGTATGTATTATAACATCAAATTCAAAATTATGTTTTGTTACAGAGAATATGGGCTATATACACCAACAATATTTTAATGAAAGCTACTGGGAAATTCCATTAATTAAAGCAAAATTAACAAAATTCATTTCTTAGTGGCCTATACCTTCCAAATGAAATAAAAACTAAAAATGAAAATGAAATAAATGCTAACCCTATTTGGAAATAAGAAATACATTTCAATTTCCCCTTTTTAATTAGTAGATACTATATATTAGAAGATACCATATATTAGTATGTTCAAAGACATTGGCTTACACAAAAAAAGTATTATGTCAATATTTTTTATCTTAGACTGCAGATATATAGTTCAGATATTTATAAGTGGTTTACTAAAAAACACAGGAGGAATATATTCTAGAATATCTTCATCTGGGTGTGTGTTTTTCTGGAAAATTTCTGAAGAAATATTGACATCAAAATTGTGATATTAATTCTATAGGTCTCTATTACATGAGGAAGTTTTATAGGTTTTCAAAATAGACTAACATATATAGAGTTTATCCCCAGTTTGACTTCTTTCATGTGTTTGACAATACCCATATACTGAATGCTTCTCCACATTGTTCAGATAGGCTTTCTCCCCAATGTAACCTTATTCGTGTATTTGACACTGTGTGAGCTGAATTTTTCCCCCATATTTCTTGCATTCATAGTTACTTCCCAGTGTGAGTTCTCTTACGTTTGCAAAACAACTGGTTAGAAAATATTTTCCTGCACTGCTTACATATATAGGGTTTGGTACCAGTTTGCCTTCTTTCATGAATTTGATGGCATTTGTGTGTACTGAATGCTTACCTTGCTCACATACATAGCATTTCTCCCAGTATGACTTCTTTCACAAATTTTATGATAACTATGTGTACTGAAAGATTTCCCACATTGCTAAGATACATAAGGTATCTCTCTAGTGTGAATTCTTTGATGCAGTTTATAAGGACTGTGTTTAGTAAATACTTTCTCACATTGTTTATGTACATGGTATTTATCACCAGTGTGCTTTCTTCTATGTCTATGAAATGAGGATTTACTAACAAATCTTTTTCCACATTGCTTACATACATAGGGTTTCTCACCTGTGTGGGTTCTTTCATGTATTCAACAATATTTGGGTGTAATGGATGTTTAACCACATTGCTAAGGTTTCTCCTCCGTGTGACTTTTTCGTGCATGTTATAATAACTTTGTGCAGTGAATGCTTTTCCATATGGCTTGCACATGCAAGTTTTCTCCTTAGTCTGATTTCTTTCATGTACTTGACAGTAATTCTGTGTAGTGAATGCTTTCTCACATTGCTTCCATGCATAGGGTTTCTCCCCAGTGTGAGTACTTTAGCACATATTGTCTTACTGTTTACGTGGTGTCATCTTGTGTCAGTACCCAGAACTCAGATAGTGGTCATATGGAAGCAGATGACACCATACAAACCAGGTATGTTGACTTATAAAGTTGAACAAAATAACACACAGAAAGGAGATAGTTGACGGGAAGTGTTTATTAGACGTATAAGAAAAAAGAAATCTCCCAGTGGGTAGTCAGGAGGGGTCCCCGAAATTGGGGTGCCAGGGTGGGTTCTTTGTCCCTGGTCAGCTCTTATGTTATCTTTATGGGTTTAAACTAGCTAATTAAACTAGAATTTCTGATGTGGAGTTCAAAAAAACTGGTTATAAGGTGTTTCTAAATTCCTGAAATCCTGAATCCCAGCTTGGATATAGGGGTTGTTTAGCCTGTGTATCTCATTCACTTAAGGAACTGTTTTCTGGGTGAGAGTCTTAACTCCTCTTATTTTCTTGTTTGCTTTTGTATTTCTGAGCCTAATAATCTATACAGGTTAGGTTAACTCTTAACCCAAGGTATGTGTTGTTTTCTTTGTAAGACTGAGTAATCAACTCCATTTTAGGGCCTGTCCCTTATTAGCTGCCTACTTATAAGCTAAATAGCTAAACTGTCTCTTACAGTAAGAGTGCTCATCATGGGATGTCAACACCATCCCAGAGTTGTTCTAAATCCAGACTAGTTTCTCCCTTTATTACACTGGGAAAATAAGTTGTGCTACAAGAACTAGGTGTTGAGTGACTGGTTCTCACTCACAGAAAGTCCAGGAGAAATGCTGTTAGGGAATATTTCAGTTGTAAAAATAGTTATCAGCAAACAGTACAGGGACCTTCTGTGTGCCAAAGATTGTATTTAGAGCTTCTGTCACTCAGGATTTAATTTTTCCTGTGGCCAAAGCCAACACTAAAACAAATAAATTGATGTATAGGAAAGACATAAGGAAGCTGAAGGAATTAAAGCATTAGGTTTTTTGAGATTCATCCTAGTTGTTCCAAGTAGCAAATGTTCACTTATTTTCACAGCTCAGTGACGTTCCATAAAACAAGTATGCTTGGACTTATTTATTTTTTCTATATAGAATAACAAGTGGTTTATTTCCATTTTTTTCCTATGTGCCACTATAATTGTTTTTATATATGTTTCCTAGTGCTTATTTACACTTAAGAATGAAATTGCTGGGTAAAACAGCCTGTGTATATATATATTAAAATTTATTATTTGTATGAAAAGTTTTTTCCAAAGTGGTTGTATCAATTTGTACTACCAACAACAGTGTTTAAAATTTCCTAATATTCCATCTCTTACCAAAATTTAGTATTACCAAACTTGAAAATTTAAGTCATTATGGCTGGTAGTTTAATTTACATCTTTTGGATTACTAATATGTTTGGTCATTTTTTATTGGTTATTTTTGTTTTTTCTTCTGTGAAATATCTGATCATGTCTTTTGCTCATTTTTTTTATACTGAGTTGACTACAGATTTATTAATTTTTTGTAGGATTTCTTTGTATATACTGGATTGAAATTCTATCAGTTATGTGCATGGAACATATCTTTTCTCAAATGCTTGTTTTTTTTTTTAACTGTCTTTTTGATATCCTATAATAAAACTGCATTTTAACATTTAAAGTATCAAATACATAATACTTTTACTTTATGGCTTGTTTTTTGGAGGTACCTTATTTGATAAGTTTCTTCCTATATTAAGAACATAAATAATTTTTATATTTTCTGTTAACATTGTAAATTTTGCTTTTAAATTTAAGTGTTTAGCTGGGGGTATAGCTCAGTGGCACAGTGCCTGCCTGGCAAGTGCAAGGTCACGCGTTCAATTCCCAGTATCAAAAAGAAATTCTCCCTTTAAATTTAAGTATTTAGTCTGTAAGAATTTATTTTTGTATACAGTAATCTTAATTTGTAGAAAACTCTAAAAGCTATTAGAGATAGTTAATGAATTCAGCAAAATAGCAGTTTGCAAAGTAAAAATATAAAAATCAATTGTATTTCTATACACTAACAATGAAGCTGAAAAGGAAATTATAAAATAATTCCACTCACAATAGAATCAAAAAGAACAAAATACTTAAGAACTAACCAA
>NW_004955435.1:14839355-14852150 GCF_000276665.1 Chinchilla lanigera | reverse complement strand
GAGATGAAAGAATTATACAATGAAAATGAAAAAGCATTTTTGAAAGAAATGAAAAAAAGACATAAATGAATGGAAATAAATCCATTTTTAATGATTGAAAAACAATTTTTTTTTACTTCCTGTCTTAGTCTGTTTTATGTTATTCATAATAAAATACCAGAGACTGAGTAAGATATCAAGAAAAGAAGCTTATTTTGGCTTATAGCGCTGGAAGACCACGGTCAAGAGGCTGCACCTGGTGATGCCATCTTGCTTTGTCTCCATGCTTGAGAGGCTTCTTCCGTCTGTGCTACTTCCCAGGGTTTGGTCATCTCAGAGAATCCAGCACAGTGCACCTGGTCACTAGATCCTGAGCCTAATGGGTGACACTTCCTGGTTTTTCTTTTCCCGCTAGGCCAGTACCTCTTTCTGTTGTCCATACGTCTGTAAATGGCTCCAACATTTTCCCGGTCACTGAAGATCTCACAATAGTTTTTGGACTTCCTCTGCTCTCTACAACTAATTAGTCACTGAGATCTACCATGTTTTCTCATTGGCTCTGTAGCTTTCTCCTCCTCAGGACCCTCCACTGTACTTCCTGTCATCACTGGTCTCAGAGGGTATCAGTGTGCGTTTGCCATGGAGCTCTCCTTTTTTTATTATGTCTGCTTTGTAAATGGCCTCTATTTCCTGTGAGTAGGGGTGGAGTTTAATGATACCTCATTGTCTCATAAAGAGAGTCCTTTACCTGTTACCTGTTAGGGAAACTCCGTAATCTTGCCTCAACTTACCTTTGTGGCCTTGTCTCTTCTCCTTTTAGCCCATCAAATTTTTTTTCTATTCTCCATGCTCAGTCTCATCTCTGCCCTCTTACCAAGGCTATACTCTCTTTTTTATCTGTGTCCATCTCCCATTACCACCTTTAAAGACTTAGCTCAAGGCTTTCTACTATGATGCATTTTCTGATCTTACCAGCTGGAAGTGACCACCTTCCTTATTTTGATTTCTGTGACATTGTTTATACCATTCAGATACTTACTGCTCCTTTTGATAGAGCATTTGAACGGATGAAGTGTGGAATTTGTGAAAAGGGCCATATAGATGGAGATTCAAGGGGGCTGGGGATTTAGCTCAGTGGTACAAGCATCTGCCTGGCAAGCACAAGGTCCTGAGTTTGATCCCCGGTACCACAAAAAACAAACAAACAAACAAACCAGATGGAGATTCAAGTCATTTTTACATTAAGGCTCAAATTCTTCCCATTACCTCTCAGATGTGGCAAATTGGAAAGTTTCCTTAATTTTAACTTCCTAATCTGTAAAGATGAGGTACAAATTCCTACTTTGCAGGGAAGTTTTAAGTATTTAACACAATATTTTTAAAGAATCAAGTATATAATAAATACTCCACAAGTGATAATTTTAATTGTAGAATATTTGTGCATATGTCTTTTCTCCTTTAGGACTGAGTGTTCCTTGAGAATACCAGTAAAATTATTGTTGATTTCCACATTGTACCTAAAATTTATGTTTTGTGCAAAATAATCCTTGAACATTAATGGGACGCTAAATGAATAACTGTTGGAAGTGTTTTAAACACAATAAAACAGGGCATTTTGGGGGTGAAGAGATTTTCTGCTATCTTTTATTTTCAGCTGGCAGAAGGATATTTAGACACGTTACCTGCATTAGCGCAAGTCTACTCAGAATTGCAGGATTATTTCATTTGAGTCTTTGTAGTTTAAGAAAGGCGCTATAAAGCTCAGAGTGGTAAGAGTGAGGCACCAAGGCCCTGTTTACACCAGGTGTTCCTGTAGGAAGTCAGTGGTTTCTTTCATTTTGACCCTAGCCCTCTCAGATCACCACTGACCCCTCCTGTATCTCTTCTGCCTTCCTTGCCCTTGATAGGTGAATAAAAGAGCAGTTGGAGTATAGTGTGTGAAGGTCTTCACTGGTGCCTGTGGGTCCTGGACTCAGTCCTACATCTGATACATTTTGAGTCCCCAATCTGTAGAACGACACTGAGGTTCTAAACTTACTCCTGGATCTTAAGGTTTTTGTATGAGTTCAAGGAAGTTCATAATTGTTTGAGTTAATTCCAAAATGAAGCTGGTTCCTTTGAAAGATTCCCAAGCTTGTTGTGAGCTTCTAGAAAGCACACATAAATTTATTAATGTTCTTCTGTTCTAGCCTCTCTTTTAATGGTAATAGTAGAACCCTAGGCTGTGATTCCAAGGCAAGGCTGCCCACAGCCCTCAAAGGATTTCCAGGACTACAACAGTGGTGGGACAGGGGGAAGAGTGAAGGGCACCACCTTTAACTTAAGACTGAGGTAATGAATAAGAAAACATGCTGGACTTGGAAGTCAGGAAGTACGGAGTGTGAGCTCAATCACTAATATGCTGATAAAAGTGGAAAAGACGGAAGGGAAAAGGGAAAGAAATGCAAGGTAATTGCAGTATTAGTGTCTCAGTTCACTGAAAAGGAAGGTTAATGTTAATATCGACTGGAGAAATTTTAATGCCATATCTTAAACTCTGAATAACTACTTTAAAGGTACCAATATGCAATATATTAACTATTGTTATTCTCCTATTATTTTGTTATAAAATTTTGTTTTACTGTTTTCTATAAAATAAAATAAATATGCTGACAGCCTTGGGGAAATCTCTTAAATATACTGGTAACCACATTAAATCTAAATTGGCTAAATATTCTAGTTAGAATGGCAAAGTATTTTTTTGTTTTGGAAAACACTTATGCCAATGCTGCTTATAAAAGACACAATACAAAGATACAAAGCAAATTTGAAATAAAAGTATAGGAAAATATATCATGCAAACTTTAAAATAGGAAGCATCTCTAGGGATAAAGAGCAATATTTTATGATAATAAGAGGTCAGTCCAACAGGCAGATATCAGAATTCTAAATCTCTATGTATTCAGTAAATAGCTTCAAAATATAGAATGCAACAAATGACAGAATTAGGAGGAGAAATAAGTAAATTCAGAATCATAAACTTTAAAGTACATCTCGTAGTAAAAGAATAAAGCAACTATTAATATGTGTCTGAGCTTGAGCACGTTATTAATAAACTTGGCCAAACTGTCATACATGTGACATATACAGAGTTGCACAACTGCGTTCCTTTCAAGTGCACATGAAAGAGAGAAGAGGGAAGGGGCTTTTGCTTCCAGAGAGCTTGTATCACTTAAAGTGCATACAGTGCAGAAATATTTTAATGAAGGGAATCTGGAGGGTGTGTACAAAAGAAAGCTGACAGTGTTCATTTACATATGAGAGATCAGATAGAAGATATTTAAAGTTATCCTTCTGGTAAAAGATGAGTCATCAATTGAAAGGAAGAGAAGAGGTGCAGCTTCCGTCCTCTGTAATCTTGAAGTCAGATGCTACAGTTCACAGTGAACATCACAGGAGGGCATCTACATCAAACCACTCATTAACACTCATTCATTGATTGAACAATTATCTCATAAACGCCTACACTGTGTCGTGTTGGTGCCTGGCAAAGAAGACACAGAGCTCACCAGGACTTGTGCAGATGGTAAAAACAAAGAAAATTATGTTCTGGTGAGTTAAGAGTTAAAAAAAAAAACAAACCCAAGTTAGCCCAGAGTAAAGAAATCCAGCTTGAGGAATGGGTAGTCCTATATCTAGATGTAAGGATTCTGAAAGAAATCTTCAAAGAGAGAATCAAGGAAACATTTCTGGGGAGGATGGATTTTATTAGCACTGAAGTATAGTAAAGACAATGGAGAAATAGGAGGGTTAGGGAAGCTCGGTGAAGTAATGCAAAAATTCACCATTAAAAATAATAAAATAGGGGACTGGGGATTTAGCTCAGTGGCAAAAGCGTCTGCCTGGCAAGAGCAAGGTCGTGAGTTCAGTTCCCGGTACAGGAGAAAAACAAAACAAAACAAAACGACAACAACAAAAAATACTTCTGATGTGCTGACGAGATGGAAAGGTATCTGAGGAAGTGTACAAAAGTATGTTCTGTTATGTACAATATACTCCCAACGGCCCTCGCTGACAGCCAAACAAACCCCAGAATCCTAGCCATCTAACTGACTACTAGCTGACCACAGATACAAAAGTAAGCTCAGCCAAGACCAGAGTCCCAGTTCATCTCAGTCCAAAATAAATTGTTGTGGTTTCTTTCTAAATTTAAATTTTTGTGGGCTGGGGACATATCTCAATGGCACAGTGCCTGTCTGGCAAATGTAAGGTCCTGAGCTTGATTCCTGGTACCCACACCACAAAAAAAAAAAATTAAATTTTTGTTGGCTGGGTGTGGTGGTGCACATCTGTAATCCCAGAACTTGAGAGGCTGAGGCAGGAGGATTGCTGTGAGTTCAAACCAGCCTGGCTACAAGATAAGTTCAAGGCCAGCCTAAACTGCACAGTGAGACCCTGTCTCAAAAAGACAATAAATAAATAAATAAATAAATAAATAAATAAATTTGAATTTTTTAAAAGTATGTTTTTAAAACACAAAATTTACCCTTTATGTCATTCTGAAGTGTATAGTTCAGAAGTGTTAGCTATAACTACATTGTTGTGCAACAGAGCTTTAAAACTTTCTCATTTTGAAAAACTGAAATTCTACACCTATTTAAAACAATACCTCATCCCTCATAAACACCATTCAGCTTTCTATTTTCATGATTTTGACTGGATATCTCATAAAGTGGAATCACTATTTGTCCTTTTGTGACTGGCTTACTTAATTTAGGATAATGCCCTGAAGTTTTATGAACATTGGGGCCATGTGACATTGTAGCTATTTTAAGGCATTCTATTTTGTGATGGTTTGTTAATTGCAAAACTTAACTAATACAAGCCAGGCTTTGTAGCACACACTTGTAATCACAGTGTTCTGAGAAGCTGAGGCAAGAGGACCCCAAGTTCAAGTCTTGGGCAACTTAGGTACTTAGGGAGTCCCTGTCTCAATATTAAAAAAAAAGAAAAGAGAAAGAAAAAAAGGGTTAGGGATGATCCCAGTGAAAGGCTTTAGGTTCAATCACCAGTATTAGAAAAAAAAGAATTAATACAAAAAGGGTTAGTAACTAAGTCTTCAAAATCGAATGTATATTTCACACTGATAATGCATCGCAGCTTAGACTAGCCACATAGCAAGTGCTTAGTAGTCATCCGTGACTAGTGGCTACCATATTGGACAGCTCCGATCTAGAGAGACCAGCATAGAGGTAAAACCTGTCTTCCATTTTTAAAGCTCTCTCTAGGTTTGCTTTCCTTGATTGTATTTTGGATATAAATCCTCTGTTTCTTTAGTGGGATGCTGTAGGGAGTGTATCTATCTGTGACATAGGCTTCTGTGGGAGGGTG
This sequence comes from Chinchilla lanigera, assembly GCF_000276665.1. Taxonomy (NCBI): domain Eukaryota; kingdom Metazoa; phylum Chordata; class Mammalia; order Rodentia; family Chinchillidae; genus Chinchilla; species Chinchilla lanigera. Next base: position 14,846,801 of record NW_004955435.1, on the reverse strand, counting down.
CGAGTCTTCACACTATGCAGTGTTACGGTTATAAAAATCCGGAGAAAAGTTGTATGTGTTTTTTTTCTTGACTTTTTTGCCATTACAAATTACATAACTAATTTCATTTTCCATTTCTCTTTGGCCACAGAAATGCAGAGCCAAATTTGCAGCCTACAGATAACTTTCCCAAAATGAGTTTAGTTTATTAGCATCTTGTAAAATGCTGGTGTTACACAGAAGGTAGGTTGTGAAATGTGCTGCAGCCGATAGAACAGCCACATGTCACCTCCAAATGATTACGAGCAACTTTTTATGAAGTGGTGAAGTCAGGAATTATAGACAAACAAGAGTGGAGCAATGGAAAGAATAATGAGCTGTATTGAAAGACCTAAGGCTTGGTTTATTTACCTGGCTTTTCTGGAGATGGTGGTGGTGGTTCCAGACTCTACCCCTGCCCAGGCAGTGGTGGCCAAAGACTGAAGGAATGGAACCCTGACAGCAGCTCTAGAGGCTGGCCTTAGGTATCCTCAGCACCGGTACAGTAGTAACGCCCGCGAGGGTCTCTACTTTTCCGGTGAGTCTCCTAGGGCAGGTCTAATCTCCTTGCAGTCTCAAGCCACCACAGGAATGTAGGCGCCCTTACAGGTTTTTGAAAAACTGAAAGAGGGCGACAGCTTGTAATTATGGATCACCTACCCAGTGGGCAGATCAAGGGCAGGGGTAGCTACCAGAATTGTGAATGGCAGGAGGCATTGATCATGGACATCTCCAAGATGCCAAGTATTAGCTGTCAGCCAGCGACTTCCAGAGAGCACTCTCCTTCCAGCGACAGGGCTGCTCCAGCGTGTCACATCACATGCCATCCTGTGCTGGCAAACCCTCAGCTTACAGCCTCCCCACCACCCCAAGTGGAGATGTGGTCCCTTCACTCAAAGCTCCCCCTACCAAACTTTCCTTGGAGGCAGTGGGAGGCTGGCGCTGGAGGGTATGCAACTTGGGGACAATCTGAGTGGGGGTCCAGTACTACAGTGGATGAGAAGCCACAGGTGGCTGTTGCATGTCATGCCAGGGAACCTCCCTCTTCGGATCACTGTGTGCAGGCTGTGGGCCTTGCCCTGCCCACCTGGGGGATGCTCAGGTGATCTCTGCTCCAGGGACATACCCTCCTCTCCTCGAGGCCTTTCAGGCCTGAGCAGAAGGTGAGGGGTGGGGAAGGGCCTGGGGGCCACCATGAGGAGACCAGCTAGACAGGGGCACATGATACCGTGAGGATTCTGAAGAAAGTGTACAGAAGTCAGAGCAGGCCCTAAAACTTGGCTGCCACAGGACCAGCTGCATTGATTTCCCTTCCATATTAAGATTCAGCCAGAATGAGCGACAGCCTCCAGTTGCCACTTGGCCAAAGGGCTGCAGAGTGAGTGCTGAGATCTTGGACATCGGAATCAGCCAGCTTTGAAGTGCGTTTTTCCTTTTTCAAGATATTTGACTTTAGGTAAATCTTTTAGCCTTTATCCTGCCGGTTTCTTCCTGTGTAAAGTGACTATATAATGTCCACGATTACCACATGGATTTGCAAAAAGGTTTAATAAATTGATGCTTTTAAGTATTGTGTAGGATCTTCGGAGTCCTGCTCAGAGGACAGCTTAGAGCACAGCACAGGTGTTAGGCAAGTACAGCAGGAAGTAGGAAGTTGGAGAGAAGACCTGGGGGAGCACTGAGGATGACTTCACCTGGACCTCTTTCCTTGACCAGCCAGAGCAATAAAACAAGGAAGAATTAGTGGATAGAGATTCTCTTTTTTTGCCGGGGAGGGTTTCGGTACCTGGAATCGAACTCACGACCTTGCGCTTGCCAGGCAGGTGCTGTGCCGCTGAGCTAAATCCCCAGCCCCGGTGAATAGAGATTCTCAAAATGTAGATAATCAGGACACTCAGATCCCAGAGAAATCTAGGAAAACCTAGAGGCTCAATACACTCTAATGGCTGTAAAAAATATATGCAAAGTATGTCAAATCCACAAGAAATTAAGTTCACATTCTCTTTTTGTCAGTAGCTCACAGAATGGCTGGGCTAGCACCTTGTGTAAATTATGAGTTCTTTTTTGCTGATCCTTCAGGAACATTCAACATGTGATGGAATGTCTGATCAGCAGCTCTGGACCCCTTCACCTATTACATCAATGAAACTCGAATGCATTTGAAGATTAAAGGAGACATTAAAATTGTCATTTTTCAAATATTTAATTTTTACCATAAAATACTTTATTGTACTAATGAGCTTATAAGATAGTTCTACTAGAACTGTTTTCAATTTTTTTCCAGATGAAAAATATTGATATAGTAAATAAAAATTCTATTTGTTCTTGATACATAGTTGAGAGCTTCAGTTTCATAGCCATATTTCTAATACTGTATCACTGGGGTTTTTCAGAAGTCTAAGAGATTTTTTAAAACAGTTTTTCATAGTATTGCTTACAGTCTTCTTCAAAGTTACTCTTCATGGTTAATCAATTGAAAAATGTTGCTATATTCTAGTTTCTAGGGCTTTCATAGAAAAAATTAAAGGAACCCGACCTCTGCCATCGTGATCAGAGACCCCTCTAAACTAGACATGAGTTTTTTTGCATAACTAATAGGGATACCTAGACTGGTTAATGATAAGAAGCAGGACAGAGCTGACTCCTTAGAGTTCCAGCCTGATTTGTGACACTCATTGTTGCTGAGTTCATGGTGTATTAAATGTATTTGTTTCCCAAGTGCTGAACTGAAAAACACCTCATCATACTGGTGGCTCTTAGGCTAATGTTATTTATGATGGTAAACTTTTAGGCACAAGCATTTTGCTTTCCCTTACTTGTTTTCTAGCTACTTGTGATAAGATGTGCATGCTAATACAGTATGAGACAAATAACATTGTTATGTGTATGTTATGTATGTGTTACACCACTTAGAGATGCTCAGACACTGTGTGGTCCAATTAAAGGATGACAAGTTTAAATAAAAGTTTCTTCATGTCACTTAGTGATGTCATCATGATTGTTGTGCTGAAAAGTGATCTTTGGTTTTCTCAGTGAAGCTTTATAATAGTTATCTGTTAACATTCTGTACAGATTCAACTTCTAAGACAACATGGCAAGGAAATAAGAGTTTCTTGGTCATACTATATGTTTCAAGGTGGTTGATATTTAGATAAGATAACTGATCTCCTGTGTTCAACAACTGATATTTGGAGACCAAAGCTATAATGGTAACTGGGCTAAGAAGACAGCCAATATTTTGGCCCTGGCACTCCAAGGCCCACAAGTACCCAGGACATGAAGGGACATTTTTCAACAGGATCCTACAACTGTGGTGAGACCCCCAACCTCCTGAATAGTGAGATTGTTGAACCACAAAGGAAAAGAGTCAAGCAATGTATGGTGTGCTGAAAGGTAGGTCACCAGCCATGCTTCCAGAGAAAGCCACATGGTCAAGCAAGACCATGACCTATCCTGGCAGCTGACACTGATGGAAGAGCTGAGAGGTTCTGCACATGGTTCTATAACTAATGCCTGGGCCAGGGATATAGCTCAGTGGCATAACCACTTGCCTGGCAAGTGCAAGGTCCTGAGTTCAATTCCCAGTACCAAAAATAAATGAATAAAAAAAAAAACAAAAAAACCCTGCAGTTCTGCTGGAAGTAGACACCAAGATCCATGCAGTACAACAAGTGTCTTGGGACCCCTGGCAGAGTTCATGGCACTCAGGCAAGTCTAACCTCCTATCTTGGATTTTTCTTTTTGTACTGCCTGTCCTCCTCTTTCTACTCATTTATTGTTGCCATGCCTAATCAATCTGTTTCAAAGATTTCTCACGAAGAGGACTGCAGCCATTTTACAGACAGTTGTCAAAGACCACATGAATTGGCTGTTCTACTTAAGTCCACCTAAAACCTCAACAATCCCTTTGCTAATCGCAGGAAATAGTTAAGGAAGAAATACACTGTTCACTTCCTTATCTTACCACAGAGTCTGGAACGAAGGAATCCCACTGATCACCCTGATCAGTGACCCCTCTAAACTGACCCTCCCAGTACAGCTGCACCTAGTGCCTCCTAACATTATCAGTCCTGCTACTAATAGTAGCCACTATGTGCATCTGTGCCCTAATTTCCCCTTCTTACAAACATATCACTCATATCGAATTAGGTCCTACCCAAATGACCTCATTTTATCTCAATTACCTTCTTAAAGGCCCTAATACAGTTAGAAACAATGGAGTTAAGGTCTTTACTCCCTTCTCACTCCATTTTTATATAGCACCCTGGGGCCATTCCTCCTTCCATTGGCCTAAGAGAGGTAGAAAATTAAGTAACAATAACTCAGGAAATCTCTGATGCTCTAGGCAAGAGCATATGCTGAGTTGGATCTCATAATCTTCAGTCACCTTCACTCTTCTTAAGCCTCATTAAGGGTGCATAAATATATAGTATGTCATGCATGTAATTAAGGTCAGAGTGAATTCTGGACAAGCATGCATGTTGGGAGCCCGTGAGATAACAGCACCTGTCAACCATTCCTGTCAGTCATACCTAGAAATTCTGTGGTGGTACCTGGGCTGAAGGGAATGTTCTTTAAACTGTGAAAACCTGATTTATCTGCAGACTCTATGCTATGTTCTTTGTGCAGTGCTTTTGCCATCTTGTCACCCCAACACCACTTTTCTGTCTGTGCCATATCTTTTGTTGACATAGACTTATTGTAAGTTTTAGGTCTCTCATATTGTACCCTGCCCAACTTGAAGAGAAAAACTCCAGTAGACAACCAGTATGTTCAAACAAAAAGCCCCTCACTCAGCTTGAGAGAGTAAAGTAAATCTGTTTATCAGGATGGTTCCTAAGCCCAGTTCTCAGGCTTACAGGAAACCTATAGAATGAGTTTATAGAATGCCATGCTATAAATCAGCAACACGCCGATGTCCTCCTGCACCAGACCCACCAATCATCCCTGAGAAACTTAAAATTTTCCACCTTCTTCAATGGAATGTCTCCCTCCTATATCTAAAATAGGCTATAAAGTAGGCCCCTTTCCTTTGTTTGGGGCCAGTGGCTTTTTTGCCCTTAGCCAAGTTGCACCCAGCCTGAAATAAAGATATCCCTGTTTGCTTCAATCCTGCCTGTCCTGGTGGTCTCAGTTGTACTTGGGGTCTAGCCTGACAGTAAGCACAATAAGTGATCTTCAATAAATGTAGCTGCTTTTCACTTGCCTTTTGGATTGTGTGCTTGCACTTCTTTGCTTCTGGTACACAAGAGCCTGGCTTATACCCATCACCCAGTAACTGCCCTATCTCTAAATATAGTTTCACATCCTCTGCTAGTGAGTGCTAACATTTCAATACATGAGTTTTGGAAAGACACAATTCATTCCAAAACCATTTTGTAGACTGGAAAAGTTATAACGGAGAGATTTAATTGAAAAATTTTTTTTTCACAGAAGCCCAGAACAAATTCTGTTTCTCTGTTTCTGTTGAGACTATCTGAAGAATATGTCCACTTCTAATTTTTAAACTATGTTTAACTCTTTCAACTCAAATATTTTCACAGGTGCCTTTTAAAAGGCATCTATCCAAAGCACTTTTCTTCAACAAATAAGTTTACAAGACAAAACTTGTCAAGTAAATTATCTCTATTTATGACTTTTGGGAATTTAGAAAATGCAATATGTTAGACCTCTTTGGCTTCTTTCCAAAGCACTATGGCAATAAATGTATTCAATTAAAAATAGTAGTTGAAAAAATAGTAGCTCCATCAAAAGATTCTTCCCACTAATTGAAATAGTCTAAAGTATAATGACAGAATTGCAGCACTGTATATTCTACAGTGACACTGTGATTTTAAATTTAATTTAATACTGCTTTCAAATTCTCATTATTTGCAATATTAATAGTAACTTACTAAAATTAAAATATTTTCAGCTTCATTTTTTCATAACCTCAGTGAAAAGTGTATAGCTGGATTTGAATACAGTGCAATCAAAATTTAGAAGAATTGATTGATTAAAAAGTAATTGTACTGGGGATATAGCTCAGTGGCACAGCAGCTGCCTGGAAAGCATGAAGTCGTGAGTTTGATTTCCGGTACCAAAAAAAGTAATTGTCCAATGAACTAAACATTTTAAAAATCCAAATGATAATAGGTGGCACAGACAAGAATCTTATAGTGCTATGCAGATATATGTTTTCTTGCTCTCAGCACCAGTGTTATTCAAAACATTTTAAATTAGTAAGTTTTATTTTGAATGATGAATTATTAGTTTGAGGGGACACTTTAATGAGTGAATTGTTATCTACTACAATAGCCAGAACATTTGTGCTCTACAGGTTTGTTCATTTAGAAAATATTATTTAGCCTGGGAGTGTTGGTCAGTGATAGAGTGGTTGCCTAGGGTGCACAATTATTATAGATAGGCAGGTTATTTAGAAATATTGTAGACAGTTGGACAGAGGTAAGCAGTGCAGAAGACAACTGTGGCTGCAGGCACATTCATTGAAGGTCAGGCCTCAGGATAGAGAAATGAATACACCCACATATTTCTCTTAAGGATGAATAGCAGTAATTCATATTCTAAATAGACATCAATCGCCTTGGGTGGGGGACCAAAACCTCCCTATCCTCCCCAGCCCTTCCGGGGAAAGAACTTGTTCTGGGGATGTACACTGTACACTTGTTAGGTGACTTACTTTCCCACTTGATCCCCTTTTAATCAATATTGCCTAAGTGATTATACTCATAATCTTATTGGTTAACTATATAAATTTTGTCCCACCTTATACCCACCTTGTGATTTTCCACTAGATCAATATTAAGCTGAAAATATTTTAATTTTAGTAAGTTAAAATGTTGAAAATATTTTAATCTTAGTAAGTTACTATTAATGTTGCAATATTGATCCAGTGGAAAATCACAAGGTGGGTATAAGGTGGGACACTATAATATTGATCTAAGCACTATACTTGTAATCTTATTTGTTGATTAGTTCTGTCCCACCTTATACCTGCCTCACCTCGTGACCTTGTTCTATAAAATTCTCTGGAGAAGCAAGGTCCCTGGGTCCACCCACTTGAAATCCCTTTCTGTCTCTCTTAGACAGAAGCTATCTTTCTTTCAATAAATAGTTTTTACTTTTAACATTTATTGTTCCTAGATTTCATTCCTAAATTTTAGAGAACAGAACTTGGCATATCAGACATCTAGCAGGTTGGGAGTTATATTTGATGGGTTTCTGCCCATATAAATTTCTGCCAAGTCATCATGGTGGTGATCCAATATGGCGTGGCCCAGAGATGACCATGTGTCTCTCCCAGACCAACTTCCACCCGCCCATTACAACTTCCTGTTTCCTTTAGCACGGGCATGCAGCAACAAATCAGTGTCCGACAGGTCACTTAAACTCCACCCCCAACATAACCCAATATATTCTTCTTTCTCA
>NW_004955435.1:14827931-14838435 GCF_000276665.1 Chinchilla lanigera | reverse complement strand
AACTCACGACCTTGCGCTTGCCAGGCAGGCACTTTTGCCGCTGAGCTAAATCCCCAGCCCCCAGTGTGTGCAATATTTGAACACATCAATATTTGCATTCATCATATCACCAGAAAAATAATTTTCAATGCTGAACTTTTAAACTGAATCCACAATGACATTTATAATGAGATGAGATGTTTTGTTTTTGACAATACAGAACATCAAAAAAAAAAAAAAAACTTTAATGGGCCAAGGATGTAACTCATCAGTATAACACCTGCCTGGCAAGCATGAGGCCCTGGGTTTGATTCCCAGTATCAAAAACAAAAAAATGAAACTTTACTTTGATTTCATGAAGTGGGTGGGGAAAACCCAAACATGCAAACTTAGAATGAATTTATCTGATTTTCTGTTTGACGCATCTGATGACACTGATATTAATTGCTATTATTAAAATTCTTGTAAAGTTGTTCTGCAACTAGAGCTCCACATTCTATGCAGATACACCTGCATATAAACAACTTGGAATAGAAAAGAAAAAGGAATTAATTGAAACATCACTCATTTGAGCTACCTAAATAAAAATTTCTGCTTTACTGGTTATCTTAGTCCATCCTAGCTGCTATAACAAAATATCATAAATTGGGTAACCTGTAGACAATGGAAATGTATTTCTCATAATTAGGAAGTCTGGGAGTGGGCAGATTTGGTGTCTGGTGAGGGTGCCCTTTCTGTTCGTAGATGGCATCTTCTCACCTGGAAGAAGGGGTTGGCTGGCTCCCTGGAGTTTCTTCTGTAAGAACACTGATCTCAATCACCTCCCAAAGCTCTCACTTCCCTCTATGAGTACACTATGGATTAGGATTTCAATGAATTTGAGGCAAACACTAACATGCAGCACCTAGTCATGTAAATGGACAAAGAAACAAAACCAAAGACCTATGGCAACTATCTTCCTGAAATCATCATCTTTAAGCAGAATTCTCTTAAAATTACCAGTCATGCTTCATCTAATGATGGGGATAACTTGTAAGAAATGCATCCTTGGGCAATTTTACTGTGCAAACATCAGACTGTATTTATAGAAACCTAGATAGTTTAGCCTACTATACATCTATGCTATATGGCATAGCCTACTGCTTCTAGGCTACAAACCTGTACAGCATGTTACTGTACTGAATACCACAGGTAAGTGTAGCACGATGATATTTGTGTATCTCCACATTGAAAAGTTATAGTAACAGATAAAAATGGGCACATCTGTATAGGGCAATTACATAAATACAGCTGGCAGAACTGGGCATTTCTATGAATCAATAAGTGGTGAGTGAATGTGAAGGACTTACTATCTTACTGTAGACTATAAATTCTGTACACTTAAGCTACACTAAATCTATGAGCAATATATTTCTTTCTTTAATAAGAAATTAACCTTAGCTTATTCTTTCTTTTCTTTTCTTTTCTCTTCTTTTTTTTTCTTTTTCAGAGCACCACTCTGTAGTCCAGGCTGGCTTTGAATTCTCTCTGTAGCCCAGGCTGGCCTTGAACCCTCAGTGATCCTCCTGCCTCAGGCTCCCAAGTGCTGGTTTTTGGTTTTTGGTTTTCTTTCGGTACCAGGAATCGAACTCATGACCTTGCACTTGCCAGGCAGGCGCTGTGCCGCTGAGCTAAATCCCCAGCGCCCCCAAGTGCTGGGATTACAAGTGTACACCATCATTCCCAGTTTATTGTTAGTTTTTACTTTTATAAACTTTTAAAATTTTTTTAAACTTTGACTTTCTTGGTAATAATACTTTGGCTAAAACACAAACACACTATGCAGATGTACAGAATATTTTCTTTATGTTAGTATAAATCTTTTTTATTTAAGTCATTTTTAATTTCTAAAATTTTTGTTTTAAACCAAAGCACAAACATACACATTAGGCTTATCTAGTATCAAGATACTTAAGGTCACTGTCTTTCACCTCCACATTCCATCCTACTGGTAGATCCTCTGGTCAGCAACTCACAAGGACTGACCACTTTCTGTGATGACAAGACTCTTCTGATTCACTCCTGGAGAACCTGTCTGAGACTTTTGGGCAGGTGTCACCCTTTTCAGAAATATGCTCATGGGATTTGGTTACAGTATTTCTTTGTTTCATCCGAAATTTGCTTGTAAGCAGAAAATGCATCATGATCATTTTTCTCTATTAATGCAAAATCTTTTCAGTATTGGAGCCCATGTTTTCATGAGCGATGAGACGTGAATTCTAGTACTGTGTCTACCCATAACTACTCATGTGACAATGAACAAAGAAGTTTCTTTGTGTCTGTTCCCTGGATTCCCTTTGAAACTAATTTTTTCCTGATCCTCTAATTTGAAAGAGCCTCTGTGTCAAAGACCTAAGAAGGAAACAGTAGAACATAATGGTCATGGGCTGAGGCTTTGGAGCTGGAAAATTTAAGTTTGCATTTTACTTCTGCTACTTACCAGCTCTATCACTTTGAGCACATTACCTAAAGCCTTTGTTCTTCCATGTCCTTTCATGTAAAATGGGCCAAACATTGATACCTTAGTTTCTGTAGTGAAAGCTAAATGAGATGTATGAAAATTACTTAGAACAGAACCTGGCTTTCTATTTGCATTCAGTGAGTAGCTAAGTTAGGCAGTCAGACAGGGCTAGGCCCTTGAGGGAGTCAATACAAAAGATAAAAACACATTACAGCTGTGGCCAAGGTGCATCTTTTGGAGGCTGAGCCTCAAGATAAAGAGGAATGACTAGGCCTACATGCCTCCCTAAAGGACAAGATAAGTGATCACACCTAATTGAATAAAGCCTAGATAGACACCAGTCACCTTGGTGGGTGACAAAGACCCCCAGACCCATCCTTTCCTAAAATGTTCTTTGTTCTTTCCATTATATTTGCTATGTGATTTATGTTACCTAAATGGCTATACTTATAATCTTATTGGTTGATTACAGTTTTGTCCCACCTTGTACCCATCTTATGATTTTGCTCTATAAGAATTTCTCTGGAAATAGTGGTCCACAGCAACCCACTCAGGCTCCCTCTTGTCTCTCTCAAGCAGGACCTGGCTCTCTCTCAATAAAATTTCCTGCTCTTCACCTCTGCTGTTCCTTAGAATTCATTCTTCAGTTTGGGAGAACATGGACTTGGTGTATCAGACATCTAGCAGGTTTGGAGCTACATTCATTTCCCCTATTATGATCTGAAGGTCCCATATCACTGTGACTGTTTCCTCAATTTAAAAAGGATTTTAATATGCCTACTTCACAGTTTTTGTTGTGAGAGTACACACAAAATAAGTGAAAAGCACCTAGTAAAATACTTGGCACATATTAATCACCCAATACTCATGCAAAGCATTTAATTGACACAAAAACCCATTTTGGTTAAGTTGGCATTTCATAAGTTGGTTTGGGGTCATATTGCAACATGGCAACCTCCAGGGGACACTGTTCACAATGAATCAGTTGTGGATGGCACCTCTTGCAGCATATAGAATACCTGAGGCTACTTTTGGTTACTTTTCTCTCATTGCTGAGACAAAATACTCAATGCCCAGAGCTAAAGAAGCAAAGGTTTATTTAGCCCACAGTGTGTGGAGGTTTCAGTCCATACTCAGCTGGCTCCAAGGCAGAGTGGCCCATGGCAGAGGGTAATGTTCATGGCAGAGGAAAACAGCAAAAGCAACAAGAGCAAAAAGGGAGGAGCAAGAGCAAGCCTCTTTACCTCCCTCATATTGTATGCAGGCTATCCACCCCAGGGCAGGAGTAGCATTCACACATATAATCCAAGCATTGGACCATGAATCAATCACATATTCTAGAAGCCCACCCATGACTGCATGAGGTTTTGGGGGGGACATCTAGACACAAACCATAACAAGGATCTAGTAAAAAAGTAATGCAGAAAAACAACAGCAACCTGTCTCTCCTGGGAAAGATGATGCTGATAGCTCTGCTGGTGAGGAACAAGAGTAAATATGGACAGCACTCAAAGGCTAAGCATTCTGGTGTCAATATCTCTTGGTTAACTTCTGAAAAACTTCCTACCCAGTATACAGTCCAAGCCCAGAACTCAGTAGTTCTTTTTTTTAATGTTTATTAATACATATATACCTTACATAATGACTACATTCTTCGTGAAGAGGAAGGCATCATAATTCTTCCACTTGCTCTCCTCTCCCTTCACCCTCCTTCCACCTTTCCATTTGTGAAAGAGTATTTCCGTGTTTCACATTAGGTATCTTTTATTTTGCTCCTTAGATTATTTATACTTTCAGTTTCTCATATATGAGCAATCACGTGATATTTGCCTGTGATAAACCATGTGATTTGTGCTTATGTGTCTGAGTTTTTGCACTTAACATTACAGTCTCAAGGTGCATCCGTTTTCCTACAAATGCCTCAAATTTACCCTTCTTTATTGTTGAATTATAGCTCATGGTGTATAAATGTCACCATTTTCTTTATCTATTCATCTGTAGGTGGATATAAAGATTTGACTATTATAAGTTGTGGTGCTATAAACATGGGTATATATGTATCATTGTGACTTAGTCACTTTCCTTTTTGCTGAAACAAAATTCCGACACCCAGAGTTAGAGAAAAGGTTTACTTGGCTCACAATTTCTTTTGGCTCACAATTTTGTAGATGTTTCAGTCCACAATCAGTGGCGCCAAGGCAGGGAGACTCCACAGAGGAGAACTGTTCATGACAGGCAGACTGTAGCAAAGCAGCAAAAGTGGGGAGAGACAAGCTTCTTTCTGTTCCTTATAGTGTTTGCAGACCACCAGTCCCAGAGTGGGTGTAGCACTCACACTCTTAATCTTAGCCAGAACTATGTCAAATCAATCAGTGGACTGTTTTATTAATCAGACACCCTTCATCCTAGCATCACACGTGCTGGATTCAGCCACCTCTGAAAAAAGCCCCATCAAAGCCTGCACAAAGCTTTTGGGGGAGCATCTAGATGCAAACAACCAATATATTATAATATGTCTTCAACTCTTTCAGGGAGATACCAAGTAGTTAGGGAAAGCTGTGTTGAATAAAATGCCTATTTTTAGTTTTCTGTGGAATCTCTGTACTGATTTCTATAATGCTTATCTTAGTTTACATTCACACCAACAGTGTAGAAGAGTTCCTTTTTTCCCAGGAGCCCTGTCAGCGTTTGTTATTATTTTACTTCTTGATGATAGCTGTTCTTCCTGGAGTAAGATGGAATTTTTTTTTTTTCATTTGGTCTTTTTGAGACAGGGTCTCGCTATGCAGTTCAGGCTGGCCTCGAACTTACAGCAGTCCTTCTACCTCAGCCTCCCAAGTGCTGGGATTACAGGCATGACCCACCACGCCTGGCAAAATAGAATCTTGATATTGCTTTAATAATGCAAATGATGGCCAATGATGTCTGACATTTTTTTCAGACATACATATTTGTACTCTTTTTTTTGAGAAGTGTCTATTGCCTATTTTTTCACTGAGCCTTTTTTGGGTCAGTCTAATATTTTTGAGTTCTTTGTATAGTCTAGGTCAGTGATGGCAAACGCTTTAGACATTGAGTGTGCGAACTACAACCCCAGACCCACTTGCTTATCACAAAGTGCCAACACTAGAATTAAACCCAAATGCCGAGGTTTTAGTTTAGAAAAAACACTTGGCTTACAAACCAACAAAGAGGATTCTGTGTGCCTGCTGCAGCACATGTGCCATAGGTTCACCACCGCTGGTCCTTTGTCTGAAAAATAGCTGACAAAATTTTTTCCATTCTGTAGCTTGTGTCTTTACTCTATTTATTGTTTTGTTTGTTGTACAGAAGCTTTTTAACTTGATATAACTAATTTGTTGATTCTTGATGTTATTTCTTGTGCAGTTGGGGCTCTGTTCAAAAACCTATGCCTGTATCTTTAAGAGGTTGACCTATTTTATCTTCCAACAGATTAATTGTTTCTCTTTTAATATCTAAGTCTTTGATTCATTTGGATTTTAGTTTAGTACACGTTGAAAGATAGAGTCAGTCTTCTGCATGGGTCACTAGTTTTTCCAGAATGATCTCCCAGAATGAGACTATCTTTTCTCCAACATATGGTTTTTGGCCCCCTTGTTAAAGATCAGATAGCTGAATGTGCTTAGGGTTTTTCTCAATCCTTCTATTGCATTCCATTGGTCCATATGTATGTTTTTGTGCACATACTATGTTGTTTTTATCACTGTAGCTTTGTAATATAACTTGAAGTCTAAGATTGTGATGTATCTTGCTTTGCTCATGTTGCCCAGGATTGTTTTGGCTATTATGGGTATCTCCTGATTCTATATAAATTTTAGGATTATTTTCTAGTTCTGTGAGGAATGCTGTTGGTAATTTAATTGGAATTGCATTAAATCTACATACCAGTGTTTGAAATATGACCATTTTGACAATGTTGCTTTGGCCTATTTAGGAACAGAGAATATTTTTTCATATTAGGACCTCCTCTTTGATCTCTTTTTTCAGAGTACTATAGTTTTCAGAGATCCTCCACTTCCTTGGGTATGTTATTACCTAAGTATATATTTTTCTAGAAGCTATTATGAGTGGTATTTTTTTAATTTCCTTCTTGGTGGGTTCATTTTTGGTGTACAGGAATGCTACTTATTTTTGTGTATTGATTTTATATCCTGCTACATTGCTGAATTGTTTTATTTCTAGTAGTCTTTTCATGAAATATTTAGGGTCTTCTATATAGATAATTATTATTATCTTCAAATAAAGATAGTTTGATTTCTTCCCTTCTTATATGTATTCCTTTTATTTCTTTCTCTTGCCTGATTAATCTGACCAATCTTTTGAGTACTATATTGAAACAGGAGTGGTGATAGTGAATATTTTTGTCTTGCTCCTGATTTTAAAGGAAGAGCTCTCAGTTTTTTCCTATTTAATATGATGCTGGCAGTAGGTTTGTCATAAGTAGCTTTTATCTGATTGAGAAAAACAACTACCTCTTTCTTTTTTAATTGATTGCATTAGCAGTTGATTAATCCTTGTAGTTGATTAAACCTAGTAGTTGATTAATCCTTGATGAAGTGTATATTGAGCCCTGCTCTGTGGCTGACACTGGAAAAGGAGGGGCCAACCCAAATCTTTTATAATTTTACTTGAGAGAAATGACCTTGCCCTTGTCCACCAGAATTATCCACTTTTCCTCCTCTAGAAGCCTCAAGTACTTGGCTGGCCTGTCTTCCCTTCCCTACTGTAATGTGAACCCAAAGGGGCTGCAGCAGAGAAAGGAGACCATACAAGCCCCCAGGCACAGACAACAGGGAAGGAGACGAGTAAATGGAGGAAAAAAAATTGCTCTGGAAGTTTAACTCAGCTCACCTGGGAAAGATTCACCAGCCAGAATCTTCTTGTCCATTTTCATGGAAATCCTAAATTCAAGTTCCATGTCTCTGTTGCCATGCAGCAACTCTTCAGAGGAAGCATAGCAGATCCCCCTGCCCTGCATGCAGCTCCCACCAGCAGGAGAGGTATTAGATCAGGAATAAAAGGACAATGGTTCCCTTTTAGCCTTTGAATCCAAGGACGCAGTGTTGATTCCATAATACCTTTAAAAGACTGTTGAGCACAGGTACATTTAGGAAAATGGCATCTGTGACACACATGTGAGTCTGTTCTCAGGTCTAAAGTCATTGCAAGTTAGAGTAGGCACACCATGTCAAAAGAGAACAACTGCATCTTAGGAAGGAGCAATGGACAGTGGAGGTGAGGAAACCATTTGATTGGACTGTATTCCTGGAGATACTATGATAGGTGTCTCTTACCTGGGTTCCAATTCTTTGATTTTATTATAGCAATATATGGCTATATGTAGTGGCTACATGTTTGTGAATTTTCATCAAATTTGGAGTGAGAATTTTTCCAGGGTAGGTTCTATTTAACTGAATATTGCCTGGGTTACAAAGGATGGAGGGAATTCAGCTCAGACATATTTCTAACTAGGCCTTGACTCAGAAGAGTGACGCAGCAAGTCCTGGGACAAGATCCCAGGGAACCTTGTACATCCGGGGAAATATAACTGCAAAACTTGCCCTGGGGTAAGGCTATGAGAATCTCATTTATACCTGCCTCCTTTCTCTCCGTGCCTAACCTTACTACACCTACAGAAAGGGATGTCACCAGAGGAAGCCCACCTTTATGTCATGTCATAGGGTTCTAGGCCATTTCTGAGGGTCTCTCAGCTCTGGGAGTCAAGGACAGGAGCACAGCACAGCACAGCAGATATAATCTGCTCTCCTCCAAGGTAGGCATTAGAGCTTGATTTAATTCCCATCTCAGAGAGTTGGCAAGGTGGCTCAACTCCTAGGACACTTGAGACACCTCCCTTGAGGTCTAACATATAAGTTTTCAAGATTTTCTGAAAGACACTGATCCTATTTCTGGAAATGTCAATCCCCAAACTATGTAAAGTCAATTTGGGCTCACAAAGAACACAGGAATGTGTCCTGGGGACTTCAGTATAAATACAAGGTCATGCAGGGATGATGGTTTTTCTGGGGCTATTATCCATGACACTGTCCATATTTCCCAGGTTTTTGACTTGGCTTAGCTTCTGTCTGAACCTCAGATGAACTGCTGAGAACTAGAAGAACTGAGTAACGAGAACTGAACCACTGTTGAAAGAAATGACAACTAACAATTATTCAGTACTTACAGTGTGTCACATGCTTCACATGTATTTATTTCATCCTCAAAATTACCCCTCGAGGCAGATGCTATTACTATTAATTATTATTATTATTGTTTTACAGATTAGGAAAAATGAAGCACAAGAAGACTATGTAAAGTGCCAGTTACTCTGGGGCTGTGGTTCTTATGACTTACTGCCTTTTGTATGTACCACTTCTGTAACTCTGAGACTTAGTTCTTTTTGGATATACGACTCCTAATTTTCAAAGAAAGGAAAAGAAAAGATTTAAACAAAAGACTGACTAGTGGCCCTTTCCAATTCTAGATCAGTAAGAGGCCCTGATCTTCCCAATTCTCAGTATCTATTGTACATTTTGGATCTTATTTACTCATTCAATTTCTTATACTAGTGAGACAATATGATGTTTACACATATGGATATGATTTATTTCACTTAAAATTTCTTCTGGCTATTTTGAAATATATATTAGTGTTGACTACTTGTTCTACCATGCAATAAAACATTGAAATTTAATTCTTTTGTCTAATCATAATTTAGTACTTATTGACCAACTTTTTCCCCTTCATTTTTTTATCCTCCCCAGCCTCTGATGACCACCATTCTACTCTGAATTCTGTAAGATCAACTTTTTTTAGATTCTGCATATGAGTATTTGTCTTTATCTGGCTTATCTTACTTAAAATAATGTCTTTTGGGTTTCTCTCTGTTGTCACAGATGACAATGTTTTATTCTTTTTATGGGTGAATAGTATTCCATTTTTAATATGCCACATTTTATTTATCATCTGTTGATAGATACCCAAGTTGATTTAATTTCTGGTTATTGTGAATAGTGCTTCAATGATCATGGGAGCCAGGTGTGGTGGCGCACACCTGTAATCCGAGCACGTGGGAGGCTGAGGCAGGAGGATCATTGTGAGTTTGAGACCAACCTAGGCTACAAAGTAAGCTCAAGGCCGGCCTGAACTGCACAGTGAGACTCTGTCTCAAAAAGGCAAAAAACAAAAAAAAAAAACAAAAAAAAACAACAACAAAAAAAACGGATCACGGGAGTGCAGATGTCTCTGAATACTGATTTCATTTCATTTGGATGTACACATATAGTTGGATTGTTGATACATTTCCTGGGACTGTCATTTTAGTAACATTTGCTCTATTAGTTTTCTGTATAAGTTAACAGACATCATTTTAATCCATTCTTTTGAATTTAATTTGTTCCTCACGTGAATCTCTTTGGAATGATGTTAATCTAACATCTGATATTGCTATACTCAACTGAGGCATAGTTAGCAGCTTATATAGGTGATCACTGTACAACAATAGCTGTTTAAATAACTCTTTCCTTGTTCTAGTTACCTTTGATGTTACATGCTTCATTTTATTTTTGAACTCTAACCATTTTTTGTCTTACTATATCTAGTGCCCTGCTCTACTTGTAAACATACCAAGAAATCTTTGTTGCTATGGACCCTACAGATTCTTCAGAATGTTAAATGTTGTACAATAAATATAGTTGTACAATCATGTAAGATTTATGGGTTTTTTTGGTGCAGGGAATTGAACTCAGGACCTTGCGCTTGCCAGGCAGGCACTTATGCCGCTGAGCTATATCCCCAGCCCTGTAAGATTTATGTTCACATTTGTTTCAAAGCAGGAAGCTAAGGTCCTCCAGGAAGCCAGCTGTAAGCAGATCTCTATACCCAACGCTGTTCTGGGGGCAGCATACTGCCACTTTAGTCTTCTAACATGAACAGAGACATGTACTGGCTTGAGTTCTGCTCCTTTACCCTAGGTGGAGGAAAAGAGCCACACATTCAAAACAA
>NW_004955435.1:14825724-14827831 GCF_000276665.1 Chinchilla lanigera | reverse complement strand
TTTTCATAACCTCAGTGAAAAGTGTATAGCTGGATTTGAATACAGTGCAATCAAAATTTAGAAGAATTGATTTATTAAAAAGTAATTGTACTGGGGATATAGCTCAGTGGCAGAGCAGCTGCCTGGAAAGCATGAAGTCGTGAGTTTGATTTCCGGTACCAAAAAAAGTAATTGTCCAATGAACTAAACATTTTAAAAATCCAAATGATAATAGGTGGCACAGACAAGAATCTTATAGTGCTATGCAGATATATGTTTTCTTGCTCTCAGCACCAGTGTTATTCAAAACATTTTAAATTAGTAAGTTTTATTTTGAATGATGAATTATTAGTTTGAGGGGACACTTTAATGAGTGAATTGTTATCTACTACAATAGCCAGAACATTTGTGCTCTACAGGTTTGTTCATTTAGAAAATATTATTTAGCCTGGGAGTGTTGGTCAGTGATAGAGTGGTTGCCTAGGGTGCACAATTATTATAGATAGGCAGGTTATTTAGAAATATTGTAGACAGTTGGACAGAGGTAAGCAGTGCAGAAGACAACTGTGGCTGCAGGCACATTCATTGAAGGTCAGGCCTCAGGATAGAGAAATGAATACACCCACATATTTCTCTTAAGGATGAATAGCAGTAATTCATATTCTAAATAGACATCAATCGCCTTGGGTGGGGGACCAAAACCTCCCTATCCTCCCCAGCCCTTCCGGGGAAAGAACTTGTTCTGGGGATGTACACTGTACACTTGTTAGGTGACTTACTTTCCCACTTGATCCCCTTTTAATCAATATTGCCTAAGTGATTATACTCATAATCTTATTGGTTAACTATATAAATTTTGTCCCACCTTATACCCACCTTGTGATTTTCCACTAGATCAATATTAAGCTGAAAATATTTTAATTTTAGTAAGTTAAAATGTTGAAAATATTTTAATCTTAGTAAGTTACTATTAATGTTGCAATATTGATCCAGTGGAAAATCACAAGGTGGGTATAAGGTGGGACACTATAATATTGATCTAAGCACTATACTTGTAATCTTATTTGTTGATTAGTTCTGTCCCACCTTATACCTGCCTCACCTCGTGACCTTGTTCTATAAAATTCTCTGGAGAAGCAAGGTCCCTGGGTCCACCCACTTGAAATCCCTTTCTGTCTCTCTTAGACAGAAGCTATCTTTCTTTCAATAAATAGTTTTTACTTTTAACATTTATTGTTCCTAGATTTCATTCCTAAATTTTAGAGAACAGAACTTGGCATATCAGACATCTAGCAGGTTGGGAGTTATATTTGATGGGTTTCTGCCCATATAAATTTCTGCCAAGTCATCATGGTGGTGATCCAATATGGCGTGGCCCAGAGATGACCATGTGTCTCTCCCAGACCAACTTCCACCCGCCCATTACAACTTCCTGTTTCCTTTAGCACGGGCATGCAGCAACAAATCAGTGTCCGACAGGTCACTTAAACTCCACCCCCAACATAACCCAATATATTCTTCTTTCTCAGCCACCCCCTGCATAACGTCCTTGCATCTCTCTCTCTCTCTCTGCAGCCTTCTGATACCCAGCAATGAAGGCTCTTTTTACTTTGCTTTGCTCTTACTCATGCCAAACCTATCAATAGGTTTCCCTTATACTATCTGGATTATTTGGAGGTCCTATATCATACTCCCTATGTCATAATGTTGTAAGCAGCTGAGTTAGACAGAAATAGTATAGGTGATCAGAAAAGGCCAGGTCCTTGGAGACAGTATGGAAGACAAGATACCTTGCAAATGGAGAGACTGCCACTTCTGCTTTTTGCCAACTTGAAGACAAAAGATTAAACAAATGCACCCACGTACCTCCCTAGGGATGGACATCAGGGATTAATATTCTAAATAGGTAGCAATCATCTTGAAGAGTCGCTGACTGAACCCTCTACAGGAAAAGCCCCTGTTCTGTATTCATGCCTGCTTGCTATGTGACTTGCTTCCCATTTTGATCCCAGTTTAATCAATTTTACCCTAACAATTATACTTGTGATCTTATTGACTGAACATAGTTTTGCCCTACCTCATGCCCACCTCGTGATTTCCCATTTTTCCCCCACCTTGGACCCACCTC
>NW_004955435.1:14810520-14820419 GCF_000276665.1 Chinchilla lanigera | reverse complement strand
TTTTTTTCTTCCTTTTCACACTCTGGTATTATCTGTCTGCTCCCCAGCCTCCTGAGCTTTAGATAACCAATTGTATAGAATTACTGTTGAATGGTGTTTTTTACCATTAGAGGAGACATAGCCATCACATTTATTGCACATTAAATGTAGATAAAGACTTGGGTTATTATGATGCTTACACCCTGTGTATTTCTTCTCTAGGCTAAAGGGAGACCCAAAACAGAGTCTCAAATTATATTATTTCTCAACTAGCCCTGGTAGATACCACTATAATGGATTAGTTTGCTATCACTATAGTTGACTTGATTGCATAGGAGTAATCCTGACTCAGTGGACAGTTTCATGCCAATGAACCTGTACTGAATTCATCATCACACTCAGGGAGAGGGACAGCGGCAAACCCTGAAGGCCAGAATAGCTTGGAGTGAAGTATTTCAAGCCCTAAGAGCAAATAATTTCTAACCCAGATTAACTTACCCAGCAAAACTATCCTTCAAAATAGATAGAAAATAAGGTATCTCTATGAAAAAGACCAGCTCAAAAGATATATGAGAGCTAAACCAACTCTAGAGAAAATACTTACAATGAATAGGACACAGTTAAAAATACAGAGAAAAGTAGTGAGGTCAATGGATAGCAACAAAAAATATCAAACTGTGGAACTAGAAGAGACTCAGAAGAGCAAAAGCAATTTTGGGCAACAAGAGCAAAGCAGGAGGCATAACAATACTTGACTTTAAGATACAGTATAAAGCATTAGTAATAAAAATGTCATGGTACTGGAATAAAAACAAATACATGGATCAATGGAACAGAACTGAGGATACAAAAACCTCCCCAGTCACATTCAGCTATTTGATCTTTGACAAAAGCATAGATTGGAGGAAAGATAGCCTATTCCACAAGTGGTTCTGGGAAAATTCATTATCTGGGTGCAAAAGATTGAAAATGGATCCTTATCTCTAACCACACTGTAAATTAAATGAAGATGGATCAAAGATCTAAACATTAAAACAGAACTATTAAATCTACTGGAAGATAAAATAGGTAAAACGCTTGGAAACATAGAAAAGGACTTTCAAAAAAAACTCCATTGCACAAAAAATAACAGCAAGAATCAAGAAATGGGATTATATTAGACTAAAATTTCTGTACAACATAATTCTGAATCAGTAGAGTGAAGAGATAACCTATAGGATGGGAGAAACTTTTTGCCAGCTACCCCTCAGAGGATTAATATCCAGAATATATAAAGAACATCCCCCAAATTAAATCACCTAAAATTATTATTACTATTATTATTCTTTTATTCTTTTGAGACAGGGTCTCGCTATGCAGTTCAGGCTAGCCTTGAGCTCACTTTGTAGACCAGGCTAGTCTCAAACTTGCAATAGTCCTTCTGTCTCATCCTCCCGAGTGCTGGGATTACAGGTGTGCACCACCACACCAACTTAAATAACCTAAAATTAAAGGCCCAGTCAATAAATGGGCAAGAAAAATTAACAGACACTTCACAGAGGAAGAGATACATGTGGTCAATAAATGCATGAAAAAATACTCTCAACATCTATGGCATTCAAAAAATGCAAACTAAAACAACTCTAAGATTCCATTTTACTCCAGGAAGAATGGCAATCATTAAGAAATCAAACAATAACAAATGCTGGTGAGGCTATTTTGAAAAAGGAACCCTCTTTCATTGTTGATAGAAATGTAAACTAGCACAACCATTATGGAAATCAATATGGAGATTTCTCAAAGAACTGAAATTAGAAATTCCACTTGACTCAGCCATGCCCCTGCTGGGTATCTATCTTAAAGACCTTAAAACATCATACTGCAGTGATATACGCATACCAATGTTTATAGCAGCACCACTCATAATAGTTAAATCCTAGAAACAGCCTATATACCATCAACAGATGACTGGATAAAGAAAATGTATCTATATATAATGGAATATTACTCTACTATAAAGAATGACAGATCTGAGATGTTGGTAGGAAAATGGACAGACTTGGTAAATGTAATGTTGAGTGAAATAAACCAGGCACACATGCTTAAATACCATATGGAACCTCTCATTTTTATGAAGCAAACTACAAACAAAGAGAATAATAAAAGATGAGTAGAAGGAAACAAAGAGATGGATCTTTTGCCATAGAGAAGTGGTCCAAGGGAAAAAGCACCAGGTGTGAGGAGAAGAAGGGGAAGAAGTAGAATAAAAATATGGCATGTACAGTGATCTAATAACTTCAATTAATGTAAACATTGTATACCATAACATGAGCTAAGATTAATAATAGCAAGAATAAAAATAGGGGGGCTGGGGATTTAGCTCAGTGGCAAAGCGCCTGCCTAGCAAGCGCAAGGTCGTGAGTTCGGTTCCCGGTACCGGAGAAAAAACAAAAAAACAAAAAAACAAAACAAAACAAAAAGAATAAAAATAGGGATAGAAGAATTGAAGAAGGAGAATTAAAGAAGGAGAGAGCATGGAGAAGGGAAAGCAAAGGGGGTTAAAAAAAGAAACAAACTGTGGTGTGTACATAGAACCTTTTCCAAAGATGATTGTAAACTGCATGAACTGCAAACATGTACGGATAAAATAAAAAATTAAAAAAGAAGAGAGATAGACTACAGAGGAAAATTCCTGCTGTACTGCTTCATTTCTATTTTTTTAAAATTTATTTTAAAAATAAAAGAAGGAAAACATAGTAAAACAGACATCCATTTACAAAATAGCATAAGAACAATACAAACAATACAGAGTTACAGACAAAGTGTTAGGACATTAACAATGGTTGTTGTATTACGTATTGATATCTTCAAAGTAGTTTCTCAGGAAAATAGAGACATGCAAGATTGATCAAACAAGTAATCATTAAATGTTCCTTTCAGTAAAGCAATAGAAGACAGTAGTACAACTATGTTATTTATCCTGTATATACATATGTACATGATTTCCCCTTCTTTCCCTTCTCTTTTCCCTCACCCCAGTTGCCCTTTACTTTTGAGCATTTTCCTTTCATTTCACAATGTCTGCTTCATTTCTAGAATGCTAGATCCTGTTTGAATTGTTGTCTTCACTGTCTAAAAGAAAAATCTGAAATCTACCCTCTCAGTCTTTAAGATATGAGTGCAGATAGATGGTTGCAGATAGATGGTTATGCTGCTAAATGAAGGCTCTGATGAAAAGAAGGTATTAATTCTGACTTGATCAGGGTATGTCTACAGAAAGGGACAATTCTTTCACCAGGAGATAAGTTTTCAGTGCCAAGGCAGCGGGTAATAACAGCAAAGAACTGAGGCTTTAACACCAAGGACTGTGAAATAACCAGAAAGCTGGTGTGTATTATGAAACTGCAAGCTTATCAGTTGATAAAATCTGGCCTTAGTTCTGATCTAATGAGTGCTCATTCCCTAGAATTCTATCTGGGATTCTGGTAAAGTAATTACTCTTGTAAAATGAAAAACATCCTTAGACCTGCAAACATTATTAGCTTGAGGGTTTTGATAAATTCACTATTTTAATGACCCTAAGAAAATATGCTATTCATTCTGAAAAGTTTTGTTCAGAAGGTAACATGTGATAGACTTTGTAAAGTGAAACAGAATGTACAAATCTCTTGTCTTCATGAAATACACAGAATGATGGGCGATATAGAAAATAAACAAGATAAATAGGTAAAATATATGGAAATAAGGACATTCATATGATACTATGTTAAGAAGTCCTGAAGGGATCAATAACAACAAAAGGAAAAGGGAACTATTCCTGCAATCAAAAACAGAGAAAATGTTGGTAAGAACCTAAATATTTATTGACCAGCATAGGACTTGCTCCACATTGAATTCAGGATGCAGAAAGAGAGCAGGCATTGCCTGTGACACAGTTTTAGATGTTTAGCTGTTGTAGTAAAAGTATATGACCATACAAAAAACATCACCTAGAATATTTATTTCACTGTTCTTTGGAAATTATTTATATTTGAAAATGTTCAGAATAGAAAGTTAAGGTGAAAATCCATAGCATAAACACTTCTGATGCAATACTGCGATCATTTGGGGGGACTTACAGGAAGATGATGCAGCAGTATGCAGCAATAAATCAACTTCTCCAAGATTCAGAATCTCATACTGAAAGAATAACAACTTGAGGAGGAAAAGAAAGCAGGAATTGGATTCCTGGGACACAGGAATGATCTGAAGGGAAAGTGTAGCCTACGGAAAATGGAAGAGTCAGACCACAATCCAGTAAAAAAGAAGGGGGCAATCTCAATCTGCACTTCCTCCCTGACTCTTGGCTCATGGAGGGAGAAAGGAAGATCAAATCTACAGAAAATGAAAGCAGGTGACTCACAGGACTTCAGGGAGAAATGCACCAGTGGAATGGAGCAGTGGATGCTATGCACTACAACAGCTGGTGAATGACTCCAGTCCACACATTTACCATATCTCTTGGAGAAGGTGCTTGGTTGGATGCCCTTTTAGGGATGGGCCAACTGAACCTGGGACTCAGAGCAGCTATGGGTTGACTTCATATTAGGGCTCCTAATATGTTTAACACTCCTACAGTGACTGAGTGAGGGACATCCACAGGATATGTCCATGATCAGGGAGCCATGATCAGGGAGCCATGGTCAGGGAGCCATGGTCAGGTTGGCAAAAGATACACAGAGTGTTATAAGCTAAATGACTTAGGCCCCACCTGCATGACCAGAAGGTAGCTTCAGGCTGAATTTCTATGGATTTGAAAGTTCCAAACCAGCACCCCATCTTAATCCTACTGTCACTGGCTGGAATGATCCAGCAGGACTCAGAGGTCTAGTCTACCAGTGAGAGAAGCAAGTGTAATGCCTTGAATTGGACACTACCACAAAATTGTAGACCACAGAAGACAACAAGATTGAAATCAAAGAGAAATTTCCATTTTTTCTTTACTATTGGTCTTTTTTGTTCTTTTAAAAATTTATTTTGTTTTTCTATGAGTGTAAACATTATATTTAGTTTTTTTGTGTGTTTTTGTCAGCTTTTTCTTTTCAGTTTCTTTCCTTCCCCTCTATCTTCTTCACCAGTTTGCTGAGGCTTAGGTAATCTTCCTTTGTCCTTCAGCCTTGTTTCTAATTTATTTTCCTTCTCTATTTTTCTTCTTTTCCCTTTTATTTTTATCTGTTTAGGGTAAAGTCACTCTACTGAGTGACTATTTACTATATATAATTTTCTGATTGTGTTAGATTTTGTTATGTAACAATAAATCTGGTACCTACAGTTAAAGGTGGCAAATTATTAGTCATCACAACTTGTTATTTTCTAGTCTTTCTTGATGCTATTTTTGTTACTGATTGTATTACTTGAGCAAAGATCACATAGGTGTAGTGACCAATTGATCTTCCTTGTCTGTTTATACTTATAGGGTCTGGTGGTCATAAACAATACTACAGACTAGTACCAAAGAACTGAGTGCTAAGCCAAACAGGCTGTAACCTTTCATCCCTAATGAAAGAAAAGTCAGGATCCTGGGAGAAACAAAAAGGCCAAAATCCAGCTATGCCTAGAAGATACCTCAGAAAAGTAGTCATTTCCCAAAGATGTTCCAATACTAGTAATAAAGCTATCTACTATAAGCAATTTATGAGTCTCAGTGGAGAAAGCAAATAAACAACAACAAAATAGAAAATGAGAAAACACAAAAGCACAATGCAACTAAGCTTATCTTTCATTATGGTCACCATCTCTGTGGTTATCTGTGAAATTACTATACTATACTTACTATATTTGACCTCATTCATCTCTTATATTGTCCCCTATCCATTTTAACTGCCACTCACCCCACAACAAGGTAAAGTCACTCCACAAAGGGGAAAATCATTGCATACAAGTTCCTGGTATATGTTGGATTTTGTTATATAACCATAGAATTTGCTTTGATGGGTAAAGGTATCAGGTTAATAGTTGCCACAATTTGTTGGTAGCTAGGCTGTATGTGACGCTATTGTTTTTGTTAACTGTTCCACTTTAGCCAGTATGTTATAATCAAGTTTTCTTCTTTGTATGATAATATTTGATTGTGTGGGGCCATAATCACCACCATAGCCCAGTACTAAAGGACTGGTTGCTGAGCCAAATAGCAACTTTTCATCCCTAACAAATTGGGCAGGTACGTTCTTGAGATAGACAGAGAATCACCTACTTCTAGAAGATATCTCTAAAGAAGGGACATCTGGAAGGCTCAGTACTAGTGATAAAGCTAGACATAATAAGAAATTGACAACCATTATTCAGAAAACAAAATAAAATAGAAAATAGAAAATGACAAGACAACAAAGCAAAATACAACCTCAGACCCTCAACTGACCCAGGACATGCCAAGAGCACAATGAGATAGAGGAAATCAGAAGTAAGCACTGGAACTTTCTGAAATGATAGTAATACAAGTGAAAAAACACAAATGGAAAAGGCTGTAGAAAAAGTAATCTTGGGGGCTGGGGATTTAGCTCAGCGGCAAAGCGCCTGCCTGGCAAGCGCAAGGTCTTGAGTTTGGTTCCCGGTACTGGAGAAAAACCAAAAAAAAAAAAAAAAGAAAAGTAATCTTTAAGATACAGAAATAAATGATACTCAGAATGAAAGATATTAGAGTAGACACAGATAAAAGATAGAAGAGCTTAGGAAAACAATGGAAACCATAAATTCCCATCATAGGAAAAAAATGAAACAGATCCATGAAACATATCCAAACAGAAATCCAAGAGATTAAAATCCCTATTGAAAGCATATGCAACAGATTGAAAGAAGATGAGTATAGAATATCAGATTTAGAAGACAGAATTGCAGCGAGCAACCGTGAAAAGAAAGAAATCTTACAAATAGCAACAGGCCATGAAAAACCAATCCAACTGTTATAAGATGAACCAAAGAAGAACAACATAAGATTAATTTGGGTCAATGAGAAAGCTAGAGACTGCAAAAGACATAAAAAAATCTCCTCACAAAAATAATGGCAGAAACTTCCCAAACATGGAAAAAAACCTGACATATAAATAAATGAAACATATAGAACTCCAAATAGCTATGACCAAAATGTATATACCAAGGGGTATAAAAATGAAATAAATTCAGCACAAAAACAGAATATTAAAGGCAGTTAGAGAAAAGAAACAAGTTACCTAAAAAGGAAAGCCCATCAGAATCACAGCATACTTCTCAACACAAACCCTTAAATCAAAGAGCGCTTGAAGTGAGGTATTTCAAGTGCTAAAAGAAAACCTCCAACCCAGATTGATGTACCCTACAAGACTATCTCTCAAAATTGATGGAGAAATAAGATACTTTCATGATGAAGAACAACTAAGGAAATTCATGACCACCAAACCAGCACTTCAGAATGCTCTGAAGGGTATATAAGAAAGAGAAAATGAAGAACACACTCATAGAAATGCCAATAGAAAGAAGCCACTAGGCAGGGCAAGTAATTAAGCATAGGGGAAATACCGTGAACTAACAACAACAAGAAAATATGAGACACATACGCCAATACATTGGTGTTATAACCATCAATGTAAATGGTCTCAATTCACCAATCAAAAGAAACAGACTGTCAGAGGGGATCAGTAAGCAAGATCCAACAATATGTTGCATTTGAGAAACACGTATAACTCAAAAAGAAATTCATACACTGAAATTCAAAGGATGGAAAACAATACTTCATGTCACAGGAGTCCAGAAAAAAGCAGGGGTAGCTATTTGATTGGCAGACAATGTGAACTTCAAGCCAAGACTGATCAAAAGAGATGAAGAAGGTC
Source organism: Chinchilla lanigera (assembly GCF_000276665.1). NCBI lineage: Eukaryota > Metazoa > Chordata > Mammalia > Rodentia > Chinchillidae > Chinchilla > Chinchilla lanigera. The sequence continues at coordinate 14,812,620 of NW_004955435.1, read as the reverse complement.
AAAACATACTTGTTAACAGAAGACTCAAAGGAGAAGGGATAACAATTATAAATATATGTGCACAAATACCATTGCAACCAACTACATAAAAAAATAAAAAGATGTGAAAAATCAAATAAGCACCAGCATAATTATAATGGATGATCTTATTACCCCCACTAGATAGGTCAGCTAGACAAAAATCAATAAAGAAATATCAGAATTAGTAAAACCTGTGAACAAATTGAAATCAGTAGATATCTGTAGTATTCCACCCAACAACATCAAAATACACATTCTTCTCAGCAGCACATGGTACATTCATCCAAAACAGACCACAGATTCATCCAGAGAATACGCTTAAGTAAATGAAAATGCATTGAAATTATCCCATGCACATTATCAGACCATAGTGCAATGAAATTGGAACTCCATGGCAAAAGAAACCACAGGAACTTCATAAACACATGGAAAGTAAATTACACCCTCCTGAACAATCAATGGGTCACAGATGAAATTAGAGAAGATATTAGACAGTTTCTACAATTAAATGTAATGGTAAATGTAATTACCATAAATGGTAATACAAAATACTGGAACTTATGGGACATACTGAAAACAGTCATACAAGTGAATTTTATAGTGATGAATTCGTACATCAGGAAAATAGAACAAGCTCAAACAAACAACTTAATGTTGAAACTCAAACTCTTAGAAATGGAAGAAAAAAATCAAACCCAAAGCTCATAGAGATAAGAAATTATAAAGATTAGAGCAGAAATTAATGCAGTGCAGAATAAAAAAAAAATCAATGAATTGAAGAGTTGGTTCTTTGAAAGATTAAATAAAATTGATAAACCCCTGGTCCACCTTATCAAAAAGAGGAAAGAAAAGACTCAAATTTAAGCAATGGGGAATAAAAGATTAAAATCACGATAGCTTCTGTGAAAATCCAGATCATCAATAATTACATCAAGAATATGTACTCTAATAAAATGGAAAACACAAGAAATGGACAGATTCCTAGATACCTAAGAATTACCAACCAAATCAAGAAGATATAAATGTTCTAAATAACCCAATATTAGTCAATGAAACTGAAAATGTAATTAAAAATCTACCAACAAAGAAAAGCCCAGGATCTGATGGATTCACTTTTGAATTCTACTAAAAATTTAGAGATCTAGTGCCACTAATTCTGAAATTCTTTAAAGAACTTGAAAAAAAAAGCAGTACTTCCAAAATCATTCCTGGAACCAAGTATTACCATGATACCAAAATCAAAGTAGAACCCAACCAAAAAAGAGAAGATACTGACAAACCCAATGCAGCAAATCTTTAAGTAGATTATACACCATGACTAAGTAGGATTCATCCCCAGGATGAAGGGATGAATAATAAATGCAATACACCCCAGGATGAAGGGATGAATAATAAATGCAACACACCATATTAACAGAGCCAAAGACAAATTCACATGATCATCTCAATAGATGCAACAAAAGCATTTGACAAAGTCCAACATCCATTCATGATAAAAAAAAAACCCTACAGAAAATTGGAATAGATGGTCTTTACTTCAATCTGGTAAAAAGCCATCTATGGCAAACCAACAGTCAGCATCATATATATATATATTTTTTTTTTTGGTAGCAGGAATCACACTCAGGGCCTTGTGCTTTTCAGGCAGGTGCTTATGCCACTGAGATATATCCCTGGCCCCTCAGCATCATATTAAATGGTCAAAAATGAAAGCTTTGAATTTAAAATCAAGAAGAAGGAAAGGACATCCACTGTCACCACTTCTGTTCAATATAGTTCTGGAAACATTAGCCAGAGCAATTAGATAAGAGAGAGAAATAAAAGGAATAAGGATAGGAAAGGAAGAACGTTAATTATCGGTATTTGCTGATGACAGGATACTCTACAAAGAAGGCCCCCAAAACTCCACCAAAAGACTTCTATACTTAATAAGCAAATTCAGTAGTGTATCTGAATAGAAAATGAGCACTCAAAAATCAGTATCTTTCCTGTAGACAAACAACAAACTTACTGAGAGAGAAATTAGGGAAACTACACTCTTCATAATAACATCCAAAAAAATGAAATATATAGAAATCA
>NW_004955435.1:14777366-14809831 GCF_000276665.1 Chinchilla lanigera | reverse complement strand
ATCTATTACCATGCACTAAACTAAAATGGAAATGGATAAAAAACCTAAATATTAAAACAGAAGCACTAAATTTTCTGGAAGAGAGAATAGGCAGAACTCTTGAAGACATAAGTAAAGAATGTGAAAAAAAATTTAGCCAGTTGCCTTCAGACCAAAAATTTATATTTAGAACATGTGAAGAACTGAAAAAATCAGACCCCCTCAGTTCAAAGACCTAGTCCACAATTGGCATCTGAAATGAATGCACATTTCTCAGATGAAGAAATACAAATGGCAAATAAACATATGAAAAAATTTTCAACATTACTGGTTATTAGAGAGATGCAAATTAAAACAATCCTGAGATTCCACCTCACTCCAGAAAGAATGGCTATCATCAAGACAAGCAATAACAAATGCTGGTATGGCTGTAGGGGAAAAGAACCCTTCTCCATTGTTTCTGAGAGTTTAGGCTAGTGCAAACACTGTAGAAATGAGTATAGAGATTCCTCAAAAAGTGAGGATTAGAGGTCCCATGTGGCCCAGCTATTCCCCTTCTGGGTATCTTCCTGGAAGAATTAAAAACATCATACCATAGTGATATATATGCACCCATATTTATAGCAGCATAGTTTATAATAGCTAAATCTTGGAAACAACCCAAATGCCCATCAACTAAGGATTGGATAGAGAAGATGTATTATTTTTATATGATAAAGTATTACTCTGTCATAAAGAAGGATAAACTTGAGGCATTTCTAGGTAAATGGATGGAATTTGAGACCACACCCTCAAGTGAAATAAATTGGACTCACATTGTCTCCCTGGTGTGAGAAACAGAAAGAATTAAATAAGTACGAAAATGTACAATAGATATGGTGAAATAGGAAGAAATTCTTCAAAAGGAAAGAAGAGCTAGGGTGGGGGAAGGGAGAAAGGAATGAAGAGAAAGGAAAAAAATGATTAAAAAAGGATTAAAAGGGAAACAAAACTTTGTATATAGGGAGGGGAAGATGGGTTGAAGGGAGGAGAGGATATTGGGAAAAAAGTGGATATGGTCACTATGTCTATCTAAAATGTACCAATAAACTTCATTTAAAAAGTGATCAAAAATATACTTTCCTAATTATTAAGATGAATGTCAAAAGGGAATGAAAAAATAGATGTGGAGTCTATTCTAAAAGACCCAATTCCAGGGTTGGTAATATGGCCTCAGGGACAGATGTCACTAATTTTAAGAAATGAAAGAGTTAATAAAGCCTGTGAAGCATTTCCAAACAAAGGAGGATCTAAAAGAAGGAAATCACATTCAGCTTTTATCACCAATTACTCTTTCATATTTTTGTATCAAGCTAACTTTATTAAATCATTCTAAGAAGGTCAAGTAGAATGTGTCTCTCCTGAACTATTTTCATATTTCATGACAGAGAATGAGTAACTGGATAATATACACTGTCTTTCCAAAGACTGGAAGACATTTATGCCCAGATGCTGGTTTCCTGTGGTGTGATATTAGTCACTTGGATAATGGGTTTTTTTATATGACTTTGTGAATATATAGACTCTCAGCCAAGTTTTTCTTCAGTGTACAAATATCCTCCAGTTACAAGCCATCAGAAACCCCCTTTTAACTATTTATCATTAAAATATGATAGCAATCATCTCCATAACAATGTAGAATGATATTCTCCATAACAATGTGGAATGATATGTTGATTGCCATAATGAACATTTTCTTTAAATGAAATAATGTGTTTAAAAGGTATAAAATGCATTGAGCTGCAAGGAGAATAATTCTTGAGCAACCTAACTTATCCAATTAATATGTCTTCTTTTTTATTGTATTGTAACAAAGGGCTTCAGACTCTGAACTGTTGACCAATCCAAAGAAAAATACCTATATTTGCATTTGTATTTCATAATTGTTTTGATTATTTTGGAAGTGGCAATGAAACAAGAGTATATTGTATTTATTTATTAAAATTTATTTATTAAAATTTATAAAACTTTTAAAAAAGAAGAAAAAACAAAAATAGTACAACAATTTGCAATTCAAGATACTGTGATACTGGTTTTTGTTTTTGTGTCTTTAAATGTAATAGATTCCAACATACACTCTTTCCAAGACACTAGTATACATAGTAAAAGTTTTTATTTCCTAATGACCAAATCTCTCAACAACTTTTAAATTTTGAACTGAAAATGCCTTTTAACATTTTCCTTAATCGTTGTGTTAGGGCAAATTCCCATTTATATGTAATAGGTGTGACTGGCTTGTATGTTTTGGACAAAAAGATAATTCAACAGCTCACAATTAAGCATGGAGGCCAGTACATGGGAGAATTAAAAATGAATAAATATGAGAAACCAGAAAGGTCGGAAATATGAATGTGCCAAAAGAGGAAATGTGCACTGCATGACCGTACAGTGCATTTTTGATAATGCTGAGAAAGGTTTTTCAAGATAAATCCGTGAAATGTACAAGACAGAACCTAGACCATAAGGAAAGCCAACTCCCACTGGTCAAATCAACATAGCCATACTCTTTCAGATAATGGTCACATTTCTATCATAAATAGAGATTGTATAAATAAATTGATATGGAGTTCAGTTTTTAACAGCAAATTGAAATCTATACTTGAAAAATCTATACTAAAAACTGTATGTAAATCTATACAAAGGCCTCATGAAGTGAGAGTAAAATTTTCCTAGATTGCTTTAGTAAAGGTTATATGCTGCCTGAAAAAATCATATATCCATGTTAGCTACCAGCCAGTAAAAAAATTCCATTTTCTGATGTACCTGAGAATAAGATGGTTCTCTCAAAAAAGAATAGTGGTTTTTCTAGGAAAGCCTTTCCCCCTAATGAAAAACATAAGCAAGGTATCAAAGATCTGTTCTTTCAAGATATAAAAAATAGCTCCACACTACTGAAAGCTTAGAAGTCTAAAGCTTGAAACCTCCACTCCCTCAGAAACCCATACAGAGAAGGCAAAATATATATATGTCTGGGATAACTGTACTGCTGATGTCGGGTGGTTTATTGAAAGGAACAGTTAACGCTTAAAATTTTTCATATTTTGACCAATTTTTCATGCTTATATCTGGGAATCTGAGCAACTGATTTGAAGACAACAATACGCAATAAAACAACCATTGGTGAATTCCTACCATCTTGTCTAGTGAAACTCTGCATTGTCTCTAATATTTTTTAATAATTATTTTTTATTCTCTTTAATGGTTTGAACAATCTTCCATTCTTACATTTGTAATCTGAGCAACTTAGCTGAAGATAACAGTTTGTAATATAACAACCACTGTTAATTCCTATCAGTTTGTTTTAAAACTCTGTATTATTTTAAATGTTCTTGCTTTGTTTTGCTTACTTCTGTGATATTGGTATTTTGCTATTGTTCTTGTTTTCTTACTACTCTCTTTAAAATAAAAAAATAATCTAAGTAAAAAAGAAACCCATATAGAATTGTGGGGATTTGTGTCTCTCATGAGGAAATGAGGCAGGAGATTAGGGCTTGGTAAAACACCTTTGTAACTGGACACGATCTGTTAATTGCAGAAATCTGTTAACCATTGAGACAGCAGCTCAGAGCAGCAGTTCCCAAGCCCTGTACTGACACCAGTCTTTTGGCATGAAATCAATCAGGTATTTGATGGGATGGCTTAGAGTTGATGTCCAAAGGGGAATATGAAAGACAGTGGCCATTAAGATTGTGGCGCTGTGAGCCTTTTCACCAGCTCACCCACACTCTGAAAGGTGTACTTCTCCTACTTAACTGGTCCACGCTCACTCAGCAGCACACTTATTTTTTCTTGAGCACTTCTTTTCTTTTCTTCTTCTTGTGCCTTACATAAATGTTGAACTTTCACCTTCTTCAAGTGCTCTGTCCATTTCCTTTAAATGGGAAAGTAAGAGCCTGTAAAGAATTGAATGGTCACTACAATGCCCACTAACACTTATACTCTTTGAGCCCCACTTGGCTTATCTGAATATTGGACTATCGTGACTTCCCTCACAAGCCAAAAGAGTTGAATATGTGCATGAAAGATAAAGGTAATTTTTCTAGAAGGAAAAGATTAGAAGTGGAAGAATAGGGAAAAGTGCTTTACTTTAAAATTAAACTATCTGGGGGCTGGGGATTTAGCTCAGCGGCACAGTGCCTGCCTGGCAAGCGTGAGGTAGTGGGTTCAATTCCTGGTATCAGAAAAAAAAAATTAAGCTGTCTGTACCCTAAAACAGCCTTAGACTTGGGCAAGAGGAGTCCTTGTTATGTGCACCATGCTTTAGAGAAAATGTTGATAAATTCTATAAAATCTTTATGACCCGTATCATGCCTGTCTCAACTTTTCAATTTAAACCATGGGCCACAGATTGTTGATCCCTGCTTTAGAGGGTTTCACTCTGGTCCTGTTCCAGCTGCACCTCTTTCCATGAGGTGAGGGTCTATGGGTCTGGGGGTACATCTATCTTAATCTCACCTGCTTCTTATTCTAAGCATGATGCAGGTACTCAGGATTCCTGCTCCAATAACCCAAAAGAGCCTGTGTCTACTTTCAAGGCCTGCATAGGCCTTTTTTCTGGATCCATCATCAAAGAGGATGGACCACATGCTGTTGTGCATGTATCTAGCCAAAGGATGTGTGTGTGTGTGTGTGTGTGTCTATATGTGTTGAGGGGTGAGGGTGAAGTGTAGATAACGCTTGGATGCAAAACTTGAGGTGTCCACAAGCATGCACAGGAAGCTCTTGCTGTATGAGACCAAGCTGTAGTTGGAAAGACAAGATGGTTGCCCATGGGCTGGGAACCAGTGGCAATGCTGCCATATTCTGGCTTGGAGTTCTGAGGATCCGAGAATTTTAAATTCAAACTTGAGTTGGGTTGTTATGAAGTTGTATTTGGTCACGTAGGACATGAGTTATATTTTGAGAGTGTTAGCTTGTTTTACTATTTAGCCATATGATAGGCAGAACTCATTTTTATGCTAAGTCCAGGCCCCACAAACAGTAGGGGTAGGATAGCCAGACTCCACAGCATCAAGCACTATACAACTGAAGCCACACTTGGTGAAGCAAGATAATTTTTTATTTTGCTACATGGACAAAACAACTACAGGAAAACAAATCTAGGCCCAATCCAAGGTCTGAGATAAAGTCAGGAAAGAATTTCCAAGGTCTGAGATAAAGTCAGGAAAGGTTTGAAAGAGAGATCTAGAGGCCAGCCTGCTGAGGGGAATGCCAGGAGAGAAATTCTCATGGAGGAAGCACGCAGTAGGCAACAAAGTCATTTTGCCCATGCTGTTTTAAGTTAAGGCTGGATATGAAAAGATTTCAAAGCCCAGTTCAGTAACCTGAGACCTGAATCAAGTCATTGAACCATGGATGCTCAGAGCTCAAAGGTTGCTACCCATTAATCTGGATTTTTAAAACAGTTCTGTACCCTTCTCCATGATAGTATGGCTCATCCTTGTCAGTTGTCTGTCTGTGGTGGGCTGCAGACCCCTATTTCCCTACCCTCTGCTCCAGAAGCAATGAATGCATCTTGGAATGACTGATTGGTCATCAATAACCTTCACTTCTACAAAAGAATGTATAGTACAATTATGGCCAGGGCTGGTGCAACAGCAAAGCCACCACCTTCAGAGTAATAGGTAGGCATGGGAAAGGAGTGTATCAATAATGATCATGGGACCCTCCCCAACTATCTAAACAAGGTAGAATCAACTGTGAATGGAGTGGGGAGCATCAAATAATGACTGAGATTGGATTTCTTATCAGTCAAATGAGTTGAGAGGATTGCATCAAAGTTGTTCTGTTTTAGAAAATTATATGATGGGGTCAATGTTTATCCCAACTATATGTGTAAAGAATATCCTTAGTTCACAGTCAAAAGGCAGCCAGAAGTACTGTTCTTGTTGTCCTAAGAGTCTGTGAGAAGATTGCCCAAAGAACAAAATCAACTTAATTAAAAAAAAAATATGCCAGAAGATGTAAGGGAACATAAGAAAGGATCTGTCCAAATCTGTGAATATGATCGCCCCATCTCCTGTGCCTTGCTCTGCACTGCTGTTGGCCCACTTCTGCCTTATCCTGGGCTCCACTACCTTCATAGGGAGCCAAGGTTTCTCTTGACAGCTTGAACAAGGGGGTGAAGGCCCTGCTGGCAGGATTAGCCAATGAAGTCATCCAGGTCAATAGTTCAGATCAGAGCTCCTCTAAGGTTTAAATTCTTTAGAAACTGAATCTGTAGTAGGCAGAAAGAGACATATGGAGATTAGAAGAGACTAAATGACTATGACCAAATCAGATTCAGATAAGGACTTGAGCTTCAAACACAGAATCATACTTTTTTTTTTATAGAGTTAGAAGGAAATGTAGCTCAGGGAGAGAAAGATAGCCACTTACTACTAACCACCTCTCACTCTGACTCAGAATCACTCCTCTCCAGGTTTGGCTTTCTCCTTTTTTAGGTTGTGAAACAAAACTGAGTAGTGAATCATGAAATCAGGTAAAGGGCCCAGAAAACATGAAATTATGGTTGGCACCATATTTCTTTCTCCTCTGACTCAACTGCCTATGGAGTATGTCTACATGGTGGCTAATAATACTTACTGATAAAAGTTGCTAGTAGACTCCCAGTCTGCTAGGCCTCACATTGACCTTGAGCCCATGGAGATACTTTGGGAGGTGAGAGATAGGTTTGACATTTCCAGCCTCCAGAACAAAATAAGTGATTAGAGAGATGAGGACGAGTCTCATCATCCTTAAAGATAGCCAACAGAAAGGAAGGAATCAAGGAGACTGATGTGCAGTCCAAGGAAACCCTGAATTAGAAATCAGAAGATCTCTTTTGAAACTGACTAGCTTTGTGACTTTATTTTTATTTCTTTGTTTACCTTTGGTGCTGTAGATTTAACCCGAGGCCCATGTTCTACCGCAGAGCTACATGTCTAGCCCCTAGACATGTTTTGTAACTTTAATTGTTAATGTTTGGAAGTGTACAAAACAGAAAATACTTTTCTATTTTTTATTTTAAAGAGAGAGAAAAAATACGGAATTTCACAACAAGATGATACGAAATTAGCAATGGTTATTATATTGTAAATTGTTATCTTCAAAGTAGTTGTTCAGATTACAAGATATAGGCATGTGAAATTAATCAAACGATGTAAGCACTAACTGTTCTATTCAATGAACTAATAGAAATTAGCAGTACAATTATCTTAGCTATTTAGTGTATCTATACATACCTTTTTTCCCTTTCTTCTTTTCTCTTTTCTCCCATCCCAGTTGTTCTTTCCTTTTGCACAGTTTCTTTCTCTTTGACAATATCTACTGTACCTTTTGGATCTTACTTAGATTTTTCTGCACTAGGGAGACAATATGATATTTACACATGTGAGTCTGATTTATTTCATTTATGAGTATGTTCTCTAGTTTCCTCCATTTACCTATAAAAGTCTCAAATTTAGTTTTCTTCATATCTGAGTGTGCTCCCTTGTATAAAAATACCACATCTTTTTTATCCATTCCTCTGTTGGTGGGCATCTGGGTTGTCTCCAAGATTTAGCTATTACAAATTGTGCCTCTGTATACATGGGTGCACATATATTGTTGTGGTGTGATGTTTTCAGTTCCTCTGAAAAAAATACCCAGAAGGGGAATAAATGGGTCAAATGAGACCTGTAATCTACTTTTTTTTGAGGAATCTCCACACTGATTTCCACAGTGGCTATACTGGTCTACATTCCCAATGACAGTAGAGAAGTGTTCTTTTTCCCCTACAGCCCTGCCAGTGTTTGTTATTAGTTGATTTCTTGATGATAGCCATTCTTTCTGAGGTGAGATGGAATCTCAGTGTTGTTTTAATTTGCATCTCTCAAATGTTGAACATTTTTTCAGATATTTATTTGCCATTTGTGAGAACATACCTTTTCACTAATCAAGCTAGCACCTTGTTTTGAAATTTTGTAGCATTTTTATTGTTATTGTGTTGTTTTGTTGTTGTCTTGGTTGTTATTTTCTTTTTAAAATAATTACGAAAAAACATATAAAAATACTTTTTTTCTTTCAAAACTTTAGGGTTATCCATCCATATGTATGAATCAGAACAAACATTACCACAACAATGTTACTTTTTCTTAGATTTTCCACTATCTGCCATTTTTCACTATCAGCATGAACCTAAGCAGTCACTAGCTCTGCTGTGTTTGTTTCTAAACCTGTGGCATGGAAATAATTTTTTTGCTCAGTTAATCTCAGGGCTATCTGGAAGATTAAATTGAATAGAGAATACAGAGGGACACAGGATGGTGCAAACTCTGTATATCTATGTAGGTGCCAGGAAATGTACTAAAAGATGGAGAATCCAGAGAAGTCTGAGATGGATTACACACTGAGACAGGGCTTAGGACATTTCAACAATCAAGTGTTTTGACATTTTTCTGGTGGCACTTACTGGTGCCTGAGCAAAGTGTTTCTGCTATATTCACTGGCTCCCAGAGTTACTTATGTCCCCTTGGAGCACACAGCTTAGTTCAAGACAGAAGGAACTCTAGGTGCAGTAGACTATCTTCACCCCCTTTCCAAAGGCCAGTGGCCTGCTGTAGTTCCTCTCTACCATATGCCACACTGTAATAGAAACTCATTTCTTTGTCCAGCTGCCCATTTCTCAGAGGGCTGTTTTCCCCAGTGACATGGAGTTTTCCCAAGGCCCATGGAAGTCAAAGACAGGAGGTTTCTAAAATGTCCAGGTTTCTAAAATATCAAAAGCAAAGGAAGAGCTTCTGTGATGACCAGGAAAAATACAATTGTTCACGATTTTGCACTTTGAGTTCTCTTAGAAGGATGGAGATTTGCGATTTTAAAAAGTTATTTCTGGTCAGACATGGTGGTGCATGCTTGTGCTCCCAGCATTTCAGAAGGCTGAGGCAGGAGGATAGCAACCTGGAGCTCAGCCTGGGAAATGTAGCAACTTAATGAAAACTTTCTCAAAATAGAAACATTTTTTAAAATTTTTTTATTTTAAAGGGAAAAGAACAAAAACAAAATAGCAAAAACAAAGATATAAACAACACAAAAACAATAAAAACAATACAGAATTCCAAAAAAGATGATTGAAAATTAACAGTGATTGTTGTATTACATATTGTTTTCTTTAATATAGTTGATCAGATTACCAGATATAGGCATGGAAAATTGATCAAACAATTAAACATTAACTATTCCTTTCTATAAACCATGAGAAATTAGTAGTACAAATGTCCTATCTATCTTGTGTGTGTATGTGTATGTATATGTATATATATACATATATATATATTTTCCACTTCCTTCTTTCTTTCTTTTCTTCTTTCCCTCATTTCTTTTGAGCAATTTCTTTCCCTTTCACAATATCTATTGTACCTTTCAGATTTTATTTACTGTTTCAAGTTGTTACATAAGGGAGAAAATATGATGTATAAACATGTGGGTCTGATTTATTTCACTTATGAATATGGTATCTAGTTGCATCCATTTACCTATAAAAACCTTGAGTTTATCTTTCTTTATACCTAAGTAATACTTCATTGTATGAAAAAAACTACATCTTTTTATCCTGTCTTCAGTTGATGGGCATTTGTGTTGTTTCCAAGATTTAGCTGTCAAAAACTGTACTGCTATAAACATGGGTGCATATATATTGCTGTGGTATGATGTTTTCAGTTCTTCTGGAAAAATACCCAGAAGGGGAATAGCTGTGTTGAATGGAACCTCTAATCCTAGTTTTCTGAGTAATCTCCACATCAATTTCCACAGTGGTTGCATCAGTCCACAGTCCCCCCAAAAGGGAGAAAGGTTCCTTTTTCCTCCAGCATCTATTATTGGTTGATTTCTTAATGGTAGCCATTCTTTCTGGGTGAGATGGAATCTCAGAGTTGTTTTAACTTGCATTTCTTGAATGACTAATGATGTTGAACATTGTTCATATATCTATTTACTATTTGTATTTCTTCATCTGAAAAGTGCATTCATCTCAGATGCCCATTTCAGATTGGGTCTCTGAATTTTGGGCCCCTGATTGCTTTAAATTCTTTACATGTTCTAAATAGAAGTCTTTTGTCAGAGAGACGGTGGGCTAAAATTTTTTCCCAATTCATTTGTTTTCTTTTTACTCTGTTAGTGATTTCTTTTGGTGTGCAAAAACTTCAATAAGATGAAATCCCAGTCGCTGATTCTTTGAACCATTTCCTGTGCAGTTTGGTTTTTGTTCATGAACACTCTGCAAATAATAATAATTTCACTCCTTCCTTTCCTATCCTTATTACTTTTATTTCTCCCTCTTGTCTAATTGCTCTGGCTAATGTTTCCAGAACTATGTTGAATAGGAGTGGTGATAGTGGACATCCTTGTCTTGTGCCTGATTTTAAAGTGAAACCTTCCAGTTTTTATCCATTTAGTATGATGTTAGCTGTTGTTTTGTCATAGATAGATTTTATCAGATTTAGGTAGAGTCCCTTTATTCCAATTTTCTGTAAGGTTTTCATCATGAATGAGTGTTGGACTTTATAGAAAGCTTTTTCTGCATCTACTGAGATGGTTATGTGATTCTTTGGTTCTGTGGATATGGTATATTACATTTATTGATTTGCATATATTGAACCATCCCTGCATTCCTGGGATGAATTCCACTTGGTCATGGTGTACAATCTTCTTGATGATTTGCTGCATTCTATTAGCTAATATTTTATTGAGGATTTTTACATCTATGTTCATTAGGGTGATTTGTCTATAGTTCTCCTTATGGTTGGGTCTTTCTCTGGTTTTGGTATTAGGATAATACTTGCCTCCAGCAATGAGTTAGGGATAATTGCATCCCTCTCGATTTCATTAAAGAGTTTGAGAAGAAATGACATTAAAATCTTCTCTAAATTTCTTGTAGAATTCAACTGTGAATCCACCAAGACCTGGGCTTTTCTTTGTGGGTAAGTTTTTTTTTTATTACATTTTCAACTTCATTGACTGATGTTGGGTTATCAGGATTTTTATTTCTTCTTCATTCAGCTTTGGTGAGTCAAATGTGTCTAGGATTTGTCCATTTCCTCTGTGTTTTCCATCCTATGAGAGCAAAGATTTTTGAAGTAAGTACTGATGATCTTCTGAATTTCTACAGGATCTGTAGTGATTTCATACTTTTCCTTGCTTATTGCATGGATTTGAGTTTTCTCTTTCCTTTTTTTAAATAAGGCTGGGTAGGGGTTTATCAATTTTATTTATTCTTGTAAAGAACAAACTCTTCAATTCATTAATTCTTTGTATTATTTTCTCAACTCTTCAATTCATTAATTCTTTGTATTGTTTTCTTAGTCTCAAATGTGCTAATTTTTGCTCTGATCTTTATAATTTGCTCCCTTCTTTGGGCTTTGGGTTTGACTTCCCCTCTTTTTCTAGAAGCCCGAGGTTCAGAATAAGGTTGTTTATTTGTGTTTGTTCTGTTTTCCTGATGTGAGAATTCCCCACTATAAATTTCCCTCTGACGACTGCTTCCATTGCATCCCACAGGTTCCTGTAAGTTGTATCTGCAATTTTGATTGTAAATATTGTTTAAGTTCTTCTTTAATGTCCTCCCTGGTCTATTGGTTATTCAGGAGGGTTTATTTAATTTCCATGTGTTTATGGAGTTTTTGTGATTTCTTTTGTCAATTATTTCCAATTTCATTGCACTATGGTCCAATAATATGCGTGGGATAATTTCAATTCATTTTCATTTACTAAAGCATGTTCTATGTGCTAGTATATGATCTATTTTAGATATTGTTCCTTGTGCAGTTGAGAAGAATGTGTATTCTGATGTTGTTGGTTGAAATACTCTGTAGAGGTCTACTAAGTCCATTTGTCCGTAAGTTTGGTTCAGTTCTGTTATTTCTTTGCTGATTTTTTGTCTTGTTGGTCTATCTTTTAGTGACAATGGGGTGTTAAATTCCCCTATTACAATTGTGTTATTGCTTATTTGATTCTTGTTGTCTGTTATTATTTGTCTTATATAGTTGAATGCTCCTACATTTGGTGTATATATATTTATGACTAGTATCTTTTCCTCTAGAAATTTTCCCCTAACAAGCATGTAGTGATCTTCTTTATCTCTTTTGATTGTTCTTGGTTTGAAGTTTACATCCTCTGCAAACATAGTAACTACATCTGCTTTTTTCTGGCTTCCTGTTGCATGGAGAATTGTTTTCCATTCTTTGACTTTCAGTCTATAAATTTCCTTTTGAATTAAGTGTGTTTCTTGTATACAGCATATTGTTGGATTTTGTTTCTTGATCAACTCTGCCAATCTGTTTCTTTTGATTGGTGAATTGAAGCCATTTACATTAGTGGTTATTACTGATATGCATTGGCTCACTTTGTCATGTTATTTTCCCACTGTTAGTTCCCTGCTTTACCCTTCTGTTTAATTGTTCACCCTGCTTGATAGTTTCTTTCTACTGTTGCTCTTTGGAATTGTATTCATTTTTATCTCTTTCTAAAATATCTTTCAGTACTCTTTATAAAATTGATTTGGTGATTTCTTCAGTTGTTCTTTGTTGTAGAAGTGTCTTATTTCTCCATTAATTTTGAAAGATAGTTTTGCAGGGTATATCAGTCTGGTTTGAAGTTGTTTTCTTTCAGGACCTGAAATACTTCACTCTAAGCTCTTCTTGACTTGATGGTTTGTGTTGAGAAATCTCCTGTGATTCTAATGGGTTTTCCTTCATAGGTGATCTCTTTCTTTTCTCTAAAAGCTTTTAATATTCTGTTCTTTTGCTGGATTTCTGGGATCTTGTTTATTATGTGCCTGGGTGTAGATTTATTTTGGCTATGTCTAATTTGATTTTTATTTGCCTCATTTAACTGTATGTCAGATTCTTTTCCCATGCTTGGAAAATTTTCTGCTATTACTGCTGCAAGTGGTCTTTTTATGTCATTCATGTCACCTTCTGATTTTTCATTGACACCAGTTGGTCCTCTATTGTTTTTCTTTGCCTCATCTTGTAGCTGTGGAATTGTTATTTCCTGGTTTCTTGTTATTTTTAAGAGATCTTTTCTTTTGTGATTGCTAGCTGAAATACTGTCTTCAAAGTACAAAAGTCTATCTTCAGTTTCATGCATGCAGTTTTTCCAGCTTTTAGTGGAATTTTTAATTGCCTGGATATCTCTTTGAATCTGTTTTATGCATTCTAATTCTTTCTTATGTTGTTCATTCAAGATTTCTATTATTTTTCTGTGCTTCTCTATTTTTTTGATCTATATCTTCTTTTGATATACTGAGTAATTCTTTCAATGTGGTTGTCATTTCTTTTTTTTTACTTGAGAGATTATTTCTGATCTAATTTCTTCTATAGCCTGATGTAACTTTTTTTTTTTTTTTTACTTCAGTTGGTATCATTTCAGAAATTTCAGGTGTGTGACTTTCAAGTTCTACTATGTTGATGTCTCCTGGACTTGTTCTTGGTGGGGTGGAGTTCTGAGATTGCATTTTGTTTCTTCATTGTGTTGTTTTCAGTGCAGGAGGTGGAAAACCAAGACTTGCCTCTCTTGGGGAGCTCACTGAAGGTTGTTGGTGCCTGGGGGTCAGACTCAATCTGAGATAGTGGTAGGAGGTAGAGAACCGAGCTTAGCCTCTCCTGGGAAGCTCATCAAACATCCCTGGGTATTTCAGCTAGCATTCCTGAGGTCAGACTTTCCCCATGATAGTGGCAGGTGGTGGTGCACTGAGCCCAGTCCCTCCTGTGAAGCTCAGCAAAGGTCCCTGGATTCCCTAGGAGGGGGGGGTCAGGCTTGCCCCACTATCAGTAGAAATATTTTTAAAGTGCTCTGAATGTAGCTCAGTGTGGAGGCCTTCCAAGTACCACAAAAATGTCATTTGTAGCCAGGTGAGATAAGGTCAGGGCAACGACATTTTCTCTCTCCTTCCTCCCCTCATTTGTCCAATATACTGACTGTGCCATTTTGGTTGGCCAGGATAGAGGCAGAGGGGCATGGGCTCTGAAGCACTCACTCTCTTGTTTCTTGATCTGATAGTTGTTATCAATCATCTGCCTCCCTACAAACACACCTGTAGTTAGAAATCTTCTTTTGGAAGATTTCGCAAAGTCCTTCTGAAAAGTTTCTGCCAACTCTTATAGAAAAACAAGGAAATAAGATGTCAGATTTCCTCTTCAAGAGTGCACTGCTATGCTTCTGTCCTGGAGTCAATGAAGTTTCCAGAATCACATTAGATGGAAGAAATTAATGCTTTCCTCCCCACCCCACATGGTGGGGTCTTGTGCCTGTGCCTGCTCAGGGAGTTTCCACGTTAGGATGGAGAACCAAGCCTCACTGGATTCCTTCTAATACATTTTCTGATTCATTTGATAGCTCTTCTTGGAGGTTTAGGAAATTCTATGTTCCCATGCCTTTTCATTTTACATGGATATTGCTTTGTTTTGATTTTTTTTTTCATTGTATAATGGGTCTGTTGTTTGATGTCTTTGCTCTAAACTAGAAAATAGGTTCTTTCTTTCCTGCCAGTGGCATCTTCTGAAAGTCAGGAACTGTGTCTTCTAACACATACCAATCTCTTCCTTTTTCTCTCCCAGTGTGACCATGGACTCTCCAAGTTAAAGCCAGTGAGGGTATCATAATGTTTGGCTTACATGAATCAGCACAGTGAAAAGAATTTTTTTTCAGATCTGAATAGACTCAGCTTACACCAATCCATCAAAATCATGTGTTTTGAAATAGCATTACAGTGTTAATAAATTCCAACTATGATGCAGAAGAAGCATCTGTGGGCTGAAACCAGGGTAGAATCAACACAGGTGATTTTAGAAATAGCAGATAATAGCCACAGCACAATACATTAGTTAGAGACAACCTGGAATAGTTTTCCTTTCCACAGTATCCACTCGCTCTTTGTCTATCTCAACCCCTTTCCTTTTTGGAACATTTTGGGAGAGGAGGGATTTTTAGGCCAGAAAATTGATCAGGTCAAGTAAAGGAAGACTGGGGTCTGAAGACCTTCTGCAGGGAAATAGAGCTGTGTCTGGCAAAGTCCCTCTCCTTGACCAAACTAGACTTGTTCTTCTGAGTAATCTTCTCAAATTTGATGTATAATAAGCACTTAATGAAAAATAAGAAAATGTCAAAATCTAGACATATCATTTCCATAGAAACCCTTTCAAAATTGAGAGGTCCTCATGAGGAATTTAACTCAGTTCTTATTCTGGGTATATTCTCTTTTTTTTTTGTACTACAGATTGAACTTAGAGCCTTGTCCATCTTTGCACAATCTAGTTTTAGGAATAACTGTACTATTGTAAGAAATCCACCTTTGGGTCTGATCACCTTCAACATTTCATTATCTTTACCTTCCATCTTCTCCCAGGTGATATGTGATCACATGGCCTCCTTTTACCAAGAATTTTGTTGAGTCAGTTTAGCAAGGACCTCCACCTCCACCCCACCTCCCTAATGTTTCTTCTTAGTAATTTGCCCTCTACTTATCTGGTCTTTGGCTATAAATCCTCATTTTCTTTTGTTATATTAGCAATTAAACCCAATGTTATAAATGTTATACTGAGGTCTCTCTTCTCCTATTATAATAGTTCCTGAATAAGATATATCTTAATTGCTATCTATACTGTCTATTTTTGGTTTTCCTCAGCACCTTTTATACTTGGTGAAGCACTTACAGTGGGGTGGATTTATGGTCAGGAGATTCGTGTTCAAGTTCCAGGTCAGAGTCCATCCTATTTATTTTAGTTCATTGAAAAGAAAAATTCAGCCGGGCGTGGTGGCGCACACCTGTAATCCTAGCACTCGGGAGGCTGAGACAGGAGGATCATTGTGAGTTTGAGGCCAGCCTGGACTACAAAGTGATCTCAAGGTCAACCTGAACTGCATAGCTAGACCCTGTTTCAAAAAGAAAAAAAAAAAAAAGAAAAAAGAAAAGAAAAATTCATGTCATTATTTGTTTGTTTCTTTGTAAAAATCATTTTGGTTTATACTTTGAAGATAACAATACACAGTGTATTAACTATTATTTTTCTATTATTGTTTTGTTATAAAATTTTGGGTTTTTTTGTAAAAAATAAAGGGTGGAAAAAAGGTTTCTTCATTAACCTACTCTCTGAACTTAGTCTGGCTATCTCTGCAACAAGGTTGAAGATAGAAAATTTGCTATATTGCCTCAAAGAAAAAATTTTTAAAATGGCTGGGGATGTAGCTCAGTGCAAAGGCCCTAAGTTCAATCCCTAGTACAAAAAATAAATGAATAAGAAAGAAGTATATTAAGTGTAAGAACTGAGTTAAATTCACCATGAGTACCTCTCAATTTTGAATGGGTTTCCATGGTAATGATACTTCTGGATTCTGAAATTCTCTTATTTTTCATTAAGTGCTTATTATATATCAGTGTACTGGTTACAAGAAGGGCTTTGGAGATAAACACAATTTGTTTGAATTTCCCTTTAGTTATACGCAAGCTGTACGCAAGTTGTATGGCCACAGATAAGTTCTTCAGTATCTCTAAGCTTTGTTTTTTGTTTTAACCACATCACAAGAATAATATCAGAATTCCCTCCAGGGTGACATTGTAAGGACAGGCAATATAAACAGATTGTTTTGTAGCTGATATGAAATAAAGGCTCAGTGGTTACAATAATTACTGTTATTTCTGTTGTTACTAGGTAAATGCCAGGCTTTGTGAAGAGTGCTGTGCAGAAAACTTTATATGTAATGCACAGACTTGCTTCTAAGGAGTAGATTAGTAAATTTCTATTATATGTTCATCTTTTCTAAAATTGGAACTGTCTTCAAAGAGTTTCAGATGTATTAGCTCTCATTGTAAGCACTTTGAAATGCAAGAGAGAAGTTAGAAATTCATTCCTAACCCTGATTTTCTTACTATTTCCTCCAAAGAACAGCTAAAATAACAGAAAAACTAAGTCTCAGTTTAATACTGACTGAAACAGAGTGCTGGGATTGCAGACACGGGCCACTGTACTCATCTGCAATGGGGTTAACACAGAATCAAATAAAGTGCCCTGACCTTTCTTCCTTTCTTCTCTGTATATAGACATCCACATATGTCTTCTAACAGCCAGTTCTTGGCCTCCTCCAGGTGTAACTGAGTGCTGACAAGGTGCACGAGGACGTTGTAGAATCTGACTTCTGGGACAATGGAGATAGATACCGCTGGCTGAGTTTAAGATAATTAGACTTTTTAAAGTGACTTTTAAAACTAAAGCAAAAGACATTCAAACTTAGATGAGTTGGAGATGGAGAAAATGTATCTTTTATTTTTCCATCTTTGTACTCCCTTAGCTCTTGATGTAAATGAATGGAAAATATAATTTATAATATATGTTTTGAATTAGTTACTGTTTTGTTTTTAAGCAAAGAAAACCTCAATTGTTTCCTCTGCTGCTCCACTAGTTCCATCTGGCTGCACAGCTATGACCCAGGCATTGCAGTCCACTGACAGCTGTGGGTCAAGGGTGAGTTTTAAAGTGAAAATAACCACTCACCCCCCATTTTCCAACTAAAACCATCTCTCCATAACCTATGATGGAAAACAACTTAGAGTAAAAATGTTTATTGACTATTGCTTGTGAGTTAGTTTTCCTCAGGCCCTAAATAGTCAAGCTC
This sequence comes from Chinchilla lanigera, assembly GCF_000276665.1. Lineage (NCBI taxonomy): Eukaryota > Metazoa > Chordata > Mammalia > Rodentia > Chinchillidae > Chinchilla > Chinchilla lanigera. The sequence goes on along the minus strand of NW_004955435.1, from coordinate 14,792,188 downwards.
CTGCAGAGTTCTTCCCACAACATAGAAAACTTAATACTGCTCCTCTGTTTGTGATAAAACCTTTATCAGTTTAGCCATCTGGCTAAAAACACCTACCCAATTTTAGTTCACTATCACTGCTCAAGTGGAGGAACAGTGATGATAAGAAATTATGGGAGAATGAACAGCAACAACAAAAACCCCCAGAGACTGTGGTTTCAGCCTTTGGAACCAAATAAGTATCCTCCAACAGACAGGAGAATTTTCAGTTTTGGATTCCTCGGGTAAAAAAGGAAGCTGGTTATTTCTTTTCTTTTCTTTTCTTTTTGTTAAAAGTTTACATTATTTCTAAATTTTTTTGTTATTTAAAACAATGCTAAACCCTGCCTGAGTGCAATGGGGGAGGGGGCACAATGGAATTCAATAAAGGCTCATTGGGGTTTCTATGTTGAGACAGATTAAAAGGGACAAGGAGGGGCAAAGGGGACCAGTTAGGAGACTATCACAGTCATCCTGCCTGGTACTTTCTGCTCCAAGCACTAGGGATGTTTTGTGCAACATAATCTACGCACACCTGCATGCCTGCTTGTTTTTCTTCCTCCTCCTTCTTCTCCTTCTCCTTCTCCTCCTTCTCCTCTTCCTCCTTCTCCTCCTCCTCTTCTTCCTCTTCTTTCTAGTTTTCCTCCTCCTAAACCTCCTCCTCCTTCTCCCTCTTCTTCTTTTTAAAGACAGGGTCTTGCTATATAGTTCTGGCTGGTCTTGAACTCACCATGGAGCCCAGGTTGACCATTAACCCTCATGGGTATCCTCCTTCCTCAGCCTCCTGAGCCCTGGGATTACAGGCTTGCACCACCACACCTGGCTGCTGGCTAACAAGGTGTATTCAAAGGCACGCTACTAGCATCTCCCCACAGGGCCTGGATTAGTGCCTTCATATCCCTAAGCACTTTATTCTTCTCAGCCTAGGCCTGGTCCTTCCAGGGTCTGCAAGCAATGGGACATACAGAATACAGTTATTTTAGTAGAAACCTGGGAAACACCAGCTTAAGCGTGTGAGTAGCATGAGTACCAGCAGTGATGGGACAAGCTGACTGCATGAACCTCCCCATGTGGTGCTCCAAGGACAGATTTCTTAGTTGTATTTCCCCCAAAAATGTACAAGTCGATGTAATCCTGAGGACACAGGACACAAAACTGGACTGGGGAGTTCTGCAGCACAACTGGTCTGTCTTCTTTCAACTGTCAAGGTCAAAAAGGCCAGGAAGGTGGAGAAGCTGTCTCAGATAAAAGGGGATCGAAGAAATGTAACCATTAAACGCTGTGTGCACTTCTGGATTAGAAAAATGTGCTAGAAAGGACGACACTGGGATATTTGGGAAAAAGTTGAATGTGAACTCTAGATTTGGTCATAATGTTATACCAGCTCTCCATTTTCCGATTCTTGATTGAACTGTGATTATGAAACAGAATGTTCTTGCTCTTGGAAATACACCCTGAAGTATTTAGGAGAGCCTTGCTGTGTAGCCCAGGCTGGCCTTAGACTAGTAGCAATCCTGCCTCAGCCTCCTCGGTGCTGTGATTGTAGACACCTTATGCCTGGGTTCCTGTAACTTTTCAACAGAAATGTTCTAATAAAAATTACTTTGTGTAAGAAAAGTATGCTATGGATAAGCAAAGTATCTCCATATACAGGGGGTCTCACTCTGCTCCCCAGGCTGGTCTCCAACTTTTGTCTCAGCATCCCAAGAAGCCTGGACTGCAGGTGCGTGTGACTACACTGGCTGTCAATGTGCAATCTGTATAAGTATCCTAGATGACTTTACCATGGGATTAAGCGGAACTGGCCTAGGGACCTTCTTCACTTTTTAAGATGATCATAGTCACATCCTAAGAGACGCCACACAGCAGAGATGACATCCCAGGAAGGCACCATTGTGAAATTCACAGGATCAGCAAAATCCAAATCTCCTTCCTCTTAACTTCTGTGGATTTTCCTTTCCTGGTACTTACTGTTTTTGCCTTGAATGTTAATTCTGTACATATTTTTCCTTACTAGACTGCAGACTCTTGGGGCACAGAATTGATGGGAAAAATATGTGCTTCTCTCCACCCTGAACTTTATTCTTTTGTAAGGTGTGTCCCATTGTCTCAGCACTATTTGTTGTGGAGACTATTCTTTTCCCGGTTACTGGTACCGGCACCCCTGTCAAAAATCAATTGGCTACCAAAGTGTGAATTTTTTGTCTGGAATACCAGTTCTGTTCCACTGGTTTAGATGTTTGTCCTCATGTCTGGAATGACTTGGTCCCTGTATATTGAGGACTTTTTATTTATTTGTTTATTTATTTATTTATTTATTTTGAGATAAGGTTTTGCTGTATAATTCAGGCTAACCTTCAACTCAGTATGTAACCCAGGCTGGCCTTTGTTTTCTGTTTTTTTTTTGTTTTGTTTTGTTTTGTTTTTGTTTTCTGGTACCAGCAATCGAACTCACGACCTTGCGCTTGCCAGGCAGGCGCTTTGCCACTGAGCTGAATCCCCAGCCCCCAGGCTGGCCTTTGTGATCCTCCTACCTTAGCCTCCCAAGTGCTGGGAATACAGGTGTATGTCACCATGTGTGGAGTAGGAGTCATTTAAATAAAAATCTAAATAAAGAATCTTTAAGTCAGAAGAGCTAAAAACTCTAATGACTGAGCAAACAGAAGGAAGAGGTTGGAATTATCAAACTTTATAAGCTCTGCGAAGGGGTGCGGTGCTCTCCATGAAGAAACTACGGAAGCCAACATGGAGAACGCAGAGGGGAAAAGAGAGACTCTTTTGCTCAGATTTGCGTTGGTACTCTCTCTCTCTCTCTCTCTCTCTCTCTCTAGCTCCCTCTGTTGGAGAGGCGGGAGCAGCTGGCAAAAGGAACTGTGCAGAATTGCAGCCCTAACATCTGTCAATCATAAGCGGAATACAGGAAGCAAGGTCCTAGAAAAACACAGGTGATTGTCTACTTTTATCACATGTAATACAATCCTGATTTCTCTCTTTATTCCATGTGTAGTTTTGGATGAATTTTAAAGTTATCACTTGCTTTGTTTATTCATCTATTATAAGAGACCAAAAATCCTGTGTCTGCCTCACAGTGCCTCTTGAAAATATCTGTTCTTTGAATATATAAGAATTTATCTGTAAACGAACATGATGGGAAGTGATAATCAAAAGGTATTTGAATTTTTAAATTTTGATGAGCTAATGTAAAACTGCCTCCCAGAGACACTGTACATTACTCAACTTTGTTCTCTTTGCCAGTATGATAGGTAAAAGTGTTACCTCATTATTTTATTTTATTTTTAAAAACTTTTTGAGACAAGGTCTGGCTTTGTAGTTCAGGTTGGTCTTGAACTGACTATGCAGCAAAGTCTGGCCTTAAACTCATGGAAATCCTCTTGCCTCATAATTGGAATTATGTTAAATGAGTACCATCACTTATATTTATAAGTCACTTGTGTTTCTTAGAGGGATGCTTGTACATATCCTTTGTCCACTTTTCTGTTGAATTTTTTTTGTTGTTTGGGAGAACTCTATATAATAGCTAAATTAGTCCTGTCTTTATATATTAAATAGGCCTTTGTCAAAGATTATGCAGTTTTCCCAGTGTATCTTTTACCTTTTGGCTTTGTTTATTCACTTTTCTTGTAGTGTTAATTTATATGTAGCTAATAATCAGTTTTTAAAAAAACCTATTTCTTGCCAGGCATGGTGGCACACACCTGAAATCTCAGCACTTGGGAGGCTGAGGCAGGAGAATCACTGCGAATTCAAGGACAGCTTTGGATACATAGTGAGACCCCGTTTCAAAAAACCAAAAACAATGTATCTCTCTATTTTTTTTGGGGGGGGAAGATGAACTATTTTTGGTGCTCAGTCATGTTAAGCTTATGTTCTCCCACTGAGCTATACCCTTATCCCATCATTCTTTTTATGGATTTTGACTTTGTTATTTTATTTCTTAATCCAAGATTATATTTTTAAAAGTCAGTTGTGTTTTCTTCTAATACTTTGTGTTATTTTTACATTTGAATCTTTGTACTATTTGGAATTTTTTAAAAAGACACTATGGATTCACTTTATATAGGTAGCTAGATTTTCTCCAAATAGGTAGCTAGATTTTTTAATGTCATTTATTAAAAATTCATGTACTCCTTTGTCTGGTACACTGGCACATATTTGTAATTCTGACTCTCTGGGAGGTTGAGGCAAAAGCATCATAAATTTGAGCCCCACCTGTGTAATTTAGTAACTTAACAAGACCCTGTTTGAAAAACAAACAAACAAACTGGAAAGGAAAGGAAAGGAGAGGAAAGGAAAGGAAAGGAAAGGAAAGGAAAGGAAAGGAAAGGAAAGGAAAGGAAAGGAAAGGAAAGTGAAAGGAAGGGAAAGGAAAGTGAAAGGAAGGGAAGGGAAGCAGAAAAAGAAAAAAAAAGAAAAAGAAAAAGAAAAAGAAAAAGAGAAAGAAAAAGAAAAAAAGAAAGAGAAAAAGAAAAAGGCTAGGGATGTATCTTAGTTTAAAGGCTAAAAGCCCTGGGTTTAATCCCCAGTACCTCAAAAAACATTGTCTAATCCATACTGATTTGAAATGCCACTTTCAAGTAAATCTATTTGAGTAAGATTCTTGATACTCCTCCCGACTGAGGACCAAATGCAGGGCCTATATGCAAAGCTGAGTCCCTAACACCTTTTACTTTTTATTTTGAGGTATGGTCTGGCCAACTTGCTAAATTGCCCAGGTTGGGCTTGAGTTTGTGATCCTCCTGCCTCAGCTTCCCAGAGTTCTGGGATTATAGGTAGGCATCACCATGCCAGGCATGTATTATTTATTATTATTATTATTATTATTATTCCCTCTATTTTGCTCATTTATTATCCTTGCATTTCAACATTGTTGCATATACTTTTGTTTCTTGCATTCTATAGGGTTTAACATTGTATTGTACCTTATATATTTTAGGAAATGTTTTTTGCATGAAACTACTTCAAAGGAGCCTTTCCTAATGAATTAGATGTGAAATATAGCTACCAAAGTACTAAGAAAAATTAAACGCTAAATAAAGGCCTTTTGTATAGTGTCCAATTCATAGACAAGACCGAGTACATTCAAGGTGATATGGCTGTAGATGCCTACTGAGTCTTAGAATATTAAAGCTCCGGAGAACTTTAGATTTCTTCATTAGGTCATGCTTCAAAAGAGATGATACACCAAAAGCATAGTTAGTATTTGAGGATAGTTGGCTTGTAAAATTCTGATTGCCTGGCAAATTAATCTATTTCTTCAAGTCAGACTTAGATTGAGAAAGGTGGTCAGGATGCGGAACACAACTGGATCTTGACAACTCGGCAGAATGAAGTATGCAGACAACATTTGGCTTCCCCTTGACATCATCAAGGAATCCTGAAGCCTTGTAATTTCCACATTTTCTTTTATAACTATGTACTACTTTTGTAATCAGGAATAAAATACAATCAATGTCATTTTTTTCCATGTGTCTACTTTATTTTTTAAATTAATTTAATTGGAAAACTTTTGATATACATAATGATCACAATCATCATAGGAAATTTGTATCTGTACATAATATATTTCAATTGTTCTTTTTTCCCATTCCCCTCCCTTCCCCTCCCTTCAATCCTTCCTCCCCTCAGCATTTACAAAAGCTTTGTTTCCTTTCCCCCTCTATTCTCTTTTTTTCTTTTTCTTTCTTTCTCTTCCCCTCCACCTTCCCCTGCTCCCCTCCCATTTGAGCATTTTCTTCCCAATTCCCAAAATAAATGTCATTTTAAATAAATGTCTGAATGTGCCCTGGAAAAAAATAACAATTTAAAAATTTTATCTGTGTGTTAGAGATGAATTTTAGTCTTTATCATGGAGCTTGACTTGTCAAGGTTTTTCCAATTGTAATGGACTGAATAGTTATGCTATTCAAAATTGCCATGTTAAAGTCATAATCCCCATAAGAGAGAAGGAGCTCTATAGAAATAATTAATTCAGGAAGGTGGAGCCCCTATGAAAGAGATTAATGCACTTAGACAAGAGATATTAAGGAGATTATCTGTCTCTGTTTCTGTCTCTCTCTCTGTCCGTCTCTCTTTCTCTCTCCTTCTCTTTCGAGAGTTCCCCAGTGAGAGAATACAGCAAGAAAGTAGCCATGTATATACCAGGAAGTGGGTCACGCTTTGATCCTGAACTTCCCAGCTCCCAAAACTGTGAGAAATAAATATTTGTTATTTACACCATTCCATATATATTATTTTGTAGTAGCAGCCCATATGGAGACATATACCTACTCTGATTCTCGAAAGCTCCAGAACCTTCAGAGCCTGGATCAGTATGAAAATAACTCAGCCCACTGAGAGAGTGCCGAATAATTGGTGTGGCGAGTCTTAATCTTATTCTTGTTTCTTCAGTAAAATAGACAATATAGCATGGGTTAATACTAAGCTTCTTATAACACATGAGTGTGTTTATTCTTCTTGCAAATTAAATTAAGTTTTTAAGAAGCACTGTTTGCTCAATTAAGGGAACTCTTGGAGATGTCAGTGTTTACACAGAAAACAAGTGAGTATTTTTGAGAAAAATGTAGATCTTTGTATTTTTGGATCTAGATAGATCAGTGGTTCCAAAGCAGTGGTTACTAGACTAGTGCTGACTGGTGGTGGTAAGAGTTAGGAGACCTGGGATAATCTAAAATTTGGGTTTATCTCAATATAATCACATCTGTGAGTTAAAACTTGGTAAAGCAAGGGGTTGGTTGTGATATTTAGAATACTTCATTTTGGTTGGAAAGAAAACCTCCAACCTCTTCCATTGCTTATAATTGGTGACAAACTAGATTTGGGGATCACATTTCTTGTTTTGTGACAGGGTCTCGCCGTGCAGATCAGGCTGGCCTTAAATTCACCATGTAGCCCAGGCAGGCCTCGAACTTGCTTCTATCCTCCTGCTTCAGCCTGCCAAGTGCTAGGATTACAAGCATGCACCACTATGCCCTGCTTAGGTGATAAGATTATATGAAATTTTTTTTAGTACAGATAGTTCCTATGTTACCTTTCTGTTACTATAAAAAAATACCTGAGATAATCTACTTTAAAAGTGGAAAGGTTTATTTTGTTTCACAAGTTTAAAGGTTTTAGCCCTTGTACAGTTTACCCTGTTGCTTTTGGTCCTGTGATGAGGTAAAATTTCATGGTGGGAGTGTGGCAGAGCAAACTACTCATCTCCTAGTAGAAGCAAAGACAAAGAGACTGGTATCTCATAACCACCTTTAAGGGTATGCACCCACGCCACATTGAAAGTTCCAATTTGGTTCCACCTCTCAAAAGTTATCACCACCTTCCAATAGTGTCAAGTTGAGGACCAACCCTTTAACTAATAGGCCCTTGGGGGACATTCTAGAGCCAAGTATAGCAGTCTCCTACTTAAGAAGGTTTGACGTATCACTGTACAACAAGAGCCGTTCCATCTTTAGGTCTGTACCCTTTGACTCCTCTGGGCCCATTATTTACTTGAATAAAGAGTTCTGTAGCAACAACAACAAAAAGTTTGGAAATCACTTATCAGTTCTAATTCCCTTATTTTTGAAAGGAGAAAAACTGTAGCCTAGAATTCCTACTTATATATTCAAGATTTCATCTCCAGTTAGAGTCAGAATCTAAAATTAAACTCCCAATCTCTTGATATCAATTTGGCATTCCTTGTTACTTTAAACTGAAGTCTTTCCAACTATTGTGGGTATTTCTTGCCTGGCTAGAAAAGGTAACTCCAGTGTTTCACAAGTGGGCCTAAGACCTGTGTACTGGCTGGTATTTTTCCATAGGGGTGTCTCTCAGTGTTTTAATCAGGTGGCCAGTCCCACTGACAGTACATTAAAGGAAGTTAATAATGATTTCTCTTTTCCTTCCTGACATTATGCCTTATTATGTTGGTGTGTGAAGAGCTGTATCTTTCTTTTCATTTTGTCCCTAGGACAAAAACAGGAAATAGGTTTTGGCTTTCATTGTAAAGGACATGACAATTGTTTGCAGATTTTCTTCTTAAACAAGTCCCCTTCTGGGTCAAGGTTATGGATTCTATTCTAAGCAAGGTCGTCTTCTGCTCCATTGCCTATTCTAACTGGAAACCTAACTTGGGAACACTGCTTATCAGACTTCTGTTACTTCCCAGTTACAAGAGACACTAGTCAATTCTAAGCTGAAAGCCCCACTATAGACAAGAAAGAGTGTGGCAAGTATGGAGCCCAGGGAGAAAGTAAAGCTTTCAATCATCAGCATCCAAGTCCACCAAACATTTATGCAAAATCTGTGCCTAACTACTGAAGATACAGAAGGTGCATACTTATACTGTATTCAGGGAGAGGGCCAGGGCAAACGTGAACATATAGTTAAATACAACACCATAAGGAAGGGAGTAAATGTTAAGTACATCCCCTTGACAATGTAAAAAAAAATTCAAAATAATATTGATGGAATATTTACATCAATATTCAATGTATAAATATGCTTTGTAGAGTAAAACCAAATATACATAAAATATGATTTGATTGTGCATTTCCAATGACATGCTTTTAGTGGGAGAAACAAATACGTAATCATTCTTTTAAAAAATGTAACTGTACCAAATATACATTACTGCAAGACCCTTAAAAAACAAAAAGATTTAAGTACATAAAGCAGAAAATGAAAGGATATACTCATTCTGTAAAGAAATCACTGTTTCCTTTTTGTTTTTTTTCCAGTACCGGGAATTGAACTCACGACCTTTGCTTGCCAGGCAGGTGCTGTGCCACTGAGCTAAATCCCCAGCCAAGAAATCACTGTTGACACTTCAGTATATACCATTTCTACCTCTGTTCTCCCTCTCTCCCTCCCTCTTTCTCCTCCAGCTTCAACAATTCATCCTTCCATATTATTAAAACGTAGTCGTGTACTGGATAATGACAATTCAGTGAATGATAGACACATATATGAAGACAATCCCTTACGAGTATGTCACCTAGTGATATTGTAGCTATCTCAGTTTGTGTAAAGACAGCACAATGACAAAATCACTAGTAATGTATTTCTTAGAATTTTGCCCACTATTAAGTGAAATGACTACAGCTATATCAATTTATCTGCACTTTTCAATGGCTCCATCTTTCAGTGATGGATAGTTTAGTGTTGCTATTTCACAATCGCAGATAATGCTACAAACTTATAGATGAGTGTGTTTAAAGGAACATGCATCTACTATTTCTAACCTACTCTTCAAAATGTCCTTCAGTTTATACTCCTCCCGCTGTATGTGGAGCATGCCTGTTTCCCCTACCCTAATAAATAATGCATATTAGCATTCTTTTACAATAAAAATGGTACCTTATTTTAATTTCTATTAAAAATTAAGCTACTATTTTAGAAATATATTTATCACCGATACTATTCTTCTCTGTAACCTGCCCACTCTTATTGGATTATCTATCATTTTGGTATTTGCTTTTTAGGAGTTTTCTCTATATTATATAATTATTTCATCATAATTTTCCCAGATTTTTAACCTTTTATTTTTTGTTGTCTTTGTGCAATTTTTAAAAATATACTTTTATGTAACACAATCTGTCAGTCTTCGTTTATAGCCTCCCCATCTTGGAAAGAGGACAGAAGTGATACCTATGGAAGAGGTAGGATGAAAGAGCAGATAATTAAATACAAACACACAGCAGTGCAGACGAAGGGACGACTGTGCCGACTGGGAACTGCCCTTACAGGAAGCTGGCTTACTTCCTCTACAAAGTGAACTTTGAGCTGGGACCCAGGAAGATTCCGGACACTGCCAGAGAGAAGAAATGGAAACACGCACTGAAGCCAGACCTTCCTGAAGTCTCAGTGTGGGGACTAGGAATCCTGTGGTAGACAGTGTGACTGATGAAAGTTTAGGGGTGTTGTGGGAACTAAGATTTACCAAATGGCTGGGGTCATGAGAATGTTCATTTCTCATAAAAAACTAGAGTTAAATGCTAGCCCTTGAATCAAGGATTACCTTGTTTTACAGGGACAAGAAGGCAAAATCTATCTCCATTCCAAACCTCAGGGAAGACCTTGAAGGGATACCTAGATTTACTAATCAAGGTTGGGTCAGAAGTATGTTTTTGGGATCTGCCTGAGGAGTAAATCAGAACCCAGTTCTGCCACAAGGAGAAAATAATAATGGATAGCTTTCTCACGGTTAGGTAGGACTGAGGCACTGTCAAGGATCTAAATATAATCCTGGGTCAGAGCCCTCAGTACTTTGAATGATCCCCAGTCTGACTCCACAGAGAGCCTCCACAGCAGAAAACCAGGGGAAGCAGTACCCTCAAGTATTAGCTGATAGGCAGTACAGCAACTAGTTGGCACAGTGCCAGTATCCTGGGCTGGTTCTGTGCCAGCCAACTTCTCAGCCTCTTCTTGGCACAAGGTCATCTCAGGAAACCTGGGAGATGGGTAGGGAGAGAGAGATGATGTCATGGCCATGGTCACTATGTAAATGGGTATGCAACAAAATAGAGGCAGAGGGGGAACTGTAAATATCAAGGGATAAAAGAAAAAATGAAAGAAGAAAATGTTGTGTAGATGTGGGGCAAAGTGGATTTTTCTTGTTTGCCCTAACATGCATGCATTCCTGAAGATTGGCACCTCGCACCTTGCTTTCTGAGACTTACCTCAGGTCTAAACTTGGTGTAATAAAAAGTGGCTTTTGTTAACATGCCTCAGGCCTGAGGAAGATATGGCTCTTTCGGCCTATCTCAGCATGTGGTGTTTGGGATATCTGCTAACAGGACCATCTACAAGCAGGACACTGGAGAGGAGGTGTACAGAGGCCAAAGGTCTTTAGGGGTTGGGGTTGTGGTAGAACATAGAGCAAGCTTGGAGAGGCTTTTCGCTGGTGAAAGCTGCGGGCCTGTGAGCAGCCCCAGACCTAAATAAACTGAGACCTAGTGAAGAACCAGAGAGGAAGTAAACAAACAGCAGGAAGTCCCTGAACATCCACTTTTTCTGGGAATCTTCTAACATGAGAAGTTACTATCAAATCTGAGCTAAAATCTTCTGTACATTTTTCTGGACTTACATATGCCCAAAGGGGCTATTATAAAATTGTTTAATACTAGACTTTAATCCTTCTCACTTTCATAAACTGTAGTGGTGCACACCTGGAATCCCAGCACTCGAGAGACTGAGGCAGGAGGATTGCTGTGAGTTTGAGGCCATCCTGGGTTACATAGTGAGTTCAAAGTCAGTGTGAACTACATAGAAAGACCTTGCCTCAAAAAAAAAAAAAATTCTTCTCCCTTCTACTGAGTGGAATGTGAAGTTAAGACTGTTTCCTGGTTCCTGCCATATCTTCAGGACTTGTGCTTCAAACAAAATCATTATGAGATGTGCAACTCCAAGAATCATTCATTTGTGCCTTCCATTTCCCCCATCCCGAGGTCCATAACAGGTCCCTCACTGGTAGTCCTTGGTCATGAATGAATGGGTAACCTCTTGAGAGCCCATATTTACTGGCTACTCAGTTTGCTGTGAGCTAAAAAACATTGCATAAACATTTGCCTGTGTTGGCCCACCTGTGGGAACTTTGCTTAAATGCAGGATGTGGGCTGAGTGCTTTTCCTCTTCTTAGTTTTGAGGGTAGAAGTTAGTCTCTGAAAATACCTCTGAGTTATTAGTGGGACCTGAGCAGGGGCTGCCAGATCTGCAAAACTGAGAGTGGAGAAAGAAGACAAAAAAGGATGTAAGCATCAGCCAATGATGAGAATGAAGCTTCTCACAGAGATCCATGTTGTAGAAGATGAGGCCACGACCTGCAGGGGATTTGACATAATCATCCATCATCCACTTATGTTCTTGTCTCCGCTCTTTTCAAGACAGTCTAGGGAAGATCTTGATAAAAATGGGGGTACTAAGAATGCCTCTTTCATAGGACTGTTTGAAAGGATTAAGTGGGATAATTCACATGAGGCAATTAGTATAGTACCTGGGTCCAACAATAACTAAAATGTTATCTAAAGGTATCTTCCAATAAAAATACTATTTTAAAAACCTGGGAGTTGTGAGGAATTAAAGCCCATGGTATTAAAACATCTACAGCCTGGCCTTCCCTGGGTTGCAGGGAAGCTGGATGGACCATAGGTCCCACAGCCCAGATTGGGTTCTCCGGAAGCAGATATGGAGTCAGGGTGTGGGCCTAAGTTGTTTATCCATGATCATCATTTGTAAAAGGAAGAGAGTGAGTGGAACTGGGCTGCAAGGAGAAGCTGGATTTTGATGTAGCTTTGACCAGTGTTGGTCACTTGGTGGAAGCTCTAGAACAAGTGATATCTTGTCTGAAATGCCTGGGCCTTCATACCCACACCTCCCTCAGTCACCTGCTGTAGGCTACTCTGATAAGGGCAAGACCTTGGGCAAAGAGGGTTTGTGTACCTTAGGCAAACCCTAAAAAATAGCAGCAGGAGGCTGTCTGCTAAGACAACTGCATCGTGTTGCAACAAGTCCCTAGAAGGCTGCTCGATAAGAAGAGAGGTGTTTATGGTGACCTTTTGCCTCTAGTCAGGGCCTGACACATAGAAGCAATGTTTATTATTCTAATTATTTTTGAAGAGTCCCACTTACTTCACAGCACGAACAGCATACTTTCACAGATATGGTCTCATATTACATGTTGCACATTAGTGAAGGGGGCCTTTGGACCATCAAGCAGGCGTCAAAGTAGAGAGAATCAGAAAACTCACCCCTTAGAAGGGAAAGTGCATTCCTTCCAAGTGGTCTGATACATGTAGGCCTGAAAAACTGTTTCCAACAAGTCTGCATTGGGGTCTGAAGTGTACTGGTGAAAACCTAATAGGAGAAGTCAGTATTCCAAGCAATACTAGATGGCAGGAGCTGTGAGAGGTGTCCTCTGAGCAACCACACTGGGGAAGAGGTGATATAACTTCAGCAGGCAAGAACAGCCTGGAATGCAAAACACCTGGACTCTACCATCTCTGCTGACAGCTTCATCTTAGGCAAGTAATTTTCCCATGCTGTGTTTGAGTTCTCTACCACACACAAGCTGGTGTGGTATAACCTTAGTAACTAGTAAGTAGTGTGCTTTACACGCTGTGGTCACCTCCTACCATAGTTGAGCAACTCTTACACTTTGACCTAGAAAACTAGGTTAAACACAAAACCACTGTTTTGAGACACTCAGTAGCAAGCAGTGCAGGACTGTCAACCCTGAGAAAAGGAAAATAAATGAGACCAGTCCTATAGGCACCCCAGCTTTCTGCCTTGGGACAACGTCCAAATGGCAACACGAGGCAGAGGCCAAGGAAGACCATCGAAGTGCCACTGAGCTGAGGCAACAAAGATTAAATGGAGTTTAAAAGTTTGAGATGTGTGGAAACTGCCATAGACAGAATACCAGAGAGAAGGAGCAGGAAAAAGAGCTTCAGAAACCCACATGGGCCTTTCTTGGATGTTTGACTAATACAAAGCTATACATAGATGGGGTGAGACTCTAGGAGAACAGATAGAAAATAACTAGCACTACCAGAGAGCTAAGAGGTCAGTGACCACTAGAACTTCCCTAAGGTTGAGAGATGGTCAATTTCTGACATGATGGGAAGTCTTTGTTGAGCATCTGGGAAATCTCATAATGACCCCAAAAGGTTCAAACTTCAGAAAAGGGGCTACCAAAGCCCTAGAGTAAAAACCACGCTAGGTCTGCCCTAACTAAGCTTAAACACAAACTCCAAATGCTCAAATTGATCTACAAGTAAATTGACTGCCTGCCAACAAAATCTAAACATTCAACTACATATTTACTGCATTCAACTTCCAAGAAAAAAATTACTAGATATGCCCACAACAAAACAGCAGAAACCCAGGAAATGCAACTCATAATAGGTAGAAGAAAACGTATGACTAGAAATGACAGAGATTAACATATAAGAACTTTAAAGTAACGTTCATAAATATGCTCAAGGATTTAAGGAAAATATAAGTCTAATGAAGAAAGAAATAAAAACTATGAAAAAGAATGAAACTAGGGCTGGGGATTTAGCTCAGGGGCAAAGTGCCTGCCTGGCAAGCGCAAGGTCGTGAGTTCGGTTCCTGGTACCAGAGAAACACCAAAAAAAAAAAAAAAAAAGGAATGAAACTAGAAAACAGAAGAGAGCTGAAGAATATGACGTTCAAATGAAATTCATCAAATGGGCTTAATAGAATAGATACAATGGGAGAACATATCAGTAAATTTGAAGACAGAGTTACACAAATTACCTAAGCTAAAATGAACAGAATCCCAAACAAACCTAAAACAGAGTGGAACAAAGCAATGCAGGTGTCTTGTAAAATGTTTCAAGATTTTGCCTTCTAATCTGAATAACGTGGGCACCATGAATGGGTTTTGTAAGAAAGGTAATACCATCTGCTTTACATCTTAATGGAATGCTGCTGAGTTGAGAATAGACTGAAAGGAGGAGAGGGCGGACATAAGTGGTTCAGTTAAGGAAATTCTGCATTGTTATGAGTGAGGGATGCTAGTGGCAGTGGAAACAGTAAGAATTGGTTGAAATACGGGGTATATTTTGACAGTAGCATTGATAGGACCTGCTCATTTGCTGGATTTGGCATCAAGAGTGATATCGACGTGTATATATTGAGGATGTAACCACTTCATGGGGCAAAAACTATGAACTATCAAAACTGCACTCAGGGGGCTGGGGATTTAGCTCAGCGGCAAAGCGCCTGCCTGGGAAGCGCAAGGTCGTGAGTTCAGTTCCTGGTACCGGAGAAAAACCAAAACTAAA
>NW_004955435.1:14693356-14777266 GCF_000276665.1 Chinchilla lanigera | reverse complement strand
AAAAAAAAAAAAAAAAAAAAAAAAAAAAAAACTGCACTCAGGTACAGTGTATAGAATAGAAACTTAACTACAATAACATAAATAAGTGGGGGCTTATCTGTCTCACATACCTTGGGTGGGCTTAATAGAGTAGGTTCCACAGTCAGTGATTCAATGTCGCTGTCAGTATCCCAGGCTCTTGCTATATTTCTGTGAAAAAGTACATTAACAGACTGCTGTGACTCATGGTTGTAAGATTGCTGCTGTACCGTCAACAGGTATAATATCAATATTCCAAGACAAAGAAATGGCAGAAGGACAAAAGGGGCCTAGCCAGCTAAATTTGTTCCTTTTACCCAGAAAAAAAATTTTGTTTTCCTAGATGCCTCATCCAACACTCCCTGTCATTTCTCCCATTCATCTAACTAATCCGGCCCAACTCTGCTTAGCTTCTGAGACTAGGTGTGCTCAGTGTGTTAGGATTGTAGACTGCCCAGCAGATTCTCCTGGATTATGTGGTTAACCTTAGGAGAATGAAATTACCTTGTGAAATTTCCTTGTTGACAATTACAGGAGGACATTGTTTTGGATTAAGCTCCTGCACTAAAACCCCAACAGAACACACTAAAAGAATCACTCAGACTAAAGGTCAAAAATCAAGTTTTAATCTACACTTCTGAGAAATCAGCAGAGAAAAAGATAATAGCTGATATTCCCGTTTCAGTTTGTGCCATAATGAAGTTTCCTCTGCTTCAATCCTTACACAAAAATGTAACCTGAAGTACCCTGAAGTTAACTAGTTATTGTGTATTGTTGTCTGTTATCTGGTTCTGGGGTCCTGGAGACTCCTTCTAGAGTCTCTTTCTAGGTTCTTCTTGTCCTGAACAAAGAACTGGACGAAACAAACACAGAGTAGTGAGGCTTTACATTTATTAAAGGTAGGAAAAGAAACATACTCTGCAGAGCAACTGTGGGCCAATTAAAAGTAGGAAGAGCTGTATAGTCTGCAGGGTAAGAGTGGACCACTGTGAGAGAAAGAGAGGACACATGGGTCACAAGGAATATAGGTGCTGTCTTTTATATCCCCCAAGCCTCAGGCTACCCTTAGGTCTAAGCCAGTTGATGGCAAACTTACAGCATGTGTGCTGCAGTGCAAGGCAGAGCCCTCTGTGAAAGCACATAGCATCGCCCGGGTAGCCCCAGCATCGCCCCTGAAGCTGAACACTGGATTTTCACGTTTAATTGCAGTGGCGGCACTTTTTGATAAGTAAGGGGGTTTTGGATTGCAGTGTGGGCTTTTGGTCTCTAGAAGGTTTGCCATCACTGGTCTAGGCCATTCTATCAAAAACCTGACTGAGTACTCATGAGAAGACCTGAAGATAGCATGTTCTTCAGTTTAGTCCCAAGTGCAGGGCTCTGGGAGGCCTTTTTCTGCGCATTTCCTGAATCTTCCTGATTGACAGGTCACCTCACCTGCTCAGCTGGTTTGCCACACCCTAATCTCCTGCCTCATGTCCCTACCTCTTATAATTTTTTTTTTCCTGAAGCAGGGTCTCACTATGTAGTCCAGGCTTGATTTAAACTCACTATGGAGACCAGGCTGGCCTCAAATTCATGGCAATCCTCCTGCCTCATCCTTCCCACTGCTGAGATTATAGTGCTGTGCACCACCAGGCCTGGCTAAGAAAGTAACTTTGAAATGACCAATTCACTTTCTGTTCTTTGTTTCTCTTTGTTCATCCTTTCTCTGTCTCTAAAATCAACCCCTTTTGGTCCTCCTATTGGGAGACTCATTCTGTTTCATGGCACGGAGTGTTGCTTGATTCTAAAATTGAAAATAAATCCAATTATGATCTCTGTCACAATTGTGTTCTTTGACAGTCTCGTTGAGGTGAATTAGAATTCTCCCTTCCTTAAAATCAAAGAATTTGTACTGGTTCCTCACAAACAGGGGTATTGTTAGCAGAGAAGAGGTAGTGAAAGATGGGAGGGATGTTGGGTTGATAATGGGCAATTTCTACAATTATAGCTCTTCTGCAATTTTGCTACAAAATATCATCTTCTTGACAAATGCTTATATAATAAAAATGTTTTGTTAGGATGTTGGCACAATAGGATCATCATTATGAAAGATTTTATAAATAATGCAATTGAAAGGTATAGCAGGGACATGGAAGGATCTCTACCTCAGATTATAGAACCGTAGCTTGTGAAGACAGCAGTGCTCTGTGGCCCCACGGAGTAGGTGCACAAGATGGAGGGCCAGCTTGTTTATCTGGGGAATTAGGGAGTGAGCAGGTAATAAAGAAAAAAGATTAAATTTAAAATCATGTATGTTTAGGAATTCTTCTGGGAGAGTTTTTCTTTTCTTTTTTTTTTGAGAATCTCATTGTGTAGCCCAGGCTGGCCTCCACCGCATGGTGATCCTTCTGCCACAGCCTCCCAAGTGTGGGAATTACAGGCATGCGCTGCCTCAGGGGTGCACCACCACATCTGGCTCCTCTTTCTCTCATCTTCTCCTCCTCCCCCTCTCCCTCTGTCTCCCCCTCCTCTTTCTTCTCCTTGGAAAACATGTGCATGGTGACTTAATTCTGAAAACTTACAACATGGGATCAGATCTAGAAGTAAAAAAATGAAACAAAAACTAAATTGCTCTGCATAGAATGGACAGAATTTTAAGTTTTGGCTGGCCGTGCAAGAAAAGAGGTATAAAGGGATCCTGGGAACTGAACAGAAAAGGAAAAAAGTTTAAGACGGCTGCAGGAGCTTGGGTATTACAGCCAGTGAACATCATACTCTCTCCCCATTTTACACGGAAGGAGTCTCCTGAGTAACTTTCAAAATGGCAGACCAGGACTAAGCACAACTATTCCTTTTTGGGTGGGAGCACTGGGAATTGAACTCAGGACCTCACGCTTGCCAGGCAGGCACTGTGCTGCTGAGCTAAATCCCTGGCCCAAGCACAGTTATTCTTGACACAAAGCTGGTGCTCTTTCTTCCCACAGCAGTGTGCAGCTTAAAGCTGGCCTGAGAAGCTGTTGGCTAGTAGTTCCCAGGCCCTCGCATCTACCTTCCTCTGTCTCTGTCAACCCTGAGGTAGGGGCTCCCCTTCCTTGCAAACTGTTCCATCAGATGCACAGGCAGGAAGCCCCACAAAGACGCTGGGGAACAGTCAGTTTCCGCTGGTTAGGGCTGTGGGTGATAGTTCCACTGCCTTCCCCAGCACAAAATGATAAACAACCTTGGCCCCACCCTCTTCCCCCAGAGGCCTGCTGCAACCAGGCCTGTAAGTCTAGCTAGGCCAATGGAGGCCTTCCATTCAATTTCCTGATAAGAAAGGAACTGGTGCCTGGGCCTCACACAGTAAGTGCTAGTTTGCATTTAGTTTCCCTTGAGGGCAAAATAAAAGTTTTTATGATTAATTAGTCCTCTTTCACCATGGAAAGTTGATGTTCATAGCTTTTCACATAATCACTAACATGATTGCCGCTCAGCTTCATATGCCTAATGTGTTCTATTAAGGCAGGATAAAAGAAATAGAGGTAAGTAGAAAAAAAAACAAGAAAAACCATAGCTGTATGTGGTGGCACACACTTGTAAGCACTCTTGGCTGAGGCAGGAGGACTGCAATTTTGAGTCCAGCCTGGACAACTTAGTGACTTGCCAAAACTGTCTCAAATAAAACAATTTGTTGTTGTTGTTGTTGTAGCTAAATGGTTGAGAATGTAGATCAGTGCAAAGGCCCTAGCTTTAATCCATAATACTGAAAAAAAGCATAATTTAAAAATTCTATTTTTTAAAACTGCACCTTCAGGGCACAAAACTACTCAGGATTACAATTATTTATTTTTCCTTTATAGACCACTCACTCAAATTTTTTGTCTCTAAAACACACAACATAGTAGGCCTGTGCTTTATGCCTTTCACTTATAAATGAATCATCATCTTTGTCCTGTAAAATGAAACTTTCATTGGTAAATAAACATCACTTTTCACCCATAAATTGAGCCCCATACTTTCTATAGATTCACAAATTCCACAGATTACCATCTCCCAAAACACACAAATGTTGCTAGTTCCAGACCATATGTGTCTCTGTCTTTGTCTAGATCTCTCTCTCTGTCTTTCTCTGTCTGTCTCTGTCTCTCTCCTTCTCTCCCTCCTGCATTCCTCTCTGAGTGTGCACTTCTTTTTACCTATATTAAACCTTCTTGAACCTCTCACTGATCTATGGGTCACCTACTTCTCTGAGGTCTTCTAGTAGGTATGACAACTTGCCCATGTAGGACAAACAAAAAACAAAATAAAAAAAACCGCTGCCTTTTAGGGGGAATTCCTGTGTAGAAAATAGAAGTGGGCAAGGCAGTTTGGGAGTGGTAAGTAGCCTGGACTGATTGTGATCACACAGGTTATCTATAGTATTTGAGGGAATGATAGACAGCTGTGAGTACTGGGACATTTGTCAACACCATGGATAACACCAGGTACAGTAAGTACAGGAAGCTCATCAGATGTTCCAGGAACCTAGAGATAAATTTTCCCTCTGAGTAAGTGTTCAATATGATAATGTCATGATGGTTATGTGGCATCATGTATTTGCTAAAATCTATAGAATGTACAAGACAAAGATAAACCTTAAGGTTAACAATGGACTTTGGTTAGTGATAGTATATCAATATTACCTCATCAGTTATAATGATATTTCACACTAAAGGAAGAGGTTAATAATAGAAAACTATGTAGGGGGTATAATGATGGGATATATGGGAATTCTGTATTTTGATTCATATTTTCTCTAAACATAAAACTGCTCTAGAGATTCATCTACTGTATTAGATAAAAGTAGACTTTTCACAGCTTATTTTATCTAAGAGGGCTAACTTCTGGAGATTATATTAGATTCCTTAGGATGGACTGCTTGCTTCTCCTTCATGATCCTGGGTTACGCTGTGCTTATCTTAATCCTGGGCTACCCTGGGCTATGCTGTGCTTATCTTAATCCTAGTACTTCTGCATTGTATGTTTCCCACAAGAATGTTACCTCCGTCAGGTCTGGGGCTGTGCCTTGTTCTTCTTTGTGAGTTCATGTCAGTCTTGTTTAGACTTCCTCATTGCCTTCCCATTTCAAATGCTTGACATGTATTAAAGCAATCCTGTGAGATAGCTACCAATATTATCTCTATTAAACATGAGAAAACTGAATCACAGACAGGTTAAGAAATTTAGCTGATGTAACAAAAGTAATGCTTGGTAAAGCTGAGATATCAGCTGGTTCCAATATCTGCAGAAAAAGTATCAGAGAACATGTCACCGTTTTTTGCAATACTAGAACTTGAACCTAGGGCCTTTGGATTGAACTAATTCTCAGCATCTCCCCCTCCTTTTCAGTTTCTTTTTGGGTACTGTTTATTGTGAGACAGGATCTCATTATGTAACTCAGTTGTCCAGGCTAAGCTTGAACTTGTGATCCTTTTGCCTCAGCCTCCTGGAGTGCTAGGATTACAGGTATAAGTCACAATGCCCAGCCAAAAATGCTCTAAATTATAGGGTACAACACATATTTTTGGTAGTGAAAGCATTTTAGGATGCCTCAAGCAAGTATGTTTTTAAAAATGTAATAATATAGTACAAAACCCTACTTGTACATAGTAGGTGTATTATTGCATTGTGAAACCTGTCTTATTTGTGTGTGTGTGGGTGTGTATATATATATATATATATATATACACACACACACATATATATATACACACACACACATATATAGTGTGTGTATGTTAGGATATATATATATATATATGGTCATTGTGTATTTTTATGTTAGGATGCCAGATAAGATCTATTTAGAAAGTTTACTACCAAACATAAAAGAGTTTTTGCCTCAGATGCCAAGATGTGCTGAGCTAAGGCAGCACTACATGAGTCAGCCATGTCTGGCTCCTGCCCCATTCCCCTGAGAGCATGTCATCTCTGTTGTGCTATGTGTGATGGTTTAATGTTGGCAATTCCTGTTATCCTATCCAAACCCAATGATACCTGATGGCAGGAAAACACCATCTCTCTGCAGAAGATATCCCAGAAGTTTCTCTTTCCCTGTGAGAATAGACCTCTCTTTGTCTCTCACTGACTAGAGCAGAATCACATGCCCACTTTCCCTAAGTCAATCTTAGGAAAGTTGCACCATACAACACTGATTAGATTTCACCCACTGAATACATCCAGAACAAGTCTTACCTGCAAGGATAAAAGAGAGGATGAGTGTTAGACATTTAGCCTTGAGTAGATGAGTAGATCCAAGGGAAAAAAAGTTTCAATCAATTTTTGTCTCCTTAGAGATAGAAGCTTAAGGAAGACTACTCATCTATTCATTCATTCAACCTCTCAATATGGATTTATACTTAGCACTTTACCCCCTGGTGCTGTGCTAGGCAGTAGAGACAGAGATGAGCAAGAGACAAGATTCACTCCTCCTGGAAATGACTTTAGAAGAAGAAAGCATTTGAATACAAAATCTAGAAACATATGTGCTATGATTTATATCTAGATCTGAGAAGCTTTTCCTCTGCTATGCCCCTCTACCATGCTATCCTGCTTTGGAGCCAACCAACTATGGACTGAATCATGAGCAATATAAACCTCTCCTTCCTTAAGTGGTAAGTATTGGGTATTTTGTCCCAGCAATAAGGGAATTAACTAAGACAGATTTTGGTACCAGAGAAGTGGTGTCATTGCTGTTCTACCTGACCTGTGGTTCAGAAGCTTTTGAAACTGGTTTGTAGGAGTTTGGAAAGATTTGAAGATGTGAGCTAGAGAAGCCCCAAAATGCCTGAGCTTGGTGGGAGATTTCAGAAGACCAGAATGTGGATAAACTTCAGGAAGTAAAGAGCAAGCTCAGGAGGTTTCTGTTGGGAAGAAAGACTCCATTTGTAGCTAGACTTAAGACTGTGTGCTGTTCTCTGGCAGAAAAATCTGTCAATATTTTGCTCATATCTTGAGACTTTTTGGGAGACTGAGATTAAGCACAGTGGATTAATTAATCTGGTGGAGGAAATTTCAAGGCAGTGTAATGTTGATGCCATGGCATGCATACTGTTGGAGGGCTGTAGTTAGGTTTATACTGAAAATCAAGAACAAAATGTCCACTCAAGAAGTTTTCTGTTATGTCAGAAAGAAAGTGCCTGCAATGATAAAGCAGAACAGAGCTTGGTTGCTAAAAAGATTATCATTAAAAAGAAGCCAGATCTTGGAGTAGTAATGTATCCCTAAAATCCCATCACTCAGGAGGCTAAGGCAGGAGAATTGCTATGACTTCAAGGCCACTCTGGGCTACATAGTGGGACTCTAACTCAAAAAAACAAAACAGGTAAACAAACAAAAAGAAAAGAGAAGCCAAATACAGTGGACCAGAACAATAGGAACAATGTCTTGAGGGCATGTGAAGGATCAGCAAGGTCCTACCTTTCACAGGCTCAAAATTGAAAAAATAAAAGCCTTTGCCTTGATAAGACAGCCTGAGGGCACTATGCTCCAGAACATCAGCTTCCTAGGCAATTTGTTCCCTGGTTCACGTCACTTAGCTGTCCAAGAACCTGGACACCTCTGCAACCATGATATGAGAGCCCAGCTACTGCTTAAGCTGGTGGCAGAAGTTGACACTAACAATATTGAGCTATTTTTACAAGCATGCAGAATGCAAAAGTTGTGGGGTCATGGAGGCTTCCATTAAGACTTTAAAAGAAGGCCTTGGAGGCCAGGTAATATAATCCTGAGAGGCCAGTGCATAATACTAAGAGTGAAGCTGAAAATGCAGTGGAGACCCCAGAGAACTGGGGAAAGCAGGAATGTAGAATGTCTGAGGAAAGCTGCAAGAAAGCAAAAGCAGCCCAGAAGAGAAGCAATGAGGGCTAAAACCACTAACAATGGTGTAGGAGCAGAACTGCCCAAGACCTTTGGAGTTCACATGTTGCCACAGCTTGCCCTAAGTGCTACACATGGATATATTGTTTTCTCCACTGGTTTTTGTTTGGCTTTGGTCCCATTGTTTTCTATCCCTCATTTTCCCCTTTGCGGCAGTATTTAATTTGTTTTTGATATTTACAGGAGCTCATAGCCAAGAGTTTGCCTTAAGTCTCAGATGAATCTTTGGACTTGGACTTTCTGGCAATGCTAAAACTGTGTAGATTTTAGCAACTCTTAGAGATGGACTAAAAGCACTTTGCAAAAAGGGATGCACAGGAGTCTTTTGGGGACCAGGGGCAGAATGCTATGGCTTATAGCTTTATGCCCCAAAGAGCTCATGTGCTCACAGACATGGCTCTTGGAATGTGATTGGATTATGGGGCTTATATCTACTTGTGATTAGCAGGTGGGATCTGGTTGGAAGAAGTGAGTCACTGTGGGTAGGTGTGGCCTGAAAGGGCTATTCTCTTTCCCCAGCTACTCTCTTCACTCTCTGCTTTCCTGTCCATCATACTATGAGCAGTTTTTCCTCCTCTGTACCCCTCTGTCATGATGTCCTACCCTGGAGCTAGCCAACTATGGACTGAAACATGAGCCAAAATAAACCTCTCATCCCATAAATTGTAGGTATTAGGTAGTTTGTCCTAGTAACAAGGCAACTAAGACAACATGAAACTATATATGTTATTACAATTATAAATGTTCCTAAGTGAACAAAAGAAAGGTTTTATTTGGGATTATAACAGGAGGATATGATTTAAATAAGAAGGAAGTCAAGGAAGTCTCAGAAAAAGTTATGTAAGCAAAATATAAAGAATGAATTGAAGTGAGTGGATTTGAGTGTTGGGAAGCAGAGCATACCAAGTGGAGGGATGTGTAAAATTCCAGCAAGTGTAAAATTCTAGAATTGAAAAGATCTTAGCACTTTGGAAGAATAGGATGAAGAATGTTGTAGGGAAGGACAAAGTAGAACAAGGTGAGGCTAGAGTATAAACACAGGATGCATAAATCACACAAGCACTTTGTTCAAGAAGGACCCCTCCCCAATAAAAGGATTGCCCTAGTAGATTGCTGGTCATCAAATATAGAGCAGAGATTCTTGTCAGAGAGAGAGAGACAGAGACAGAGACAGAGACAGAGAGACAGAAGAGAGACAAAGAGACAGAGAGACAGAGAGACAGAGAGACAGAGAGAAAGGAGAACTTAGGCTTTGCTTTAGGAGCTCTTTATGGAAATATAAAGGATCATTTTTATTTCCAATGTTTATACATTCTTTCCTAATTCTGGATGTAATTCTTTGCTCTGGGCAAATGTGTAAATTATTGTTCAAGCTTTTTTTTTTCTCACAGGAGACCAAAAGCCAAGACTTTAGATGGCTAGAAGGATACTAGTGTGATTTATGTCTGGATGTCCCCCAAAAGCCTCATGCAGTCTTGGGGCGGGATTCTAGAGTTTCTGATTGATTCTTGATCAATGTTGGGATTATAGGTGTGAGTGCTACACTTGCCCTGGGGCAGGTAATTTGCATACAATGTAAGGGAAGGAAAGAGGCTTGCCTTCTGCTACTCCCCTGTTTTTGCTCTTGTTGCTTTTGCTGTTTTCTGCCACCATGAATGGTTGCCCTGTGCCATGTGCCACCCTGCCTTGGAGCCAGCCGAGCACGGACTGAAACCTCCATAGACTGTGAGCTAAATAAACCTTTCCTTCCTTAATTTTGGGTGTTAGGTATTTTGTCTCAGCAACGAGAGAAAAGTAACTAAGACAGATACATAGCTTAAACTTCTGTTCCTCTCAAGAGGAAGGGGACTAGCACAGGTTATTAATAGTGCACAGATGGGTAATTGTTTTCATTGTTGTTTTGATGCCTTTGAAGAAGACCAGATTAGCTCCTACAGTGGGATAGGGTTACTATGAATACAATAAACATTGTCATTTTAAATCGTTCTGGAATAAGTTAATTCTGCGGTAGGGCTGGACTCAAGGACATTTGCAATGGAGTCAGATCAGTGGATCCCTGCAACATGAGGCAGATCTAGGGGTAAACAGAGAAGTGACCGGGAGAGGACTCCTAGGTAGCCCCTGGAGTGGTAAAGCAGTCTTTATGTTTTCCTTTCTAACATGTTTCCTTTCTTATCGCAAAGCAAATTTAACCAAGCTTCAGCAAAGTCTTAACAAATTGTGTTCATAATCTCAACTCTCACTGTTTTGGATTAAAGATAGGGTCAATATTCAACTTAAGCAAGGGGCATGGGGAGAACAGTAGCAGCCTGTCTTGAGACAAGCATGTATAACTGCAGAAAGAGTAAATAATCATTTGGATCCCTAAGTGAATTCTAATGAAAAGTGAGTCACAGAATTGGTCTGTGAAGTGTGTGCTTCTTGGTGTTTCTCAGAAATGCCTAGAGGCAGAAGCTTGATAAAACACTGGACCTTCTGCATTTAGGAGAGATGAAGCTGATAGTGCAGTTATTTGAAGATTAAAGGGATGTACAAGATTTGGAATTTGGATTACAAATATATTCTTTGTAATTCTTATGAGTATGTAAGGTAATTTTATTATCTCAGGAGAGTGAGGCTCAAAGGTGCTTAATCCAAGACCGAAGGGTGACTAAGAAGCAGGGTGGAGCTCATGTTTAGGTCTGTGTGTTTTCAGTGCCCAAGTTCATTCTGTTACGTCACACTGCTTCCCTGAGTGACACAATCAAAAGACCTTTGAAAAACGAAAGCTGGGGTCATTTTCTTCCACTCAGGAGCTAGACTTCGGGGAACAGCTCCAAGGAAAGAGTAGGAGATGGTACTAAAAGCAAAAGGACCTTTTCTTTAGAAGAAACTGAGGTCTCTTGTGCTATCTTTTAACTCCTGCTTCCTTAGCTACAGCACTATGCCCATTTTTATCTCCACCGTCAGAGTTCCCTTTTCCTGTTTAAAGTTAAACCTCTACATGAGCCTCTGATTGTGTCCTCCTCTCTCTTCTCCCAGACCTAATCTTGCCATCTAACCTATCACTTGAAGCCCAAATCTCCTTCCATCTACAGAAGTTAACGTTTCCTTGTTGTTATCTAAGACTCTGCAAAAATGTAATTACATTTGTTAACGGTGTTTCCCCACATCCCAATAAGTTTTCACTTCATTCTCAACCAACTTTTGCTTCCATTTCCCTACTATCATTCGTGTCACCCTAACATCCTAGTGAGTACTTTTTAAAAACTTTTTTAAAGGAAAATTTCACACACATATAGGAAAGTGTTTGTGTGTATAGTTCAAACAATGAGAACATAGTGGATATACTCATGTATCCACCACCAGGTTAAGAAATGGACATGCTAAGCACCCTGAAGCCTTGTGGCATCCTCCCAACCATTACTTCCTTCTTACTCCTAAAGGTCACACCATCCTGAGTTCTCACACTTTGTAATAGTTCTAAACATTCTATGAATGGAAATTTATATCATGTGGTCTTTTGTGTCTGGCTTCTTTTGCTCAGCGTTATGTTTGTGCAGTGCTGTTGCATGTTGCAATGGCTTATTATTATTATTATTGTTATTATTATTATTTTCAAGACAAGGTCTCTCTATGTACTTCAGGCTGGCCTTAAACTCACTATGTAGCCCAGGCGGACTTGGAACTCATGGCAATCCTCCTGCTTCAGCCTCCTGAATGTTGGGATTACAGGTGTGTGCCACCGTATCAAGCTTATTCATTTTTATTATTTCAAATAAGGGTCATATTTACAATGAATATT
Source organism: Chinchilla lanigera (assembly GCF_000276665.1). Lineage (NCBI taxonomy): Eukaryota > Metazoa > Chordata > Mammalia > Rodentia > Chinchillidae > Chinchilla > Chinchilla lanigera. The sequence continues at coordinate 14,765,586 of NW_004955435.1, read as the reverse complement.
CTTTTCCTTGACTTCTTGATGTACATATGCACTATTCTTCATCTTTTTTTTCCTATACTTGAGACTGAACCCAGGACCTTTGCACTGAGCTACATTCCCAGCCCTTTTTTATTTTTGTTTTGAGACATGATCTTGCTAAGTCATTAGGTTGCCTAGGCTGATCTTGAACTTGTGGTCCTCCTAATGCAGCCTCTAGAGTGCTGGGATTACAGGTGGGTACCTCCACGCCTGGCTCATCTATCTTCTGTTGTTCAGAGAAGATAGTTTGATAAGCAGCACCATTAAATAGACTGGGAAAATTAAGGCACAATAATAGTTAACCAACTGGACAAGTTTATCACGAGCAACTCCTGGACTCACATGGAAGTGCGTAAGACCCATACAGTCAAGAGAACCCATGTGGGGAAGAGCTGTGTCTTTGAATGCAGGAATCCAGTGAACAGGGAACAGAAACAAACTGTGTAATTAAGTGTAAAATTGCCTACACTCCTAAGTAAAGGCAACTTTTAGAATCCTGTGGGCTAAGAGTAGACAGTTTAATGCTAGGGCTGGCTTCCCAGCCCTGTTCACCTCTATCTGTGTCTAGAGAGTCATCTGGAGGCCAAGCTTGGCAACAAGGAAGACGTCTGAGAGACTGGGGTCATTTCCCTGGATTTCAAGCATATCTCTGCCAGGCAATCCTCTTACCTCTGCCTCCCACTCCTGAAGCTGAAGCTAAGACCTAAGTGAACAGTGAGACTTCAGACTCCCTTCCAGTCCTCGGGAGAGAGGCGTCTTCCAAGGGATCGGGAACCCAGGGCAGCTCCTGCTGGAAACAAGGCTACTGTCAAAATGCAGAGGTTGACAAATGAAGTTTGAAGCCTGCACATATTTGAAAATCGGTGGAGGTGAGAAGAGGGAGCAAGGGCTGACGCTGAGGCGCCGCGTTGGAATTTAGACTTGGAAGGGGTATGGAAATAGTTGCAGTAACGGTGAGCCCCTTCGATTTTAGCGCTTAACTTACAAAAAGCTGTTTCCTGACTTTCACCTCTTTCTGGGGAAGCAGAGCAGGGAGCGCCCTCGTTTTGCTTTGGTGATCTGTGGAAGAACAAGTCTGAATGGAAGACGGCGTTAAGATCCTAATCTACATCTCCAGTTCCTCCTCAGCAGCCCCGAAGGTGAGAAAATAAATAGGTCAAGAGACTTGGAAATGGTCAGAGGCCACAGCAGTCTCAGGGAGAGAGGTGACGGGGTAAGAAAGGTGTGAGGACTCTGGGAACCAGTACCCTGAGCGGTTGGGGTCTGCGGGTTCGCTGACTCTGGCTTCAGGGAGGCTAGCAGAGCGGTGACACCGCCTTCCTCGCACGCCGTCGAGCGCCCTCTGTCACCCCAAGCCGTGGCGCCCGGGACGCGGGGAGAGCGGACCGCCCAGGTGCGCCCGGGGTTGGGCCAGAGCCCGGAAGGTGCGCCGTCCCGCCCCAGGCGGGTCCCCGCTGCCTTCCCCCCGCGTGAAAGTGAAAGTGTCGCCCCGTGGAGGTCAAGGACTGGGGGCGGGGCCGGCGCGGACCCGGGAGCGGGCGCTGGGCACTCGAGGGGCCATGGATGGGCTCGGTCGCCGCCTTCGAGCCAGCCTGAAGCTGAAGCGCGGTCGAGGGGGTTAGTGCCGGCCAGGGCGCGCGGGGGCGAGGGCGCGGGGACCGCGCGGAGGCTGGGGAGCTGGACTAGAAGTTGGCGCGGGTTGGCGGCTAGGGCAGGGTGGCGCAGGCGTCCGGATCCGGGAGCCGCTGGGCCGGGTAGGGGTCAGGTGAGCCGGGCGAGCTCAGGTAGAGGTGAAAGGGATCCGCTGGGGGCGGGGTGGGAGGTCAGCGGAGTGACCCGGCCTGCGGGGACCAGGGGGTGGCGTCCGCCCAAAGGAAACCGTTGAGGGGTTCCAGGGCCACGTGTCCTTCCAGCCAGGAAGCTTGTGGTGCAACCGCAGGGCGCCTGAAGCGCCCCAGCTGCGGTGCCCTCGCGGAGGCGCCCGCCCTGCTCCACATCGCTGCCGCGGACGGCTGTGGCATTTGCCCAGTTTCGGGGAGACAACGTCCCTCTGACCTGCAGGTAGCCACCAGCCACGAAAGCTGGTCTCCCTGACGACGTTTCCGCCCCACTCCTAGGTGGCCGAGTGCCCTGGGGAGGGTGGTTGTGGCTTGGCGTCAGAGCCGCTAAGAACCTGCTTAGCTGCTTCCTCCGAGTGTGATTGGGTTGTCTAGGTCTCAGGCTGGGACCTGCCTTACTCCTCGGCCCCCCATCAGTGAGATGGAATAACTTCCCTGTCCAGCAAGTGGGAATTAAATTAGAAGTCAATGTCAGTTTCTACTCTTTGTTTTTAGCAGGAGCCTTGGGCTTTGGAAGGATGGCAACCAGGATTTCACTAATTTATCCATTCATTTATCAAACAGTGTTGGCTCTTGTAGCTGGTCAGCCCTATAGCTGAGTGGCTCTGACTCTTTTGACACTTTACCTAGAAGTCCTGCTTCTGAAGAGAAGAGGACTGGACAATGAGAGGAGATCATTTCCAGGCAGCTCAGTCCTTCAAGGCTGGCAATTCTAGAGCCCCATGAATCTCTCTCCTATTCCAAGTCCTGGAGTTGGGGAGAGCCCAGGAATTAGGCCAATGCCTCCTTCTCTGAACTGCACTGACTTCTGAGTGATCTGCTCTTTGTTCTATTCCCATTCCTTCTTCTACTCCTGTTCCTTCTTCAGTCCCTCTATTCTCTCTAAAATCTGGCTATTAGCCGGGTGTGATGGCGCACGCCTATAATCCTAGCACTTGGGAGGCTGAGGCAGGAGGATTGTTCCGAGTTTGAGACCAGCCTGGGCTACAAAGTGAGCTTAAGGCTAGTCTGAGCTGCATAGTGAAACCCTGTATCAAAAAAAAAAAAAAAAAAAAAAAAAAAAAAAGATAAAATCTGGCTATTACATCTGAGGAAGCTCAGACACTGACTCCCTCTGGACCACCAACCTTTTTTCCCTGGGCCTCTCAGAGCCTTGCAAATTTGTTGAATGAATAGGGTCTGCTTGCTGCAGCCCAGATGAGGCGTTCCAGTTGCCCCACCCGCCCATCCCAACTCAGTGTAGGGCAGGTGACTGTTTGGGGGAGCTCCCTAACCTCTGAGGAACTGGGAAGTGGGTAGTCTCTTACCTGTTGGAAGGTCTAGTGACTGTCAGGCCAGAAGAATGTTCTGCCTTCATCTTCCACTCTATCCTTCAGCTTTCTGGGGATTTTCCCTTTCTTCTCTTGCTTTTCTGGTACTAGGGCAGTTGTATGTTAGAAAGGGTTGTGTGTGTGCATGCATTTGTGTGTGTGTGTGTGTGCACGCCCACACTGGGTAGAGTGTTGTGGTTCTAGGTTGAGAGCATGTTAACTCAAAGAGGAAGGCCTGGCCGGCTTTTCACATTAGGTTCCAGGAAGTCTCCTCACCTGTATTTGAATCTAGACAGTTCTGAGACTCTGCCAGCTGCCTGTGGGAGGGGTTTCTTGATGGAGGAACAAGTGTAACCAGCCTCCTGACTTCTTTAGAAAGGGTGGTTCTCTCATCAACTAAAAGTCGGGTAGTAATTCCTCTCCAGGGCTGTGGGGAAAACATGAGATGCCTTCTATGAAGCAAGAGTTTGCTGGATGTTAATTTTCTTTGATGATTTTCTCTTCTGTTGATAGCTCCTTTTGTAAGAGGTGAGGGAGACAGTGGGATCCTACTGGATTTCTCAGGCCTTGGCCGAAAGTCTAGTGATGTTTTCTATCTATCAAAGACTTCTGAGCTTTACTGTTGTCTTGTCTCTCCTGATAAACCAGAAAGAAATGGGCTGAAAATGCTACCCAAAGGATTTAGGACAGGGCATGATTTCCTGAGGTTCTGGAACGATCAGTGAGAAGATTCTAGTTCTCAAAGCCCTTTGCAAACTGCTGCAGGATGTTTGCTGTGGAATGTACCCCGAAGGCAGGAGTCTGGTCATAGGACTTTCATAACCCCCACCCTTAGCAGATCCTGCTAATTTTAGATAGCTTCTGAGTCACTCCATGCCTCAGTTTCCCTGTCTGTATCTGGAAGGTACTTGTTCCTCAGACAGGAAGTTAGGATGGTACAGTAAGTTGTGCAGGGTGTGAATAAAATATGGTGATGGTTCTGAGTGTTCTGGTTCACTCTTCTTGGTTTGTACCATGCTTATTTACTGTGATTAAGGCTTGCTCTCGGGGCTGGGGATTTAGCTCAGCGGCAAAGCGCCGGCCTGGCAAGCACAAGGTTGTGAGTTTGGTTCCCGGTATCGGAGGAAGAAAACAAAACAAAACAAAACAAAACAAAAAAAAGCTTGCTCTCTTAGAGTCACGGCTGACTCATCAAGCCCTGGCTTTTACTAATGCCACAAAAGCCCACTGTAGCTCTTTGGATCAAGGCAGCTGCCTCTCCCACCCTAGCATCTCACTGCCTTCCAGAAGGCTGCTCATTCTTTGCAGAGATGACAGACCCTGGCACCAAACCCCTCTGCCACCTAACTCCTCTTTGAGGCAACTTTGTGGCAAAAGTCCTTTTGCTTGCTCTATGCATTTCCATATTGAAGGATTTCTGTGAGAATCAGGGGTGATTTATTGCTTTTTTTATTCTGTTCTTCAGTCTTCAGACACAGCAGTGGGTCAGCAGCTCAGCTCGCTGACCTGACCAGGTCATTCAGGGAAAATAGCTGAGTGGGAGTGGGGTAGAAATCACCCGGATGCTTTCCACTGGCCCTGCGTGACCTCAGGCTGCTGATGCAACCGGTGTCCTGCTCTAGGCTGGGGACCATTTCCTGAGTCAGGGCTTCATATTTGGGAAGATGGAATATGCTGGAGCCCTGGAACAGTCCTAGTGAGAGAGCTTCCTGCCTTAGCCCAGGACATATTGCAGGAGGCAAGAGAGCTTCACTGTAGTAATTCTGGAAATAACAGCAGTAATTCTCAGTGTAGAGAGATTTTGTTCTGTACTTTACCATCAAGGAGGAGGGAGTTTTGGGTCCATACTGACTTCTAAGACTCCTTCTTTTGCTGAAAGATTAATCCGTTTAGATCATTATTTGGCTGTCTCTTATTTTAGCCAGGGCACGGCAGGCAGTGTTTGGCCCTGTGCTCTTGGCTAAGGTTTTGAAGTCTTAGAAGTTCTGAAATGTGGCAGGTGGCCTTGCAGGGGTTTTCAGCTGCTTTTGACAAAGCTGAGAAGTAAAATGTTAGCAGTGCAAGTTGTGGTAATGTCAGATCACTGCCCTGAGACCTGTAGGGTTCCAGCGCCCCTAATCTACTGCTATTGGGCATTCTTAACTGTTCCAAGCTTGTAAATAAACTCGCTACACAACCCAAAGGCCAGAATTCAGAGCTCTTATCCCAGAACGACTGGGCCGTGGTGGTGTTTGCTCATAACCTTTTCTCTTACCACACCCCGAGGCTCTTGGGAGGAGCTTAGAGCCAGCGGCAGTGCCAGGATGCTGCCTGTGATCGTACCACGTTCAGCTGCCTCCTGGGTCCCGTCACATCCTTCTTGCTCCACCACAGGGTGCACAGGATGGAAACTGTTCTCTCCTCTTTGGAAGACATTGTGGAGTTTGGCTGCATAGCGTTGTGGCTGGAGACCGAAGCAGCGGTCGCTTTCTCAGGCTTTCTGTAGCCAGCCTGTGCTGGGGGAAAGGAGAGTGCTTCATGGCTGAAAGGCGCAGGAAGATGGAAAGACAAGGGGTAGGCCGGGTGCTCAGGATCCTCCGGAACCAGCTGCCTCGAGTCCGAGCAGGTCAGGACAGGACTGCCCACTTCCTTTTCATTCGGTGAACCTCTTAAACGGATCTGTTTCTTTCTTAAAGTACTCCTTCCTCTTTTTCCTTTGTGTGTCTATCGCCACATGGTCCCCCATGTGACCAGGGCAGGAGATTTCCCCTGCTGATGTACAGAGCTGGGGTTGCCCTCAGTGGAGGGTGGAGTAATCAAAGTCATATGCCCCTTGGACCTGTTCTGGTAATTCAGTACAAGTCTACTCTGAGGCATGCTGTTCCAGGGCTGCCCTGGGCACATGTCATAGGTAAGCTGAGACTTGTAGTGCCCTGGGGCACAGGACCTCCATGAAACTCTGGTATATTTCCTCAGCTTCCACATCAATGGTTTTTTCCTCCTCTTGGCTCTCCCTGGTTTCAAGTTTCCCAGGTGGGTGTGGAAACTGCCCACTTGGCTTTAGCCCTGTCCTGTGACTGCTGGCGCTGGCCTGGCTCCAGGTATCTCAGTGCTGGCAAGGTGGCTTGGAGGTATGGAAGTTGCTCAGATTCTTACAGACTTACAGAATGGATTGATGGAGTACTGAAGGGACCTTGGTGTTTTGGTTTTAGGACCTCCCCAGGATGGTCTAGGGGAATCTGTCAAGGAACCAGAAAGGACCCAGGAGCATACTCTTCCCAGCTTTGCTGGGGGGCAACACTTCTTTGAATACCTTGTGGTGGTTTCTCTCAAAAAGAAGCGTTCAGGAGATGACTATGAGCCCACCATCACCTACCAGTTCCCCAAGGTAAGGAGTGAGAAAGGGTGGGGGGCTGGGGGACAGCGGATTGGGGTGTTTGTAAGGTGATAGCGCAACTAGTCTCATTTCCGTTTCAGCCTAGCCTTAGTTTTCTGTTATCACCCACAAAATCTAGGTCTGACTGCTTTGTGAGGGATTGACTGAGGCTCCTAGCTGGGAAACTAGGCTAGTACTCTTTTTTTTTAAATTTTAAAGAGTAAAAGAAGGATAACATAATAATAGGGGGGACTTAGCAAATTACAGACAAAATGGTAGGACATTATCAATGGTTATCGTTTTACATATTGTTATCTACAAAATAGTTTCTCAGGAAAACAAATAGACAAATAATAGTGCCTTAGAGACAAAAGAGGTAGGAGATTATCAAGAGTTGTTGTACTACTTTGGTATCTTCAAAGTGGCTTCTAAATAGGCTAGTACTCTTGCCCCTTCTGGGGCCTCCTAGTTCTTTCCAATTTCATTTCTCTTAAAGAACCTTAGCTCCAGACAAACCTCCTAGAAGGAATCCCTCCTCCCCCGTGGGCTGTGTGGGAAAGAGAGGGTGGGGCGGGTACCCAGCTGCAGGACTTTGCCACAGCCAAGCAGAAAGCTTTTTCTTGTCTGATTCTGCACTGAACGAGAAGGTGAGAATATAGCATCCTCATTAATCTCTTTTTTTAGCAGGTGCAGCAGCTGAGGTGGCGGCTTCTCTTGTCTGATGTGGTATTTTTCTGACATTGCCCTCCTAAGGGGGTTGGGCAACTCAGGACCTTTCTGTATTCAGTGTGGCCCCTGACCTCCTTCCTATGTAGACCCCCAGATTCATGGTGATGTGGCCCAGGAGGAGCTGTCTTATCTTTCGTTCTGTCCTGCCAGACTCGGAATGCAGTGTTTAGATTGAGAGTTAAAGGTGCCCTTTGGTCCCTATGCCAGTGAAAAAGCTTATCCTCAGATACCTGTAAAGCCTCAAAAGAAACCCCGCTAGCCCTCCAACCTCCTTCTGCCCACAATACATGTCTTTTTCTTTTCCTTGTAGAGGGAGAACTTACTTCGGGGCCAGCAGGAGGAGGAGGAGCGGTTGCTCAGCGCCATTCCCTTGTTCTGCTTCCCAGATGGGAACGAGTGGGCACCTCTCACCGAGTATCCCAGGTAACCGCCAGCCCCGGCAGAGGTATCAGAATGGGCGAAGCAGGGATACCTATGAGCTCTTGACTTCTATGCTACCACAACCTGGTGTGCACAATGATTTCCTGCCAGGGACTGAAGGTGATTCCTTTGTAAAGGTATTGCAGCAAGGTCTTTAAAGATTTTAGTGTTTGTTCAACTTTTGTCAAAAGATGAGTGAGATTCTCTCACTTGTCCTAGGAACAAAAACCACTTCTTTGTTTTGTTTTGTTTTTATTGAGACAAGGTCTTGCTGTGCAGTTCAGGCTGAACTTGAGCTCACTTTGTAGCCCAATTTGGTCTTGGACTCGCAATGATCCTCCTGCCTCAGCCTCCAGAGTGCTGGGATTACAGGCGTGCACCACCATGCCTGGCCAAAAATCATTGTTTTTGACTCTGCTGATGGCAGAAGCTGGACTCACCAGAAGTCAGTACAGTAGAGATCCTTAAAACATGAGCTCTGGAAATTGACTACCTGTTTAAATTTGGTTTAACCACTTAGAAGTTAAACTTGGGTAAGAAATACCCTTTCACAGTCTCAGCTCCTTTTTATTTAAAGGGGCGATAATAATTGAATCTACCTCAAAGGTTGTTTTTGAGAATCAAATGAGGTGACACATTTAGGGTGTGGCACTAACGAGCACTTAATAAATTGCTGGGGTTATTACTGCCAGGCCTAATCAGTGGCTTCTTTTTAATCCTCTTCTCCACACCCGTCGCAGACTATCTTCTGTTTTTAGAATCAGCAAGCAAATGCAAACCAATACCTGTCTGCTCTTTTTTAGGGAGACTTTCTCTTTCGTCCTGACTAATGTGGATGGGAGCAGGAAGATTGGATACTGCAGGCGCCTACTGGTCTGTGCTGCTCAGAAATGCCCTCTCCTTTCTAAAGACTCTCTGTTCAGCATCTGGGCTATTTAAGCCCAGCTGCAAAATCCTGGACTCCTCGGCAGCGTGGTTGTAGAGAGCACAGCCCACCACCTACTTCCATGTCAGTGTCCTCTCTTTTTCTTGCAAGAATTAGAACAAGGCTCTCTCCTTGCCCACCTAGGGAACCTCTGCTGCCGGGTTCTGATGTGTGCTCTCCCAGCTTTAACAGCTCTCATCACTGTGACAGTGTCCACCTGACTCCTCCCCTAGTCTTCACTACCTAGGCCAGCTTAGGGCCTGGAGTTTGGAGCCTCCCAGAACAGAGTCTGGGATTTTGACAGTACAGTTTAAGTCTTGGGTGTCAGGGGATTCTCCATGGGATTTTTTACAGTGATTTCCTCATCTCTGAGACACATTTGGTAATCCGCAGATCCTGTTGGCCCTGAAGGTAGCAGTAGTCTACGGTTGTCTACTCCTCTGAAGGTGACCTTCTTTTGATCTTAGTCACCATTTTGACCCTCCTACTGCAGAGCCAGGCCTTTCTCCACGGGGCCACTGTTCCCACTGAATCCCTACCCCAGCGCTCAGTCTGTACCACATTAGCCCCAGGTGGGAGAAGCCCCTGGGGAGGCTACCGCACTGAGGGAACATTTTGTGCCTTCTCAGCCCGCTGGCCCTGGCCCTCGCCTTCCTAAAGTGTACTGCATCATCAGCTGCATCGGCTGCTTCGGCTTGTTCTCCAAGGTAGGGGTGGAACAGGATTCCTTGGGGCCTGTTAAGCTTGTTCAGCTTCCGGGCTCTGCCTGGGTATCTGCCCTGCCTATGCAACCTGAGCCTGAGTGGACAGCCCACCTGGCATCAAGGACATTTGGGGAAAATGAGGTGGGGGCCTTGGGGTTGACTTAACTTTAAGGGAATTTAGAGGACTGTCTCAAAAGCACTTTCCCCACTCTGGTCAAATAAGAAAGCAGTAGAGGTAGCCATGCACGGTGGCACACCTGTGATCCTAGCCCTCGGGAAGGAAGCTGAGTTTGAGACCACCCTGTGCTATATAGTGAGTTCAAGGCCAACCTAATTACATAGTGAGACCTTGTTTCAAAAAAAAAAAAAAAAAAAAAAAGAAAGAAAAGCAAAAAGCAATTGAAGCAAGACAAAGGAAGACCTTCAAGACTGTCTTGTCCTGAACTCTAGCTTCCTCATCTGTCCAATGGTGTTAATTAATGTCATCTTACTGTTCTTTCTCCTGTACTGGTGTGAAGCTCAAATGAAGTGATGTAGAAGTCTTTGTATAAAAGACAGAGCATAAAATAAATATAAAAGTAATCATCATAAATTAGGAGCCCTGAGACTTGCTGTGACCTCTTTGAAGGGAAAAGGGAAGTTGAGGTCCCCAGGGCTTGTGCTGCTTCAGGGACTAATTAGAGTGTCGGTCCACCTGAATCAGCATTTGAAAGGGGCACATCTTGATGGCAAAAAGGGCTTCCTTTTGTTCTGCCCCATCAAGACCCTTGGAGGAGGAAAAAGGAACTTTGTCAGCCTTTGCTTGATTGGAACTTTCATTTGTGCAAGGTTTCAAGGGTTGGAAGCAGCCCCTGCTTCTGGGGTGTTCAGTGAAAACTGGAGGATAGGGTGACACCCATGAGGTTAGACCCCTAGGATCACAGTCCTGGGAGTGCCATCATGGGTGATGAGTTCATGCTGGATGATTTTGTGGAGACAACTGCTTTAGAAGAAGGGAGAAATATGTATTGGTAGAGAAAGTAAAAAGAAGGCTAGGAAATAGATCTTTTTCAGGAGACAGCAGATTTAGAATACTGGTCTTTGCAAAAGAGGGCAAAAAAGCCTGCAGGTGGAGGGGCCTCGAAGTACATGAGAATAAGCTGGACTGCACAAGAGCCTTCCATGTGCTCCTGAAATCCTTTCCTGCAGATCCTGGATGAAGTGGAGAAGAGGCATCAGATCTCCATGGCTGTCATCTACCCGTTCATGCAGGGCCTCCGGGAGGCTGCTTTCCCTGCTCCTGGAAAGACTGTGACCCTCAAGAGCTTCATCCCTGACTCAGGCACGGAGGTGGGTTAGCAAATGGCTGAGGTTCCCCTGGCTTCTGTGGCACCTCTTACCCCTCTTCTTCCATTCACCAGGTCAAAGTGTAGAGAAACTGAGCCAGGAGGGGACTGGGACTTGGTTAGAATTATTGGCAGAGCTGAAATATCAAATCCAAATTTCCTGAGCCTTCTAACCTGATGTCCACAAGCATGCAGTTACTGTTCAACCCACCAAGACTTGTATTTGTGATCAGGGTACCATGTAAGTTGAGGTTGTTGGTGCTAGGAGGACTTTGCCCCCTCCCCCAGCCCCCAAGCTGCCACTTGGCCCTACACCTCTCCCGTATTCTGTGTATCTATTCTATATCTCTACCTCATGGCCTCCGTCTGTCTAGTCCTTATCATCCATCCCCACCCTTGAGTCCCTACCCATGCAACCTGGGGATGCTATTGTTCCAATGCTTAAACAGACTGAGGCAGAAAGTGGAACTTTGGTTTAAGAATTCTAGTCCTGCCCTTGGAGCTCTGGAGAGCCTGTGTGCCCCTCTGGACCTTGACCTCCCCACAGAAAAATAAGGGAGTGGCTAGGACTTTTTCATCTACTCGGAAAATATGTTGTGTGTGTGCCAAGCTATCCTATTTCCTGGGTATGTGATGGTGACAAAAACAAACACGGTTCCTGACATCATGGAGCTAAAATCTGGTAGGAAAGACAGATGTTAAATAAGTGAACACACCAATGAATATATAATTAAAAATTATGGTATAGTGATAAAAGGAAAAACCAGAGTGCTACATGAGAGAAGGGTAGGCAGTATCAGGTGGTAGGAGTGGACCTTTGTGATCTTAAAGCGGATAAGAATGAAGGGAGGAGAGCAGTGAGGGAGAAGCCAACCCTCAAAGGGCTGTATAGCAAAGCACCCTCTGCTCCAGGTATAGAGGGAGCCGGGGTGAAGCAGGTTAGAGAGGGTAATGTGCTCAAAGCAAGATCTCACACCGTGCTGGAAAATATAACACCGTGCTGTCTTCGGAGCAGGTGAGTGCTGTTGGTGGCTTTTAGCCTGAGAAACAGGAAGGATCAGCCTCCTGCTGTAGGGAGAATAGAATAGGGCAGGTAGAGACCCAGCATTCTGGTTCCTGCATGATTTTGCAGGTGTGATGACGTTTTCCTCTCTGATTTTCCCACAGTTCATTTCTCTGACACGGCCCCTGGATTCCCACCTTGAACATGTGGACTTTAGTTCTCTGTTACACTGTCTCAGCTTTGAACAGATTATTCAGATCTTTGCCTCTGCAGTGCTGGAAAGAAAAATCATCTTCCTGGCAGAAGGTCTCAGGTGGGCCCAGACACTGAATGGCCAGAATGGCCTTCATCCTGGGTGGAAGGGAACAGGGTGGAGTTTGTCAAAGGAAGTCAAACTGTAGGACTTGTGCCTACTCCGTCACTTCCAGTTTCTGGATTTGTATATTAGGCTTAGAGAAACAGCTGCAGCAACCCTCTGCCCCATCTCCAAATTTGATTGCTGCCAAGGCCTGAAAAAATTTCCTGATTTAGTTCTGAGAAGGACGTGAAGGGTTCCTGGGACAGCCTAGGCAGAACCAATTAGGGTGGATGCAGGTATGACTTTACTCTTCTAAGGCCAAGGAGGAAAAGAGGGTGGAGAACAAGACAGGAAGATGTGTAATGATACAGAAGGTAAATCCATCTGTCCATTTGTTCACTCATTCAACAAACATTTATTTTGTGTCAGCTGCTTGCCAGATGCCAAGCATCGGGAAGATATCAGCGGGGGTTGGTTCTTGGCCTTAAGGGGATGCAGGATTATGTAATAGTTGTAAGTAAGAAACTCAGCAGAATGAGTTCCAAGTGCTGTTCTTCCGCCTTTAGTTACAAGGTATCCTTTAGGTCAGTTGCTTTTCTTAAAGTCCAGATCTCATTAGCTGCAGAATAGAAGTGATTGTACCTAACTGGTAGGTTTATAAAGGAAATAATTAGGTGCATACTGAGCACCTAGCACCCTGCCAGGTATTTTGGCAAGCACGCACTGCTGTTCTTAGTAAGGTCACAGATAAGTATATCCCTGTGAGTAGTCCAAGTGGGCCTCTGTCATGATTTGCTTTTTACCTCTGAGAACTTCAAGACTGAAAAGAGGAAATAAAGCTTGGGCCGGGGTTGGGGGGTCTCTGTTGAAGATTCTAAGAAAATCAGTGAAAGCCAGACACAGTGTATTACAGGAACTACTTGTAAGTTAATCTTTGTGGGGAGGGGCAGCATCTTTTGCCTTGGAAATGGCTCTTCTGCTCCCAACCCTGTGTGAAAATGAGAAGTTTCTGTTGTGCATGGGTGGGGTTCTCATCTGATCGCTCAGATCAGTGCTTGTGAAGTAGAGGCTGCAGGATTCACCTCTCAGAAGCAAACTTTCTCCAGGGAAATACCACTACTGCCATTTCCTCCCCGCAGTGAGTTTTCAGATCTCTGAGTCTCTCGGTGGGAGGGGACTTCCAGTCAGCCAGATCTTTAGCTATAAGCTCAGATGCTCAGTCTTTCTAACTCAGGAAGTATTAACTTGATAACAAGAATTGAAACAAGGTTTCTGCATCTGTGTTTTTATTGGCCTTGGCTTTGGGACAATTTGGCTGGAGAAGTGAAGAGTCATGAAACCAGTGTGTGTGTGTGTGTGTGTGTGTGTGTGGTAAGTCAGGAAGGGCTGAGTTGTGCCTTGGGCGCTAATGGCATAAGGACTGCTTCCTTGCAAAGACTAGAGAAGCCACCTCTGGGGGACTTTCCAGGAAGGAATTGTCAGGCAGAGGTTCCTGGAACCTAGGAATTTCCCAGACTCGCTCAGGCACCAACCTGGTAGCTTTCAGTAAATTCAAGTGGCCAGGGAGAGCCATGGAGGTCAAAGCTGAGGATGAGGAAAAACAGACATAAGAAAAGGCTCTGCCTTTCTGCAGAGGCCCCGTGGTAGCATAACTGTCTCTTCTCTACACTGTCAGTTCCAGACAAGCGGAATCAGTGTAGAGTTCTACCTGGCGTCTGCATCCTTAGCACAGTTACGAGCGCACAGTAGACGCTGTCACTCCTCTGAACAAAGATGTCTCTTCTTCTCTCTCCTCTTTTGAGCCACTTTTATTTTTGCCGGTAAGGAGTTGAGAGGACTAACCGGGAAAAAAAGATCAAATGGAGGCCGCATTCTAGGGCAGTGAACCCTCTTCTCTTCTGGTTTCTGCCCTTCCCTTCCTCATGACAAGTAGCTACAAGCTCTATGACCAGTGCGGCTGCCAGACATTTTTTTGCACCTGCAGGAGGTGCTGAGCGTGGAGTGAACACGTAAGGTGGAGGTACAGGGCCCTTCTGACTTGTTCCTGTTCTCTGCTCCAGCACCCTGTCTCAGTGCATCCACGCTGCTGCTGCACTGCTCTACCCCTTCAGCTGGGCACACACCTATATTCCTGTTGTCCCCGAGAAGCTTCTTGACACCGTCTGCTGCCCCACCCCCTTCATGGTTGGAGTGCAGATGCGCTTTCGGAAGGAGGTTATGGACAGCCCAATGGAAGAGGAGGTATGCTGCAGCAGGAGCAGTGCATGGTTTAGAGCCAGGCAGTCCTGGATTTCAATCCCAGCTTTGCTACTAACAACTATATGACTTGGGACAAGTTACTTAATCTCTTTAAGCCTGGGCTTCCTGATATGTACAAACGGGGACAACAGTGTTCAGTTCCTTGCAACTCTCAGGGAAATCACCTGTATAACGCTTGCAGCCTGGTACACGGCACACACTTGATGTTAATAAGGATTGGCTGTCTTCTACTGAATGATTTCTCTTTGGTCTTAGGAGGTGGTGCATAACTTAGCTGGGAGTCATGAGACTGTCCTGCACGAGCCAGCCTTGCTAAGCAATCGCTGAGATGTCCCATCCCTCAGCTGAACAGATGATCACAGCTGGTCTACACCACATAAACCCCACTGGAGTTCATTCACATTCTTTGGAAATAAGCTCTCCTATGAGGGCTACGAAAACTATTAAGTTTTGAAAACACAGATTTTTTTTTTTTCCTACAAGGCCCTACTTTCTAAGGAGCCCAGAGCTCAGCTGATTAATAAGGATACAGGTTCAAATTCCATTTGATTTTGTTAGTTTATTTCTGGAACATGCCCCTGACACAGCAGAGGGCTCCATTATGAAAATGGGCATTCATCACATAAATCTATCCCTGATGTTGAAAAAACAGCACGTTAGTCGGAACTTTAAGGACAGCGCGTTACCATACCTGAAGGAGAACTACTTGGGAATGTTTGCCACGGGCTAACCATTGATTCGCTCACTCTATGCAGAAAGGGCCTATCAAGGGAAGAGGAATCTAGAAGTATGCTTCTAAAAAGGCCTGGAGCCAGCCCTAATAAGAGGTTTTCCCATTTTATGTTAAGAGATACTTGAGATCAGGAGAACTCAGGTGTCTTAGAGGAGCCCATACAGGCAATCCAGCACAGATGAAACCAAGGTCCTTTTGGGAAAGGTACTGCTGGGAAAAAGAGAAGTAGGCAGTTTCCCTTCTTTGCTCCTCTAGCTCTTACCCTTCCTTAAAGCTGCTGAGTACACACGCCCTCTGAACTGCCCTTAGTCTTGTGACTAACTGGGACAGAGTATTTGCCCCGTGTTTAGCAATAAAACTTCAAATGTCCCAACCCCAAAAGTTATGAAAGTTCCTGACCCTGCAGCTCCAGCTCCTCATAAGCTAGGGCTCCTCCCCTGATGGTCAGGCTTGAAGACAACTGAAAAGCCAGGAGGAGTCTGGCTCCTACTATGCAGGCTTATTTTATTACTCAGCAGCTGCTCTGAGAAGGAGGCAGGGAGTGGGAGGGAGCGGGGAGAAAGGCCGTGTGGTCAGAGTGAGAGCTGGGGCGATTCCTTGACTTTCTACATAGGCTCATGGGAAAGGATTATTCCATGGATGATAATGTGCTCAGATATGTCAGACTTCAGGAAGTAGCCTCAAAAAAAGAATTCATCATACCACTTTTTCCTCTCAACCTTTTAAATGAACAGCTGTCTCTGCTTGAAGGCATCTGAGCCTATGTGTTCAAATGGTTTCATGCCTGAACTGGTTCAACTTTTCTCCCTTGATGATGGATAATTACAGTGCATGCAATTTTGGGGCATACTTTCAGTCCCTTTTTCCTTGTATTTGGAAAGAAGCATGTAAGGATCCTTTACTCTTGTCAAGAACCAATTCACAAACTGAAGAGGATCCCTACACAGGTCCCAAAATGCATGGCACATGATTTGGGGGGAACAGTGGTACACTGGTGACCAGATGTCCTGCCTAACGTGGGCAGCTGAGTATTGCCCTTTAAAATGTGGATCAGCGTTAGAACTGTTAACTTTTTAGAAGTCTCAAATCAAAGTTTAATGTAAACTACCCCAATTTAAATAACAGGAACTACACCAGTCATTTAAAAAGTATTCTGAGGAGCAAAGAAAGATCTCCTGGTTAGAATCAGCCAGAAGCCTATTTTTGTAATCTCTGGTTTATACTGCAGGCCCCATAGACCATGATGGGCCCAAGTTCTAGCCCTGTGCTTGTTTTACCTGTAGCTTATTGGCATCTAGTCTCTTCACTTATCTTTCCTTCCCTCTTCCTATTGACCCTGGGCTTATTTCCTTCCCTTGTTGAGCTTCCTGCTGGAGGACCAAGGCTCCAAAGGGAGTTTTTCTTAGAACCCCAGGCAACTGTCCATAAAGTTGTTGTAAGCATTAAAAGATCAAAACATGTCTACCTGTCCTTGAGTGACCAGAGGACAGGGAGTGGAAGAGTTGTAGAGAGAAATGCAATCCCAGGGACAGCGCAAGCTAGGCTTAGAAATTGTGCTGTTTATTAGCAGCCTGTCAACTTCTTTGTTCCCTTTTTTCAACTGCAAAACAGAGATAGTACCTGTCTCACAGAACTGCTAATAGCACTAAATGAGACAAAATATGCAAAGTGCTTATCATGTGTGCCATGCTCAAAATGCTCCATATATGGAAGTAATTTCTGTGATCAGTGTTTTATTAAGGGAGTGACTGGCTATGATTTCCCTATACTCTACTTTCTTTCTACTTTTGCCCTTTCTTCTCCACCTTTTCTAGACACACACCCCTTCCCCCGGAAGGGAACTGAGATTTCCACAGGAGAATGGTGAGGGGACAAGAGTATATGACAGGAAGTAAGAATCGAAGATGCTGATTTTGTTGTTACGTAGGCCCAGTGATATAACCACAGGCAGAAATGGGGCGGTAAATCCTCCTGAGAACTATGAGGAGATAAAGGCATTTTGTATTTACTTCAGGTCCTGTTGGTGAATCTTTGTGAAGGAACATTTTTACTATCGGTAAGTATCTGGATTTAGAGCCCCTGCAGGTCCACTACCAACTCAACCACTGTAGTCTCATCATGTTCTACTTATTTCAACAAACATTTTGAGAACTGCTAATAAGACCCCACTTTTCTTTTTCTCTTTTTGGCTTTGGAGACAGGGTCTTGCTGTGTAGTTCAGACTTGTCTTGAACCCACTATGTAGCCCTGGCTGGCCTTGGATTCATGGCAATCCTGCTGGCTCAGCCTCCTGAGGGCTGAGATTATAGCCGTGTGCCCCCATGCCTGGCCAGACCTCCCTTTTCTTGAGGAGGCCTCGAAGACCTAGATGACTTCACTGTAAGACAATCAGTACCTTTCAAACACAGGAATAGGGTGTCCTTTGCTAATGTTTAGAGTCAAAGTGAAGACGAAGAAACAGCTTCTATTGTTTCACTATGTGGGTGATTACTTGGGTGTGGAGTGGGGTATGGAGCTCATGCCCTCCTCCTTTTCTTTGCTAACCCCTGCCCTCCCACCTCCTCTCTGCTTTATCTCTGAGCTCACGCTGTCCTCTCTAGGTTGGTGATGAAAAAGACATTCTACCACCAAAGCTACAGGACGACATCTTAGACTCTCTTGGTAGGGGGATCGAGGAATTAAAGAGTAAGTTCTAGCTCATTTTTTTAATAGGAAATTAACAATGGTTATTACATTGCATAGTTATCTTCAAAGTAGTTGCTCAGATTACCGGATATAGGCATGCAAAATTGATCAAACAATGTAAGTACTGTTCCTTTCAATGAACTAATAGAAATCAGTAGTACAATTACCCTAGCTCATTCTTATTTTGAGTTTCCCTAGAGAACTTGAGGGCATAATTCCTAACCATTCCCTTCCAGAATTAAAATGGACTCAGGAGTTCTGGGCCAGCCCCAGAGGTCCAGATCCTAGGGCAATGAATAGGAGATTTTATTTTTCCTGAGCAATGGCAAAGAACACATACCCAGGGTCATATTTCAGTCAGTAATTATGAACCCTACCCCACTGCTTCCCTTGGGAGCTTTTGGCCTGCAATAACCACCATATATGGGCGCTGGGGATTTAGTGCAGCGGCAAAGTGCCTGCCTGGCAAGCGCAAGGTTGTGAGTTCGATTTCTGGTACCAGAAGAAAAACAAAAACAAAAAAAATAACAGAGAACCATACATGGAGATAACTTTGGGCAGGTTCACCCTCCTGCTACCCTTTGAGATGACCTTTATCTGTCCCTTATAGCTTCAGAAGAAATCAATGAGCATGTTTCAGGTCCTTTTGTGCAGTTCTTTGTGAAGACTGTGGGCCACTATGCCTCCTATATCAAGCGGGAGGCAAATGGGCAAGGTCACTTCCAAGAACGGTCCTTCTATAAGGCTTTGACCTCCAAAACCAACCGCCGATTTGTGAAGAAGTTTGTGAAGACACAGCTCTTCTCCCTTTTCATCCAGGAAGCTGAGAAGAGCAAGAATCCGCCTGCAGGTACAGTTAATACCCAACAGTCTCATCCCAGGGAGGGTCTAGGATGAACAGGAGCGAGAAGTCTCTCCCAGAGATGCACACAGTTGTAACTTTTATTAATGGGATTGAAAAGAAGTCCCCTGAAAACTGAGACAATGCCTCATAGATTGACAGTTTATAAAAGCTGGTCTGTCGATTAGTCAGCAGGCCTGGATCTTTTTCTTTTTTGAAACTGGGAACTGAACCCAAGACCTTGTGCTTGCCAAGCAAGGCCCTGTGCCGCTGAGCTGTATCCCCAGCCCTTGGATCCTTTCTTATTTTAGGGCTAACCTCTGGTAATTATCCCGTTTGTAAACTCATTTTTCGGCCAAACTGAACATTGATCTCCAGAGGGCTGCAAGGGCCTGAGGATACTAGCAGGGATGGGTGTGTGGGGGAAGTGTGGGACACAAAGCGTTTTTTTGATCCTTATTCGTGAGCTCATGATAGCCTGCCTGGCCAGGTTAGATGCCTCTAACACTTATATCTGAACCCACAGGCTATTTCCAACAGAAAATACTTGAATATGAGGAACAGAAGAAACACAAGAAACCAAGAGAAAAGACTGATGTAAGAGCTGTGACGAACAGGAAAGACTAGACCTACGGGCCAGCTGTAGACTCTGGCCCCCACCAGTGTGGTAGGATTGGCAATACTCTCAGCCTCGAGAGTTCACAGCTTCCTCCCGAGTGCTGAGTCCTGGTGACTAGGTCTGACTTCAAACTGGTATATAAGTTTGGGATCCTTGGTATCAACTTCCCAGGACTTTTGAGGGCTTTGTCCCCAGACTCAAAGAACTGGACTCCAAACTGCATTTCTTTTCAGAGGTGACACAGAGCAAGGAACAGTACAACTGGTGGTGTACTACCATCTCCTGGGAACTATTATTAGAAAATCCTCAACAGAGAGAGCCCCAATATTTGGTTCCCTCAAATAAACAGAGGTCTATGGACATGTGAGGATAAGAATAAACATATGAATCTTATTGTTTATGTGGGGCAATACACGTGAGAACAAACTGGGCTAGAAGTGGGTTGTGTTTGGAGTCACAGAACCCTGTATGTCAGCAGCTTTTTTTTTTTTTTTTTTTTGGTGGCACTGGGGATTAAATCTAGGGCCTGCACATTGAGCTTTATCTTTGTTTTTTTTTTTTTTTTTGCTTTTTCCTTTCTTTTTTTATTGAGACAGGATCTTACTAAGTCACAGAGTTCAGATCCTACTCCTTCAGCCTCTCAGAATGCTGTGAATTCCCATGTGTGCTACTTTGCCAGGCTAGCAGCTCCGCTTCTGATAGGAAGGATAAGAGATCCTTGTAAAGGCAGCAGCAGCACCAGACGTAGGCAGCAGAGTCTTTGGATCTCAAGAGATCCTTCCTTCTTCAATCCTGGGAGAGGCTGCTAGCTGGAAGGAGGCAGCTGTAGTCTAGGATAACTTGAGGAGAAGACTCTCAGACAACAGGAGCTAGCTGGCTTTCATAAATAGGTGCCTGCCTATCACTAATGGGTTACCTGTCTATCATTCCCACTCCAGAATAGTACTTTACTGTTAGTCTTACACATTCTACCTCCAACTGCTTGTTATTTTGAGAAGCCTAGTTAGGTGTTTTTTTTTTTAGCTAAAGGTAGAGGGATCCCTGACTTGACACATTTTTTTTGAAAAAACAAAAACCAAAAACCAAACCCCCCCCCCAAAGCCCCACCAGAATAATAATCTTAAGAGTCCAAAGGGGTTTTGCGGTCACTGAGTTCCTCCTCCCTCTATGCCTCCACTGACAGCTTCTGTTTAAACACTGCAAGACACAGGAAACATTTTTGGAAGGATCTTTCAAAAGGATCTTTTAAAATTGCTACCTTTAAAAATGTGATCCAGTGTGGTCCTCAGGTCTGACTTCTATACAGGGAACATTCTGGAGAGTAGAATGGGGGGAAATGGGTAGCAAACTAAAGTTAAAGCCAATGTAGTGTGATTTCGAGATGTAACACACATTTCACTGTCCACACCACCCATAACTATGCTGCTATTCTTGACAGCTTCGAAGAATCATTATACCTTTTTGGGTTAATTTATGACTAGTTCCTAAACCTAGTTGTATCTCAAAAGGTTTTAGAACAAGAGATAGAATCCTGGGAAGCTAATGAAAATACTGGTAATAGGATCTGGAAATTGGTAGGATTTAAAAGCTTCTTGGGGTGATTTTGATAGCTGGTAAATAAACACAAGAATCAGGGCTAGCTGAAGTTTTCTACAAATGTATCCTGGATCTGATGCTGGTACCTAGTACTGAAGGCGGCATACACTGAATATTTGGTGCTTTCCCAGCTTGTCTTTATTCTTAAAAAGATTCTAGAACATATACATTTCAATTAGCCTGGACAGTTTGGTTTTCAGCTTTGTATGGTAAAGGGGAAAACACTGGATAGGAATCAGAAGGTCTGGATTCTAGCCTCTAATTTGAAAAATATCAATACTGTGTGACACTGGTATACCATTTAGCCCCTCCACCTCAATTTCTGTTGTAGGTAATTAACACCTGCTAAGTATGGTGTAATAATCGAGTAAAACAACAGCTACAACTGTGTCCAGCAAGATTTATCCTTCTTCCTTTTTCGTGCTTTGTCCTAGCTTCCCAAACTTGAACTGCCCCAGAGTTTTCCTATCCTAGGTGTTGGAGAAGTTGCTAGCAAGAAAAGGTAATGAGAGATTTCCTTTCTATCTGCAGTCTGGCAAAGAAATGAAAAATTTAACTCTCATTGCCAATCCAGATGTACCCTGGATTACTGGAACCATTCGAAGTGTAAGAAACCATGGTCCCAGCTGCTAGACCATGCAGTGCAATTACTATTTATTTGTGATTGTGGAAAAAGATACTAATAAAAGTCATTAATAAGATATCTTTCTAGCTTTAAATGTTTTGTCGTCTCCCTCTTCATTCAAGCAACAGAACATATATATAAAAAGGAAAAAGATCTGTTTCACAGAAGACACTTAATTCCTATTTCTAATTGTAGTATAACTATTGGTAAGAATACCAAAAAGGAAAGTCAAGTGACCGCCCCCTGCCCTCAGGGAGGTCTATGCAATCACTGAAATGTGAGGGAAAGGTCTAAAGTTCCCAAATGATGGATAATCACAAGGATAACTATTGCAACACAACTCATGAGAGGGAAAATGAACAGTCCTCTTTTTAAGTTAGATAGTTTCTACAAGAGAGGAAGGTTACGGGACACATCATGACAACATAGCTGATTGGACTTCCTTATTTATTAAAGAACAGAAATAAACTTTGCTTAAGTTTTTAAAATGACAATAGAACTTAGTTAACCTTTATACTGAATAAAGCTGCAAAAAACCTGGTTTTTAGATCATATGTTTATTTAAAAAAATAAAGTGGATCGACAAAGTTATCATATAATGCATGCTAACAGAATTTCCCAAGCCCATGAGAGATACCATTTCTTGAGCAATGATAAAAATTTTTTTTTTCCTCTCAATAATGTAAAGATAGAAAACCTTTCAATCCAAATTCAAGGTCTTTCTCACTCACTGCACCTCACAAGCTTGTGGGATGTATCTGTCACAAGCTGAACTCCTTAGTAAAGAAAGCTTGAGAAGACACTAAACAAGGATGTTACTAAAAGATAATGATTTGTTAAAAGTATAAAGCAACCATCTTTTGGCCTGTAAATATTCTACATTAGAAATCGCCACCATTTGAGACCTGCTCCACATGACAATATTATTTTGAAACCAGGATAATTAACAAACACATGGCATTTTTTTCCTGCATGCTTTCTTGGGCCAAATGCTGTATGACCACATGTATAATTTACCGGACGGGACTTCAAATTCCCATTCTCACACAGGTTAGGGAGTGTTACCAATAACAAAGAATGAAAGTTATACAACATTGATTATTATAAATTATATTTGTTCTCACCCACCCCCATTCTCCTTAATATGTTCAGATTCTTTCCTGCAGAAAACGTGAGTTTCCTATATAACACCACTACATCATTAATGATGATTAGAATGACCTGTAGAGACCTTGATTCTGAAGACATGTATGTGCAGGTGAGATGCAATTTGATTACAAACACTGACACAGTAGCGAATCAAATCAAAGAAAGAGAAAACCTGAAAAGAAATGAGATTGTTAGATTCTTACAAGTTTAGGCCCTCCCTAAGCTTCCAGAGAGAAAAGAGGAGTAGCCTCTGACTTTCTTCTCTCTTCAGATTTGCTGTCAATTCTATACAAGCAAGTAATTAAACTGTCTCATGATTTTTCCTTTATATAAGGAAACAACTCTTAAGAGAGACAGTAAATATTTTAAGCTCTGTTTACTACACAGCGTTTGTCACAACTGCTCAACTCTGCCACCACTGCATGAAAGCAGACACAGACAGCATATAAATGAATGGCTAGAGCTAGATAAACCATCTCCAGACCCACAGACTGTACTTTGAATTATAATGCAAAAATAAAAAATTGCTAGGTATGAAGCCATCAGTAAGTCTTACAATGCTTCATATATGGGGATTTCTGACATTCTCAGTCATTACAATTCTATGAACTTTCTCTCACTGAACCAAGACAACGAGTAGCCTCAAATTATGAAAGAAAACATAGTATGACACTTACCAGAGCAATCCAAAGTACAATATACTCATCGATAAAGCTGTTAAAATACTGGTCCAGAAACAAAAGTGCTGGGCCAATGAATGCTGTATCATGCAAATGCATTTCACTTTTTGTCATATGTGCAACCTACGAAGAGAACAAAATTAGTGCTGTAGGCTTTTTCACATTACAGTAACTGTGAGGAAAATAGTAAATCAGTATTACACTCAAATATCAAGCTTCAAGAATTACTCAGCAATGGCTGAATTTACAAAGCTAAACACCCAACGATGTAAAGGATGTGTGAGAAAGAGTGAGATATACCATTTAACTTAGCTTGCAAAAAATGCTCGCTTATAAGGATCTTTGATTGTCCAGGTTGAGACTGGTAAGTGCAGATACACTGAATAACCAAATGCAAGAGTGGACAAAATTGTGGAAAGTTGTAGAGGTTCAAAGGAGTTCAGATTGACGGGAATGGTGGTGCATGCCTGTAACCCCAGCATTTGGGAGGCTGAGGCACGAGGACAGTTGCAAGTTCGAAGTCAGTGAGACTAGAAAGTGAGTTCAAGAGAAGCCTAAACTACATATTGATGTCAAGAGATTTTTATTTCCAACTCTAGGACCAATTAGCAAAAAAAAAAAAAAAACCCAAAAAAACCTACAGAATAAAACCATGTCCATAAAACCAAAATAAGAGGCAATCTGAAAACAAATACCAAGTGAGGTGCTTACCACAAGCTTATTTGTGATTTTAGCTGATACAAAACCAAATGTCAGTATATAAAGACAGGGATGCTTTTCAAAAAGCTGAACTGCTGATTTCTTGTAGATCATTACAGCTAATGTAATCACTGATCCAATATGGAGAAAAGGAGAGAGTACACTTGTTCCCTGTACAGAGTGAAGAGAAGAGTTAAAAGCATTCAGTATCATCAGGTACACACCATGGATTTGCCATGAAATAGTTCAACTAAAACTTTCTAGAACTTCATGGTGCTTGATAGCCAACAATTTCTATAAACTGACCACCAGAATGGCTAATAAAAACCAGCAACCTGAACTGGTAAGGTACAAATTCAAATGTTTACACAACAAGTCAGGCTTATTTTTACAAATGAGGTCATACTTATTAGAACTAGTTAAGTGTGTGTATGCGCATAATAAAGGCATATATAAGCATGCAAGTTTATGGATATATACATAAAACAGGTTATCGCTTTTTTCAAAGCTAGGTAGAAGTTCTAAATTAAGAAATGATTTTATACATGTCAAGTGAAAAGCAAAGCAGCCACAAAACTAAGTCCTAGTCTGGAAATAACTGAAAACCTAAAAATATACTCACTGCTATTGTTGATCCATTTTTGCCAACACCACCTGTGAAGATTACACGGAAGTAATTTGTACAGGAAAATACGGTCCCTGCTACAGTACAGAGTGCAGGAAAAAGTTTCATTTCAATATTCAGCACTGGAATCTTTAATGGGTAGAGAGAAAGAACAATTAAAATATATACAAACTAAAATAAGAAAACAGTACAAATATTTGATTTATATTCCTAGATTATCTCCATTCCTTCCAGTTAATATTTCAAGCAATGGAAGCTTCTTTTTCCTCTTCATTATACATAATATAATAAGGCTCAAGAGATGAGTCTGTATAAAAAATAATCTCATTCTGATACCAACCTTAAACATACAGACCCAACTTTATCAATTTGTGCCATAAGCTAAGCAAGGTTTTCCTAATGCACTCCAGAGGTCTGGCAACAGTAACTATGCTATCTTCTGCCCTTTTCATAAAGGGATGAGCCTTGCCTTTTTCTTTCTGTATATTCTGAACTCTTACCTAAATTTGTAGTAATTCCTAATTATTGTGGGAAAGTATGGAACATAAAGGAATAAAAATATTTGCAACTAGATTTTAACATCTGCAAGTAGATAATGGAATAAAAATTTCTACTCTGGAGAGTCCCCAACTCCTTACAAGCACCTGGTGAATGCTGAGGGCAACTGAGGTGGCATTCATACGGAGACGAAAAATCTTACCAAGCAAAGCCACACTGGTATAGCTCTACAATTGTGTATCCAAGTTTTTACTCTGTTTATTTCTTAGAATAGTAAATAATATGTTGCCATAGGACTGTATACTGAAAATGTGAATGGTTTACTTAAAGAGGGGCCGAGTGGATTGATAATGTGTTTAATCTTGCAAGCATAATATGCCTCATTTAAAATGAAAGACACTTACACTAAACTTTTAAATTCATTTCAGATTGTTCTTTTTTGCATCCTTAGAGTTTCTGCTTTCAAAATCTGTCCAATATGGATTGAAAAGAAACTGACAGCAAGATACATTCTAGTAACAGAAACAATTATAGAAGTAAGACTCTAAAAGCCCACAATAGTTCATCACTGGGGATTGAACCTAGCGCCTTCGCACTAAGCTACAACCCTAAACTATTTTAAATTTTGAGACAGGGTCTTGTTAAGTCACTAAGTTGCCTACACTGGGCTCAAACTTGTGACCCTTCTGTCTCAGGCTTCCAGAGTGCTAGGATCACAAGTGTGTCACACCATGCCTGGGTGAAAATGTTTTAATTGGAGCTATACAGTACTTTACAGGACTGTCGTTTACCTATACCTTTAAAATCAAATTGAAAATGGGATATTTCCTCTTTTTTTAATGTTTAAAACTCCAGTCAAATTGGCAGGCATAAATTTTCTTCTTTGGATACTCCGTATCTTCAAAACTCTCAAGAACTTAGCTTTGTTTGTACAACTCAATGAACTTTTACAAAATCGCAGCTCTAAAAAAGAAATCAACTCTTCAAGTTTCAAGATATACTGCAACAGTATTTAATTTTCTAAAATGAGGTCAGCCTAAAATCAAGTAAAAAATTTTATGGAGCATCCTAAATGATCTTCTTCTTTCCCTGATACCCAACCTCAACAGTCTGTATTTAAAACTTGTTTTCATTAAAACCATGGATTTTTCTGCTCTAGTTCAGAAAACTAGGGACATTACAATCTAAATCTGATGTACCTGACTAAAACTCTATCCTCTGGCTAGTTTCCTAGTTCCAGTCTCTCCTCCAGCCATCCCTCCCACTCTTCCCTCCATAGAGACAAAAAATGTCTCTAACAAAGGTGGAAATACTACACTTGCCCAGATTCCAAAAGAAGCAGAGCGTTATTCCATTACAGGGGTACCCTGTATTAGGGACAGGGTACTGGATGAGTGCCAGCTGTATAAAATAGTAATCTGTGTCATGACTGAACATGATTAAACATCATATCTGTATTTACAATTTGGTGACACTGCTTTTAGGATCATGGAAATTGTTGCCCTTTGAAAGAAGAAAGAATAAACACAAACATTAGTACATGGCTTGGATCACAAAGTAAGCAAGCAAGCTAAGATCTAAGAGCAAAGTATTATAAACATTTTTAGGCTCTTACCACTTCTGTCATATATGTTAGTTTTATACACTGAAATATAAGCTCTTGGACATAGGATTTGTTTAAATTAATTTTTATATTCTCTATAGAGCCCTGATTTTTGTAGGTGCTCAATATATATATTTGTTGAAAAAATATTAAGATCTCCTTTCTCTTATTGTGTAGGTAGTTATTGTTTGGGGAGAGTATGAAGAAACAGCTGGCTCCCAAGTTAGCAATTAGAAAGGTAGGCAGTTATAAGAAAAGGTGAGGCAAAGTGAAGGAAGGCTGGAGTCAGAGGAATCCCAAGTCCTACTAGGCAATCCCTTAGAAACGGATACCAGATGAACCACTTATGAAAAGTATTAACTAGCTAGCAGTGTTGTCATTTTTGCCTCACACCCATGATAGAGGGAGGGAGGGCATATCCTGTCCTTCTCAATCCTTCTTTTTCTGTCTTCTTATTTAGCTCATCAAAGGTGACTGAAGTGGATCTACTCTATAGAAATAGCCAAAGAGCTGTTTTAAAAACACTTTTATTGCAGGCCTGCCTGAAATTTCAGTCGTCTTTAAAACTTGGAATGATTACAAATTCCCTTGGAAACTGGGCTTGGTGGTACACACTTATAATTCTAGCACCCTGGGAGGCTGAGGCAGGAGGACTGAAAATCCAAGTCCAGCCTGGGTAATTTAGTTAGAGACCCCATCTCAAACCAACCAACCAACCAATTAAACAAACAAATGCGTAGGGGATGTAGCTCAGTGCAAAGGCTCTGGGCTTGATCTTTACTCTCAGGAGTTGGGGAAGGGAGGCAAATGGTATCTATCCAATAGCCAAGGGAAAACCCTCTGGATTCATGTCATGAAAATATGCATCCAAATAGTATCAATCTAAACGTAATGCACTTTGGAAAGCAATGATGAGATATGAAAACAAACAAATCTTAAAAGTATTAGCCCCTCTGCCAGATTATATGCTTTAGTTCAAGAATTGAACTATGCTTTTAGTTCAAGAATTTGAATTAATGCATATTATTAATGAGTATAGTAAAATGTTCTTATAGGTTTTATAGAATTTAGCAAAAATAGAAAATATCATTTATAGATTTGACACTTTTTTCCAAATAACTATGGGAATGCCTATTTATAAATTATTTTAATTTAAATGATTCCACCCAAATACAGCAAATGTTAACATACAGTACTCACTATGTGTTTAAGTCACCATGTATGAATTAAGTCTTTTAGTTCAAAAATGAGACATAAACTTTATACTACATAAGATTCCAATCTTAACACATGATCCTAAAATTTCACCTATAGTAACACTCACTCAGCTGCTTTAAGTGAATCCTAAAAAGTGTGTCTGTATTAATGCATATTTAATAAACTGTTGCATTTAAAAGAATTAAATGTCAGTGAAAGTAACCACGAGTGGATTACATGTGGGTCTCTTTCAAAGTGAGGACATTCTCTCTAGTGAACAGACAATATATATTTCAAAAGAAAATATGCAGGGGCTGGGGATTTAGCTCAGCAGCACAGTGCCTGCCTAGCAAGTGCAAGGTCATGAGTTCGATTCCTGCTACTGGAAAAAAAAAAAAAAGAACAAAGAAAATATGCTTTCGGGGAAACAATACACAAAAAATGTTTTTTATTTCTTACAAGATGTAAACCACACCCTAACTTTTATATATTAAAATAATTTCTTTCCTTAAAAAAGCAAAAACAAAATAAACTAATCAAACAATTCCAGGAAAACAGCAACAACACAAAATAACTGCAATCTTTAGTACAAACCTATCTCTTTGGGAAAAAGTAGCAAGGAATGGGTAATCCAAATACAACAGATGTAAATCACTTACCTGTGCTAAACAGCTGATCTTCAGGAATCAACCTTAGGAAGACATTTGCACTGTTTTTGTTTTTATCATAAATTTGCTTCCTGAATATCAGTAACAGCCATTTAATCTAATTTAACTTAATCTGGATTAGTTTAATGAGGATTTGGACAGCAATTATTTATTTTATGGGCTCAATTAAACAGACGAAAAATTTATATACTTTCTCCATTTTGGCACACAAATAAATGGCAGTACTCACGTAGTAACTGCTCCTGAATTAACACAATGCAATTCAGAACACTACATCCAGTAATGAAACCATAAGCCAAGTAAAAAATAATACAGGTTAATCATTTCCAATCCTAAAATCCAAAGTATTCCAAAATTCAAAATTTGACCTTCAAAAATTTTCAGATTTTGTAGGATTTTAAATTTTGGAGTTTTAGGTTAGAGATATTCAGGTGGTAGTTTATACAAATATTCCAAAATCTAAACTAATCCAAAATGTGGAATATTTCAGGGAATCTGTTGAGAATATTTTACTGTCTCCTATTATTACCCAACTCAGGTCCTTTCTTCTCTCTTAGTTTAATGATGCTGTAACAGTAGGACCAATGAAACTAATAGGACAGAGGTCTAAGAATCTGTTTTTCTTTTCATTTTTTGGAGACAGTGTCCTGTTAATGTAGTTCAGGCTGCCTTGAATTTACTACTGGCTTCAAATTTGCAGCAATCCTCCTGGCTCAGCCTTCAAATGTTAGGATTATAGGCATGTGCTACCAGGCCTGGCAGAATCTGTTTTCTTAACGCAATCTACTCTTGTTAATCTTAAATTTAGATTGCTTAGTCTTGGAACTCTATTTCAGTCTTAAATCTGAGCATTTCACTGATAACTTTTAAAATTAAAGATTTTATTATCTTAGATTATCTTAATTTTTAAAAAGGATTACATTATTTTATATTATATTAATTACAAGGTAGGACAAATATTTGATTTATATATGTATATGTGTGTGTATATATATATATACATATGTATATATATACACACACGTAAAAATAAAATCTACAGATCCTATAGGGAAGATAAGTATACCTGGAGCAATTTATTGCCAGATATCCCTAAAAAATGAGGATATAAGTATAATGTGTGTAAATAATTTCATTTATAAAAATGTTTCATGAATATATTTGAGTATAATTAGGTATATACATCAGATGCTAACTTGTTTTCAAATGCTAGAAATCCAAATTTTTAATATAAATGTGCTGAAACTTTATACAGATTTTATATATGTTCAAGGTATTCCAAATCATTTTTGGTTTATACCACAAAGCCTATAAAAATAATAAGCAATATAGTCAATTGGAGGTTGGGGTAGATTTTAGGTTTTATGTTCTGGTTTTAGAAAATCAAAATCTATTGTCTTTTCCATAAGGCTAAATTGAAAGAAATGCACTGAAGAGCAAAAGCAATAAAATTCATATATACACATTAATCTTAAAAACCAATAGGATTTCTCTAGTAAAATCTAAACTGCAAAGTTTCAGAATTGTTCCGGTTGACCACGGATTGTTTAAATTCTGGAAGGGTGGTAATGGTGATTGGTAGTTAAATGATGATCAGGAAATATAAATTATTTTGATTTAGATCTTACAAACCGAACTGAAAATAGTCAAATAATAAGGAAAGCATTAGCTTTCACTGATTATTAGATAGCCACTATTCTAAGTGCTTTACCAATACTAACTTATTTAATCCACAAGTAACTTTATGGGTATTATTACTGTCCTCATTTTACACAAGAAGAAACGAAGCCAGAGAGAGTGACATATCAAGTTCACACAGTAGGCAGTGGAGCCTGGATTAAATGCAGGTAGTCTGGTTCCACAGCTTGTGTTCTGGGCCTGATATATTACCTTTCAGAGATGGATAAAAAACTATTTATGTTTGGAGAATCACTATTTCAGGTCAGACTGAAATGCAAGGTCCTGGCTTATTAAAACAATCCCAGGGCACTGACTTCATTCAGTAAGCATTTATCCTGTTTTTCACTATCCCAAATTATTTTATTTATTTATTTTTTTAGGCAGGGTCTCCCTGTGTAATTCAGGCTGACCTTGAACTTGCTATGCAGATCAGGCTGGCAAGTACTAGGATTACAGGCATGTGCCACCATGCCCGGTGTTCCAAACTTGTTATTCATCTTTAAGTAGATGGCATAAAAACTGCAGACTCATATAGTTCAGAAGGAGAATGAAAGGTTTAATTCATCTTATCACTGGTTAATTTGCTACATTACCTGCTGTTTCCTCAGATGTAAAATGAGATGACAACAGTGAGTCAATCCTCAATAGCCTTCAAAAATGGCCTTGCGATACATTTATATACTACAGAACTCCAAATAGGGAAATTCACCATGCTTTAAAGAGAAGTTTGTGTCCTATTGTTTGCTGTAGCTTTTCACTTTCAGAAAAATATTTTACATACTAACTTTCAACTGGGTTATCCCATATTAGAAAACAGAGGCAAAAGACAACATGCATTACATGGGGTACACAGGTGAACAAAGTTACCATAGATTGCCAAAAAGGTGGTCCTCCAATCACTGCCAGCAAATGCATGATTATTATGAAGATTTGCACTTCAGTCACATCAATTCTGATTAGGTACAAAAAGCCGAAAAAGCAGAATTACTCAAAACAATTTCAAGTTAATTATTTGCAAGCATAGCAGCATTCCTCTATCATGCACAATAAGGAAAAAAATTTCAAATATTGAGGAAAAGGGGAAAAGAGCCTTTTAATTTGATAAAATTTACAGAGCAATAAAAACCCCTCCTTTCCAAAGGAAATTTCTGACTCGCTGAAGCTGGGCTATAACTACAGTTAAACCTTTCCCACCAAAAACAAGAATAAAAAGGCATGTGTGTTAAATTCTAAGTATCAAGCAGAGGACTACACTGCATTGCTACATAGTATGAAATCCTACAACAAATGCTTTATAGTGTCAAATGAAAAGCAAGGGTGAGCTTTAATTAAAGCAACATAAATCACTGAGACCTTACAAAAAACTGACTGCACTTTAGATATATTCATTTGATGCCTGCCATAATAAGCATGTTGGAAAAAAATATCACCCAATTGTGCACTTCTTATTCTTACTAGGTTAACTACCCTCACATTTCTGGAAAGAAGATACTGAAAGCAGCCAAGAAGCCAAGAATTAAGTTTGGGATCGCTAAAATAATGTTACACAGTTAAGAAGAGACAAACATGGTGCAAAAAGAGGGCAATAGAAATTAGAAGCCTGGAAGTCTGAAAAAAAAAAAAAGTACAGGTAAAAAGACTGAGGAGCAAAGCATATGCTGGTGTTCCTTTCCTTCTGTACACTACCATTGCATACAACCTTCAGATTAGCATTTTCACATTACTGGATCCAAATGCATATCCTATAGATATGCTTGCTAATACAAGGTTGTTCACTACAGAACTACTGGTAACAGACAAATTAAAAAAAAATCTCCCAGCGAGGGAGTAGGCTATATAAATTATGGTACTTTCATACCATGGAATATTACTGCAGCTTTTAAAGACAGTGGGGCAGAAAGTAGCTCCCTAAATATTGATATGGAAAAACAAAAAATATATACTAAGTGAAAAAAGGTTGCAGAATGTATATAGACTTCTTTGTATAAAAAAGGGGAAATTCTTTTACTCTTGTAAGTAATTGTAGGTCACATTTTTGGAAGGTATATCACAAACTAAGAAAAGTAGTTACTTACTGGAAAGGACAATATGGGACCTGGGCAGCTGGGAGATAAGGATGAGGAGATGCTTTACTGTAAACCTTTCTATGGTAATAATTTTTCAATAAAATGAATAATTTATTAAAAGTAATCAGTCTAAGAAAATCAGGTATCAACAATAGCATGGGGTTCAATTTCCAAAAAATAAGAGTTCCCATTTCCAAAACTAATACTTAAAGCAGACAATCTATAATGTGAGTTTACGATATGAATGCTTGCTTGCCTCTAATAAATAAGTGGGGTCAAAACCAGTCCCTTGCAAATAGAAAAACTTCTCATTATCTGCTCAACAATGTTGTATTAAACAGAAGCCTATTTAGCTGCAAACAAATAATGATGTAGTTATGTTGCTATATACATTTACTGAAAAAAAAAAAAAATGGACTGAAGTAGGCTAAGAACAATCTGTAGAGCTGACCTGGTGAGTGGTGTTGCCAATAAGGGGAATTACACTCAGTAGCAGACTCAGGAGACTAAGCAGGTAGGTGTCAAAGATGATCGACTCTGTCTTGGGTGAAGGAGGGTAGACATCTTACATTTTGCTGGACATATGAAGCAGCCTTTTGGAAGGGGAAGGGCCAGAAGTATAGAATTATACAATAAAAATGGAGGGAACCTCATGCAATTAATGTTTGTACCACGGATGAATACAATAGGGAAGAAGAAACATAAAAGAACTTTACAGTGTCAACCTGGAATTCTTTGGGAAAGTTTTATGCTTGAAAGTTTGGAGGACAGAATTTTCTTAACTATTCAGATACTGTCATTGTATTTAGATCAACAATGCCTAAATGTTAGGGGAGAGGGCCAGGGAAAACTTACCAGTTGGCAGGTAGCTATGAGTATTTTCCCTATTTGCTTATCTGTTTTAGAGTAATTCTTTGAACTCCACAATGAGCCCCCTACTGTTCTGAACCATAAGAACTATCTATGACCACTTCCGGAAGTGTGGCCGTAATACTGATTGAGAATGATAAAGGGTGCAGCATGAAGCCAATCCCAGAATGGAAACAACAGCAAGCTCTGAGAGACACGCTGCAGATATTAACAATAAAAAGAGCTGGTGATTCTGTTTAGGAGAGAGCTTGCTTTGTGACAGTCCATTAGGAATCTCTCAGCATGGGTTCAATTTACTATACCTTATTAGGAAGG
This sequence comes from Chinchilla lanigera, assembly GCF_000276665.1. Taxonomy (NCBI): domain Eukaryota; kingdom Metazoa; phylum Chordata; class Mammalia; order Rodentia; family Chinchillidae; genus Chinchilla; species Chinchilla lanigera. The sequence continues at coordinate 14,732,253 of NW_004955435.1, read as the reverse complement.
GACTAATTTTTAAGTTTTTGGCTATGTAGGAAAGACATTATTTACAAGGCAGAACATTATACATAGGCAGGAATTTGGCATTTCTGTAATCACTTTCTTATTATTATTTGGAAAATATGGAGCTACACATCATAATATTCTGAAGTGCTGGGGCTATTCTTCAAAAGCAAAACCCAACAAAAAAACCCCCTGATCACCACTGAAAAGAAAAGAAGCCCTCCAAGACACAGGGATATGTTGTAAAAGGGCAAGCAAGATGCCAACATGATTTTTTTTTTTTAATGGAAAAAAAATCTTTCATCTATACCATTAGATTTCCACCACCCTAAGTTTTAGATGGAGAAAACAAAATTTTCTATTCCCATGAAGGTATCTGAACTCTTAACTATATTACTTTAAACTAATTTCCTATTTGTACTTTTTTAAGTTTTTAAAGGGCAAAAAGAATGATCCCAATGGCTGTGGACAACCCAAAAGAAAAACTCTGGTCAGAACAAATGTAAATTATTACAACCCAGAAATAAACACTGTTTTGACTGCTGTCGCAAAAGAAAAATAGAGAAAGGCAAACCAATTGTGGGGCATAAGCTCCTGTACACACTCGTCTGATGTGGAGGCTGTAAGTGTGGCAGGCCAAGCAAAATAAGCTGTAACACCTACACTAAACCCCTTGAAGCAATTGCTGGGCATATACCAATGGTGTAGTGAGTAAGATGTAAAGAAAAAATACTCTTTAATGAGTATAAGTAATTTTAACTTCTAAACAAGGGAACAGCCACTATTTGTAGTTGCAGTGAGGATCTCGGGGCCTTCATCAGCACAGAAAGGCAGTTTTGGAAACTCACTGGTTAGGACAGTTATTACAAGAGACGTACAGAAGAGCCTCCAGAAGTTGGGGATGGCGGCACATGCCTGTAATCAGGGGGATGACAGCAAGTTCTGCCCGGCTACACAGCAAGTTCAAGGTCACCCTGAACTACATATTGAGACCCTGTCCCGAAAAAAAAAAAAAAAAAAAAAAGAAAAAAAAGAAAAAAAAAGGAAAAAATAAACAACAACAAAAAGGCTCTAATACAAGTGATAAAAGGCTTCCAGGCTGGGGGCACATACCTGTAATCTGAGCACTCTGGAAGCCCGAGACAGGAAGACTGCAAATTCTAGCCCTGGGCAATTTAGTGATTTAGGGAGATCTCTTCTCAAAAAAGAAAAAAAAAGTGGGGTGGGGATAAAGGCTCTGAATCCAATCCCCAGTACCAATAAACGAACAAACAAACAAAAAACCAGGAGGGGCAATGTTTTTTGTTTGTTTTTGTGGTGCTGGGGATTGAGCCCAGGGCCTCATACATACTAGGTATAAATTCTACTAATCACTAGCCCTGGACTATTTTCCAAGTTTCATTTTCATTTCTCAGTGTCCAGAGAGCAAAATGCACAGACACATTTGGCATGAGATCTAACTCACTATTGAATAAGGCCCATGAAAAGGATTTAAAGGGCATTTTGTGAGAGCTGATAAGCAAGTTAATTATCTTTTCCCAGGTTTTTTGTTTTTTTGTTTTTGGTGTTGGGGATTGAACCCACGGTCTTCATTCTGAGCTATATCACCAGTCCTTTTTATTTTTTATTCTGACAAACGGTCTAAGTCACTAAATTGCTCAGGTTGGGCTCAAATTTGTGATTATGCGGCCTGCCTCAGTATCCCAGTATGCTAGCATCACAGGAGTATGCCACACCGGATTTCCCAAAATTTTTAACGTGTCTTCTCTAAAATCAGAAAATGATCTCATCTGCAGTATCTTCTACACATGTCGTAAGCATATTAAAAATATACTTGCAGTTAATTTGTAAGTATAGGTGTGTTTGGAAACTACTAATAGTAAATGTAAGTAAGTTATAATTTGGGTTGGCTATTAGTTTGGAGAACACAGAATATGTAGTAGGGATAAATGTACAAAGTCAAAGAAACCTTAATTTACATAATTTTTCTTATGAATTTTTGTTTAAAAGGAAGCACTGTGCTTAAAAAGTCATCAATTAGATGGTATCTGGAAACAGTCTAGGATCAGCTTGCTATTAACAACAAATTTATTAGTAAATAGATCTGAATTTCTAAAGAATTTATGTATAACTAGAGCATGACATTCATTATATATTTTACTACAAATCCTATGGGTGGGTGGAGTATTAATGGACTGAAATAAAGATTAGCTTAGAAATTCAATATACTGTTTTCCAGTATTTTACTTTCTAAGCTTGTTCAGGGGTGAACTGGGCATGGTTATTAGTGTTAAATAACATGAACCATACAGCTGAGTGATAACTCTAACAGTATTTTTAATTCAAATGTTAATACTGAGGAAATAAATTTATGTATCTATGCTTCAAATAAACAGAATTATTAAAAACAGCACCATCTACCACACAAATGACTGTATCGATTCTTTTCTGTAACTAAAAAGAGAAAGCCTATCAAATAATCGACTAAGTGGAACAAAATGTAGCCAGAAGCTAAAACTGAACAAGTCTTCTAATAGAAGTGGAACTAGAGTAGAGGTTTCAAATTTAAGGAGAAGTTTATCCTTACCATCTTTGGAAACAGAAGAGCTGAGAGCAGAGAGATCTTGCCTCATTTAGAGTTAAATAAAGGAACTGTGAACTTATTCCTCCTCTCTATCATAATCAAGTCTAAAAGAAATCTGTAAACTATTAGAAGTTATTAAAATAGGTGTTGTGGGGCAAACATTTGTCCTCAGTTTTTACTTGCTAGTTTTAGTGTACCTGTGCCTTTCAGGATGACGCTTCTGTACTCTAACACAATTTTTAAAAAGTGCTAGAATACAGTAGGTGAAATCTAATAGAAGGTTTAAATGCTAATAAATAAAATTCACTTAGATACAGTTAAGTAATTTTTTCTGAACTTTTTTCTTCAACTTTGTAAAAATGAAATTAGTATACTTGACCTTTCACCTCAATGACCAAGTAGGTTAAAGTAACAAATATCAGGAGCAAAGGAAAATCTGTACAAGTTACTAACTGGTAGAAGTGAAGGCAGTGTATCTACAGAAAACAGAACATATTTTGAAAACATTTTTTAACACAATGTTAAAATGCATTTGTTTCCAATTTGTTAGGTAAACAAGGTGAAACCAAATAAAATACTCAATATTCAGTTAATTAAGGATACTGGGGAAGATGTTTGGTGCAAAATCAACAATAAGAAGATCAAAATTATGAATCTAGATAACTGCAATGAGCATAAAGCTACAGGTCTTTGTAGAAAGTATGTTAAGACAGGGCAGTGGTGAAGAGAGGCTAAAGACACACAATGAACTGGTACAGAATTTTACTCTGGAATGAAGCTCACAAATAATTATGCAAATGCATCAATTCAATAGAAAATGCTTTAGTTTTGCCCCTAAGACATGTCTAGAGTACTTCTCTGTATACTCCAAGGATATTTTGAAAAAAGATGTGTACTCCTGACTTTTAATTTGTCTCCAAAAGCCATCAATACTGCCACTGAATAACTAGATTTACAAAGCTGTCATACACCTTCAGAAAGAACTCTACTAACAAGGGATTTATTATTTCTATTATACTACTGAAGCAATATTAAAATGTTTACATTCCTTTTCAGGGAGGCAAGAGGACAATGTACAAAACCTAATGCAGCTTTGGAGGAATACTATGTCAGGTTTTCATATGGATAGTTTTCCAACATTTCCTGAATATTTCCCTGGGTTCAATTGATTAAATTAGTATTTAATATTGAATTTATTTGAATAAACTGAATCTAAGCTGTGTTTTTTCTTGTAAATGAAGTTTCCTACTAAAGTGTAAGGGATTCTGGTTTATCTTATTAAAAAAATGTTTCCTAACAAATATTTTTGAACTTCTAAGGGTCTTAAGGTCAACATCATAATTCTAAGATGTAAGAAAAACATATTACATTTAGCACTTCATTATGTATATATATATATATATATATATATTTTAAATTGAAAAAGGAAAGTATTCAAAGGATGATTATAATGATGCGAAAAGCTAAGCATATTTAGTTTTAAAGCACAAGGAAAGAAAACATTAAACAAAACAAGTGAAAATAGCTTCTATAAAATTTTTATAATATCAAGACCATTAATTTAAGCAGAAGAATGCTTAAAGGACATGCTTAAGAAGTAAAGAAAATAAGCAGAATCATCCCTACATTTAGTTATCTCAACTTATCTAAGAAAAACTCTGCTTGCTTTTTTTGTCATTTTAAAATAAAAATACCCCTCCCACCCTATCTAATGGTGGAAAGGTATTCCTTAAAAAAAGTATTACAGAAAGTGAAAATAGTATTAGGCACAACAGGTAAATGGAAAAAATGGCTTTAGCATCAAACTGCAGAAATATTAATAGGGTGGATTTTTATTGCCCTATTATATATTATTTGTTTTCTAATAATCTGTAAAATAATCTGGAAGTTTTTTGATTTTTCATTTTTAAAATTACTCTGTGCATGACAAAGGGGCTGTCTTTACTGAGTTCACACCATTGTTCATCAGACAGCATGAGTATCTAGCAGTTACCGTGAAGTTCCAGAACCAAGGCCCCAGGGTTCCTGTGAGAAGCTGGCATATTATAATTATGATCTGGGACTCTGTAACATCGAATCTATGCATAAGGAAACAAACATTTCAAAATAACTTTACTCAGAGCTGTTGCTGAAGAGCCCTACTAAAACAGGTAGTAAAAACAGATTTAAAAGGTAGCATTTTCCTTATAAAGACACCTAAAGTTTAATTACACAATTTATATACTACTATACTGTCTTCATACATACACAAATACTTCTTATCCAAATCAAAGTAGTAGAATATTTTAAAAAGTTAAAATTGTGGCACACTGAAAAAATGACTTGTAAGCAGACAGCTGGAAACAGTACTAAAAAAAGAGTCAATTCTCAATTATTTAGTGGAGAATATTACTTGTCAAATAATTATACTGCCTATGATACAGATCTTTTCAGTACTGGAACTAGCCAGACTTCCCTGTAGATAGGAGATATATTCCCAGTCCCTACTTTGCAAATTTCACTTCTATTTATGTATTTTAAGAAACATAAATCATAAATGCATTTGGCTTGAATTCTAATTCACTATTTGATGAGGGCTATGAAGGAATTTAAATGACTTTCTGTGAGAGCTGCTAAGCATGGCAGTAATCATTTTTTCCCAGAATTTTTATCATTTTTTTCCCTGTAAATTCAGAAGATATTCTAATATATTTTTCCTCCCAGAAGCCCTAATGTACATACAAAAAACCCACCAATCTCCTACTTATTCACTACCCCAATCCTCATCACATTCTAAATTGTGCTTTTTCAAACTATTAGCATGGCATTTCAAATTATTAGTACGGCATGCAGAAAGGGTGAAAGAATCTAGTCAATGTGACTTCTCTTTTGATATAAATACAGCAAAAATCAAACTGGCTATCTATTCTATTGCCTGATGACCTTAAATCCAGAATTTTTCCACTTTTTTGTTTTCTAATTCCACACCAGCATTGTAACTCATTACTACACTGGATTAGTTTACTAGTGGTTTAAAAAAATAAGAACACCTAGGTCAAACACTGAAGTTTTAGAACACAGAGGGTGACAGAAGAAGAGCGTACAGCTTCGGATAAACACTACACCAATCAAAATTAGGAACTGAGGAATGGCAATATATGTCCACAATTTTACCTAATGATCAGAGTGCCCCAAGTGTCACCTAGGCTTTATAGTAATACAAATTTTTTAGAATTATTTTTATAACGCCTGATAAAATCAAGTAGACAGAGCTGGGATCCAAATGCATTAATCATTGCTGAAAAAAAACTGCAAAGGGCAGCTACAAACTAAAAAGAGTATCTCTCGTATTTCATAATTCATGTGGTTAAGTATTAAACACATAAAAATATGCAGATTCCATATAGGTATTTGATAGAACATTTGAGAGCTTGCCTGGAGGTTCTAGCAGGGGAGTGCAGCTACTCCTACACCTTTGACCAAAGAAATGGTCCTTTCTATGGGGGTGGTCCTCTTTTTTGATAGAGCATACTGCTTTGGGAGGGATGCACAAAGAACGTTGAGGAAGCAAGGGGACACCTGCCTAGTCAGCCAGATCAGCTGAATCAACTCTGGCGATCAATGGGGTGACAGATGTTGCAGTCAGATCACCCTCACAACCATGATAGAACATTTCTTAATTCTTTTCCCCCAGTACTGGGGATTGAACCCAGGGCCTTTGCACTAAGCTGTGTCCCCAGCCCTTTTGAAATTTTGAGACAAGGTCTAAGTTGCTAAATTGACCTGGCTGGGCTTGAACTTTATCCTCTTGCCTCATTTTCCCAGTGATGAGATTACAGACATGCGCTGCCACACCTAATTCTTCAACAGAAAATGGACTCCACACTAATAAACAATATTTTGCTATTTATTACAGGAAGTCTTCAAATAATTATTATGTAGAAGTTACTTGGATGAGATGAACTATGTGACACTACCAGTGAGACAGATAGTCTATTAACTTTTTTCATGTAATTATAGAAAAGAAAAAATTATAAGTTATTTGCCTACATGCAAATAAATGTTTGGTGGTATGGTTTTTAGCTAATGTAAATGTGAAATCTTAGAAGCATGAACTGAAAAATGTAGTGATTGTAATGTGAAGATCATAGTTTATTTATTATAAATAAGTACATGAGAAAAAACATAAAATTAATATACTCATAGTCTTTGTAAGTAGAAAGAGTATTATAGAATATTTAATCTAAAACTCATATATTATAAGTCAGGAAATGAGGTTCATGAAAGCTGTGAGGCTTGCTTAAACTGATATATGGATAAGATAATATGGTAATAACACTTGAATCAAAGTATACTGGCCTAGCTAGGAGTTATGGTGCATGCCTGTCTATACTTGGGAGTCTGAGGCAGAAGATCACCAAGTTTGAGGCCAGCCTGAACTATGTAATGAAACCCTTGTCTCAAAAAACAAAAAGCAAATAAACAAACAACCCCCTCAGCCCACACAAAAACAAACGAAAAACTGGCCTGAGTTCAATTCTAATTACTTTTTTTTCTCTTACAAAGATAAAAGTGTATTATTTTTTCTGAAATAATAATTTAAACAAAAGTTCTGCCTTTAGCAAGTGGAAGAATATATGTTTTGCATATAGTTTTTTTTTTAAAAGATTGTTTAGGGTTTCTAAGCATTGAATTTATAAAAATGACTGAGTCATTTACAAATTTATAAAAATGACTGTAACATCTTCAAGTTGTAAATTTAATTTAGTACTTAAGAACGGAAATGTGAATTCTTCTACTGAGTAAAATCCATAATCATCTTAAAGAAAGTTTAATACATGTTTATAAATGAGCTTCAATTCATAATATTTAATCTGCTTTCACCAACCCATCTTTCCATTAAGTCCTTTAACCTCATTATCCTCCGCAATCTTTCATATGTAAAAATTCTAGGAGGCTGAATGAGGTCAGGAAAAGCCCCACTGAATATCCAGGATTCATTTCTGGCAGGGCTTCACCTGCTCAGTCCAAGAGCACGGTAAACACAGGGGTCTGTTCAGAGGTGATAGGTTCTAACATTCTCCACGAGGGGCCACTTTTTAGCTGTGACCAGAATACAGTGCTGGAATACATAGCTCCTAATTCCAGGAAACATGTATCCAAAGGATATTTGCTTTCTCCTAATGCTAGACTCTGAGTAGCAATTAGTTACAAATGAATGAAAATCTTGTTAATTTTGTTAAAGATATTACGAGCAAACTTAATAGCAATTCAGGATGGTGACACTAAAAAGACTAAGGAGCCAGGTGCAGGGTGTATGCCTGTAATCATAGCTGAGGCAAGAGGATCACAAGCTTGAGTTCCACCTAGGTGAAACAGTAAGACTCTATCTCAAAATAAAAAATCAGGAAAAGGGGCTGGGAATGCAGCTCAGTCGTAGTGCATACCTGAGTTCGATTCCTACTGCTGGGGGTTAGGGGGAACTATAGAAAAAGAGAAGAAAAATTCTTTATTTGGCAAACATTCTATTTTATAAAGCTATTAAAAGCATAGCTCCCTGGATCACATATTGACAACAATTTTTCAGGATTCCTTTTACTATGCATATAAAGATTAAAAAAAGGCAATTCTAATACAAATGTTTCTAAGTAAGATTCCTAATGCTCTTAAGGCTGTTTTGTCTTTCCTCTAAAAAAAAGTACGAAAAAGTGACTTTAAAAAATTTCTTTACCTGAACTACTTTTGAGTTTGTTTTGTTCTTTCCTTAATAAGCAAAGTAAAATTCTGACTATCTCCTCCATGCAAATTTTAATATTTCATCTATTACATATCAGTCTATTCCATATCCTCTTGGAAAAATATGTGAAACTTAATCACATTTTAAGACTTCTTTAGGCTCATATTTATGTATTCTATATGCCTCCACTGCAAAGTATGTTTCTACGAATGCTGTGGCCTGCTTTCAATTTAAAAAATATATACTGTGATGCTTTAATGCAAATGTAGAACTTCTAAAAACTGGATTTGACTCACAAATCCAAACCAATCCCTTATACTAATATTTAACTTAAAGTCAGATGTTAACTTTAACCTCAATTACTAAAAATTTTTAAAAAACAGGAATATAAGGAAGATTAGTTTTAGTGGCAAGTTTTACTTGTTATCTTCTCCCTCTATCTGCTACCCTAGAACTTCTTTCATTTCATATCTGTACCTATCTTGCTACATAAACTCTCCCCCTCGTCTCTTTTTTCAGTATCTTCAATCTTTTTATTAGTGGATTTTTTCTGCATGCTCAAATTATTTTTTCATTAAAAATACAAAACTCCCCAACTTGGAGCCAATATTCTCTCCATAATCAATGTCTCTTTCCCATCACAGGTAGGTAACTTGTGTAATGTTTAAGTAATACTCTATTTATTCCACTCTCTACAATCTGTCTCTGCCCCACCATTATTCAGAAACTACTAGGGATGGCTCACATTGTCAAACTCAGTGTACATTTTTCTGCCCTCATTTTGAGTCTTGGCAGCATTCAGTACTGTTGTGTTTTAAATTCATCCCTCTTTTGGTTTTTAATTCCAGCATGCCTCCGCTGATTCTGGATGTTCAATATTTTCCATGAGCTTCTAAGCTTCCTCTTTTAAGGTTTTCTGCTATCCTTATTCTATTTGGATGTCTAACATTCCTCACATACATTTTCTAAGTACAGTTCTCCTCTGAATAGGTCCCTTTTTATCCAATCACCCAAGGAGACATCTTAGCATCCCCCCCCTTATTTATCTCTTCAACCCAAATAGGGATTATATTTTATAGTTTCTACCTCCTGTTTTTACTTTTACTTTTGGTTTTTTAAGACACTGTCTTGCTCTGTAGTTCAGGCTAGCCTTGCACTCCCTCTGCGGCATTCGGTGGTCCTGACTCCCTAGGTGACGGGATAGCACATGCCACCATGCCCAGCTGTTTCTACCTCTAAGTCTCTCTCCAGTCTATCCCTTTCTCTAATGAAGTGCTGCTATTTGTGTGAGCTCAGGCTTTGTCACTCATGTTGGTTATACTGATGAGTCTAACTGGTCTCCTTGCTCTGTCACAACCTACTTTAGTTTACCCCCTGCTACAGTGGCCTTTCAAAAAGGTACTTCTGTCATTTCCTGGCTTTAGATCTTGCAAAAATTCCTTAAAGATTCGGAATAAATGCCCTTATTTTTTGGCACAGCACAGAAGGCTCTTGATTTTCTGGATCTTTGTCTCCTTATCTCCTGCTACTCCCCTACAGGCATCTTATGATTCCACCATCTGGACCTCTTGCGGTTCTGCAAATGCAAACTTCATTCCAGGAAAACATTATGTGGGAAATTCTAAGACTGTGATACCAAATCATTACTCCTAAAAACACTATTTGTTTTTCTCTTACTTCCATGGTTCATTTTTCTCTTTCATTTAGTTTCTATACCATATGGTTGGTGGTGCTTTACTTGGAAAAGAATACATTAAGACTGGCTGGTAAGTAAGTTTTCAAATACTGTAAAGGCCTGCAAGGTAACTGCAAGACTCAATCCCTAGTACCAGGAAAATGTTAATTGTGAGATAATACATAATGAAACATAAAACTGAAAACCAGATGGAACAAATTTTGTCATTTCTCAAAACAGCAGCATTACTAAAAATTAAAAATGAATTAAGACAAACCAGATGGTTGTAGAAGTTTATTATATTTTGTGGTTACCTAAAGCAGAGAAAGACTGGAAATATTAAATACAAACTGTAAGTAATGTTGAGAAAACTGCATATTTTCAATTACTGTTTTATAACAGAACTCTTTACTATTTTCTTTTTTTGACTGTATTGCACATTTGTTGGGTTTTTATTATTAATTTCAGCTTTTTTATTGGTATGTTTTTAATATTTTCTTAGCATTGATCATTTTATAAACTGCTGATGAATGCACTGGCATATAGTTTTCACTCAGACAATCATTTCTGCTGTAGCCCCTAATAATGACACAACATTAAGATGGGCCTTAAATGTATTTTCTAAACCCCTTTAGTTTGAAATTAATTGTAATAAACCTCATTTAAATTGATATCATTCAATATATCAGTAATTATTCAGTTATTGCCATAAGGACATCTTAATTTCTATTTAAATAAACTTAGGATACAGTCATCTGAACTTGTAGTGAGTGATGGAATTGTTATGTATTCTGGCTTTTCCAAAGTCTAGAAAGCTATGTTCACTAGGTATTTAAATTTTTTTTTTTTTAAATCCATGACTCGTCTTAGAGATGAGGTTATTTCACTTGTAATTTGCCATCAGGGATTTTTATTATGACATTTCATGAAGTACACTATCTTTTCTCAAGTTTTTTTTTTAGAATTTTACACCATGAAAAAAAGGATAACCTCAGTGATACTTTTTAAAAGATGTTTATGTTTCATTTTTAAATTCTCATTCATTTTGATGGCAGTAATAGACTATATGATGCACTTATGTGTACTGAATTATTAAGAGCTAGAGTAGTATAGATTCACAAATGAAATGTGAAAAAACCTAATTAAGCTATGACATTTAGAGATGAGAATTACCCTTTGCTCTCAAAAACTGTTTTATATTTCCAAAAATGCATTTTTATACATCCAAATACAATATGGAGTTAAGGTGAATGATAGTAAGGGAAGAGGTGAATTTTCCTGGAAAGACAAAAGGCGATGAGTAAGAAGGGGCTGCTACTTTTTTATAGCTTTAAAAATGCTAGTTTGGAAGCTCTGTATTTCCTTTTAAAAAAGAGTAAAAGAGAGATTATTAGTAAACAACTGAAATTAATAGTTTCTAGACTTTTTATTTATTTAACTCAGTGACCTGATAAATACCAAATAGTCTCATATTTGAAAGTAAAAATATTATTACCAATAAGTGTTACTTACATTCCAAACCGTAATGTTCCAGAAACGTACGTTTGCCAGTGAGCACAATAAAACATGAATGTGCCAGCAAAACAACAAAAAAACATCCAATCAGGATTTGTCCCAAGTTGCACTGCAATGCAAGTCCCAAGAACCACAAAAACTGCAGAAGGAAAATCACAATGAAAAGTTAACAATATGAGTAAGAAGCATTATCTGAGCTAGACATGATTTCAGATGATACAAAAGATATTCTGTGAATGTACAATCTCTTCTTATTTATCAGTGAGAATAAGAAAGTAGGGTATAATCTTTTACACTGACTTTTACCTCATAACTTCAATCTCTTTTTGCACTACACCATTTAGTAAAACCGAAGCTCTTAAAAGCAAAACAAATATTTTGCTATTTTGTTTCAGTAGTCTCTTAACTTACTGATAGTGGTACGAATGAACAGTAAAAAGGTACAAGGCAAAGCAGCAAAAGAAAACATTAAAAAAAAACAAAAAAAGAGCCAAAATAATCACAAAGGGACCTATAAGCTTCAGATTGATAACTGTCTTTTCTTATTCAGCAGGTATCATCATTATGGGTGACATGTAGACAAAATCTTCCTATAATAATTTGGAACTCAAATTACAATGCAAAAATGGTTGTCATTTCAAATGAAGTATAGGATACTTGACATTCTGTAGTCAGCTGGTTAAATAATAGCCTTTCTAGACACCTAACTAGTTTTATTCAGTGGAACACTTGAGATTTTCTTAATTTGAGTTTTAAAATTTCTAAATGTTTAGCTGTTTTTTCTTGTCTATTAAGCCAGCTAATGTCAGGATACAGTAGAGCAATTATTCTGACATGTACTTATGAGGTGTGATTATTAAACAATGAATGTTTAATTAAAAATTAAAAAATTGTTATAGTAAAAGACATTGCCATTGATCTCCCTGAAAATATTCCCCCCCTCCTTTTGATCACATCTATCCCATCACTTTTGCCACTTTCTGAAGCAGTTCTGGAAGTTCTCTTTCATCAGTGTCTTTTCTTGGTGGTTTTGATGTCCTGAATGGATTAAAAACATTATGGCAATTTCTGTCAAATAAAAACTCATCCACTTAATTCACCAGATCTGGCACTGTGTGACTTCTGGTTTTTCTTTAGTTAAAATGATGAGGAAAAGGAAATGTTTTGAATTGATTCAGGACATTGAAGCAGTCAATAGTACATCTAAATAAAGATACTAAAGAGGACTTCTAAAATTGCTTCAGAAAGTGGCAAGAATTACAGAATAAGTGCATTAAAACTGAGGGGAAGTAATTTGAATGGGATTAATAGCAGTGTTTCTTTTACTATAATGAATTTCATAAAAAAAAGTTAATGTTCACTGTATTTTTGGATCACACTATGTACATCTGCAAATCTGGATTCAGAAAGTAAAACTATCAGCATTTTTTGTTTTTTTTTTTAAACACCATACCAAATGATAAGAAAACTGAGGAACTATATTTAAAAAAGGAAAAGCAGAAATTCATTTAGTGTTGGAGGTGTACATACACAAAACCCTAGCATACACAAACCTGTGTGTGATCCCTAGCACTGAAGAAAGAAAAAAAAAAATCATGTAGTTTTGTAATCTCTTTTTCCCCTAAACACATACTAAAATATTATATTAAAAACTTGCAACATGGTACAAAAATGATATATCCCTACAATCTACCTATAGCAATCCATTGAATCCTAGCATTTTAGTGTATTTTTTCTAGTGTTTTAAAAAATTACATATATTTAAAGTGTGAAACATGCTGTTTGATATACAGGTATACAGTGAAACGACTACTACAGTTAAGCAAATTAACTCACCATCTTTCATAGTTACCTTCCCCTCCACTGTGTAGGAATGCCTGGAATCTGCTCCCTTGCAAATTTTTCAGTATACGAAATTGTTAACTAGAATCCTGTTTACCTGAGATCTCCAGACCTCATCCTAGTCTTTTTGATTTGTTGTGTTTTTTTTTGTTTTTCTGTGACAGAGGCTCAGTATGCAGAGTTTAGTCTGGTCTTGAACTCACTGTATAGCCCAGGCGGCCTGGAAATTGCAGCAATCCTCTTGGCTCAGCCTCCTGAGTGCTGGGATTACACCCAGATTCATTCTGGGCTTTTTTATACAAGCCTACATCATATATTTATAATCCAAGTCTAAAATGTAATTTTAAAAATCTACATAAGAGCCACTTAAATATGAAGACTATAAATTACCAAACCAGTCTCTTTCTACTATATGCATTGTTTTAGATTTTTTGATGATGATCATATCTTAAGATTTTAAAAAATGGTTACAAACAATATGTAGGGTTAAAAATAAGTATAAATGAATGTAATTTCCAAATTTCCCAATGTTCACAATAATGAACAACTATTAACCAGATTTATGGTCTTAAAAATACTAAAATTTCAAACAAAATCACTTATTCTAGCAATTACGTACACCTCTTACATATCCTAACAATTTAACACATTGTTTTCATCAGTTAATATCTGTTAACATTAAAAAAGCAGCAATAGGTACCTGTTGATAGCGAATCACAACCATGATCAAAAAGTTCTCCTAAAGGAGAACTACTATTGGTTCTTCTTGCTTGTTTCCCATCTATAGCATCCAAAGACTGGTAAATGAAAAGGCCACATGCACAAGCAACATATGCCCAGAGAGGTGCCTGTAAAATAAAATACAAAGGCAAATATATTTCAGAAATATTAGCTATTATGTCTGGCTAGTATACTTTTTAATATACTTTAGATATTTTATGCTCATTCTCTGGAGAAGTACTGCTAGCTGGAAGAAATGCCACATGATGCAGAACTTACCAAAAGAATTAGGATTGTTATGAGAAATAATGTCCCTTTAGGAGTACTCAAGGAGATCATGGAGAACTTACAGTCAACCCTCCATATCCCTGGGATTCTAATCCATGGATTTAACCAACTGAAGCTTTAAAAAATTTAGTATAAAAAACTGCATCTGTACTGAACATGTACAAGCTTTTATTTTTGTTGTTATCCCTTCACAATATAGCATAATGAGTACTTACAAAGCATTTATACTTTATTTAGTATAAGTAATCTGTTGATGACTTAAAGTATAAGGAAAAATGTATGTAGGTTATATCCAAATATTATAACATTTTAAAAAAGACACTTAAACATCTGCAAATTTTGCTATCTGCAGGGGAGTCCAACCACTAATCCCTTGTCCAAAAGGTGATTGTACGTCACAGAAATTTCACAGAAATCTTATAGGAGACTAGGGTATCCTTCTAGAAGATTCTTCCAAGTGTTTTGATTTTAAGATTGTAAGAGTCAATTAATAAATAATCTTACATGCTACTCTCAGGAGGAAATCAGTAGGCTAAACAATAAGAAACAGATTTTCCTACTGCAGGACCTATTCCAGTCTTTAATACTGCTAATACACACTATGAATATTCGAGAAGGGGAAATAACATATTAATTTTCCACATTTACTTACGTATGTAATTTAAACTTCATCAGTGGCTCATAGAATACTAGAGAAATGATGATCCAGTGCACATAATGCTGAGAATATTATTTAAAAAATATCTATAGTCATATCTTCAAGGAATAGTTTCTCTCAGAAACTGAACTGCTGGTATTGAATTTAAATGCTATGTATTTAAAAAGAGAGGGCTGGGGATATGGCTCAGCAGCACAAGTGCTTGCCTGGTAAGTGCGTGGTCTTGAGTGATTCCTGGTACCAAAATAAAATGAAATAAAATAAAATAAAATAAAAAAGTAAAAATAGAGTCTCTACTTGGTTGATTATCTTAAAGAATGTATAAGAATGTTTTACATCATTTTTCACTATTTTTGTCCAGGTGATCCATATATTCTGCACAGCAAAGGAGTTTCTCTCTGAAAGAGGTCTGTTTAGAATTCGGTTATCAGAAGTTAAGAATCTTCCCTGAAACATTTTCTTAATGTTCCACATCAGAGGACACTGAGGCTATTAAAAGAACCAGAGAATACCCCCCCCATAAACTAGATCCAGAAAAGCAATTATGTAACCATACTTTACATGTAACACTACTGAAACGGGCAATTAATCCTGTGTGACAAAGAACTCCCTCTTCTGGATGTTAGGTCTAACGCTTCTTGCTTGTGTATTTCTAAAAATTTGTTTGTTTTGAGACAGGGTCTTGCTGCGTAGTTCAGTCTAGGCCTTGAACTCACTATATAGTTTCTGCTGGCCTCCAACTTATAGCATTCCTCCTGCCTTAGCCTCCTGAGTGCTGGGATTACAGGTGTGCGCTACCATGCCCAGCTGCTTCTTGCTTGTAAAGGAATTCAATAATTCAGGCTGTGCTACCTTACGCAGTAGTCATTAATCATGTGTAGCTATTTTAGTTTAAGTTAATTAAAATTAAAAATTCAGTTACACTAGGTGCATGTCAAAGTTCAATAGCCACATGTGGCTATGGCTACCTTAATGGACCATACAGACATTTCTACCATCACAGAAAATTCTATTAGAGAGTTCTGCATTAGGGAACTAGAAAAGCAGGGCCTTCCTGGGCTCTAAACTTAGTATTTTAATGGTGTGAAGTATTACTACGGAACAGAGATTTAACTTCAACTATCAGTGTACATACAATTCTACAAAACAAAAACAATTACATACATTAAAAAAGACAGAGTAAGGCTCTCTTCTGATTTTCCTGTCTTCCTGTAAATCTATCTGTAGTACACTAACTTCATATTTATGTACTTCTTCCTTATTCCCATTATTCTACAACTCTCAGAGGCATTTTAAAAACAAAGCTTTGTAATTTTATAAGTACAGTCTCAGTTAACAGCCTAGGAAAGCCACTAAGGTAAAAAAAAAGGACAAATACATGGCATTACCGAGCTTCTCAAACAGAGCCGAAGGACTTACATATGTACAAATGTACACATATGCTAGTCAAAGTTTTTTTCTCTTGTGAGAATACATCAAAAAAAATTGTAATACATGGTTATGCTAGAGTAGAGGTAATAGTGGAAGGGTTGGAAGCAAAGGCAGATAAAAGGAAGATTTTACTTTTTGTCTTATACTTTTCTTTGAATTTTTACATGTATTTTTTCCCGTTCCCTTTTTAAGGTCAATCAAAGTTAACTGTGCAGTGAGATTATGGGCAATATGGCATTTTAACTGTTTTTTCTTTCACTTTTCTTTTTTTTTTTCTTGGTACTGGGAATCGAACTCAGGACCTTGCACTTGCCAGGCAGGCACTTGTGCCACTGAGCTATATCCCTGGCCCTTCAAAGGAAGGTTTTTTTTTTCTTTTTTGGTTTTTGCTTTGTTTTGTTTTTTGGTACTGGGACTTGAACTCAGGACCTTGTGCTTGCCAGGTGGTGCTTGCACTACTGAGCTATATCCCTGTCTCCTCATTTTTCTATATTAAGAAAAAATCTAACAAGTTAGTGAGTTGAATCAAAAGTATTAATCTTAGCAATAAAAAGAAATAACAAATGAGAATTTAAATAAAAATTTCTTATCACTGGATTCCAAAAAACTGTATTTAAATTCAAAAGAACTTTCAATGGTAAGTCATAGCTCAATTTTGGCTTTCAAGTGTATAGGATAGATAACACTAACATCATTATCTGCCTTTTGTGGAAAGCATATTAACATACAGTAAGCAGTAAGACAAAAAATCCAAATTAGTTTATGATACTAAAAAGAAACTAGCTGATGAGATTTAAATAATAAGCAAATCACAGGGTTGGGAATATTTTCATACTCCTTATGAAAGACAGAAATCAATCAGGCACAGTGCCACACACTGGTAATCCCAGCACTCTGGGAACTGAGGCAGGAGGATTCCATATACAAGCCTAGCCCAGACAAGATTTTTTTGTTTTGTTTCGTTGAGACAGGGTCTAGTTATGTAACTCAGGCTGGCCTTGAACTCCAGCAATCCTCCTGCCTCAGCTTCCCCAGTGTTGGGATTACAGGCATACACCACCTTGCCCGGCCCAGCCCAGATAACTTAGTGAGACCCTGTTTGACAATAAAAAATAAAAAAGTTTGGGAACGTAGGTCAGTACAAAGGTCCTGGGTTTAGTCCCTAATACCATACACAGAAAAGAGACAGAGAAAGAGCAAGAAAGACTGGGAGAGAGTGAGCAAGAGAGAAAGAGAAAGACAGAGTGAGACTGAGATCGCCTTGGGATGCTGTGGCACGGGATTGCAAGTTCCAGCCCAGTTTGGATAACTTAGCAACCTGTCTTGAAGAAAAATAAAGCTGGAAATAGGGCTAAATATAAAGACCCACTCTACATTTCTACCTTAGGAATTTTAAAATAAGGACTAACTCATTTTCCTTTTTATCTACTAGGAAGTATACTTTCTGCAACAAAAAAATAAACCCAACTGAAATCAGTAAAATAGTGTACTAGTTAGCTTTTCACTGCTGCAACAAAATATCTGACATAAACCATTTAAAGGAGCAAGGTTTTATTTTAGTTCACAGTTTCAAAGGTTCGGTCCATAGTCAGCTGCCTGGAGCCAGTAAAATCCAAGGTCACATCCCCATGATCTACTTCCTCCAATGAGGCTCCACCTCCTAACAGGTCAACAGCTACAAACTTATCGCTAGGGTGTAAGACACTGCATCTCTTAATTCAGTCAAATTGACAATTACTGGCACAAACAGTAATTGTGTCTTTTTTAATGTATGTAATTGTTTTTTAATGTATGTAATTGTTTTTTCTTTTCTGTCAGAAAGAGTGCTATCTGCAAATCTGATCCATTAAAAAAATCAGGAACTAAAAAAATACATCGAAAGTTCTTAATACGTAGATATGAACAATGATCTCTTACTGGTGAAAGGCTCATAAGAATTACAGCTATAATGAATGGAAATTTTTCTGGATGATAAATGTGACTCCAAAATGCTTGCTAGCAAAAATATAAAAAATTTAAAGATTTAGATAAATTTATA
This sequence comes from Chinchilla lanigera, assembly GCF_000276665.1. Classification (NCBI taxonomy): domain Eukaryota; kingdom Metazoa; phylum Chordata; class Mammalia; order Rodentia; family Chinchillidae; genus Chinchilla; species Chinchilla lanigera. The sequence continues at coordinate 14,713,789 of NW_004955435.1, read as the reverse complement.
ACTCCATATATTATATATTAGAGAAAATCAGGCATGGGAGAAGTTGCAGGAAGAAAAGGTTTATATTTAATCTTTTTTGACCAAAGCAGTAATAACCACCTCATTAAATGCGAGGTACCCTGACTGTAAGATCTTATTTAATACTCATTATTCCACAAAATAAGATTTAGAATGATAAAGTATGACTAGGAAAATTTACATACCTTACTGACGATCAGAGATAATAAGGACCTATCATGGAAGATAGCCATGACCTATTTAATGCCTTCTGATTCGAGCCTAACAAATATTTCTAGCATGCAGCAATAAATGCATCCAGGCATACCCTTTCTTTGTAGAACACTGCTTTTCCTTGCAGAGCAATAAACAGTGGCTTAGTTATAGTCTACCTTGATTCCTCATAGTAGCAATTTGGAAAATTTCCCTGTGTTCAGAGTATTTTCCATTCTGAAAGTTTCCCAAGTTTTAACCAATTCTGGGGTTACAGCAATAATTCCAAATCACTTAAAAACAGTGGCCAAGTAAAATAATGAAAGGGAACATGATACCTGGTATTCAATAAATGACTGTTCATGGCTGAACTACTTTTGAACCTACTGTCACCCCCTGAACCCCATCCTCGATTTACCTTAGGACTATTGGAGGGCTTTCATTGAAATCAACCCATTTCCCTCCTCTCACATATCCATACCTATAATGACATGTGAGAAGTGAATCAAACTCTTGTTCAGGGCTCAGGTAAGCTCCATGTGAAGCAACTCAAAGGACATTCGATAAAGAATCCCAGGGCATGCTTAAGCAATTGCAATGGTTTTTGTTTTTAAAGGTCCTGATTGAGGTACAACAGGACACTGAAGAAAATAAGGGAAAACCAGAAATATATTCATACAATCTATACAAATAATATTTGTACAGTAAAAAAGGAATTAAAACAAAGACAGTCAAGGTGGTGGAAATAACTACCTGGAAGGTAAAAACCACATTTTATAGGTAACTGTGAACTTTAATAGCCATTCACTTTAAGAGATATAGCAAGAAACTCACGAACTGATGAAATAGCAAGGAATCAGGTGGTGGCCATTTTATCTCCAAGGACAAAGTCACACAAAAAGATTGCTTTAAAAAATTACTTCAGCTTAAACCGAGATAAGGAATGTTGTGGCCATTATGATCTCAGATAGTGCAGAGTCATGACATGTTTAGTTGAAGATTACCCTCTATCTTCCTGGGTAACCTGAGACTGATTATTCTGATTAATACAGGCAAAACAAATATTTCTGACTCTCTTCCACCTACCTTCTTTAGTTTACTATTTGGCAAGGAAATCTTAAAACCAAAGAAATAAACATTAATTCACCAATTCTGATCAAGAGTACTAGTTTTGGTTTCAAGTAATGGGTATGCATAATAACAGAGGGTAAAAATAGAAAAGAGGTGTGAATCTGAGAAGGTCTACGTAGAATCTTGGTAATACTATGCTTCCTTTCTTAATGGCAGTCAGAAGAGGACATAGGACAGAAAATATATCATTCTCACCTTTCCTTTGCCCTATTTGAATAATAGTGATATACACGAAGTCTTTCAGCCATATATTTATAGAAGAAAAGAGATATTCAAAAATTCTCACTGGAATGAAGGAAAAAATACTTTTGATAACACTGGTGTATGGTTACACTACCTTAAATACCAGAGATGTTTCTCTCTGCTCATTTTAAATTTTACTAAGACTTTATTCAACCATCTAAAAAAGGAGGGGGGGATTCTTTTGTACAGTGTTGGGACTTTATATGTTAATTCCTGCTAGTATTAATTTACCTACTAGGATCACCATATACCCTCTATGGCTGGTGGTATTTGCATAAAGTTGGCTGTATTTATGATTTTATTACAGTGTGTATATTGTCTTACCTTTAATTAAAATGACCCCGAGATCTCAACTGTGATGTTTCTGGTAGAAAATAATGCTGTTATCTATTGTTTAAGAAGTTCCTCTTACCTGCTCTGTAGCTGTAGGGCAGTAGAAGACTAATAAAACAGTTGTACAGATGTTTATCAATAGTCCAATGATGGTGATGAGATTTGGGGCAATCCAGGAGGGAACTCTTCCAACTAACCATTCCCAATACCCCTGCATTAAGGGCTCAAGCAGGGACCGTCCAGCACTCTGGTATCTATGTTCTTCTAGCCGCTTTAGCTGGTGTCTTGACAATGGTGGTGTAGGTAACTGAAACAATTTATTAAATACACACCCCGTAGTACTCATATGCCCGAAGCCCATGGGGGACTCCGGGTGAGAATCTCCACATCGTTTCCTTGTTGACCGATGCCCACTCATGGATCTTGGTTTTCTTTAATGTGGAAAGAGCAATTTATCTTGTTTTGTAGCCTTTTGTGGCTAATGTTTATCTGGGGGGAAAAAAGACATTTGTTAGCTATTACTCAGTATCAGTAAATTTAAAAAAATTCAACCTGCTAATAGAGTAATATTAAACAGGAATTAAAACTAGGGGCCTAATTTTGGGTCTGGTTCTTGTTAAAGGTACATAACCTCACCTAGAAGTGAAAATTAAGGGACTTTAATAGTCATGCTTCCTGTTACCTTAGTTTGTCTGACCTTTAGATTCATACATCTTTCCATCTCACAATACTTCCAGTTATAGATAGATAGACAGACAGGAAAATTGATGTTCCAAGGTAACAGTTTAGTATTAATATCAGAGGAATGACTTAGTTGAAATGAGTCTTAACCTAGATTTTTATTTAATGAAAATCCCCAACATTTATGGAGCATTTTCATTATAGTACTCAAAACTAAGTACTTTCTATATGTGAACTAACTTATTCCTCACAACAACCCTAGAAGGTAGGCACTATTAATTACCTTCATTTTTTTTTTTACAGAAAAAGAAACTAAGGCACAGTGAGGCTAATTTACCTGTCCAAATCATACACCTTATAAATGGTATTAAAACAAACCTAGGGTTTCTGTTTAAGCTGAGCTGAAAAATGAAACCTATTGGTGAAAGTGGATATAAACGGTATTCTAGTTGGGAGTAACATTAGCAAAAAAAGTAAAAGGTAGTATTTTTCAGCAGTGTGACCTGATGATGGGGGAAGTAATAAAAAAACAAACGTAAGTAGATTAAATGATTACCGTTAATAAAGGACTTGAGTTTAATTCTTGAAGTACTTTCACTTGATTTAGAAAAGATTAGATAACACACTTAACTATAACTAAGGAAATAACTATAAGAATATTTTAAAATTTGCACATGATCTCAATAGTTTTAAGTGGTGAGGGCCTAGAGTAGGGTGGTAAAAATGGAAATACAGAAAACAGTCAAGTCTATAGATAATTTCTTAGGAATTATTTTAGAAGGAGAAATCAGCAGAAAATAGGGATTAGACACAAGAAGCGAGGCAGCAGAAGAGAAAGGAGTCAAGCCTGTAACAGAGTATGCCAGGAAGCTGAGGACAGAGGACCACAAAGTCCAGCCCACAAAAATTTAAAAATAAATAAACAAACAAATAAATTTTTTTAAAATAAAGAGGGCTATGGATGTAGCTTTGTGTGAAGGCCCTGGGCTCAATCCCTAGTACTATTTAAAAATAACATCAGTAGCTAGAGATTAGTGGCCCTACTGTCAAAAGGAAAAGTTGGGAAGAAAATCCCTTTCTGTTCTTTGTTTTTTTGGAGCACCAGAGTGGAATTGGAAGCAAGCATAGGGAGATAAGATACACACTCAACTTTTAAAAGGAATGTTTCCTTTTTGTTTGGTTTGTTTTTTGGGAGTGCTGGGGATTGAATCCAGAGCCTCTCACATGCTACAGAAGCCCTCTACCACCAAGCTACGCTGTCAGATCAACAATACCTCTTTCTCACCTTCCTTCTTTCTCTGTCTCTCGCTTTTTTCTTTTTTTTGGATACAGTGTCTCCATATGTTCCCCAGACTAGTCTCCTACTCTGGGACTTAAGCAATCCTCCTGCCTCAGCTTCTGAAGTAATTAGGTGTATAGTCATGAACTATTGCACCCAGTGATGCATAAACTTTTAAGTAGAAATGTTTAAAAGATTGGAGTTTAAGAGATGAAAATTTCAAGCCACCATTTAGAAGCCACAGCAGAAAGACTAGAAAGCAGAAAATTTCAAAGATAGGGGTTTGCAGGAAACTCACTATGCATAGAAGGAACAGAAACCCAGAGAGAAGGTAGGGGAGGAGGGGGGAAGGAGAAAGAGAAAGACAGACAGATACACAGACAGAAATAACAACAAAAGAATAATCTTAATTGAACTAAAAAAAAAAAAAAAAAAGGAGTGTGGCACTGAATCAAGAAAGATACACTTGGATCTTCTGGCTGAAAACGATCCAGAAAGCAGTATGAATTCCAGAAACTGCACTATGGGAGTATAGAACGTGATGGTGTATGCGACATCTCAACACTCGATCTAGTATCATGTCCAACTGTCACTCCTCCTTTGTGTGTGTGTATGTGTGCGCATCTGGTTTATTTTGCTTTGGTAAGAGTGGTGGAAAAGAAAAAGCCCACACAGTGGCTGGGGAAGGGGTGTGTGTGCGTGTATGTGTGTGTAGGGGGGGCAGAGGAACACTCAAACAAGGCTAGGCTAGACATGTGGATATAATATTGGTGCCCGTATATAGGCCAGTACTTCCTCCTTATATCCTCCTTCCTCCTTATAAATACCCACTTCCAAAATTTTAATTTATTAATGACTTAAGGTGGTATCAAAGACCTCTATCAATCATGTACTTCAACAATTAGCTCAGAAAATAGTCACTGTAGTCAAGCTAACTTCGTCAAGTAATTTTTAAAATCTCAAAAGAATCAATGCCACAATTTAACTAACTATGGGTCTCCAAAATAAAAATACTTAATATTTCAAACCAAAAATGCAAATCAAAGCTAAATTCTTAGTATTTCAAAGAATTCTTCCTCACAACTGCATCACAGGCCTATTCATTAAAACTGTTTCAGCAAATACTTATATAATGTTAAACGATTTGTGATGAGATCACTTGAAATCAAATAGCACTGATAATGACCAAAACACTTAGATTTACAGTATACAATTTTTTTACAATCAAATTGAATGATGCATTTTCATATTAGGTAAGCTATAATCAGCTCTTATGCAACTGCACTTGGAAGAAGAATAAAAAGTTAGTCGATTTGTAGTTTATTGTTGCCGTGTTCCATTCTCCTCCTATTAAAAAAAAGGTGATACCTCGAGCCTGCTTTTGGCATCGAACAGCTATAAGCAACTGATCCTTACGGTTTTAAATGTGAACATTTGGCAGGACTAGTTGACACACTGATCCTTTCATTCTGAGCCACCCCCCTCCCCGACCTAGATATTTTTAACCTTTTATTTTTTCCTTTAGAAAAATCTATATTTTGACAAACCTTTCTAGATTTAGCCATTATGTAATTAATACATGAAAAGAGACAATGAGTTTTTGATGATTTTCCTTGCTAACATTTCAACTTGACAACATTGTGTCTATGAAGCTATCAGCAACAACACTGTAAATATACTCAGATACAGGTAGCCTCTAACGTACAAATGCTCAGGCTACTTTGCTTTGGACACATACAAATAGCCAGAGAGGTTGCTGACACTTCCATAGGCCAATTTCCATTTCTTTCTTTCTCTCTCTCCGTTTCTGCCTCTCTCCCTCTCTGCTTCACCCTCCTTCCCTCCCTCCTCCTGCCCGCTCTTTCTTTCTTTCTTCCTTCCTTCCTTCCTTCCTTCCTTCCTTCCTTCCTTCCTTCCTTCCTTCCTTCCTCCCTCCCTCCCTCCCTCCCTCTTTCTTTCTTTCTTTCTTTCTTTCTTTCTTTCTTTCTCTCTCTCTCTCTTTCTTTCTTTCTTTCTTTCTTTCTTTCTTTCTCTCTTTCTCTCTTTCTCTCTTTCTCTCTTTCTTTCTCTCTTTCTCTCTTTCTTTTGGTCTTTTTTGAGACAGGGTTTCTCTGGGCAGTTCAGGCTGGCTTTGAACTCACTTTGTAGCCCAGGTTGGCCTGGAACTTGCAATGATCCTCCTACCTCAGCCTCCTGAGTGCTAGGATTACAGGTGTGCACCACCCTGCCTGGCTCATTTTTTTCTATTGCAGTAAAAATCATCTCAGAAAATCATCTCAGAAAAGGTAAGTTCTTAAATTTTAGAAAATGCAAAGTAAGTACAACATGGGAGCCGGTGGCTACAACAGGAAGATCAGGGCTATTGTACATGGTGAAAGGAACAAACGACAAGGGAATGGAAATAAGGAAAGGAAATATAACTATTACAAAAATTATTTAAGCACTTGAGAATTTTATATGGAGTCAGGCCTGTGTCAAAAAGCCTGAGCAGAAAGTATCTTTTCTTATCACAGTACAAAGAACTATAAAAAGAAAAAAGTAAAGAATTAAAATTATTGTTGGCTAGCCTCAAAACTTACCTACCAGCCAAGTTTTTAAGAAAAAATGGATTCCAAGTTCAATACGCATTCAGGCAATAGCTGGATGCAATGAACAAGACAGGCATAGCTTCAGCTCCCATGTCCAGTGGGAAAATAACTAAAAACTGGTAAACAAGCAGTAACATTACACAGTGATCTGATGGGCACTAAGAAGAAAACAGAGCGTTGAGCCAGAAAATAGCTTGCAGTACACACTTTAAACAGTTGTTGACGTCTCTGAAGAATTAGCTTTTATACCAAACTTAGGGAAAGAAGAAACCAGACTTCTTAAGAGCAAGAGAAAGAATAGTCCATGAGGCAGGAAAAAACTTGTCTTGTTCTCATATATCTGAGAAATCACAAGGGCTGGAAAAGCAGGATAACATGAAATCTGAAGAGTCAGAGGAATGTAGAGCTTACAGACTGTGGCAAAGACGAGATTTTATTCTCATAGAATGAAAAATTTCATTAAAAAATTTAATGTTTAATTCTGATATAACCACCAATGAGTTTATAATAAAACCTACAATTTTGGACTACAGTTTAATTGATAACAGGATATATTTTTGTATATCACATAAGCAAATATTTTAAACTGTAAAAAAAATTCCATCACCTGTAATTTAGTTTATGATAATACTGATCGAAATCTTCTAGTGACTGCAACCATTCCATTTGCAAATAACCTGGCTCTAGTGCTCTGCTCCCTTTGCAGCACTCATCACGCTGAATGTTTTCTGCCTGTTGACCTGGTTTGTTTTGTTCTTTTCACATACTGCTCAGTAAGCTCCACGAATGCAAGGGCCATGCCTCTTTTGTTAACATTCTTTTCCCACAATCCCATACTGTACCTAGCACTAAGTAGGTAATCAAATATGATTCATTTAATGTTAAACGAGCACTCTTAGTTGTTCTAGACCCTATAGAAATTTCAAGAAAAACAAACACACCATTCTATAACCCAAGAAGCTTAAAGGGTTGGGGGTAATCTTATATACAGCTATATACCATGCTGTCCATAAACTGCTTTGAGAATCCAAAGAAGACATATGGTCTGACAAGGCATTTTCTTTGTGCCGGCATGGATGATTATATGAAAAGACCAACAAAAGTACAAAAAATATAATCACATAACTAATGAATACATTTACTAAAATTACAATTTATAGGTCTCAAAAAATCCATCATGCAGACCATTTGTCTTTATGGCAGCTGAAGGTAATGGCATCCTGCCTACTTCATTCCTGTTGTGGACTTCAGCACAGTGAACATCTAACACATATCACATTTAAATAAACATAAAACAAAACCCAAAAAACTCTAGTTGCTGAGCAGAGCATAAGGTAAACTTACACAACATCCAACCTGTTGTGTAAAATTCCAGAATTTCCACTCCTCCACCCCATGTCTAAGGGTGCCAAGTTTTGATCTGCACTGATTCAGCACTATGTTTACAATCCTTTCACTGGGAACTGGGTAGTACAGAGGTCTTCCCCTTCACGGTACTAACAAGGGAAAATGCTAATGGTCAACACAATCAGGAAAGGGAGTAAATAAAGAACAAGAGAAAAAAGGAAGAAAAAAAGAAAGAAAATAAAAATAGTAGGATCACAGGATTAAGTTCAATATTATTTTACAAATGATCCATAAAGTAAGTTAACAAAAACAAAAGCCTTTTCAACGGACTTGGAATAAAAAATGGTACTGTGCAATGCAACCTGGATCCGTGTTTTGCTGAAGTGAAACTGTCCTTTTTTAAAAAAGGAAATAATTTTCTCCTGGGGGCAGAAAAAAAAAAAAAAAAAAAGCAAAAGTCTAGCATTTTAGAGGTTATTTTCTATTGAGAATCGCACAGCATGATCCTTAAAAAGAACACAATGGTAGCTTCTGCCAGCTTTATCTAACTTATTTATCTAACTTAGATTATCTAACTTAGTTCTTGGAGTAATGAAGTTGTACAAGGACTTTTAACTAGTTTTTCATAGCACAGAATGAATATGCAGCTTTTATAACTAATTCTTCGGATTTTATGCGAACGTCAAAGATTCTAAATTGGTAATATTTTAAATGCACTTTTCACAATATTGTGCTTTGAGTCAGTCAATCCAATACACACGTATTTGGTCACATTCCTACCAGTTCCTGAGTAGGAACTGAGTATTTTGAACAGATACAAATGGAACATTAATACTCATTGAAAAGCAACTACTACTTTGCTTACTGTCATAATATAGATTCAGTGATCAACTACAAGACTTTAGGCAAAAATCATGTATTTAATCCTAATGATGTAAAACGACAAAACTGCCAAGCACCAAACTGGAAAAAACAAACACGGCTAAATGTAAAGATCGCATTCGTTCCAACGTTCCCGGGAACACCGGCAAATACCAGCAACCCTCTTGTCTGTTCTCCTTCCGAGAATACTGGTGAAATAAACCTCGCTGGGAATCTCAGAGCTTGTCAATACAGTCTGAAATTTCTAGAAAAGTTGCTGACCAAGAAGTGAGGCCCAGCCACAAAACACCACCAGCGTATTCCAAAAGTAAGTCAAAGCCGGCGCAGGATGCTAGCCGGTTTGTGGACTGAGGTGCACCGGGGCAGGAGGGTGTGGACGTGACAGGCAAGGTCGGCTCCAAGCAGGCAGCGCCCTGGCCCCGGAACCCGCTCCGCACCGGCTAGCGGCGGCCCTCGCTCCCCGGACTCCGCTCCCACACTGCTCCCCGGCTCCCGCGCCAGGCTCCGCCACCTCCGTCTCCAGAGCCCCGGAGGGACAGTCACTCGCCCCTCGCCGTCCCCACAACCCCGCGCGCGAGGCCACCCTGCGCGAGGAGGAAGGACCGCGTCCGCCCCGGCTAGCCCAGCACAGCTACACCGTAACTCCCACCGCGGAGCTTCCAGCCCTCGCTCCAATCTCCTGGAGCAAAAGCCCCCACCAACACTCCTGTCTCTCAAAGCCGATCCCCGCCCGCAGCCTTACCCTGACCCCACCAAGTACGCTCCTAGAAATAACTCCGACTCTGGGGCACTCAGTGTCTCCGATCGGCGGCAGCACGTTCACGACACTTTCGCGATTGCCGTAAAGAGAGACAGGGTAGGAGGGAGCGGCGGCGCGCCCGGGGTTGGACGGGTCGCTCGGGAGCGCGCGCAGGCCCCGCCCTGTCTGCGAGCGGCGGGCAGGCTCCAGAGGACCGGGCTCTACTGCCGGGGTCAGCTGGGTAAGGTAGGCCGGAGGGTGGGGTGCGGGAACTGCACTGCCTCGCACCCTGCCACCCCCACCCCCCGCCCGCTCTCCCTTTAGAGCGGCGTGCCGGAGGGTGGGGAGCGGGAGCCGGGAGGTGTGCGCGTCCTAGCCGGGTCAACGCAGTCCACCCGGGTAGCCGGCGCGCGAGGCAGCCCGGACCCTCGCTGCCTGCGGGGTCCACCCTGCGGGGCGCCGGAGAGGGGCCGGCGGGCGTGGGATCCAAGGGGAGCGGTAGGTGCCCACCGATCGCCAAGCCTCAGGTCGCTGCCCCACCTGTCTCCTTGCCCGGTCCCCCGGTGTCGCCACTCCCGCCTCCCCTAAATGGTGCCCCGCAGCTGTCCTTCGCAGCAGACAAAGCGAAGCCAGGGTCTTTACTTCAGTGCCGCATCCTAGCGGAAAAATGCAGCCGTCTCAGTAATTCCTCGGCTTTTGCTTGAGGAGATGCCTACAACTTTGCCCGCAGTCCCCCCAAAACAATGTCTGAGTTTACGGCAGCACTTCTGGGCTTGTGCTGCGTGGTGGGAGCAGGGGTGGGGGGAGTTGCCTCGGTCCACGAACTTAGTTCTTTCTAGGATTCTGGTCGTGAACCGAATCAAATTCAGCGGTTAGGTCCAATGCTGACTTCATGGGGAAATTTGACTCTGTTCTCGACCAATTTGGTTTGCGACCGGAATCGTGGAGAGAATTGAGTTTGTGAACCGAGGTAACACTTTCAGGTCCTTGATGATCTATTCACACGGAACTCAAATTGTATGGCAGGGAGGGAGTGGTCCAAATACCGAAAGGAAATTGCTGTTCCTTTGTATTCCCACAGTCGTGCTTTACTGTAGCATGCATCGAAAAGACAGTTTTAATTTATAAATCTGTACCCAAATGCAACTCTAGAATTTGTGTTGCATTATCCGTTTCTCATTTCCAAGTAATTTATAAAAATAAAATTCACAGTCTTCTAGATTCTTTAGTATTTAACTATTAGAAAATGTGTTTGTCAGGAGGCCAGGTTAGAAGTTAGGAAAATAACTGTTGCGTATTATGTTTTGCTTTGGGCCTAGTGGTTCTTTGGACCCCTGTAAGCAGCTCAGGGCTTTTGTCTGTTTACTTGGAACTTTCAGAATTTGTTTTTTTATATCTTAGAAGCCACCACTAAAAGGAGACAGCAGAAGTTAATCTTATTACCAGTGGTTTTATAATTTTGTGAAAAAAGTTAACTGGATTTCTGATTCATGGATCTTCAAAGAAAGCACAGAAAATAAGAGGTGCAAGAACATTTTGTTAAACACTGTTAGTGCCATGTAAAGTTTATTCCTGAATTTTTAAAAGTATTTTAAAAGTTTGTTTTTGAGACAGGGTCTCGTTCTGTAATTTAGGCTGGCTTTGAATTCACAGTGTAGTCCAGGCTCGTCTTGAATTCACTGTGTAGCCCAGGCTGGTCTCCAATTGGTGGTAATCCTCTTGCCTTAGCCTTCTGGATGCCTGGATTACAAGTGTGTGCCACCATGCCTGGCAATGTAAAATGTTTTTTTAAACTATTAACCGTAAAAATTCTTTTTTTTTTTTGTTTTTTCTCCTGTACCAGGAACCGAACTCACGACCTTGCGCTTGCCAGGCAGGCGCTTTGCCGCTGAGCTAAATCCCCAGCCCCTACCGTAAAAATTCTAATTTTGCTAGTTAGGACTTACTCTATCAGGCCGTCAGCTTTGAAGTTACATGGGCAAGTAGTTAACTTTCTTATCAAGCCTGCATTTAAATTTCTCAATTGTCATTGGCAGACTGGCAAACTATTTCAGCTGTTAGTTTAAACAACAGTGTGGACAGCCTAAGGAGATATGGATACAAGGTGATTTATACCTAGAAAGCATATATAGAAGTTGTACCCCATATAGGTGGTTATGTATGAGTGTACAAAATTAATGTCAACTGTCATTATGTATAATTTACATATATATATGAATGGCTGAACCCACTCCTTGCTAATGTTTTAAATTTTGAGAAAGGATCTTGCTAAGTCCTTAAGTTGTTTAGGTTAAGTACAGTCATGATCTTTTTGCCTCAGTCTCCTGGAGTGCTGGGATTCATTATTATATTTTATGCTTGTTCTATTCCACTCCAAGGAACAATTCTTTAAGGATTTGGTTGTTTTACAGATTAGAATACTGTAACTCAGAAGTTAAGTAACTTGCTTGAAATCATGCAGTTGGAAAGTAGTAATAGTAGGACTTGTTTTCTGTTAGGTAAATCTTATCTCACAGCTGTGTTCTTTACGTTGCATCAACACTAGGTATGTTTTATTTTCCTTAATACTAAGGTATCATTCTTCCCTAATTTATACCCCTCTTCTGTAGGGAGAAACTTTTTTTTTCTTTTATTCTTTTTGAAGTCAGGGAAAGATGTCTGGTATAATAAAGCACAAGAAGATTAGTATCCTAAAATTAAAACATTATTTAATTCCAGATGTTAATACCATCATTATAAAAAATTCAGGTATCAATTCTTTAAAGAAAAATAGTCCGGTGATAATTCTGTAGCTTCATGTTCTCTGTCCGTGAACACTGTTGATGTGTTTAAATTGTACTATTTAAGATCATGTGGACTTAAATAACTCTTGCCTTTGTCCATGGATTTTAGAATTTATAAATGGTGCTGGTCTGAACAGTTTTGAAGACCGAAATTTTGTGAACTTGTAAAACAGGTCATTTATCTTTCAAATTCTAAAAAGAGGAACAAATATTTGTTGACTACCTATGGTAGTGACATTATCTCATTTAGTCCTTCAGTTACTATCGATTATGCATCAACAGTGTGTCAGGTTCTAGAAATAGAATTGCCATCAGTTAGTGAAGTATATTAGGGCTTTGAGAGAACTTAGGGTTACTCTGAAGTCTTAGAATCTGGGTAACTTGGAAAAATGGCAGTGCTACTTATTGAAAGAGAAAATTTAAGAACAGTTTTAAGAATTAGATTTTTTTTCATTTCAATAAATATTGTGTGATTACTTTGGGCAAAGTCATCTACTATTCTTAGGTGGACAAATAGTCCCTTTATAAGAATTTTATTCACTTAATACGTCTCTCAGATTTCTGTACCATAGAAGAAAGAGCTGGAGTAGATGTACAAGTCAAGAGTTCTCAGAATAAGGGGTGTTTGCTTCCAGATAGAAAGGAATTAGATGAGGTTGTGTGGAAGACAGCATTTGAGCTCTGTTTTGAAGAATAGAAAGAATTTATACATGTAAAAATAATAAAATGTTAGGAGGCTGTACTTTTATTAGTGGGATAAACGAAAAAAATATTTTTTATTTGTGGTACTAAGGATTGTACCACTTTTATTAGTGGGATAAACAAAAAAAATTTTTTTATTTGTGGTTCTAAGGATTGAATCCAGGGCCTTTGCATTTTACATCCCAGCCTCCATTCCCTTTAATTTTAATTTTTAAAAACATTTTTTTGACACAGGTTCTTGCTAAGTCACTAAGTTGCCCAGACTAGGCTTGAATTTGGTAATCCTTTTCAACCTCTCTGAGTGCTTGGATTATAGTCCTACACTACCTGGGCCAGTAGAAAAAATGTTTTGAAAATCCTTTACCAAAGCACCTAAAGCCTAAGTAAATGAAGTTACCCTTTAAACTGCATAGCAACTCTTGTTGGAAAGAAAGGGAAATTTTAAGGGCTGAAAAGTCAAAAAGGGAACTGAGTCCAGAGTGGTATACCAGTACAGTAGCAAATCTCCACTGGGGACATTTGGCTCATAGCAAAACACAGCATAATGACCGACAAGTGATGCAAAGGCTCCCCCTGTTACCTATTAGGGGAGAGAAATAGAATTCACAACCCAGTGACTTCCAGGTACACAACCCAGCAGGCTCCATTCACGTGGTAGCTTGCATAACATGTGCCTGTGTTTCAATGGGAGACATTTTCATGGAATATAGTATTAGTATTTCCATGTCAAATTGTATAACTCTTGGCCTTAGAGAACCTCCTCTCCCCAAATTCAGCTAGGCTCTCAAAAGTCAACACACTCAGTGAAAGGCTGAGAAGATCTTATAATTCCCTACTGGAAAAAAGGAGGTCACAAAGGAATTTACATTTTCACCAGAGGCTTGGGTGCATGAATAAAGATACCCTCTGAGATCTTGAAACTATGGAGTCTGCCATCACTCAGCTTCAAGGTTAAAGTTTACATCATGGTCTAAAAAGTGGAAGCCACAAAATTAAAACAGTTGGCCCGGCCTAGTAATGTGCCCAGATGGCTTGACAAAAGTAAGTATAGATCCTCTGGGAAATAATTCACCCTTAATTTAAGCCTTTTAGAATACTCCGGATTAAGATCGTCCACATAACAGCTCACAGTTGAAAACCGTAAAACACATGGCAAGGGTTGGCTGACCAGCAAATACTGGAACTGGGTTCCTAATTGGAAACAGAAGTGATTCAACATTTGTACAAATTGAGAATTGTTGTCCCAGAAACCCATGCTAGGGAAGGCACCTATAGGATCTTGGGAAGGAATTGGCATTATTAATTTACTACTTAAAAGAAAAGAAATGTTGTTAGACTGTTAAGGACTGACAAGAAACAAGTATAAAAAAGAGGACATTATAATAACTTAGGCAAAAAATTTTTGAAAGAAAGTCTATAATAGTGTCTTTAGGGATAATGAAAGAAGCTTACTTAGCAAGATGTAAATATATCTATTTAGCAATAAGTCAGATGATCAGAGTAAATGGGAAGTGCAAATTTAAAAAATGGCTGAGATTTCATTCTTTGGAAAGTTAGTCAGAGATAAGGAAGATGAGCACAGTGGAGGATTGTGGTGAACTGTAGTAACTAGCATCTTTATGAAGTTCTTGGGAAATACTAAATTCTTTTAGGTCATCACGCTATGAGAAGATGCTCCTCCACATTTTTCTCATATACACACAAGAGCAATTTCTTGTAATTTAAGAGTATTTCTATGTTTTTAAAAATTAAATTTTAAAAAGAGGCACAAAGATGTAGTTTTTCTAGTATGCATTATTATCTCTTACGTAACATTCGCAGTCTGGAATTTAAGGGAGAAATGATGTGTGGCATATATGTATTTAGGTGCTTTTTTTTCCTCCCTCATGTAGGAGCTGGAAATGCAGTGGTGAATGAAACAGTTGTTTCCTGCTATAAGACTAGGGAGAAAGATAAAAACCAAACAAGCTAGTGGCCAGTAAGTGTGATGAGTGTTTTGGTTGGAGGGATACAGGGTGCTGCTGGAAAAAACAAGGACACTCAGCTGGAACCAGAAAGAGTAGGGATTTTTAAAAAAAAATGTATAGAAATTAACTGGGTAGGTAGTGAGGATGGGTTGATGGCATTTAACGTAGTCATCCAGACAGGCAACTGTGTATGAGGGTCTGACGGTGTGCAAGAGAGAGTGACACATTTCAAAATGTGTAGGACGTTTGTTATGGCAGTGCAGCATGTGATTCTGCAAACTCAAGAATCAAATTGTTTCAGTTGGAGTTTCGTCTCTTCCGTGATCCAACCCTGTGGCCTTGGGTCGTTCTCTTATCCTCTGTAGTACTATTAAAAAGAGTAAATGAGATCATATATTTGTGCTTTGTGATGGTGAACAAGATGAGTGTTAGAACTAGGAATTGGGACTAAAGAGTAGCTGGAGGTGAGTATAGAAAGATTATAGAGATCAGATGATGCAAGAACCTGACAGACCATGTTAAGGAAAGAGAGTTTGGAATAGCTTAAGAGAACTATTGAAGGATCCTTTGTAGGAGAGTAGTGGTCAGATTGGCAATTTAGAATTAGAAAGGTTGCTCAGGTTTTAGGGTGGAATCTAGACTAGTTGAGGTCAATACTGGAAGAGCACTGAGTTCAGGAAAAACCAAAAACACTTAGGAAATACTGTTTTTTTCTTATATTACTCAGTAATTAACACCAAGAAGTGTGGAGATTTCACCCAACTACTGCTAATCAGTTCTGCAGTGTATATGAGCTGAATGTCCTCTGATTTGATTTAGTTCTCACAACTTCTGCCTATGGATAGTATCAGATACCAAAGATTGAGGGCTCAACCCTGAAAGATTTCCCCCTACTTTAGATACCGTTCACAAGCCCCAAGTTGCTTCTGATGATCAGCTGTCCAGGGGGATCCACATGATCCCCTTCATTAATTATCTAGAGTGGCAGGAAGATCAGTTAATTTTCTAGTGCCTCACAGAACTCATGTGTTTATTTATTATAAAGCATATCACAGAGGATGTAGGTAAAGATGTCCATAAGGTAGGCGAGGAGTGAGCATTCACCACCATCTGTCTTCGTTGCCCATATTCTAAACCATCTGGGCGCACCACCTTCCAGGATCTTCCTGTGCTTCAGCTATCTGAAAGCTCTCCAAAACCAGTTTTTTGACTTTTTATGGACATTTCACTACATAGGCATGATTGATTAAAATATTTGCCATAACTTTAGCATGTATAGCCCCTTTCCCTCCTGGGAGATTCAGTGGGTGGGACTGAAAGTCCTAATCCTCTTAATCATGCCTGGATCTTTACTGTGGTCAGCACCCATCCTGAAGTTACCTAGAGAGTGTCAATCACTAGTCATCTCATTAGCATAGAAAAGAGGGTTCTAAGGGTTTTAGCAACTTTTTGCCTAGAAACAGATGAAGACCAAATACAGGTGGCCCTCTATATCCCTAAGTTTTGCATTTGCTGATTCAACTAAGTAACAGCAAGTTGATTATTGTTACCGTCCTATTAGCCTGATTTGAAACTATTTTATTTCTATTTTTATTCTTTTCATTAAAATAAAAGAAAATATTAGAAAAAAATTTCATTTGTACTAAACATGTATAGACTTCTTTCTTTTCATTATTCCCTAAATAGTACAGTATCACAACTATTTACATTGTATTTATATTGTGGCAGTTATTATAAGTAATCTAGAGATGAATTAAAATATGTGGGAATATATGTGTAGGTTATATACCAGTACCATGACACTTTATAAAGGGGACTTAAGCATTTGCATATTTTGGTGTCTGAAAGCAATCCCCCTGAAGATATGAAAATACAACTGTATATTTAATAGCCTCACAAGGACAATCTAGGAAGTTATAATAATAATGTAGACCATATGATAGTGATGGTTTAGAGTATGAGCACTGAAGATAAAGAGAAGCAGAAGATTGGAAAGAAATTTAGGAGACTAATCAGTACTAGTTCTTGGTTATGAGTGGGATGATGGGACAGCAAGTCTGCTTCTGGCTGTGGCCAGTTGGTGTATCTTTGTTCCATTTACTAAAAAAGCAAAGAAGAATGGTTGTTGGAATGTTACGAGAATGCTTTCAGAAGGGGAGCCCCTCAAGGTGATAAATACCAGGTCATGGGAGTAGATGGCTAATGCAGAATGGAGGAAAGTTATGAATTACTTTTTCTAATTTGTTTTTTCTTCTTCAGGAGACCTGCTTGAAATGTGGTTTCAGCAAGGCCTCAGTTTCCTTCCTATAGCTCTTGTAATTTGGACAGCTGCTGCTTTCACGTTTTCATACATTATTGCAGTAACACTCCACCATGTTGACCCTGCTTTGCCTTATATCAGGTCAGTGGTATGTATTCTTTGTGTAGGAAAAGCTTTGTGTCTTATTCATAGTTTACATTAAAGCTGATGTTTTATGTCCCCATTTAGAAATTAAGAGTATTACCCCGAAGTTACAAGAACAGAGGAACATAAAATGAAACTGGTGCTTAGCTCTTTCTGTGTGGTAGAAAAAATGTGGAGAGAGCAGGATGAGATACAGTTAGTGCATTCATTAATGAATTGTCACATTTTAGTGCCTTGTCTTCCAAATAAATGTTCAGGGTGTCTTAGAACATATAATTGGAATTATTCTCCCCTTAAAATTAAAAATGCTGGGGGCTGGGGATATACCTCAGTGGCACAAGCGCCTGCCTGGCAAGGTCCTGGGTTCAATTCCTGGTACCAACAACAACAAACAAATCAATGCTACAAACAACAGTAGTGATAGAAAAAGATTGTAGCAATGACAAACATTTATTGATCTACTTACTATTTAGAAGGCAGTGTTCTAAGCATTCTTCATGTCTTAGATAATGGAATCTTTACAGCATTTGTATGAGGTAAGATGGGAACTGTTACCCTAATTTTGAGAGGAAAATGTCAGCTTTCTGTTAGTTGATATGATGATGATTTGACTCATGATTTGATAAGTTTTACTGCATGACCGGTTGACCCTGTTACTTTTGGCCTGTAACAGAGCAGTGAATCATGGAGGTAATGTATAGGAGAGCAGAGCTGGTGCAGGAGCAAGAGAGATTGAGAAGGGGACTCAGGGTTACATAATCCCTTTCAAGGAAATGCCTCTTGTCTTAGTTACTTCTCTTGTTGCTGGACAAAATACCCAAAACCTGTCCTACCTCACCTACCATCCTATAAATTTATTGAGAGAAAGAAAGCTTCTCCCTGAGAGGGATATAAGGAGGCCCGGAAAGTGGGTTGCCCCTCTGTTTCTCAAAGGTGTTTTATACAGCAAAGCCATGAGGTGAGGTGGGCTTAAGGTAGGATAGAACTATAATCAATAAGATTGCAAGTATAGTTGCTTAGGTAATACTGGTCCAATGGCAAAACATAGGATGGGTGTGAGGTGGGACAAAACTGGTCAACCAGTAAGTATACAACAAGGACAGTTGCTAGGGTAATATTAATTAAATGAGGATCAAATGGGGAAACAAGTCTCATGGCAAGCACACATGGGCAGCAAGGACTTTCCTGGGAGGGGCGGGTTAAGGAGGTTTGGTCCTCTACTCCAAGGTGATTGTTGCCTACTTACAGTATAAATCACTGCTGTTCTTCCCTGGGGAAAGTATATGGGTATGTAGTTCTTCTTTTTCTTGAAGCCTAGCCTTCAGTGAATATGCCTCCAGCCATAGTTGTCTTCTGCATTGACCTCTCAAGGGCCCAGCTCCGTCTGACTGCCCACAGTATTCTTACCTATCTTAGCTATCTATGATATTTCCTCCCTCTGATGAAGTACCCCACCTGTCATGAAGGGGCAAAGATCAAAGGCTGATCTGGCTTCCAGCTAAAGAGTGTGGTAGTTGTGATTGACAGAGATACTCCACAGATGCTCTATCTAAAGGCCCTTAATAGGCGCCAGGTGTTCTTGTCTTGGGTGGATGTACAGCTTTAAGTCCGGAGGAGAGAAAGCCACAGAAACAAGTATGCATGGACCAAATAATGAAGTCAACAGGATAATTATGAATATAGCCAACAATGTTTTCTACCAGGAGGAGACAGTAATAGTTTTCCATAAAGAGGCTAAGGAGAAGGCCCAGGGAATTTCAGAATCTGACGTGGCATTAACCTTTCGTCTGATATCTTGAACAGCTATTGAGATAGTAGCAGAAGAATCACAAATATACACACAACTTTCAGCTTTTATAATTGCACAAGTATCCTCTTGTGCTGCTGTTAGAATGTCTAATGCCATCCAATTTTGGAGGACGGCTTGCCTCATTAATTTTACTTCTTCATTCAGGAGAGAGAGACCAGCCTCAGTTTCATCTAAGACCTGCTGAGTATAGTTAGTTAAGGCCTTGATATGTTGCATGACATCCTCTAACACTAGGGAAGGGGTAAAGACAGAAGCCAAATGATCGTATCAGTGAAACACACTTCTAGCCCATTCATACCATAGGCGTGGGAAGTTTGCGGGTTTGTCAATACTTTTGGCACTTCTGCCTTGTAACCATGCAAATCCCAGTGTGCATTTTCCTATTCATCCAGGGAGCAGGTAGGGCCACAGATTGGTTCCACAGGACTGAGTGCCGCTGGGGGCTTCCTGTTTAATTTTGGGGGATTAAACCAGTTTGTTGCAAATCAGTTTTCAGGCTGTGAAGTTGCTGTGCATGCCTTGTTTGGGGGATTTCCATCCTTAGTATTTAGTAGAGTTAGGCAAATGAGAATAGGAATGATTTTTCTGTTCCCAACATAAGGGAGCCTTCCTACTAAGATGTCCTGTACTGGTGGTTAACCACAGATAATCATCCCATATCTGCAAATAGCCATCTTGGTATCTGTAGTTGTTGGCCCTCAAAATAGAACCCTTACTTTTATTTAATAGGAATTCTATGAGAGCCTTTAAAGAGGTTTCAGTGGCATTGTTAGAAAAAATTTACATCCAGGATTGTTAAAAGTGTAGTTTACAGGCCACTCAGCTACTGTGTAATGGTGGGCTAAACGATGAACCATTGAACTCTTATAACTCGTCAATATAGTCTTGTAGGTTATTCCAGTCATCTCCTTGGAGTGGGGATACCCACCAAGGAAGTCTGGAGGTCCTGGACCAAGGGAGCAAGCCATATATCCAGCAAGATGTTTGTTGTAATGACTGCATATTCTTGTGCCCGCTATTGAAAGGAATTGCATTATCCCTTACGTGGTAAAGTGATTAGTAAAAGTGCTAAGAATAACATTTTATTTTTTAAAAGTTTATTTTAAAAAATAAAAGGAAAACATATTAACAAACAGACATCCATTTATAAAATAGCATAAGAACAGTACAAACAAAACAGAGTTACAGACAAAGTTGTAGGAAATTAAGAATGGTTGCTTTAAAGTGATTAGTAAAAATACTAAGAATAACATTTTATTTTTTAAAAATTTATTTTAAAAAATAAAAGGAAAACATATTAACAAACAGACATCCATTTATAAAATAACATAAGA
>NW_004955435.1:14691028-14692051 GCF_000276665.1 Chinchilla lanigera | reverse complement strand
TATCATTCTTCCATTGAGTTTGTTTGATTCCTTTATCAAACATTAAGTGACTGAGTGTGTTTGTGGTTGTGGCTGTTTCTTCCAGTCTGCTCCACTGATCCTCAGGTCTGGTTTTTAGCCAGTACAATGCTGATTTTATTACAGTACTTTGTAGTATAGTTTCAGGTCAGGAATTGTAATTCACCTGACTTTCCCAGGTTTTGGTATCAGTATAATACTTCCCTCCAGAAATGATTTAGTGAGAATTGCTTCCTTTTCAATTTTATTGAAGAATTTGAGGAGTGTTGCTATTAAATCTTCTCTAAATTTCTTGTACACTTATGCTGTGAATCCTTCGGGCCTGGGCTTTTCTTTGTTGCTAAGTTTAAAATCACATTTTCAATCCCATTAATTGATTGGGATGTTCAGAATTTTTATATCTTCTTGACTCAACCTTTGTAATTCATACATATCTAGGAATCTGTCCATTTCTTCCGAGTTTTCTATCCTTCGGGAGTAAAGATTTTCAAAGTAGGTATTCATGATCTTCTGAATTTCTGTAGAATCTGTAGTAATTTCATCCTTTTCATTCCTTATTGCATGAATTTGAGTTCTTTCCTTTGTATTTTTTTTTTTCTTCTTTCCTTTGTATTTTTGATAATGTTGGCTAGGGGTTTATCAATTTTATTTATTCTTTCAAAGGACCAACTCTTCGATTCATTTATTTTTTATTGTGTTTTCTTTATCTCAATTACATCTATTTCTGCTTCAATATTTATAGTTTCTTGTCTTTGGGCTTTGGGCTTGCCTTACTCTTCTTTTTCCAAAAGTTTGAGGTGTAGCATTAGGCTATTTATTTTTTCTCTTTCTGTTTTCTTTATGTGTGAATTCACCACTATAAATTTGCCTCTGAGGACTGCTTTCATTGCATCCCACAGATTCTGGTAAGTTGTATTTACATTTTCATTTGTTTGTAGGTTTTTTTTAAATTTCTTCATTAATTTCTTTTGTGATCCCTTGGTTGTTCAGGAGGTTGTTGTTTAA
>NW_004955435.1:14682573-14683767 GCF_000276665.1 Chinchilla lanigera | reverse complement strand
AAAGTAAGTATTGATGATCTTCTGAATTTCTTCAGGATCTGTAGTGATTTCACCCTTTTCATTCCTTATTGCATGTATTTCAGTTTTTTCTTTCCTTTTGTTGATAAGATTGGCTAGGGGTTTATCTATTTTATTTATTCTTTCAAAGAACCAACTCTTTATTCATTAATTCTTTGTATTGTGTTTTTAGTCTCCATTGCGTTAATTTCTGCACTGAGCTTTATAATTCCTGCCTTCTTTGGGGTCTGGGTTTAACTTGCTCTTTTTCTAGGAACTTGATGTGCAGCATAAGGTTGTTTATTTGTGCTTGTTCTGTTTTCCTGAGGTGGGAGTTCACTGCTATAAATTTCCCCCTGAGGACTGCTTTCATTGCATCCCACAGGTTCCTGTAGATTGTATCTCCATTTTTGTTTGTTTGTAAATAGTGTTTAATCTCTACTTTGATTTCATCTGTGAACCTTTGGTTGTTCAGGAGGATGTTTTAATTTCCAACTGTTTATGGAGTTTCTGTGTTTTCTTTTGTCATTAATTTCCAATTTCATTGCACTATGATCTGATAGTATACGTGGAATAATTTCAATTCCTTTGCATTTACTTAAACATATTCTATGTACTAGTATATGGTCTTTTTTAGAGAACGTCCCATGTGCAGCTGAGAAGAATGTGTTTTCTGATGCTGTTGGGTGGAACACTCTGTAAAGGTTACTAAGTCCATATGTTCACACATTTGGTTAAGTTCTGTTATTTCTTTCCCAATTTTTTGTCTAGTTGATCCATCTCTTTGTGACAGTGGTGTGTTAAAGTTCCCTGTTATGATTGTGTTGCTACTTATATCATTTTTCATGTCTGTTAGAATTTGTGTTATATAGGTGGGTGCTTGTATATTTGGTGCATAGATGTTTACGATTGTTATCTCTTCCTCTTGAAGCTTCCCTTCACAAGTATGTAGTGACCTTCTTTATCTCTTTTGATTGTTCCTGGCTTGAAGTTCACATTGTCTGTTGTCTGCAAACAGAATAGCTACACCTGCTTTTTTTCTGGGTTCCTGTTGCATGGAGTATTGTCTTCCATCCTTTAATTTTCAGTCTTTGAATTTCCTTTTGAGTGAAATGTGTTTCTATTATATAGCATATAGTTGGGTTTTGTTTCCTAATCCACTCTGTAAGTCTGCTTCTTTTGGTTGGTGCATTGAGA
>NW_004955435.1:14626637-14680798 GCF_000276665.1 Chinchilla lanigera | reverse complement strand
ATTCAAGCAATTTTGGCAGCTTTCAGTGGCAGTTTTGATTTCCTGGATGTCTCTTTGAATCTGGTTCATGCGTTCTAATTCATTCCTATATTTTTCATTTAACATTTCCATCGGTTGCCTATGTTCGTCTATTTTTTTATATGTTAAGAATAACATTTTAGATTATTTATCTGAAGACTTTTTTTCTTGAGCAAGAATCTTAAGTTTTCTTTGGGTTCATAGGAGCATTTCAGTGATGATTGCTCATACTCAACAAGCCTCTGGTTCCCAGGAATTGAGTTGGGTGTGGTATATGGAGGAGTCCAGGGCTGCTACCTTAACAGCAAATGGAGTTGACAGGGTCATGGTGTATGGTCCATCTCAAGTTGGTCCTAGAGAAGGAGATGATGAGGGAAGTGACTTCACCAGTATTAAATCTCCCAAGTGGAATATGAGTTTTCCCTTTTCTTTAGGCTGAGCTTCCATTAGCTGTTGAAGAGTCAGTTGGAATTTAGCCAGTGACGTGACATCCTTCAGTAAGGCATCTGTTTCTCTATTGAAGAGAAAATAGTTAGTGAGAAAAAGGTGTCCGTAAAGCATTTCAAATGGACTGACGCCTAGAATTTGAGGTGTATTTCTTATTTTAATAAGAACTAAAGCTAGTAAGTGAGGCCGCTGTAGCTAGATCTTCTGAGCCATTTTGCAAAGATGTCTCTAGGGTCTCATTAATTTTTTCCACCTTTCCTGATGATTGTGATCTCCATGCACAATGGAGGTGATAAAGAATGCCCAGTGCCTGAAAGATACCCTTTGTAACTGTTGCTTTAAAAGAAGGCCCATTATCACTCTGTAAGCTCTTAGGAAGTCCAAATCTGGGTGTGATTTCTGAGACTAAAACTTTTACTACTCTCTTGTGCCTTTTATGTTCTACAAGGAAAGGCTTCAACCCAGTTTGTGAAGGTATCTACCCAAATAAGAAGTATTAAACTCCTTTATTCTTTGGCATTGGTGAAATAAAGCTGACAGTAAGTCTGGAAACTGTTCTTAAGGGACTGGAATAGCAATTGTAACTCATTGGCTCTTAGACCTCTCCCTCTATTGACGGAGCCTGATACTTGTTGTAAGTCCCTTCAATTTTAGCTATAATTAATCTCTAAAATTTTGATGACTTATGAGAAACAGATAACAATTAATGCATTATTTTTGACCAATGAAAAACTCTCAAGTTATTGTACATAGACAACAATATATATTGTATTTGTAAAACCAGTCTAAGCACCATTTTGATTAGCTGGCACCTTGAATATATATATATTATAGTAATTAGACAGGATAAAATATTTCTTTCCAGGATGGGATCTGGGCTTTTAGGCATAACTAAAGGGAATAGGTGAACACATGATGCTGTGAAGGGACCTGTAGATACAAACCATAACATCCATGGTGATTTCAAGACCTCCTACTAGGGCTCATCTCCTAAAGACCTATAACCACCCAAAAGCACTTCTCTGGGGACCATCTTCAAACACATAGATCTTTGGAGGATATTCAAGTTATAAACTGCAGCAGAATGTTGGAACCAAGATGCAGATTCAGACAGTTTGACTGTATGGACTGTGCTCTTACTCTTTATGACATGCTGCCTAGATATTTTTGACTCATTGTCAACAATTATCAATAATCTCAAAACTGCTGATGATGTGAATATGGATATTTGGTTTATAGCCCTTTTTAATTACAAAACTAATGAATAATTATTACAACAAATTTTATCGGTACCAGAGTGCTGATACAAGTAAAAGTGAAAGTTCCTTCCTGAACCCTCCAGTTTCTGTCTCCAGAGATGACTGATGGCTTGCTAGGTTTCCTTCCAGACTTTGTTTTATTTTGTCATCCGTGTTTATATAAAACTCTTCCCTTTTTTACCCCTTTCCTTATCTTTTTAAATTTTTTTTTTGTTCTTAATTTTGTTGCATTTATATAAAGTGATAACATGTTGCTCTTAAGCAATTGCTTGTTTAGGGTTTTCCCTTTTTCTGGCTGTTAGAAGAAACACTAGAATGCAGATATAGTAAACAAACACCTTTACACACTTGTGCTGATATTTAAGATATTTTGGTAGATTCCTAGAAGTGGAATTGTTCAGATTGTTAGTAGGCTATTAACATTTTTAGTTTGACAATGCCAAGTATTCTTCTAAGGTATTGCATCAATTTGTGCATTCACAAAGAGGATATGAGAAAAATTATAATTATTATGAATGGTTTCTGAGCTATTAATGTTTAAACTTTTATGTAAAATTTAAATGAATTGAATAAGGATGAGAAGTGATGGAAAATTACCAAAATACCATTCTTAAAAATGATTAATCATATCACAGTGTTTTAATCTAAATGTTTTTACTAGAAATGTAGTTAGCTTTAAAGAAAAGATGATTCAGCTTCTGTATGATGCTTTTGAAACATGTCTCTACAGAGATGCTAAATGAAATTATTTTGTTCAATAATATTTGTTATTTTATGTTTGTTAGAATTCTTTCATTTACTCATTTGTTTCACTTCTGAAAAATAACTGTTCTAACACAGAAAATAGCAAGCTTTCAAAGAGTGACAAAAGATCCAGAGGATTCAGTTTAGCTTTTAAAAAACTCAAAGAATAGTCTGGGCATTATTATCTACATTCATTGTTATTTATTGTGTGTGCAGTGGTATAGTATCACAAAAATGTAAGAAAATTGAATGTGCTTTGGGAATTTTTACAAAATTCCCCAAATTTTATTACTTTTAAGGTTATGATTTTAGGAATGATTTGGTAAATAATCTTCACTGTCCTAGAGAAACATTTAGCCTAAGAAACCAGACCATTTCTGTTTTTCTTGTTTGTTTGAGATAGGGTCTTGTTGTAGCCCAGGCTAGCTTCAACTTCACTATGTATCTCAGGCTGGCGTCTAACTTGTGATCCTCCTGCTTTACTGCCTTAGGCTCCTGAGTGCTGAGATTATAGGCACGTACCACCACACCCGGGTTAGACCATTTTTTAGTAATTCTGAGAGAATGTGCATATATATGATTCATGAAGGTCATTCAGTACTTTTATTTCTCCTTCTGAAAACTCATCTTGTTTCACTTTAAAGAGCTTTAAATAATTTAAGAGACCACTGACTTCTTTTTGAGAGTTTCAGTTCTCTGATGATACTGCATGTGATTTGCTAATAGTACCCTAGACACTCTTTTTTTTCCTGTTTCCTTCTGCTTTTAAATGTTTTTGCTAGTGAACTTAGTATGTTATTCGGGGATCTTTCTTCAACATTTAAAAATATGTAAACTCTAGTACAGTACTTATTTTTATTTTTTTGGCTTGTTTCCTTCACATTCAAAATAATTAAACTAGATATACTGCAAAGTTTTTTTTCAACTAATAGATCCTATTTAAGAGGTTTAGGTGTTACAGCCACAAAGGACAGAACAAAGTATAAACTTCACTTCAAAAGCAAATTTTGTTGCCAGTGTGTTTTACATATTTTCTTAGCTGGTTCAGGTGGTGGATATCTAAGTAAGGTGTGGAAGACTTGCCACCAGGACACCAAAAAAATATTAGAATATGTGTGTTTCTCTCTTAAATGAAAAATACTTAAGCCTACTGATATTTAACATATGGGATAATAATAATATACATACATGTAATTTGAAGTTACATAGTCAGACCTTTTTGTGTTAATATGTAGCTTAAATAGTTTGATGACCACTGGATTGAAGTTTCGTGCTCATAAGGTGATGTACATGGCTGTTTTCACTTTTAGGCCAGTTGATGTCATTCTGTTTTCAAGCTATATATGTAATTATGATGTGTGATTGAGCCAATCATCTTGGAAATGCATGCTATCACATATTTTGGTGGCAATCCAAAACGGGCATCAATTGGAGTACAACTACTGTATTAAAATTACATTTTCTTATTGTAACAATAATAGAGGTACATTTCAGACAATTTCAAAGGTAGTATATAGGAACAAGGGACTCCATTATTCGCATTCCTGAAGATGGTAAAAAACAAAATCTCTTGCTTGTAAAAGGTACCTGTTTTATAATTATTTTTTTGCCAATACATTATTTTTTGTTTCTTTATTTTCACTATAAGTTTTCTTAAGAGAGTCATGGACAGTAGATATTGTGAAAGGGAAAGAAACTGCTCAATAGGAAAAAACAACTAGGATGAGGGAATGAAGGAAAGAAAGAAGGAAGGGAAATACATATATATATAAACATACACAAGATAGCTAAGATAATTGTACTACTAATTTCTATTGGTTTATTGAGAGGAAGAGTTAATGTTTAATTGTTTGATCAATCTTGCATGCCTATATCTGGTAATCTGAGCAACTACTTTGAAGATAACAATAAGTAATACAACAACAATTGTTGATTTCCTGTCATCTTGATTAGAAATTCTGTATCATTTTTATAGTTTTTGTGTTGTTTTGTTTTTGTTCTTTTTAAAATAAAAAAAAACTAAGTCAATAATGCTATCTTAATGTATTAGGGATAGCTGTTTAAAAATTAAATTTTTTATGTTGATTTCTACTATGTGGGAAGGAAATAATCTTAAAATATGTCAGAAAAAGTGAAATAGCAAATATTTATAAACTCAAACTATCCAGTTCTCTTTATAAAATGATGTAGTAGTAGAACTTAGTAGCTTTTTATAAGATAAAGGATTTGAAATGACTCCTATTACTACTTACTCCATAGAAGAATCTAATGTGAAAAGTCTAAGTGCTTTTGCTTTTTCTTTCAGTGACACTGGAACAGTGGCTCCAGAGAAGTGTGTGTTTGGGGCAATGCTAAATATTGCTGCACTTTTATGTAAGTAATGAGAGTGGTTATAACAAATGAAGTTAACAGGTAAACTCCTTTGTTCTTTAGACACTGTTGTGTTATTTATTTTCTAGTTGTACTTGAAATTGAGCATGTGTAATCACGAAGTTATTTATTATGGTTATGTTCTTTCTAAAAGAAAAAAAACTTTTTGGACTTGTTAAACGTTTTAGGAATTGGTTTTGGTTTTTTTTTTTATTTTAAAGATAAAAGGAGGGAAACATTAACAGACATACAACATTTTACAACATATCACAAGCACAATACAGACAATACAGAGTTCCAAACAAAGTGGTAGGGAATTAACAATGGTGGTTGTATTACATATTGATATCTTCAAAGTGGCTTCTCATGAAAACAGATATAGACATGCAATACTTATAGCTGTAGGTCTTAGTACTCTTTCTTTTTTTTTTTTTTTTTTTGGTTTTTCTCCGGTACCAGGAACTGAACTCACGACCTTGCGCTTGCCAGGCAGGCACTTTGCCGCTGAGCTAAATCCTCAGCCCCTGGTCTTAGTACTCTTTCAAACAGAAGTTGTAAGTGCAACCAAATATTCCTTGAGGCCTTAAATGGTCTTCATAAGCAGTCAGTAGTGGGGCAAAAACTGTAGATACAACTGACCACAATTAAATTCCATTAGTTTTGAAGTTTAAGAATAGAGATGGAACTATGTTGTGATTTTCGTGTGATGTTCTAATGTTAAAGGAATCTACTGTAGGGTTTTATATTACTGTTTTTTTTTTGTTTTGTTTTGTTTTTTGTTTTTCTCCGGTACCGGGAACTGAACTCACGACCTTGCGCTTGCCAGGCAGATGCTTATATTACTGTTCATTTATTTTTGAACCAAATTTTTATTGATTATTTTTTTCATCAAATGTGATCGTTTTAAATATTCACTTTCATCCATGTGATATTTGCTTACATGAGAAGCAGAAGTCAGGAAAATGATTCAATTTACAGAAATTTGGTTTTTATATAAGCTCTTTAGAAACTTATCTACAGAAGCGTATATCTGTTACATTTTCTATAGTCTTGAGTTCTTTGGCAGTATTTCTGCAGTAAAAAGTTTGATATTCCTTGTCTTGACAAATAAATATGGTAAAGTGGTCTTTTCTTTTTCCTCTTTGTAATTTGACTGCTATATTTAATTGAGCCAAGTTATAGTAATTTGAAATAAAATTATATGAAAGTGAGGCAAGTAAGCTTTTGGAGTTTTTTGCCTATGCTCATTTCATCTGGATTCTAGAATTAGTTACTTTTTACTTTGATACTAATCATAAAATTTTTTTATATGTAACTCTTATTGTAAGAGATTTTCGGAAGATATCAAACTTACCTCTAAAATTATATATTAAATGTTTGTAGATATGAGACTAATGGAACACAAATAATTTGCTCAGGCACATAGAAATACTAGTAAGTTAAGTTAAAGATGCAACCTTAATAATTCCTTAAAATTAACTTTCCTGTGTGTTTATGTGTTCTGTCAGATTAACTTTGAAAGGAAAATCTATGCTTCTGCATGGCAGTGACCTTTGTGAACTTTCTTTGGCAATTTTATTTCCTGGTTATTTATTACTTCGTTGTTTTTCGGATTGTCTTTCCCAGGCCTTGCTACCATTTACGTTCGTTATAAGCAAGTTCATGCCCTGAATCCTGAAGAGAACCTTATCATCAAATTAAACAAGGCTGGCCTTGTACTTGGAATACTGAGTTGTTTAGGAGCTTCTCTTGTGGCAAATTTCCAGGTTTGTGTTTTAGCCCAGCATAAGTATTTTCCTAAAGTACATAAACACACATGATAAAAAGAAAACCTGAAACGTTCAGTTAAGTGCTACTCTTGTTTCTTTACCTTAACAAAACAGCATCTACTACCTTCATGTTATTTTACAATTAGAAAAATTCATATTCAATAATCTGAACAAGTATAAATTATTCTTTTTTAGAGTCTATAGGACAAGTTATTAGACTCTACTACTATTTAGTTGGAGATTATGTCAAGTCCAAACAGAGAACTGATATAAACTAAGTGATACATTTAGAGATTAAACATTCATTGTTTTTTTTTTAATATACCTAACAAGTTACAGTCATTTAATTATTCTATATGCTTGTGTTTTGGATGGTTCTATTGATTGCCTGCATTCCTAGGTGCCCAGCCTTGTACATGAGGATGTAAAGGAGTACTGGTAACATTTCTAGCCTTTTTTCAGGGAATTCTTACTGTTAAACTAGCAATCAACAAATATAGTCATGTAACTGGGGTTGCCTTCTGGGAAATGTATTATTAGGCAGTTTTGTTGTGGAAACATTATAGATTGCACTTCCATAAGCTGGACTATCACATTACCAGGCAATATAATCTTTTTTATTATTCATGTATCTTTATGTTTCATAATAACTACATTCATCCTGGAATTGGTACATATGCATATCACATCTTGATCATTTTTACTTCCCTTCTTTCTTCCTTTCCCCATATAATCTTAACCGAGCCATCACTGTATGCTTGATCTGTTATTGACAGAAAAGTTACTATGTCATGTATGATTCTATTGCGAACTTTTCACATTCCTGTCTATTGATATCCTTTCAGGAGAGTCTGTGTTAGTGACTGCATCCTGAGTATATGCTTTTTTGATGAATCTTTCTGTAAAAAGTTTTAATTTAGACATTTGATAACTTGCTTAGCATGTCATAATTATTTAAATATACAAGCATTCATTATATAAATACACATATGTGAGTATATTGTGTCTCTTATTTAACAGCTTTCATTCTTACTCAGCTTTTGATTGGCCTCTCCTGTTTTTCACATTTTTTTAAATATGGTTAATACCAGAGGTTGAGTATTCTGTAACCAAAATGCTTGGGACCAGAAGTGTTTTAGAGTTTGGAGTGTTTGGGACCTCAAAACATTTCAGATTTTGGAGCTTTCCAGATTTCTGAGCATTTTGGAGTTCTAATTTTTGGATTAGAGATGCTCAACTTGTAGTAGCCTCCATAAGTAGAGTTCAAGAAGATATTAGATAAGGTAATGCTAGCTACTGTAAAAGAGCCCAAATTTCAGTGGCTTATATAGAAGTTTAATTTGTACGTATATGCAGTGAGTGCAGATTTTTTGGTTGACAGCCTTTTTCCCCACAATGATTGAAAGTTCAACTTTTGTCCATCTTTGGTCTCTGTTATGCCATGTAACATTACAGGGTTCTGCATCGAGTTGGTGAAATAGTAAGAGATGCAAAACACATGTGCTTCTTAAAAACTTCAACTTATGCATTTTTAAAACAAGTATCCAGTGATATTTATTAAAGAAGTTAAGAACCATTTAGAAAAGTGAAGGGACCACTTCTATAGGATTTTACAATAGGTGAGAGTAAGAGGGCTCAATTTAGAATACAGAGAAAAATGGGAATTTATAGCCAAGAAGTAGGTGGAGGTTAGTAGGTAGGAAATTACTAAGAGGAAATATCACATATGAGGAAATGCTCTGGGTCACTCCACCTAAAAGAGTTCTTGCTGAAGACAGATCACAGTGATTAGATAGCACCTATGGCGTTGGTGTAGGATGAAGAATCGAATCGGATATTCAGATATTTAAGATGGAGGATTCCAGGTTACTTGATTTAGGCAGAATTATTGTGCTAAAACTGGACAATGCAGAGATCAGTATGGAGCCCTAGAAGTTAGGGGTGATAGAGAAGAAAGTCTGGAGAAACCTGTGGAAAATTTGGTTAAGGAGAGAGTTTTTTTTTGTTATCTGGCTGTGACTGACATCATTCCACTGACTTGCATGTGCTAGGAAAGGGTGGGGAGAGTTTAGCTGGAAAAATGTAGTTTCACTGGACATTTGTTTTCAGGAGCAACTCTTCTATGAAAGGGGAACAAAAATTTTAGTGGACCGCTAGCCAGCTGTGTATGATAGTCCTGTGGCTCCTAATCAGATTTTGTAGCTCAGTGTTAAAAAATACCTTGCGGAATTTTTGTGGTATGAATACTGATGCTGTAGTTGTCCTTTGATCAATTTAACATATTTCTCATCACCTGTATGCTAAGAATAAAAACTCAGTATTTATACAGCCTAGTAAAATTCAATAGCAGTTCTAAAAGCACACGTGAGCTGCCTTTTACTTTTATTTCAATTACTTACTAAGACAGTTCATACACTTTGTAGTTTTACTTTCAGCTTTCATTGTAATTGAACTTTACCACAAGTGTCACTGTGAGTTTATAATTTTGGGTCAGATTTTTTCTCTCTCTCTCTTGGTTTTCTCTGTTCAGCATAACTTTGAACCTACTGAACATCGTTTTCTTGTTTCACTAATGGCTTCCTTGCTAAGCTCTGTTTATCAGCAGACTCTAGCCTTGCATAGCTATCAAGTAACTCCTCTTTCTAATGTAAACTTCTGCTACTTATTTAAAATAAGTGTGCCATGTCCTCCTCTTCTCCCTCCTCCTGCTCCTCGCTCCCTATTCTTTTCACAGACAAACTCTAGTTGATTTATTCAGGAAAAATTGTACACAAACTAGGTCTGAAAATGGTTTACAATGATATATCTTGGCTTGAAATAGAGCCTGGTACTGTTTTAAATAGAGAAAAGACATTCTGGCTTTATCTGTTAAATATTTCTTGAATGCATCTGCTTCTCTCCATTTCTCCTTTCCTGCCTGACGTCTCCCTTTCAACCAGTGCAAACTGCACCCTGGGTCTGGACAGCTGCCATTGCCTCCTCAATGGCTCCTCTGTGATCATTCCTACTTTCTTTGAATCAGTTCTTCATGTTGCAGCCACAGTGATCTTTTGGAAATACGCAAATATCTCACTCTGTTTCTCTAAAATTGCATGAAAAATGAGACTCAAGAGAGGAAAAAATAATTTGATAAATTGCCAAATTATTTAATCAACACAAGGATCTTAATATAAACTGGTTCTTATGTATCTCTCTGGCCTCATTCTGCATTATTCCCATGCTTTTTTTTTTATTTTCTGTTTTTTTCTTTTTTTTTCCAGTACCGGGAATCGAACTCACGACCTCGCACTTGCCAGGCAGGCGCTGTGCCCCTGAGCTAAATCCCCAGCCCCATTATTCTCGTTCTTAATGTCTCCATTCTATATAATCCTGGCCTTTTTTTTGTTCCTTA
This sequence comes from Chinchilla lanigera, assembly GCF_000276665.1. NCBI lineage: Eukaryota > Metazoa > Chordata > Mammalia > Rodentia > Chinchillidae > Chinchilla > Chinchilla lanigera. The sequence goes on along the minus strand of NW_004955435.1, from coordinate 14,670,800 downwards.
AACTAAGCAAGCTTATATAACTCTTTTTTCCTATGTTGTTGCGCATACCACAACTCCCTAACCAAAATAAATTCAGGCATCTTAAGACCTCAGTGTTGACCATACTGCCTCAGGGAAGTCTTTCTGTCTGTAACTATTGCAGTATATTTTGAATTTTTGTTTTTCTGTGTTCTCTAAGCCTCTGATACATAGCTCTTATTATATTTCAGTCTAATTTCATATGAGTGGCTTAAAATTTTATTTATCAGCCAAGCATGTAGGTGTAGGGCAGCATCCCAGGACTTGGAAGACTGAGGTAGGAGGACTGATACAAGCTCGAGGCCAGCCTGTGCTACTGAGTTCAAGGCCATATTGAACTGCATAATAAAACCCTGTCTCAAAGAAACAGAAATAAAATTATCTACTCTTTAATTTATATATTTCTTCGTTAATTGTAAGTGCTATGGTTCACTACTGTGTCTCTAGTACCCAGCAGAGCACTTAGCATAAATGTGGTCTTGTTAATTATGTAAGAATTTATTGAGAGATGCTAAAGGACTATATGGGTTGGAAAAAAGTGTTTTGTCTCTGTTGTTTGCCTGTACTTAAAGAAAGGACTAAAAATTGCTATGTTATATGAAAAATAAAAATTAAAAATATAAATTAAATTTCTGTGAAAACACATGTATACTGTATATAGTATTCAGCCAAACAAATACATGGTAAATGTCCTCAGGGCCCACTTTCCTTTCAGGAAATTCATTCTCCAGGAGACCAGGAGATATGTAATCAGAAATATGTATTAGTTTCCTAGGGCTATCATAACAAAATACCACCAACAGGGTAGTTTAAAACAAGAGAAACTTAGTGTCAAAGTTCACAAGCCTGGAAGTCCAAAATCCAGGTGTTGACAGGGCTAGTTCTCCTGCGCATCCTCAAGAGGGAGCATCTTTTCCTAGCTTCTTGTGGTTGAGGTAGTTCTTGGTGTTCTTTGGCAGCGTAACTCTTAATTTATTTTTTGTCATCAAGTGAAATTCTTCCTTCTCAGAAAATTTGTTCTCGAGGAGACTTTGAAAAGGATAAAAATAAGTAAGCAGAAGATTAGTTCCTAAGTTTCATTAACTGCTTTTAGATAAAGATTATAGATCACTTACAAGTAATATATAAGTTCCATATCTAAGATTTGTTCTTGACCACTTCTGTACTTTCTCTTGTTTTTGTCTTGTCTTTTGTATTTGTTTTGTTACAGGGTATGTTTTTAAGTAGAATAAACTTTTGAACACAAGTCGAAGATTTTAACTTGCTAATCAATCAGGGAAACAGAATATATTACAAATCAGTTCAAAATAGTAACAATACCACACGTTGATAGAAAATGTTGAAATGAACTTGGGAATGGATGTAAAATTAGCAAAACTGGCCATAACTCGCAATCTGATAATCAGTTGTATTTCACAGGACACAGTTTGCATTCCTCTAGATAAGGATTTTTAGTAACTATTAATTTTTTAAAATTACTTTTCCTTACCTGAGTGAAAATTTCATTTATTTTTTTATGTTTTCTTTTTTTAAATATAAATTTTCTTTAAATTAACTTCTTTGTTTCTATGTAACTCCTGTTATGTTTGCTTTGTAACATAGCCTAGTCAAAGCCAAGTAAAAGCTCCTTCCTACAGGGCCAGCAAATTGCCAGAGTCTTTAATATTTCTTTGAAAAGGCATTCCTTCAGTAATCTTAAGATGTTCCCCTGTCTCTAAAGTGACAGAACTAAATATAGTAAGCAGAAAAATGGCCATTAAAACCAATCTCATGTACCCCCATTTTAATAATAAAAATAGTAAATAGTCTCCATTCTTTATTTTTTTGCTTTTTAACTCATGGGGTTTTGTTAAACCATTATATATTGACACTGGGGCTAAATCTATATTTATCTTCATCAAAATATAACACACCAAACCCTATAAAAGTAGCTTTTTCCAAAAAAGAAACCAGAAATCTATTACTTTTGTATTAGGAATCTCCTGTAATTAAGAAGATGGAATTAAGAAAATTAAATAGTTTATAATTTAATACAGATTGTAAAAGAAGGAAACCAAGCCCTATGCCATCTTTTGTTGGTGTTATATTAGTCATGAGTAATCTATGTACCTTTTCATCTGAAGGGAATACAAATGACATCAGTTTAGAAAAAGAGCAATTCAGCCAAAAATTTTCATGTAGTATTTTTAACCATAGGGTATATATAATTGTCACTTTTAAGCATAGGGTATATATAATAATACTAAAAATAAAATTAAGTTGATATCTATAAGAATAGTAAGGTAAAGGAGAAAAAAATTATAATATATGGTAATCTGTGTAATATCATCAAAACGAAATCAAACTAGTACAAAGGGGGAATATTTTCATTTCTCAGGCCTTTAAATTTAAATTTAAGTTGGATTTAAACTTTTCCTTGCTAACACTCCCAGCTATCCAGTCCTCTGAACCTTGCACTACTCTTCTTTTATACTTAAAACTATGTAACATATTGTGGAATTTCCTTATTTCTAAAGTTTATTTATTGTTTGTATATCTTCACTAGAATGTAAACTATGAGGGCTGTATTTTTGTCTCTTTTTGTTCACTATGTATCTGAGGACTTTTACAGCAATGCCTGGCATTTAATAAATACACAAAAATATTAAATGAGTAAAAGAATAAATGAATAATTACTATCATACTTTCTATAGTGATATATGAAATTATTTGGTTTTACTGCAATCTTCAGGTTTATGATGTTATGAGAGGCAGTTAGTTCAGGAAATAATTTGCATGTGGAATTTACACAGTTTCTCTACTCAGTGAATGTCCTGTTGGAATCCCTGGATTGAACTTTTTAAATATTGTGTTGCCAGTGTATTCTGAATTACTTTTACTGACTTCTTTTTCTTCTCTTTTTTTCTACCTCTCAGAAAACAGCCCTTTTTGTTGTACATGTCAGTGGTAGTGTGCTCACTTTTGGTATGGGCATATTTTACATGTTTGTTCAGACCATCCTTTCGTACCTAATGCAGCCCAAAATTCACGGCAAACAAGTCTTCTGGATCAGACTACTGCTGCTTGTCTGGTGTGGAGTAAGTGTACTTAGCAGTATCCTTCACTGTAAAGTATGGGTACAGTTGAAAGGAAATTGAGTAACAAAGTTTAAGGGAACACTATTGGCACAATGTAAACACCTTTTTGGTAGAAGAGATTCTTAGGTTAGTAATCCTAAACTGAAGGACTTGAAACATTAAATTCAGATTGAAATTAAATAACTGAGCTAGAAACAAAGATATTGTTTAGCTTGGTCTTGCTCACTCAAAAGAAATGAATGATAAGTTAATGATCTTCCTACATAATTATCAGAAGTTTATGATAGATCTAATATTCTGAGCAGAGAGGGATTGACTCTGAGAACCATTTTGTGGTAATCTTCTGGGCACATTTTTAGTTTGACTGCTAAGTGTGACATTAAATATTTAAGAAAACAGATTTGGACTTTGACAACAAATGTGTGAGTTATCCTTTCGGATAAAACAATAACAAGATAAGTTTTCTTTTGAATTTATTTATTTATTTATTTATTTATTATTTTTTTGGTTTTGGTTTTTCTCCAGTACCGGGAACCAAACTCACGACCTTGCGCTTGCCAGGCAGGCGCTTTGCCGCTGAGCTAAATCCCCAGCCCTTTGAATTTAATTTAAACTTAGATCTTCTCTGAGATTCTTCCTTGACTTACTTTCCTTTTTATAGTGTTGATTTGCTCATCCATTTTGTACAGCGGAGACTTTGGCGCTGATATAGTACAAAAACTTCACTGGAAGCCTGAGGATAAAGTAAGAATTTAGAGTCTCTAAAGACTGTTACCATATTAAGTATGACTATCTTGATGTATTTTCATTTTATTACTAGGAACCCTCTTGATAGAATCATCAATTATTCATTAAGATTTACTTTCTAGTTATGACTCAGTTAGTGTAGAACCATCCACATTTTAAGACATGAAAAGAACTATGATTGCAGAAGAGTTTTCTCAAGAATTGATTCCCCTAATGTGGACATAGTGTACCACTTGAGATTTATAATTATTTAGAATATTTGTTTTCTGAATTGAAAAGATATCTTTGACTTTTGTTATCTGAAAATTTCTGGACTCTGCGTTTGGTTTCCGGTAAGTTCCTGAAACTTACAGTGAGTATTGTTAAACTTAGTGGCCTTTAATAAATTATGTTGCTCTGAGAAAAGTGGTGGTGCCTTGTGGTAGATTGGAAATTCTTCTGATTTTCTTAGTTATATAAATGAGAATTGTACTTGTTCTAGGTGATACTAAGTGCCATTTAGGAGGCATTCCTAATGTCTAGTCTTTAATTCACAAGATATGTTGAATACATTGAATCAGTTTTCAGAAGGCAGACTGGCTAATAAGAATTTAAGATTTGTTACTTGAGAATACTTTAATTATTTGAATGAAATTTCACAAAACCATTCTCCTATTTCATTCAAGGGTTATGTGCTTCATATGGTCACTACTGCGGCAGAATGGTCTATGTCATTTTCCTTCTTTGGCTTTTTCTTGACTTATATTCGTGATTTTCAGGTAAGAAAACATAGATTTGATTTAAGCAATTCAACTTTTTTCAGATGGAGAAATGCAAAATTCCTTGGCAAGTTTCCAGTCTTCTCAAAAATTTACTGTTTTAACATCTGGCACCATAAACAGTGTTAAGAGAAAAGCAGCTTCTCCAGTGAAATTATTTCTGAGTTTGGGAAGGTAGTGTACTATTAGCACGTTTTAGCCTTGAAATTGGAGTTGTAAAACATATTTGAAGGCATTTTTTTCATAGAATTTTCATGTTCTTTATACAGTTGTAGAAGCAATGCTCAACATTGTTTTACTGATTTTTGAGTAGAAACTAAAGAAAAACAGGGAACTTTGTAAATATGGAAGCTTGGTTTTTCCAGGTTACTTGCACTAAGTAAGGCAGTGCAACAGCTATTTTATCTTGGTACTCCTTTAACTGATTTGTATCTCTAATCAAAGAAGATAGTCTATAGAATATATTGAAGAGGTAATTGCTAAGAAGCAAACTTCTCTATATAATTTTTTCTTCTGTTCCAGAAAATTTCTTTACGTGTGGAAGCCAATTTACAAGGATTAACCCTGTATGACACTGCTCCTTGCCCTGTTATTAATGAACGAACACGACTACTTTCCAGAGAATTTTAATGAAGGGATAAAAGGTTTCTTTGACGTTTATAATTCTCAGGGATAGGGGAAAGGGTCACAAAAGCTACATATTACACTCTGAAATTATCAACCAGTTAATGAAGGCTATCTGTGACATTGATGAATACTGATAATCAGGAGACATAAAGCCATTTGATAATTATTTTAAAGGATATCACTTAAAATATTTATGCCTGTTCTTTTTATCCTAGAAAATAAAACCAAAGAACTACAACATTGTAATTTTTTCTACTTTAAGAAAAACAACCTAAAATGTACCAAATAGTCTGTATAGCCCAGCCTTTCACAATTTATAAGTGATTGTAAAACCATGTTTTCATGGGAACACTTTCATGAGAACATTTTCATTTACCCCAAATAATCAGTATTGGTCATCCTTTAGAACTGAGTCTTGATGTTGAAGTGTTACTATCCTAATACATTTCTTACAGCCTTGGAAAACATTTTTTCCTGGAATCTGTGTATGGGAGAACTGAATTCAAGTGAATTCTTTTGTAGCATTAGTTTTGCACAAGTGTTTCTACTATAAGGTCAGGAACAATGCTAACTGAAATATCATAAATGCTTGTGGTAGTTCTATGAAGCCTAGTCTCTGATGTCAGATTTTAATTACCAGTCAAGGAGAACAGTATCTGTAGAAAATTTATTTCCATTATGTTTTATATAAAATGAGGGTTAATATTCGTGAATGAGAAGTTTATGAATAATGGCAGGTATGATTATTATTAAACAGAAACCACTGCAAAGTGCAGTCAAGAGCTGCTCAGATTTTCATTTAGAGGAAATGATTGATTTTTCTAGAATGCACGTTCTGAAGAATGAAATCAGAAATATTAATACATAAACAGCAATCTAAGTTCAAAATAATAGTCATACATACATCAAATGAATTTTCTCTGCTTTTTTGTGGTTAGGCAAGTGATATGTATAGTTTCTACTTTGTCAGATCTGTGTAGATAAAGAATGATGTACATATCTCTGATAAGATTAAAAGGGAAAAAATGTATATCTCCTATATATCCAGTGACAGAGTTTTTGCAAAAGAATGTTTGAAGATTAGCAAGGTTTATATTTTTTTCAAGAGATAATTCCAAGAGCATAAGGAAAAGTGGTAAGAAAAAGTTTAAAATGTAAGAAACAAGGGAAAATGCTTATATGATGGAACTAGCGACTTCAGTTATAAACAAGTTGCTAGTTATAGAAATCAGTAAGAATAATATGTCTGACTAGTAAAATGGAATAAAATACTATTTACCTATATTAAGCAACATAGAACATGGTCACATTTCACTAGACATTCATTGAATGCTGGCATCATTACAAAAAAATTATATACAAATCATGAAAAGTATCATGTTTTTGAAAAGCATGGTACAACCATGTCTGGGAAGTATTGTCAAGTCCTTATTGCTGTACATGAAAGAAGCTAATTCTGATTATGAAGGATCCATAGTAAGGTGAGAGGAAAATTGATAGAATCAAAGCTTGTAAAGCTAAATTATGTGGGGAAAACAACATGTGACTTGCACATTGTTAGAGTATTAGGCATAAAGATATATACCACACATTAAAAGAGTTACTTTGAGACAAAATATATTACTTTGATAGTATTTAAATCCCATTAATTTTAACTTTTCCCATTAGAAGTAACATAAGCTGAACGTATTAACCTTAGGGCTGAAGTAACAAAAAGCAACCATGCTCTCCCCCAAAACACACCTTGCCTCTACTGTCAGATGCCACAGCTTGAATGACTAGATAAAACTTTTTCTATTAATCAACATTTTTGTATTTAATCTTTAAGAGAGGTCATATCCCAATCCTTACTATGAGGAAATTGTGTTAATCCACTTACAATATTTGAAAAGAATAAGATGAATCAAATTAGAACTGCGAGTCAGGTATGGTAGCACACACCTGTGGTCCCAGCACTTGGGAGGCTGAGGCAAGAGGATCGCTGTGAGTTTGAGACTAGCTTAGGCTACATAGTGAGTTCAAGGCCAGCCTAAACTACATAGCCAGACCCTATCTGAAAAAAAGAAAAAAAAAATTACAACTGCAGAGAAGCCCAATTCCCCCTCTGCTGTAGCTCAGATTGATTCAACCTCCCCACTCCTGCCAAAAGAAGGTACATACCCTGTTCTGGAGGGAACTATTATTTATTTTCATACCTATTGTTCTTTTATAGAAAATACCCAGTACACATTAAAAAATCACTGGATAGGAAAAGGAGCAGAAAAAGTTGATCCAGAGATGAAAGTCAGTAGAGGCAAACTTAGATTAACAGATGTTTGAATTGTTGAGGGTTGACAACAATGATAAAAATGCTGAAAGAGCAAAACAAATAGTGAAGGGAAGGAGCCATGTATGAAGAAATACAAGATCTTTAGCAGAGACACAGAAAAATGCAAACAATTCTAGGATATGAGCTAAGATAACATATAAAGGAATAGATCCATAAACTCGAGGACACAACAACTGAAAGTATACAAAGTTAAAAAAGAAAAGGATTGACAATAGTAGAATATCAAAAATAATAAAGTATCTGAAATTTGAAGGCAAAATCAGTCTACATCCCTGTAATTGAGCTACAGAAGCAGATTGAGAGAATGGTACAGAAGAAATGCTCAGATATCTTGAGTATGGATTCCTTTGAAATTTATGGAAATTAGCACAGAGAAAAATCGACAGAGTTCTTTTAAATAATTAAAATTGATAACCACTTAGCAAAGACTGGTATGCCAGGCTGAACGAATCTCCCCAAGTTTATATCCACCTGGAACTACAGAGTGTCACCTATTTTGGAATCAAGTTTTTGGAGATGTAATTAGTAACTTCATACTACGTTAAGGTTGGCCTTAAATCCAATAATCACTGTCCTCATAAAAAGACCATAGAGAAGCAGGTATAGAGAGAAGGCCATGTGAAAATGGAGGCAGAGATTAGAGTGGTGCAGCTGCAAACTAAGGGAAGAGAAGCTAAGAAGAGTTCAAAGAAGGATCTTGTCCTACAGTCTTTAGAGACATCCTTGATTTTGGACCTGTAAACTCTAGAACTGTGAAAGAATAATTTGGGTACATGTGTGGTACTGGGTATGGAACCAAGGGCCTTTGCACTGACCTACTTCCCAGCCCTACTTTTTAAATTTTGAGACAGGATCTTGCTAAATTACCCAGGCTGGTTTCAAACTTACGGTACTCCTGTCTCAGCCTCTGATATGAACCACCACATCCAAGATAAATTTCTATGTTAAGCTACCCAGTTCATGATTACTTGTCATATCAGTTTAGGAAAGTTGTTCGAGTTAAAGAGGGATCACAACCATGCCTGCCTCTGCGTGGTGTGGGGAGAAGCTGGTCATCTGTGTCCTATAGTGCTCACCCCTCGTGCAGTAGGGTCTGGATCCATAGGCCCCTCATTCCTCAATCCTTGTGGTACCACCCAGGAAGGTTTTCCACCTTTTCCTTCAGAGGCAAGACTCACACTCAGCCCACGAGAAGAAACATTTTCCCTCCTTTGAGGGTCCAAAGGTATGAAGGGCTCCCCTTCCACTTCAGGAGTGGAAGCTCTGTGTTCATCACGCTATCCTCCTCTGCACTAAAGAACAGCCAATTGTAAAACAAAGGTAGTTTGTCATTAGAGATAGCAATGGGGCACAGGCCCTTCTCTAGTGTTCTTATGCCCTAAACAGCTTTTCTTAGCCACATCACAGACAGTGTCTGGAGGATTGGGGCCCCTGCTCTCTCTACGTGCTTGTTCCTGTTGTCCCCTGTCTCTGGCAGGCCATTCCCTGAGTTCCCCATTTCTACAGCTTTCCACCCATCCACTCCCTGATCTTTTTCCATTTTCTGACTGCAGCCATGGAGTTATCAAAGGGGCTGTAGTAACAGCTGCTTCAGGAGCTGTAGGAATTAGAGGAGGAAGAGTGGGAACAGGAGCCCTAAGAGGCAGGAGGCTGCTACTTTGAACCAGTTTGAATACCAAGGCAGAGTTAGAAGAGAGGTTGGAAAGGTATATGAGCATTGTGATGTCAGTGAGTGACACTCAGTGTGTATGTATGCAAACCTCTCCTGGCAGGAGAAAATCTACCTGGATCTCCTTTACTCTTGTCCACACTGACCCTGCACTAGCCCAGAAGTGTTACTGGGACATGACTGTGGTGAGTCATGCAGCCTAAAGGTTATCTTTAGTAAAACCACCCACCTACTAATGGAGAAGTACCTGAAGTTGCAGGATAGCTACTGTACTTAATTGTGTGTTTGGTTTGGGAAGGAGTGAAGAGCAGGGTTCTGGGAGCCAACAGTGCTTGCATGACATTTACGAAGTAGATTGCAGGTGGAGATGTGACAGCCAAAAATACCTGGTTGGCACAAAATGTTCTGGATATCCTGATGGAGCAAAGGGAATGAGTACTAAAGAACAGTATCCCTATCACCATGACATTTACACATACCTCCACCTTATTGCTGACCACCATGGGACTGCCCAGGTGCAGGCTCTGTGCCAGAGGAAGTGGGTTTCTGTATATCACTATGTCAGGAATTGTTTATGGAATGTTTGATGATTGGCCAAGATGTCATAAGACTACTTCCAAGTGTTGCTAGGATACCAGAATTATGAACTGCCTAAGAAAGGTAGTATTCATAATACTCAGGCCTTGAGTCCCAGTTCACTTCAGTCAAGAACTGAAGCTTCTTCAGTCAAGAACATCTCAGAAATCCCTAATGTGTCATCTGACCCCAGACATGGAGAGTAAGCTCTTCATAACATCTTGGTTGCAGTTTGGTCAACAAAAGGAGTACCAAGATTGGTTCCAGCACTAGTAGCTGTTCAACCCAAGACCATCAGTTTCTCTCCTGTGATTTTATTTGCTACATCTTTGAGGTAGTACGCCCTTCTAATGCAGTTGTTAGTTCAGATATCTTGCCAGCAGGCCTCATGTGTTGGCTCTTGACAACATGTATGTCAAGTGTTGCTACCTCTAATGACAAACTGGCTTTGAGGATAAAGTGATGAACATAGAGGCACCATCCTGGCCCTGCATCATTCCTTGAAGCCTCATCCAGCCATCATTGCCTCACTGCTTGACTTCATGTGCCACATTATTCCCTGCCCTGATTATCTGTCTACAGGAAGTCTTTAAAGCCCATTACTGTGGGGAGGTACTGCCCCAGGTGGTCACTGAGGAGTCCTGGAAGAGTGTGGAAGTAAATCTGTCTACCTAATATTTTGGAGCCTGTGCCAGATATAAGACGACAGCAGCTTCTCTGCTTCTACACCTCTCTGAGCTGTATCAGAAAGTCCCGAATTGGCTACCACCTGCTGTACTGTCTGAAGCCAGCAAGAGTGCTCAGGGAAGACAAAGCTAGCCTAAGCCACCCATCAAGTTGATCTGCACACCTGCTAATGATGGCAGGAAGGCCTCCCTGTAGGACCTGTGGCTGCTGCGTCACCTCATGTACAGCATAGGCAGGATGAAAACGACTGTGGCTGTATTGACTTGGCACAACTTCAGGAGCTGGTCTGCTGTGTGATGATGGAGAACCTAGTCATGTTTTGAAAAGACTCAGCCTTTAACATACTCATCTAGAGCCTGGAGTGGGAAACCTTTGAGCAGTCTTGTGCCTGGCAGCTCTTCCTAGCCCACAGCATCCTCCTGGAGACCCTAATCCCCATTCTGTGGCACGTCAAATACAAGGAGCACCCAGAGGCCCTGCCCTGCCTGATGCTTCAGGTCCAGAGACAGAAGCCCAATAAGGAAATGGTAAAGGTGATGCTGAGCTGGCCTTGCCGTCTCAGTGACCAGTTCACTGCCATCATCCTGTGGCACTGGCACATGAAGCATGATCAACTGGCAGGGGTGCACATCAAATTCATGCTGATCAATAAACCGCCTCCCTCACAGGAGGCAGAGCCTGAGGAGCCCCAGCGATAAATTGGCCCAGCTGAACCTGGAGCACTTGGAAAACCTGCAGTTCAGTCTGATCAACACCAAACAATATTTTAGCTAGACCTTAAAACTTTAAGTACTGTAGAATACACAGGCAGGCTGTGACAAAGCCCACAAGGTGATGTTTAGTGATCCTCTTTCTCCTGGGGGAGGAATAGGAAGCACTCTTCCACTAAGCCACCCAGGAGCCAGCAAAAGGCAGTTCTGTTCAGCCCTCTTCAGTTGGAAGGATGCCACTCAGCCTCTGCAGGCTGAGGGAAGATAGGCTCCTGCAGTGCTTAGAAGAAAGAAGACACAAAGTCCAAGCCCACCAAGCAGAAACGAAAAGGACCTTCTACAGTGCGTTCTCACAGTAACTGAGGCCCTGTGTTGCCATGCCACTCAATTGGACTGCCCTCCTTCCTGGTGGATAAGGTAATAAGGGCTTGGGAGATAACGGGACACACCCTCTCCCTACTGAAGTTTGACTAGTGGGAAAGATGAGCTGCTTCCTGCAGCCTAGCCTGAGAAACTGGCATGTAGCTCCCTCATACCATCTTTCCTTCCCCCACCTGTACTACTGCTCCCACTCATACTTGGGTTCTCATGGTAGCCAGAGACTATAAAAAATCAGACTGTGGTTTATCCTTAAGCTGCCAGTCTCCCAAAGAGCTATTTCAGCAGAGAAGGAAAATGACAAAAGGACTGCTGGTCAGAGAAGCTAGGGTAAGAGTAGATGATCAGTATGTGGTGTCCCTGCTTCCTTCCTGTCTTTATTTCCTCTGGACATCATATAGCCTGCCTATACCAGTGTGTATTTTGTATCTGACTTAATGTGGTTGTCACCCATTCTGGGCAGATGCTACAACTTTTAGAAAGAATCCTTAAAGGCCCCGGCCTGAAGTGCTCTTCCCAGGAGGCTTGGGTTGGCCTGAGGTTGGCACACAAACTGGGTCAGAGACCAGGGGAGTCCCAGAGGCAAGCACTTCACAACTGGGAAATGTTTCTATTTCCTTGGTTCCATATTTTGCTTTTTTGTTCCATCCCTCCTCCTCCTCTCCTTCTTCCTTCTCTTCTATCTACCTCCTCTTCTTTCTCCTCCCCCTCCTCCTTTGTATTCTCTTTTGGCAGAGGTAATCATGTTTTAAAAGTTGGTTAAAAATGCAATGAAACAAGCCATAAAGAAAAAGCATAAATTGCCAGTGACAGGTGAAAATGAGATCACTACATAACCTATTGATATTAGACATACAGTAAAGGCATGTCCTAAACAACTTTATGCCAGATCAAATAATTTAGATAGAATGGACAAATGCCTTTGAAACACAACTTGTCCAAAATGGTGCAGAACAAATGAAAGAATCTATATTTATTGAAATACTGACTTGATAATCACAAATTTTTGTCAAGAAAATTTCAAGCTCTGATTACCTCATTGGAAAAGTCTGTCAGGTACTATACACAAACTCAAAAAGCAGAAAACAATTTTCTACTTGTCCTAGAAGGCCCACATAACTACAGTAACAAAACTTGACAAAAATATTACAGTAAAAAATTAAAGATTAGGATTTCTTATCAATATTTATGTAAAATAAAAGTAAATAGATGAATTTGCTATAGATATTTCCTTACAGAGTATGGATTCCAGATTCAGATCTTATTATTCCCCAAACAGATCAATCTTCTCCACGATTCCAGTTCCTCTAGCTTATCTAATGAAACATGAGTGAATTCTCTGGAAGAAAATCTCTTCTAGAGTTTCAAATTATGTTTATAATTTTTCACATTAAAATATCTGACAATAATTCAAATGGATATATGGGAAAACAAGAATTGATCAAACACCAAGAAAATATTTTGGATCCCAAGGATACCAAATTATGATATTACCTGATACGAACTTTAGTATAACTAAAATTACATAACATGATGAAGACATTTGGTGAAGAACTGAAAACTATAAGAATGAATCAAATATATATTCCAGGACTAAAACTTGTAATGACCAAAATTACTAAATTGGTATATGCATTTAAGAACTGATAAAATACAGGAGAAAGAAAATTAGCAAACTGCAAATTTGGTGAGGGGTGGAAAAATTTAGATGGAGTCACAAGTAGGCAAAGAAATAAATTTTAGTTGAAGGACAGTAAGATACATTAAATATATTAAAAAAGAAATGTTGGAGTGAAGAATTGTGGTAGAATGGGGATGAACAGTACTTAACATACTGGCTAAGAATAAAACTAACCATCAGTTTAAAACTTCAGAGTTGTTACAGACCTTATGCAAGGTCAATGAAATTCACCATATCTAGATAATTATAGTAAAAGTGCTAAAAATCAATGACAAAATCTTCAAAGTACATGAAAAAACGAACAGTTTTTCTGTATACCAAAATGAACTATCAGAGATACAAATCTGTCAGGTGTGGTCACACACGCCTGTAATGCCAGCATTCAGGAGGCTGAGGCAGGAGGATTGCTGCGAGTTGGAGGCCGGCCTGGGCTACAAAGTGAGTCCAAGGCCAGCCTAGACTGCGTAGCAAAACCCTGTCTCAAAAAAAAAAAAAAAAGACAAATCTTAAAAAAATAAAATAGGAATTAACATAACTAAGGAGTGAAAGGCTCCAATGGAAATTACAGAACACTGAAGAAGGAAATGAAGGAAGATTTCAGGAGATAGATCTCACACATTTGTGGATCACCAGAATTAATATTAAAGTGGCCATGTTACCAAAGAAATCTTAAGGGCAATTTCTATAAAAATTCCAATGATAGTCTTCACAGATCTAGAAAAAACAATTCTAAAGTTTGTATGGAATCATCACAGAAGACTCAGAATAGACAAAGCAATCCTGTGCAAAAAGATCAATGCTGAAAACATCACAATACTCAATTTCAAAATATACTAGAAAACCACTTGTAACAACAGTAGCATGATACCATCACAAAATTGGTATGTACACCAGTGGGATAGAATAGAAATAAGCCAACAAATCTATGACCATCTGATTTGAAATGAAAAGGGTGATACAAATTTGAGAATAGACAATGTCTTTAACAAAGGTGCTGAGAAAATGATTTCCATTTGTAGAATATCAAAACTAGATAACCTTTCTCTCACCCTGTATAAAAACTAATTTAAAATTGATCAAAGACCTACTATAATAAGACTTGAAAGTTTTAGAAGAAAATATAGAGGAAACACTGGAAGTCATCAGCATGGGGAAAGACTTCCTGGATAGGACTCCAGTAGCATGGAAAATAATAGCAAGAATAAACAAATAGGTCTACCTCAAATTTAGAAGTTTCTGCTTAGCAAATGAGAGAAAAATAAAATGAAAGGCTGCACAACAGGGGAAAATCTTTGCCAGCTATACTTCTGGGAGTGCTAATATCAAGAATGTATAAAGAACTAAAACAAAAAAAACTCCAAACCCTTAAAACACAAAAAGCCCAATCAATAAATGAGCAAATCAGCTGAACAGAGAATTTTTGAAAGAAGTACAAATGGCCAGTAAGTAGACGAAAAAGATGTTCAATGTGTAGTCATTAGGGAAATGCAAATCAAGAGTATATTGAGTTTACATATTAGAGAAAACCTGCCAAATTTGTGTTCTTGGTATGACTTATTTCATTCTGTCATTCCACTCAGAATGGTTATCCTTAAGAATATAAAAAAAAAGAAAAACTGGAGTGGATATAGGGCATAAGGAGACATTCTACACTATTTGGGAATGTAAATTAATACAATCACTATGGAAGTTTTTCAAAAAACTAGTGATGCAACTATCATATAAATAATTTGAAGTGCTTCTTGGTATATACCTAAAAGAGTTAAAGTCAGTATATGATAGGGATGTCTACATACCTATGTTTATTGCAGCACAATTCACATTAGTTAGGATATGAACCAATCTATGTGCCCATCAGTGGGTGAAACAATATAAAAATACGGTATTTACTCACTGTGGAGTGTTGCTGGAATATAATGAAGTGGATGGAACTGGAGATCATTGTATTCAGGGAAATAAGCCAGACTGAGAACACAAATTTGGCATGTTTTCTCTAATATGAAAAATCTAAAGGAATGGGAAAAAATGATAATATGAAAGTAGAAGAGACTGTTTCTAGATATGAGGACAAGAAAAAGGAGGAGAGAAGAGAAGGTATAAGGGAAGGTAGTGGGAGAATTCACATTTTCTTTATCCATTCATATGTTGATGAACATATAGTTTTCAAGATTTAGCTATTGTGAGTTTTGCTGCAAACATGAGGGTGCATGTACATGGAAATACGATATCTTTAACTGTTTAGGAAGATACCCAGAGGCATATAGTTGGGTCAAGTGCTATTTCCATCTTTATTTTTTTTGAAGAATCCTCATATGGATTTCCATGGTGGTTGCACTAGTTTACATGCCTACCAACAATATAGAAAGGTTCCTTTTTCCCCACACCTTTGCAAGTATTTGTTATTTTTTGAGTCCTTGATGACAGACATTCTTACTAGAGTAAGATGGAGTCTTAGTGTTCTTTCAATTTGCAGTAGCTGTAAATTTTTTGTAATAGCTGGAAATGTTGAAAAATTTTATTGACCATTTGTATTTGTTCTGAGAAGTATATTTTCACTTCAGTTGCCCATGTTTTGAATGGTTCTTTTTTATTTTAAAGAGAAAAGAACAAAAACAAAATAACAAAAACAAAGACAAATACAAGGCATAAAAATAATAAAAATCATACAGAATTTCAAAACAAGATGATAGGAAATGAACAATGGTTGTTGTATTACTTATTATTATCTTTTTTATTTTAAAGATGAAAGAATGAAAACATCTTAAGAAACATACATTTAGAAAATAACACCAAAACAATACAAGCCATACAGAATTTCAGACAAGGTGATAGGAAATTAACAATGGTTATTGTATTACATATTGATATCTTCAGATTGGATAATCAGATAAACAAATATAGACATGTAAGATTGATCGAACACTTCAACATGAACTGTTCCTTTCAATAGAGCAATAAAGTCAGTAGTCCAACTATGTTAGCTATCCTGTGTGTACATATATACATATTTTCTCCCTTCTTTTCTCCTTTCCCTCATCACAGTTGTTCTTTCCTTTTGAGCAGTTCCTTTCATTTCACAACGTCTACTATACCTCCTAGATTTTATTAACTCTTTCAGGTTGTCACACTAGTGAGACAACATGATGTTTACACATTCAGGTCTGATTTTATTTCACTTATGAGTGTGGTTTCTAGTTGTGTCCATTTACCTATAAAAGCTTTGAGATTATCTTTCTTTATAGCCAAGTAATATTCCATTATGTAAAAATACCACAACTTTTTTATCCATTCCTCAGTTGATGGGCATTGGGGTTGCTTCCACGATTTAGCTATTACAAACTGCGCTGCTATAAATATGGGTGCACATATATTGCTGTGATATGATATTTTCAGTTCTTCTGGAAAAATACCTAGGAGGGGAACAGCTGGATTGAATGAGACCTCTAGTCCTAGTTTGCTGAGGAAGCTCCAAACTGATTTCCACAGTGGTTGTACCAGTCTACACTCCCACCAACAGAGGAGAAGGATTCCTTTTTCTCCACAGCCTCAGCAGCATTTGTTACTGGTTGATTTCTTAATGATAGCCATTCTTACTGGGATGAGGTGGAATCTCAGTGTTGTTTCAGTTTGCATTTCACAAATGACTAATGATGTTGAACATGTTCTCATGTATTTATTTGCCACTTGTATTTCTTTATCTGAGAAGCGTGTGTTCGTCTCAGATGCCCATTTTTATATTGGGTCTTTGAAGTTTGTGGGGGCTGATGTTTTTTAATGCTTTACATGTTTTAGATGTCGTTTGTCTAAGGGATAGTCAGCTGGAATTTTTTTCCCAGTTTGTGGGTTTTCTTTTTACTCTGCTGGAGATTCCTCTAGACGTGCAAAAACTTTTCAGTGAGATGAGATCCCAGTTGTTGATTCTTTGAAGTATTTCCTGTGCAGTTGGTTTTTGTTCATGAACTCTAACTAGCCCATGTCTTCAAGATTTTTACCTGCTTTCTCTTACAGTAGATTTAGTGTTTGTGTTTTAATATTTAGATCTGTAATCCATTTTGACTTGATTTTGGTGCATGGGTCTAGTTTCAGTCTTTGGCATGTGGAAAGCCAGTTTTTCCAGCACCATTTATTAAAGAGGCTATCTTTCTTCCAGTGAACTTGTTTGGCCCCTTTGTCAAAAATAAGGTGGCTGAATGTCTTTGGGGTTGTGTCTGCATCTTCCAGTCTATTCCATTGATCCTCAGTTCTGTGTTTTTGCAAGTACCATATTGATTTTATCCCAGTAGCTTTGTAGTATAATTTCAATTCAAGGATTGTAACTCCACCTGCCTTGTCTTTGTTGCCCAGGATTGCCTTTGCTGTTCTGGGTCACTTCTGGTACCAGATGTATTTTAGTAATATTTTCTTTATATCTGTGAGTTATGCTAGTGGTATTTTAATTGGAATTGCATTGCATCTGTGCAACAATTTTGGTAGTATGGACATTTTCACAATGCTGGTTCTTCTTACTCATGAGCAAGGACTATCTTTCCATTTTCTGAAATCTTCTTTGCTCTCTTTTTTCAGAGTACTGCAGTTTGCACTGTATAGATCTTCTACTTTTGTAGATTGATTTCTAAATATTTTAATTTCTGGATGCTATTGTGAAAAATACGGTTTCTTTAATTTCTGAGTGTGTTTGTTGTTTGTGTATAGCAGTGCTATTGATTTTTGAATGTTGACTTTGTATCCAGCTACGCTACTGAATGTCTTGATTAATTCTGTGAGTCTCTGGTGGAGTTTTTGAGGTCTTCCATGTAGAGTATCATATCATCTGTGAATAATGATAGTTTCACATCTTCCTTTCCTATTCTTATTCTTTTTATATCTCTCTCTTGTCTAATTACTCTGGCTTTTGTTTCCAGAACTGTGTTGAATAGGAGTGGTGACAGTGGACATCCTTGTCTTGTTCCTGATTTTAAAATGAAAGCTTTTTGTCTTTGTCTGTTCAGTATGATGTTGGCTATTGATTTGTCATAGATGGCCTTGATCAGATTGAGGCAAAGACCATCTGTTCCAGTAGGGTCTTTATCATGAATGCATGTTGGACTTTGTCAAAAGGTTTCTCTGTATCTGTTGAGATAATTATGTGATTTTAGTCTTTGGCTCTGTTAATATGGTGTATTACATTAATTGATTTGTGTATATTGAACCATCCCTGCATCTCTGGGATGAATCCCACTTAGTCATGGTGTATTATCTTCTTGATAATTTGCTGAGTTCTGTTTGCTAGTATTTTATTGAGTGTCTTCCCATCTGTGTTCATTAGGGAGGTTGGTCTGTAGTTCTCTTTCTTGGTTGGGTCTTTCTCTGGTTTTGATATCAATATAATACTTGCTTCCAGAAATGAGTTAGGAAGAATTGCTTCCTTTTCTATTTTATTAAAGAGTTTGAGGAGTGTTGGCATTAAATCGTCTCTGAATGTCTTGTAGAATTCATCTGTGAACCCATCAGGACCTGGGCTTTTCTTTGAAGGTAGGTTTTTAATCACATTTTCAATTTGCATAATTGATTTTGGGTTATTCAAGATTTTTATATCCTCTTAATTCAATTTTGGTAATTCATACTTATCTAGAAATCCGTCTATTTCTTCTGTGTTTTCCATCCTATGGAGTAAACATTTTCAAAGTAGGTATTGATGATTTTCTGAATTTCTATAAAATCTGTAGTGGTGTCATCTTTTTCATTCCTTATTGCATGAATTTGAGTTTTTCCCTTTTTTTGATAAGGTTGTATAGGTTTATCAATTTTACTCATTCTTTCAAAGAACCAACTCTTTGGTTCATTAATTCTTTGTTGTGTTTTCTTTATCTCAATTGCACTTATTTCTGCCCTGATCTTTATAATTTCCTGTCTTTGGACTTTGGGCTTGCCAAAACTTTCTTTTTCTAAAAGTTTGAGGTGCAGCATTAGGCTATTTATTTATTCTTGTTCTGTTTTCCTAATATGTGAGTTCACCACTGTAAACTTTCCTCTGAGGACTGCTTTCAGTGCATCTGATAGATTCTGGTAAGTTGTATTAACATTTTTGTTTGCTTGTAGATATTGTTTCTTTAATTTTGTAGATAATTTTTTCTTTCTAATTTTGTAATTTCTTTTTCTTTCTAATTTTGTAAATAAGTTTTTCTTTAATTTCCTCTGTGACCCATTGGTTGTTCAGGAGGTTATTATTTAATTTCCATGTGTTTATGAAGTTCTTGTGATACCTTTTGTCATTAATTTCCAATTTTATTGTGCTATGGTCAAATAATATGCATGGGATAATTTGAATTCCTTTGCATTTAGTTAAGCTTTTTCTATGGGCTAGTATGTGATCTGTTTTAGAGAAAGTCCCACGTGCAGCTGAGAAGAATGTGTATTCTAATGTTGTGGGGTGGAACACTCTGTAAATGTCTACTAAGTCCATTCATTCACAAGTTTTGTTAAATTTTGCTGTTTCTTTGCTTTTTTTTTGTCCTATTGACTTATCTCTTTGTGTCAATGGGGTGTTAAGTTCCCCCATTACAGTAGTGTTGTTATTTGTTTTTTTATGTCTGTTAATGTTTGTCTTATATAGTTTGGTGCTCCCATGTTTGGTGCATACATGTTTATGATTGTTATCTCTCCTCTTGAAGTTTTCCCCTGACAAGTATGTAGTGACCTTTACCTCTTTGATTATTCTTGATTTGAAGTTCACATTGTCTGCAAATGGAATAGCTACCCCTGCTTTTTCCTGGGTTCCTGTCACATGGAGGATTGTTTTCCATCCTTTGACTTTCAGTCTGTGAATTTCCTTTTGATTTAAATGTGTTTCTTGTATACAGCATATTGTTGGATTTTGTTTCTTGATCCATTCTGCCAATCTGCTTCTTTTGATTGGTGAAGTGAAACCCTTTACATTAATGGTTATAACTGAAATGTGTTGGCTTACCTTTGTCATGTTATTTACCTGTTGTTGGTTTCCTACTTTTACTCTCTGTTTAACTGCTTGATTTTCAAGGTGGTTCCTTTGCATTGTTGTTCTTGAAATTGTGGTCGTTTTTATCTCTTTCTAGAATATCTTTTAGTACTCTTTGTAGGATTAGATTGGTGCTTGTGAAGTTCTTCAGTTGTTCTTTGTTGTGGAAATACTTTATTTCTCCATTAAATTTGAAGGATAGTTTTGCAGGGTACATCAGTCTGGGTTGGAGATTGTTTTGTTTTAGGACATGGACCTGTTTTAGGATCTTTTTAGAACCTTTACTTCATTCCAAGCTCTTCTTGATTTGATGGTTTGTGTTGAGAAATCTGCCATGATTCTGATGGGCTTTGCTTTATAGGTGATCTGTTTCTTTTCTCTAATGGCTTTTAATATTCTGTACTTTTGCTGAGTCTGGGATCTTGATTATTATATGTCTAGGCATAGTTTTATTTTGGTTATGGCTAGTTGGGGTTCTATATGCCTAACTTACTGTGTGTCAGATTCTTTTTCCATGCTTGGGAAATTTTCTGCTATTATTTCTGCAAATATTCTTTTTGTCATTTGTGTTGACTCCTGCTGTTTTGTTGATACCTGTTAATCTTATGTTTGTCTTTGCATCATCTTGCAGTTGTTGAATTGATATTTCATTGTTCTTTGTTATTTTTAAGAGATCCTTCCTTTCACGATTGTTGGCTGCAATACTGTCTTCAAGATTTGAAGGTCTATCATCAGCTTCATTCAAGCAGTTTTGCCAGCTTTCAATGGAAGTTTTGATTTCCTGGATATTTTTGAATCTGTTTCATGCATTCTAGTTTTTTCCTATATTACTCGTTTAACAGTTCCATTGTTTTCCTGTTCTTGTCTGTTTTTTTATATATGTCTTCTTTAGATATGCTGAGTAGTTCTTTTATTATTGATGTCATTTTGTTTTTTACCTGGGAGATTATTTCTGATCTGATTTCTTCTATGGCATGATGGAATTGTTTCTTTACTTCAGTTGTGATCATTTCAGAGATTTCGGGTGTGTGACTTCCAAGTTCTCCTATGTCAATGTCTTCTGGACTTGTTCTAGGTGGGGTTGAATTCTGCGATTGTATTTTGCTCCTATGTCTTGTCATTTTGGATGTCAGAGAGAAAGCGCTGAGCCTCATGCTTTCCAGGCAGCTCACCAAAGGTCTCTAGGGACCCTAGTTTTCCTTGGTGTCAGATTTATCCCAAGATGTAGAGGACAGTTTACCACTAGGCCTGGGGTCCCCAGGCAGTTGGTGTGGCACATGGCTTAGACCACAACTGCAGTGGTGGGGGAATGTGGGCCTTCTATATCAGGGTCTTCAGGCCATCGATGGAAAGCTTGTGGGCCTCAGCTGTGAACCCAGTGACTGGACAGGGGCTGCTGCTTTGGGGTCCACAGGCAGCTGGTCGAGGGAGCGTGGGCCTTACCTGCCAACTGAGATGTCCACAGAGCTTGGGCTGCCACTCTGCAGTCCTCAGGCAGCTGTTAGAGCACATGTGTGGGCCTCACCCCACAACCAAGATGTCTGTGGAGCTCGGGATACCTCACCAGGGTCTGCAGGCAGCTGGTCAGGAGCATGCAGACCTCACCTGCCAACCGAGACTTCCAAAGAAGTCCGGCTGCCCCTCTGCCATCCATAGTCCTCAGGCAGCTGATGCACCTCATGCACAGGCCTCACCCACCAACTGAGACATCGGCAGAGCTCAGGCTTCCCCTCTGCCACTCCACAGTCCTCAGGCAGCCGGTGAAGCACACGTGTGGGCTTCACCCCCCAACCACAAGGTCCACTTTCCCTGTGCCACTCCGCCATCTGCAAGTAGCCAGTGAAGTGCACACATGGGCTTCACCTGCCAGCCAGGATTTCTGTGGAGCTCAACCATGCCACCAAGGTCTGCAGGCAGTCAGTCAGGAGCATGTGGGCCTCACCTGCCAACCAAGACATCCACAGAGCTGGGGCTGCCCCTCTGTTGCTCTGTAATCCTCAGGCAGCCAGTCTGTTATTCCAACTTACTCAGTTACTCAGTTTACCAGATACAGTTATGTAAGATTCATCAAACAATTAAACATTAACTGTTCCTTTCAATAAATCAGTAGAAATTAGTAGTACTATCTTAGCTAGCTTGTGTATATATGTGTATTTATATTTCCCTTCTTTTCTCCTTTCCCTCATCCCAGTTGTTCTTTCCAATTGAGCAGTTCCTTTTCCTTTCACAATATCTATTGTACTTTCCAGATTTTATTTACTCTTTCAGGTTCTTAAACTAGGGAAAGAACATGGTGTTTACACATGTGGGTCTGATTTACTTCACTTATGAGGGGCTGGGGATTTAGCTCAGTGGCACAGTGCCTGTCTGGCAAGCACAAGGTCATGAGTTCTATTCCCGGTACCAGAAAAAAAAATTTCACTTATGAGTATGGTTTCTAGTTGTGTCCATTTATCTATAAAAGCCTCAAGTTTATCTTTCTTTATAGCTGAGTGATACTCCATTGTTTAAAAATACCACATCTTTGTTTTATCCATTCCTCAGTTGATGGGCATTTGGATTGTTTACAAGATTTTGCTGTGGCATGATACTCTACATAGAAGACCCCAAAAACTCAACCAAAAGACTCCTAGAGTTAATAACCAAATTCTGTTACATGGCTGGATACAAAGTCAATACTAAAAAATCAATAGCATTCTCGTATACAAACAACAAACTTACTGAGAGAAATTAGGGAAACCATACCCTTCACAATAGCATCCAAAAAAATGAAATACTTAGGAATTAATCTAACAAAGGCAGTAAAAGATGTATACATTGAAAATTTCAATACTCTGAAAAAGAATATTGAAGAGGATATCAGAAAATGGAAAGATCCATTGCTCATGGATAGGAAGAACCAACATAGTGAAAATGGCCATACTTACTTTAAATTATTAAATACAGATTAATGCAATCCCAATCAAACTACCATTAGCATACCTCACCGAACTAGAGAAAATACTCCTAAAATTCATCTGGAACCAGAAGAGAACTAAAATAGCAAAGGCAGTCCTGAGCAACATAGATAAGTCAGGAGGCATCACAATCCCTGACTTGAAATTATACTAGAAAGCTACTGTAATAAAATCAGCATGGTACTGGCAAAAAACATAGACCCCAGGACCAGTGGAACAGATTTGAAGATGCAGACACAACTACAAACACTCATCGTTCTTATCTTTTGACAAAGGGGTCAAATGTGTTCACTGGAAGATAAATAGCCTCTTTAATAAATAGTGCTGGAAAAACTGGCTCTCTACATGTGGAAGACTGAATGAGTCTTGTATTTTTAGGTTTCTAACATTTTCTAGTTCTTTATGTTTTCCAGAGATTGGCCCTCTGTCCAAGAAGTAGCTAGCAAAGGCCTTTTTTCCATTCTCTAGGTGGTGTCCTTCCTCCGTTGGTAGTTTCTTTTGCTGTGAAGAAGCTTTTTAAATTGATATCTTCTGATTTCTCGATTCTTGGTGTTATTTTGTTTAATATGAGTTCTGTCCAGGAAATCCTTGCCTATGCCTATGCCTTTTAACATTTTGGCCCATTTTATTTTCTATCAGATTATGTTTCTTATTTATTCATTTATTTATTTATTTATTTAGTACTGGGAATCATCTCAGGACCTTGCACTCTTGCAAGGCAAACACTGCACCACTGAGCTAAATGCCTGACCCAAGTTTATGTTTTAATACCTAGTTTTTTGACCCATTTTGATTTTTTTTCTATACAGGGTGAGAGATTGGAGTCTAGAGTCATTCTTCTGCATGTACATAACCAGTTATTCCAGTACCTTTTGTTAAAAGAGATTGTCTTTGCTCTAGTGTTTGTTTTTAACCATTCGATAAAATACAAGGTACCTGAATATGGCTGGGGTTGTTTCTGTGTCTTCTATTCTGTTCCATTGATCTGCATGTCCGTTTTTGTGTCAGTACTGTGCTGTTTATATCGCTCTAACTTCATAATATAACCTGAAATCCACAAATGTGATGCTTTGGTCTTGCTTAAGATTGCTTTTGCTATTTTAGGTCTCTTCTGGTTCCATATAAATTTAAGAATTTTTTTATAGTTCTGTGAAGAATGCTGTTGTTATTTTAATTGGGATTGCACTAAGTCTACATATCGTTTTTGGTAGTGTGACCATTTTGACAATACTGCTTTTGCTTGTCCAGGAACAGGTGATGTCTTTACATTTCTGATGTCCTTTTGATCTCATTTTAAAAATACTATAGCTGGGGATATAGCTTAACAGCACAAGTGCCTGGTTTGTAATCACAAGGTCCTGAGTTCAGTTCCAGGTACCATAAATAGATAAATATACTGTAGTTTTTATTATAAAGTTCTTTCACTTTCTTAGATTAATTCCTAAATGTTTAACTTTTTTGAAGCTATGGTGAATGGGATTATATTATTTCTTAGTGGATTTATTTTTGAGATACAGAAACACTACTGATTTTTGTGTTTATTATTTATCCTGCTACTTTGGTGAATTGTTTAATAGTTGAAAGAGTCTTTTGGAAGAGTTTTTGGACCTTCTGTGTAAAAGATCATGCCATTTGGGAATAAGAATAAGAATTTACTTCTTTTTCTAGACAGATCCCTTTTATTTCTTTCACATGCCTGACTGCATTTGGCTAAGATTTCAAGTTCTGTATTCAACAAATGTGATACGAGTGGAACCCTTGTCCTGTTCCTGATTTTAGTAGAAAATCTTTCATATTTTGCCCATTTAGTATGCTGTTGGCATTGGATTTGTCATCAATTTTATTAATTAGCATAAGGTCCTTCTGTAACTGTTTTCATCAGGGTTTTTAAAAATCATGAATGGACATTAGATTTTGTAAGAGTTTTTTTCTACAACTGTAGAAATCATTGTGTGACTTTTAACCTTGCTTCTATTTATGTTATATATTCATTTACATATGTTAAACTACTTTTGTAGCCCTGGGATGAACCTAACTGAGTCATGATGTCTGATCTTTTCTGTGATTTTTTGCATTTTGTTTGCAGGCATCTTGTTGAAGATTTTCCATCTGAAAATCTTCATTAAGGAGATTAACCTATAGTTTTCTTTTTAATTGTCTTTATCCAGTTTAGTATCAGAATAGTGCCAGTTTCAGGGAATGAGTTTGGCAGAGTTCTTTTCCTCTCAGTTTTCATTAGTTTGAGGAGTAGAGGCTTTAGGTCTTCCTTGATGCTCTGGTAGAATTCTGCAGAGAATCCATTAGGTCCTGAGCTTTTCTTTGCAGGTAGAGTTTTTATTATGGCCCTTAATTCATTGCCTATTATTGGACTATTCAGAGTTTTTATATCTTTTGTTTCAATTTTGGTAGGTCATATGTATCTAAGAATTTCTACTTTTTTTTCTAGATTCTTCGGAGTATTGGAGTACAAGTTTTCAAAGTAGTTTTTAAAAAAATCCTCTGGATTCCAGTGCTATTAGTCATGATTTCATCTTTTTCATTTATACATTCATTGATATGTTTTTTCTCCTCTTTTGACAAGATTGGCTAAGGGTTTACCAATCTTACTTCTTTGCAAAAGAACTAACTTTTTGATTCATTGATTCTTTGTATTGCTTTTTAGTATTAATTATATTAATGTCTGTCTGATATTTATAATTTCTTTCCTTCTATTAATTTTGGATTTGCATCACTCTTTAATTTTCTAGGTCCTTGGAATATGCCACTAAGTTATTTATTTGAGATCACTCAATTTTTGTAATGTGTGCATTCAGAGCTATAATCTTCCTAGAACTGATTTTATTGTTTTGCATATAATTTTGCATGTTGTGCTTCCATTGTTATGTGATTCTAGGAATGTTTCTATTTTCTCAATTCTTCTGTGATCTATTAGTTATTCAGTAACGCATTGTTTAATTTCCATGTTTTTGTGTAGTTACTATTGCTGTTAATCTATAACTTCACCCCACCATGATACGGTAGTATGTAGGGGCTCACTTCATTTCTTTTGTATTTATTTAAGCATGTTTAATGATTTCTTTGGGAAGGAATTCTGTGTGCTGCTGAGAAAAATGTGCATTCTGTTGCTGTTGGATGAAATACTCTGTAGATCCCCATTAAGTCATTTGTTCAGTAATGTAGTTTAACTGATATTTCTTTGCTAATTTTTTGTCTGGTTGGCCTGCCTAGTTTTGAGAGTAGGATACTGAAGTCTCTCACTATAATTGTATTGGTATGTCTTTTTCCTTTTATTTATAGTAGTTTTTGTTTTATGAAGTTGGGTTTGCTGACATTCAGCGCATAGATATTTAAAATCGTTATCTCTTCTTGTTCAGTTGTTCCATTTACCAGTGTGTAGTGGCTATGTTTGTATCTTCTGACCAATTTTGGCTTGAATCCTGTTGTGTCTGAAAATAAGATAGCTGTTCCTGCTTGCTTTCATACTCCAGTTCCATAGAGTATCACTTTTTATCCTTTTGCTTTCAGTCTGTGAGGTGTCTTGGTAGTCAGTCTTCTCTTATAGACAATATATGGTTGGCTTTTCTCTTTCATCCCATCTTCCAGTGTGTTTCTTTTGACTGGGGAGTTTCGACATTGACAGTGAAAGTTTTTGCAAGGTGTTTCCTGAATGTCATTGCATTATTTTTTCCAGTGCCAATTCTTTTGTGTTTTTTTTTTCTTTTGTTTAATTACTTTCCCAGTTTACATGTACACATTGCTTTAGGCTTTTTGGTGCTGGTGACATCCCTGTCTTTGTCAAGGATTCTCTTAAGTATTTTCCCTATTGATTATTTAGTGGGCATGTATTTTGTCATGATTTTTGTTGTTTTGTTGTTGTGTAAAGTCTTTACTTGTCTGTCAATTTTGAAGGCTAATTTTGTAGGACAGAGATATATTCATTGACGGTTTTTTATTTTATTTTATTTTTTTAGGGCTTGAAAAACTTTATTTTTTAACTATTTGTTCCTTTTTCCTTTTATCAACCTTTGTACCCTGGCCTATTTTCATCAGTACTATTTGATTGTCTTCTTGGGTTATTGAAAAAGTGTGAAAGTTTTAAAAACAAGTCTTAAATTGAATTTTCATATATGATTGGTTCTGTAGATGCTGATATAACCAGAAGTTATTCTTTCCTATGTTGAATAGATTTGATAGGTGCATAAACATCAAAGCTTAACTAAAACCAGGGTCACATATCAGGGAGACATACACTAAAGAAATAGAATAACAAGAGCTTTCTAACCTAACTTATGTCTAGCCCTCAACCCAAAATACAAAATATTGGAAAACAAGGCAAGATGATGCCACCAGTTAGTCTTCCCAAAAGTTGATCTGATGGGCAGTGAAGTGGAAGGAATTTCGGAAAAGAACTTAAAAACCAAATGCTTAAAATAAAGAGATCAGAATAGAAAAAAGCACGTGCATAGGATGTAAGTAAGCAGATAAAGGATTTAATTAATAAAATATTCAATGAGCTTAAAGAAGAAATATTAACCAGCTGATTGAATAGAGGAGGTAAAGCAGGACATGAACAACCACTTTAGTAACTAATTGTAAGTTAAGAAACAGAATCAAGCAGAACTTCTGGAAATGAAAAACAGTTGAAAGTCATGTGAAAATGCAGAGGAGATCCAATAGGGGTGAATAGAGGAGAAGTCATGTCTAAGAGACTCAGAAGATCAACCAAAAACAGTAATTGGAAGAAGGGTGGAGGGACATATGCCCTGTCTTATGCCCTGTTACTTTTCTCATTCCTGAGACAAAATACCTAACACCGAAAGTTAAAAGAGGAAAGTTTTATTTAGCTCACAATTTGTAGAGGTTTCAATTCATAGTTCGCTGGCTCCAAGGCATTGTGGCATGGCAGAGGGGGCATCACAGAGGAGAAACATTATGGCAGGCAGAAAGGCAGCAAAGTAGCGAGGAAACAAGTGATAAGTGACAACTCTTTTTCTGCATTAGTTTCTATCCAGACTACTTGCCTCACACTCAGGATGGGCTACTGTTAACCCTAGCCAGCACTATGCCAAACTAAACCATGGACTATTAATAGTCACATACACTGATCCCAGCATCACACAGTGCAGATCCAGCCACCTCTGAATAGTACCACCTATGACTGACTGCTATGGGGGGACATCTAGACACAAGCTGTAACACACCCCAATAGAAGAGCCGTGTAGGTGAAACAAAACATACACAAAGGAGTTTAAAAGAGAAATGGTACAGCAGGACTGGCCCACAGCTTCTGCTACAAGCCATTTTGAGAAGTTCCCAAATAGCTCGAGATTCTTAAACAGTGGGGCAGTGTCTAGCTTCACAGTATAGATTTGGGGTATGTGGGCCCATCATCTCATTATCCCCTTTTCAAGCAGAGGCGGCTGCAACCTGGCATTTTTCTCTGGATATGCCAGGGGTGAGTGGTCAGGTATGTGTCTCCCTTCACACCTGCCTAATCTCAGACTTGGAGAGGCTGAACAAGTGATCACTGCTATGTCAGGAGTCTTCAGTATTGTACCTTGGGCACACCCAAGTTACTGCTGGGAACCTGTAGTTCGTCCCATGCCAACTAGGACATTCATCTAGCACAGAGTTAACAGTGATCTGGTTTGAGTCCTTACTTGGCACCCCAGGCTCACTGGAGCCTATGCTAGCTCTCACATCCCCACTCTATTCCTAGACTTGGAGACTGTTTGACATCTAGCACCAGTCCCCAGGCAACCTGGGTTCACATAAGATGTTCCAATCCTGTGTGAATGTCTACCTGCTACACCTTGACTGTGGCAGCATCCACTGAGCACCAGGTGCACTGCCTTCACTCTGGACACATTAGAATCTCCACCCTGCACTCTTACAGAGTCTGGAACACAGTCCCTGCCTAACAAGCCAGTCCCCTGCCTCATTAACCAGCAAGGGTTAAGGGTCTGCCCATCCTGCCCACTACTGTAGATGCTTGCAAGAGTGCCCACTCCCCTGTGCCCACTCACAGGCCTGCAGGAATCTCTATGCATTAGTTTTTAGTAGATCTGGATCTCCTCTGGATATCTCAAGTTGAAACAAGCCTCCACCTGGTGTTGGGAGCCAGTCCCATGGACACCACAATATGTATCTGGAAACCAGTGTTGGGCCACAACCATCAGGAATCCATGATAGGAGTCTCAGAACCAAGGCCCTACACCTTCCTTGGTCCATACCACATCTTGAACAGCAGCCACAAATAGAGGGTTAAAGAGAGTGGTTCCTTGGAACTGAGTAACCTTTATACAGACTTACAGACTATAAAGAGGGGCAAAGAAGAATATGACTTGTAAAATTAAAGACTACTGGTTGCCTGAGAAGAAATTATTCTGGAAATACATAGGAACTTTTCTTTCTCATCTTTTTCCCCCTTTTCTCCATCCATTTATCTCAATTTTTTCCCCTCTTATATTGGTGCACTTTTTTTAAAGTTTTACATTTTTTTTTTTCTTTTGGTGGAGGTGGAAAATTTACCATCCATTTTCCTGTCCCGTCCTCTTCATATTACTTTTATCTGTTTGAATATACCCTCTTTTTATTTTCTGTCTCTTGCCCTTATTTCTGCACTTTTTGTCTTTCAACTTGTTCCATTAGTTCTTTTCATTTTCTTTTCCACTGGTTTAATCTCCACTCCTTATTACTTATGCTTGTCCTATTTGTTTTTCTTTGTTACTACTATACCACTAATGTCCTTTTACTCTTTTTTTATCCCTTTACTCCTTAACAGAAACTTTTACACCAGTCTTACCACATTCTTCACTTATTGCATTGATTTATGTTTTATAATATATGTTTTCTCTTTTTTCTTCATCCTTCCATACCAGTACCATTTACCCTTAGAGTCTATATGTACTTAATTATATCTTACTGTGGCTGAATATTGCTCTATGGTGAAAGAGGGTAAGCTTGCTTTATTGACCAAATATTTACTGTATGAAATTTTAAGATTTAGATTTTGTTAAATAGCTATAAGTCTCTTACCTATGGCTAAAGTTGGTGAAGTATTAGTTATTATAGTCTGTCATTTTCTAGTTTGTGTTTGATGTTATTGTTATTACTGATTTTACTACTTTAGCATAGGTGACATAGTTGTGATAAATCAATTTTCCTTGTATGCCAATACCTAGATTATCTGGGGATCATGAACAGTACTGCAGTTTAGTACCAAAGAACTTGGTGCTAGGCCAAACAGGCTACAAACTTTTATCCCTAATAAACAGAAGTAGGATCCTGGGATATACTCAAAGCCTAAAAGCCAGCTAGCTATGTCTAGCAGACATCTCTGAAAAGTAGTCATTAACTAAATAGCTCTTGATATTAGTAATAAGCTACCCGCCATATACAATTTACAAGCCTTAAGGCAGAAAACAAATGAACAAAAAAATAGAAAGTGAAAAAATATGAAAGCAGGATGTAACCCAAATCCTCAACTCCCTCCAAGCAAATGCAAGGAGCACTTAGATGGAAGAAATCTAAAGCCACCCAGCTGAATTTTCTGAAATGATAGCAGTAGAAGTAACAAAACAGATGAATAAGATTCTTGACAAATTCAAAGCAGAAATAACTACACAGATAATTAAAGAGATGATGACCGTAATGAAGGAAATTCTTAGTGAATCGAGAGTAGAAACATTTTTTAAAACAGACAAGCTTAGAAAAGACAGGGAAACCGTAAATAGTCAATATAGAAAACAACTGGATTCCATAAAACATACTCAAGTAAAAACCCAGGAGATTAAAAGTTCTGTTTAAACTACAGCACAGTCATCCAATGTGAAGACAGACTATCAGATCTAGAAGACAGGGTTGTCATTAATGAATAATATAATAACAAATGAAAGTTTTCGAAAAAAGCCAGGCACCACAAAAAGTCAACCCAAAAGTTGGTAGACAATGCAGAGAAGACTAGAAGATTAATTGGAATTAATTAAAAATCAGAAGATAACACAAAAGACATATAAAACCTGTTCACAGAAATAGCAGCAGAAAACTTTCCAAGCTTGGAAAAAGAATTTGACATACACCTAAGTGAGTCGTATAGAACTGCAAATACCTATGATCAGAGAAAAAGTACACCAGTATATATAATAAGATTCCACAAATTCATGCAATATTAAATTCAAGTAGAAAATAAAATCAGAGAAAATAAATCACATTAAAAAAACATCAGAATCACAGTAGACATCTCAAAATAAATCCTTAAGTAGAGTTTGCAGTGAAGTATTTCAAGCCCTAAAAGAAAATAACCAAAAACCCAGATTGATGTACCCTGAGAAATAATTTTTAAAATTGATGGACAAGGAAAGGACTTCCATTTCTATGATAAAGAACACCTGAAGAAATTCATAACCTCCAAACCAGCACTTCAATTTTTAAAAAAAATTTTTTAGACAGGGTGTCACTATGTAGTTGAGGCTGGCCTTGAACTCAACTTGTAGTCCACGCTGGCCTTGAATTCACAGCAATCTCCCTGCTTCAGCCTCTCAACTACTGGGATTATAGGTGTGCACCACTACACCTGGCTACTCCAAAAGATTATGAAGGAAAATCCAGAAAAAGACAAGGAAGAAAACAGTGCCAAAATCTCAATAGAATGACTCCACCAGACAAGACAGATGAAATAGAAGGGAAAGAAAACCAGTAACATATAATAATATAATAAAAATGGTAAATCATTACCCATCATTGGTTATAACCATCCATGTCAATGACCTCAATTCACAAATTACAAAAAACAAAAAAGATTCCAAACATGCTACATGCAAGAAACACATTTAACTCAAACAAAGTGGATTTCAAGTCATGGCCAATCAGAAGAGACAAGGTCACTACATAATTGCTAAGGGAACAACCCAATGGGAAGCAATAACAATCATAAACATACACACCAAATACTGGCACATCAAGTTATATAAAACCCTAATGGATGTGAAAGATAAGCACTAATATCACTGTATTGGGGGATCTCAATACCCCGCTGTCACAAATAGGTAACAAAATCTCAACAAAGAAATATCAGAGCTGAATCAAACCTTTGAACAAATGGACTTAATAGATATCTACAGAGTCTTCTCAGCAGCACATGGCACTTTCTCCAAAATAGACCACATAGAAATCCATAGAACATGCCTTAGTAAATGCAAAAAAATTTAAATTATCCCATGTACGTTATTAGATCACAGTGCAATGAAATTGAAAATGCAAAAGAAACCAGAAAAATATATAAATATATAAAATTAAATAATAATTTATTAACCAATGGGTCACAAATGAAAGTAAACAAGATACTAGTTTCTATAATTAACCTATAGTGCCAACATAACATAGAAATTATGGGACATAATGAAAGGAGTCCTATTAGGGAAGTTTATAACAGTGAATCTGCCCATCAAAAAACAGAGCAAGCTCAAATAAAAAACCTAATTTTGAATGTCAAAATTCTAAAAAAGGAGAAAAGCAAGTTAAACCCAAAGCTCATATGAAGAAGGAAATTATAAACATGACACGAGAAATAGATACCTGTGAGACTAAGAAAATAATACAAAGAATGATCAAATTGAAGAGCTGATTAAATTAAATTTCATTTTGAAGCTTGAGAAAAATGGATAAACCTGTAGCCAACCTTATCAAAACAAGGGAAGAAAAGATCGAGATACTGTACATGCAATTAAGAATTGTGAAATCACAATGGATCCTGTTGGTACCTGGAAGATCATCAGTCCTATTTTGAGAACCTATACTTAAAGAAGGAAATTTCAGAACAAACAGATATAGATTCCTAAATACATGTGAATTACCAAAGCTGAATGAAAGTCATAAAAATTCTAAAACTCCAATATCAGTTAATAAAATTGAAGAAGTAACAAAGAGCTGTGGAATACACCAAATTAACAGAATCATAGAAACTACATGATCATCTCAGTAGATGCAGAAAAAGCATTTGGCATATCCAGCATCTGTTTATGATAGAAGCCCTACAGAAAATTGGGATAGAAGATCTTTATCTTGATCTGATAAAATCCATCTATGGCAAACCCACAGTGAACACCATTTGTAAATGGTCAAAGACTAAAAGCTTTTACTCTAAAATCAGGAAAAAGACAAGGGTGGCCACTACCACCACTCTGGTTTAATATAGTTCTCAAAATACTAATCACAACAATTAGGAGAAAGAAATAAAAGGGATGTAATATAAGAGAGAAAGAAGTTAAATTATTATTTGCAGGCGACATGATACTCTACATAGAACAGCCAAAACCCCCAAACTGTCCTGGAATTAATAAACAAATTCGTCAGTGTACCAAGATACAAAGTCAGCACTTAAAAGTCAATAGTGTTCTTGTGCACAAACAACAAACTCACTGAGAGCAAAATTAACACCTTTTATAATAGCAGCAAAAAAATGAAATAGGAATCAATCTAATGAAGTGAAAGACTTTTACATTGGACACTATAGTAGTCTTAAAAAAGGAGATTGAAGAGAATATCAGAAAATGGAAAGATAGCCCCTGTTCGTGGATAGAAGGAATATAATAGTGAAAATTGTCATACTTCTAAAACTGTTATACAGATTCAGTGCAGTCCCAAAGTACCAGTAATACTTCTCACAGAACTAGTGAAGGTAATACTCAAATTTATATGGAACCAAAACAGACTGGAATAACAAAAGGAACTCTTGTTAACAAGGGCAAGGCAAAGGGCATGACAATCCTTGATTTGAAGTTATATGACAGTTACTGGGATGAAAACAGCATGATATTAGCAAAAATCCAGACCCAAGGATCAGTGAAATAAAACAGAAGATGCAGAAGTGATCCCAAGCACACTTATTTACCATATTTTTGACAATACTGCCAAAAACCTTCACTGGAAGAAAGATAACCTCTTTAGTAAGTGGTGCTGGGAAAACTGACTTTCTACATGCCAAAGTTTGAATGTAGACCCTTACCTTTCACCATATTATCAACTAAAATGGAAATGGATCAAAGATCTGAATATGAAAACAAACAATTGCTCAAAGGTAGAATAGATAAAACTAAAGACAGATGTAGCAAAAACTATGAAAAAACTAATTGCACAGGAAATATTTCAAAGAATCAAAAACTGGGGACACATCAAATATTGGACAGCAAAAGTAACCACCAACAGAGTGAAGAGACAACCCACAGAATGGGAAAAAATTTTCACTAGATACTGCTCAGACAGTGGACTAATGTCTATAATATATAAAGATTTCAAAAAAAGTCAGACCTCCCAAATTTAAAGACCAAATCCAAAACTGAGCATCTGAAATTAATAGACATTTCCCAGATGAAGAGGTATAAACAACAGCCACAACAATTAGAATAAAGAAATAAAAGGGATGTAATATAAGAGAGAAAGAAGTTAAATTATTATTTGCAGGGGATATGATACTCTACATAGAACAGACAAAACCCATAAATATAAATATATGAAAAAATGCTTAACATCACTGGTCATTGAAGAAATGTAAATTAAAATAACACTGAGATTCCATCTCACTCCATGTACATTTCATGTCACTTACTAATATGACAAGCAGTTTATGATCATTAATTGTGATATGTCAGCTTGACCTGAGTGAGAACTGCTGAGCTGATTAGTAAAGTTTGAGTGTGTCAGGATGACTGACATGTGAGCCTCAGACTGAGAAGAGAGCCATTCTGGATGAGTAATACCGACCAATAAGCATATAGCCTGGATGAAATAAAAGTGGAAAGGGGGAAATCTCTTTTTTTCCTTTGGAGGTGCTGCAATCTTCATTAATGCCTTTTCACTTTCATCTCCAGTCCTTTTGGGCTTCTAATGTAGACTCCAGCTTTTAAAGGAGACATATCAGCTTTCTTACATGGATTCAATTCAGATTCTGTAATGAGCTCTCGGACTTTGTCTTTTGACTCAATCTTCTAGCTCTCCACCAGTGAGGCACTGTTCATTCTTCTACCCCTAATCCTGTAGGTGACCACTGCAAGTGTACTTAGCACCAGCACTATGTGCATGACACCAAAGACCAGTGCCAGCTTGAGTATTAGACAGACCACCTTCAACCATGGCTAGGCAGTGTACCCCTAAAAGGGCAGCGTGTGAAACTTGATAATGTAGCTGAAAGTTTGAAAGAGACTCCCAGAACCTGTAGAAGACAGGAATGTGGAAAACCCAAGAAGACTGTCAGGAGTAAGAAAATCCAGCCCAAAAGAAAGGCTATGAGGGGTCCAGTCACTGGCAGTGCAGTAGAGGCAGAGCCATCCAAGCCATTTAGCATTTGAATGTCACCATGTCTTGGCCCAGGTGCTCCACATGGAACCACAGGATTTAATGTTTGCCCTGCTGAGTTTCAGTCTTGCTTTGGTCTCATTGCTTTGTGTCTCCCTATTTCTCCATTTGGAAATGGGAATATTTACCCTTTGCCATTGTATGTGGGTTCTGTCTACCTTTCATCTTGGTTTTTATAGAAGCTCATAGCTAAGAGTTTGCATTAAGTCTCAGATAAGATTTTGGACTTGGACTTTCCAGGAGTGCTGGAACCATTAAGACTTTAACAACTATTAGAGATGGATTAAATGCACTTTGCATAAAGAGATATGTATAAGTCTTTTGGGTCCATGAGCCCCCACTAAAGCCTCGTGTGATTATAGCTGGGACCTTTGGAAGGCGGTTTGATTATAGGGGCATTATAGCTGACTTGCTGTTAGGAAGTGGAGCCTGGTCAGAAAAGTTAGCTCACCACTCTTGGCACCTCCTGCCCACCAAGCCCCAGTATGGCCCACTCCATGGGTACACGTATGTCTGTCCTCTTCTTATCTGTGAAGTGGATGATCATGCCACTTTCCAATCTATCTCATAGAGGTGTTCTGGGGACACTGTGCTCTCTGAGTGTTGTGGTGCACTGGGAGCTGCCGGCCTTCCTATTTACTCTTCTCCCTCCTCTCCTAGACAGTGGACACCTTCTTGTTGTGCTTCCCTCAACCTCTCTGCTTCCTCTGCTTCTGTCCTCTACCAAGCCTCCTTTCTTCCTCCTACAGCAAACGGCAGTCTGGCTTCAGCTGAGGCCTGTGAGACTAGGCAGTTGCACAGCTTCTCACTTGAGCCTCAGGTTTGGAGTTGGGCATCCAGCCCATCTACCTACCTGGGTATTCTAACCACTACTGCTGTTCCTTCTCTATAGTGAGCAATTCCTATCTCTTCCCTCTCCACAGGCTCCATGAATGGAATGAATGTGAACTTCTTCATTGGTGAAAATACTTATTTTTTCTCTATTCTGTTTGGAGCTTTGTTGTTTGTTTACTGTTTTGTTGTTTTGGGAGGACAGCAATGGCCACTGAGGGGGGCTGGGGTCAGCATAATGAATGGCCAGAGGTGATGGCAAGAGGATGGGCCCTCCCTGTCTCACTTATTCTGTGTGTTGTGACTACTTTTCCTTTCATAATTGGCAACTTCATGTTGAGCCAGCCTTAGAATAGGGTGAGAATTAAATCTGTGTCCCCCTCAAATCCCTAAAAATTGAAGAACACAAAAAGCAGAACAAAACCTATAAAATTGTATATATCTCTATTTCCCCCAGCCTTCCTAGAACTTTGTGGGTAAAATGATCCATTTTCCCCACTGCCCATAGCTCTCTTTCTGTTTTCTTGTGGTTTTTTTTTTTTTTTTTTTTTTTTTTGGTTTTTCTCCTGTACCAGGAACCGAACTCACAAGCTTGCGCTTGCCAGGCAGGCGCTTTGCCGCTGAGCTAAATCCCCAGCCCCTGTGTTTTTTTTATTTTTAAATTACCAAATCTAAGGACTTAATTTTATTTATTTATTTATTTATTTTTGGTACCAGGAATTGAACTCAGGACCTCACACTTGCCAGGCAGGCCCTTGTGCCTCTGAGCTAAATCTCCAGCCCTTGTTTTCAAAATAAACTTTAAAAAAAGAAAAAAATTCAGCTCATTGGAGGCATGACCTAGAAGAGCTTATCTTCCTTTAATTCTCTGCTTTTAAATTGCCATGAGGCAAGCAGACTTTTCCTTTACTGTGCTCCTGCCATGCTTTTTTTTTTTTTTTTGTTTTGAAACTGGCTGACCATGGACTTAATTGTGAGCCAGAATAAACATCTTTAAATTGTGGGTGTTTGATATTGCTTTCTCACCCATGGGTGGGTAAGTAAGACAGTGTAACCCTTACGTGTTAATTGCCCCATAATAGAGATTCTTGCCATTTGGATATGCCAAAGTGGTCATAAAATGAAAAGGTGAAAGTTTGTGACATAATGAGGAAAGGAAAAAATATATATATATGGTTGCTAAGATCTAGGATAAGAACAAATTTTTCCTTGAAATTATGAACAAGGAATAAGAAATTTTGTCTAGATTCTATTCATCTCAAACTGCAGTTTCAGCCATTGTGCATAGTAGGTGTTTAGTTAAGATAGAAAAGACTTTAAATTTGGTTGTGTATGTATAGGGTAAAAATACCCTATGTCCTGTTTTCCCCAAAGGCAACCTCTTATATAGCTACAGTAAAGTACTGGAACTAGGAAATTGCTGGTGGCACAGTACTCTTATCTAGGCTACACATTCCTATATTCATCACTTGTACATGGACTGATTTTTGTGTGTATTTTATTCTATGTCTTTTTATCTCACATAAAATTGTAAAACCATTGCCACAATTAAGATACATGAATATACCATAAATACCTTATGCTAACCCTTTATATTGATTCAGACATCTTTTTGATCCATGCACATTCTTCAGATGTCAATAGTTATTCTCTTTATTGATGACTGATACTCCATTTTATGCATGTATCAGACTTTACTTAAACAGTCACCTTTTGAATTATATTTGGGCTTTTTTCCCATTCATTGCTATTACAATGAAAGATACTGTTAACATTGGTTCAGTTTTTTAATGCAAATGTACATTT
This sequence comes from Chinchilla lanigera, assembly GCF_000276665.1. Taxonomy (NCBI): domain Eukaryota; kingdom Metazoa; phylum Chordata; class Mammalia; order Rodentia; family Chinchillidae; genus Chinchilla; species Chinchilla lanigera. Next base: position 14,632,625 of record NW_004955435.1, on the reverse strand, counting down.
TTATTTTCCTGGGATGAATTCCCAAGACTGTCATCGCTGGGATATTTTACATGCACATTTACGTTGGGAGAATTGCTTCAATTGCTTCCGTTTCTATTTCATTAAAGAGTCTGAGAGGAATTGGTGTTAAATCTTCTCTAAATTTCTTGTAGAATTCAGCTGTGAATGCATCAGGACCTGGGATTTTTTTAATTATATTTTCAATTTCATTGGCTGATACTGAGTTATTTGAGATTTTTAACTCTTCTTTATTGAGCTTTGGTAATTCATATATATCTAGCAGTCTGTCCATTTTTTCTGTGTTTTTCATGTTATGAAAGTAAACATTGTTGAAGTAAGTTTGATGTTCTGAATTTCTATAGGATCTGTAGTGATTGCATGGATTTGAGTTTTTTCTTTCCTTTTTTGATACGGTTGCTTAGGGGTTTGTCAATTTTACTTATTTTTTCAAAGAACCAGCTCTTGACTCATTAATTCTTTGTCTTGTTTTCTTAGTTTCAATTGCATTAATTTCTGCTCTGATCTTTATAATTTCCTCCCTTCTTTGGTCTTTGCGATTCTTTGCTCTTCTTTTTCTAGATGTTTGAGGTGCCACATAAGGTTGTTTGTTTGTGTTCATTTTGTTTTCCTGTTGTGGGAATCCACTGCTATAAATTTCCTTCCGAGGACTGCTTTCATTGTATCCCAAAGGTTCTGGTAGTTTGTCTCTGAATTTTCACTTGATTGTAAATAGTGTTTAATTTCTACTTTAATTTCTTTTGTGACCCATTGGTTGTTCAGTAGGATGTTATTTAATTTCCATGTGTTTATGGAATTTTTGCAGTTTCTTTTATCATTAATTTCTAGTTTCATTACACCATGGTCCGATAATATGCATGAGATAATTTCAGTTCCTTTGCATTTATTAAGCATATTCTATGTGCTAGTATATGGTCTATTTTAGAGAATGTCCCATGCACAGCTGAGAAGAATGTGTATTCTAATGTTGGGTGGAATACTCTGTAAAGGTCTACTAAGTCCATTGTTCACACATTTAGTTTAGTTATATTATTTCTTTGCTGGTTTTTGTCTAATTCATCTATCTCTGTGACAATGGGGTGTTAAAATTCCCTGTTACAATTGTGTTGTTACTTATTTGATTTTTCATGTCTATTAAAATTTGCCTTATATAATTTGGTGCTCCTACATGTAGTGCCTATATATTTTTGATTGTTATCTCTTCCTCTTGCAATATTCCCCTAACAAGCATGTAGTTACCTTCTTTATCTCTTTTGACCATTGTTGGTTTGAAGTTCACCTTGTCTGCAAACAAAATAGCTACTCCTGCTTTTTTTCTGGGTTCCTGTTACATGGAGTATTGTTTTCTATCATGTGACTTTCAGTCTAAGGATTTCCTTTTGAGTTAAATGTGTTTCTTGCAGCATATTGTTGGATTTTGTTTCTTGATCCACTCTGCCTGTTTCTTTTGATTGGTGAATTGAGGCCATTTACATTAAAGGTTATTACTGATATGTACTGACTGATCCTTGTCATGTTATTTACCCTCTGTTGGTTCTGTACTTTCCCTCTCTGTTTGCTTACATTGCTTGGTAGTTCTTTTTTGTTGTTCATCTTGAGATTGTGGTAATTTTTATCTCTTTGTGGAATATATTTCAATACTCTTTGTAAGATTGGTTTGGTGGTCATGAATTTTTCCAGTTGGTCTTTGTCATGCAAGTATCTTATTTTTCCATCAGTTTGAAAGATAGCTTTGCAGGGTACAACAATCTGGGTTGGAAGTTGTTTTCTTCAGGACCTGAAATACTTCACTGCTGGCATCCAGCTCTGACCGAGGGAACAAGGAGAGGGGAGAGGGAATGAACCAAAGGCAAGGGGTTGGGAGGACTGGTGAGGGTAACCAGCGGTTTTGTTTATTGAGCAAAACACTTAATATAGATTTGTCAGGCAAGCAGCCCAACCCTTGCCCTAGATTTAACCCCAAGGTTTTTGCTTCTGTTTTAATCATTGCTTAGGGACATAATGACCTGTTTAGGACCACTGACTCCACGGATCGGCCCATTGCTCTCCCACAGATCAGCCCATTACTTTCTGCTAGTCCAATGAAGTCATGCCCCTTGTGTTGCCATGGGGAGGTTTTTTGTTGTCCTCGCCCAGTTCTGTCCCCAACACTTCGCTCCAAGCTCTTCTTGACTTGATCATTGGGGTTGAAAAGTCTGTCATGATTCTGATGGGTTTTCCTTCATAAGTGATCTGTTTCTTTTTTCTAACAGCTTTAATATTTTGTTCTTTTTCTGAATGTCTGAGATTTTGAGTATTATGTGTCTGAGTGTAGATTATTTATTTTGCTTATGGATAATTGGGGTTCTATATGCCTCACTTTGTGTATATGAAATTGTTGTCCCATGCTTGGGAAATTTTCTCCTATTCTGCAAATAGTCTTTTTATGTCATTCATGTTTCCTCCTGCTCTTTCACTGACACCTATAATCCTTATATATTTTTTTGTCTCATCTTGCAGCTGTTGAATTATTTGATGTTCCTTTTTTACTCTTAAGAGATCTTTTCTTTCACGATCACTAGCTGCAATGCTGTCTTCAATGTCTGAAAGTCTATCTTCCATTTTGTTCAAGTGGTTCTTCCATCTTTCAATGGAATTTTTAATTTCCTGAATGTTTCTTAGAATCTCTTTCATGTATTTGAATTCTTTCCTATACTGTTCATTTAAGGTTTCTATCATTTTTCTGTGACTTTCTATTTTTTAATCTATATCTTCTTTTGATATTCTAAGCAATTCTTTCATTATGGTTGTCATTTCTTTTTTTACCTGAACAATTATTTTGGATCTGATTTCCTCTATAGCCTGATATAGTTGGTTCTTTACTGCAGTTGTCATCATTTCAGGAATTTCACTTGTGTGATTTCCATGTTGCTGTTTTCTGGACTTGTTCTGGGTGGGGTGTTTGACAGATTCATTTTGCTTTTTCTTTTTATCATTTTTAAATCTCCCTAGGTTTCTGGGGATTCAGGATCATTCCTGGGAGGATGGCAGGAGGTAGAGCCAGGGTGCCTGTGCTCCCAGGCATCTTATCACAGTTTCCCAGTCTACAAAACTGTCCTGCAATGGTGGCAGGGGGCTGAGCCAGCTGTCCTGGCTCCCAGCCAGCTCAGCAAGGCTTCCTCTGTCCAGGGAATCTTCCCATGATGGTAGGGAGAAGTGGAGCCAAAAGGCCATGGCTCTCAGACAGCTCACTGAGGCTTCCAAAATCCAAGGCATCTCTTGTTATTTTTAAGAGATCCTTCCTACATACATATGAATTACCAAAGGTGAATAAAAAAGAAAAATTCTAAGTAATTCAATATCAGTGAATAAAATGAAAAATGTAATTAAAAACTTACCAAAAAAGAAAATTCCAGGGCGTGACAGATTCACTACTGAATTGCACAGGAAATTTAGGGAGATCTAATTTCTCAAACTCTTTAATGAAATTAGAAGGGAAACAATATTCCCAACATCACTCCTAGAAGCAAGTATTACCCTGATAACAAAACCTGAGGACACAACTGAAAAAGAGAACTACAGTCTGATCCCTCTCATGAACACAGACACAAACATCTCCCACATCTCCCACAAGATACAGGAAAACAGAATCTGAAAATCATGAAGTTTATACATCATGACCAAGCAACACTCATATCAGAAATGCAGGGATAGTTCAACATATGCAAATCAATATATGTAATACACCATATCACCAGAGCCAAAGACATTTTGCCAAATGTTTTTGCTTGACAGTGCCTGGGAAAGGATATTTTTCTTTAAGGCTGAGCAGTAATCCATTATATAAAAACACTACATGTTTTTTTATCCATGCCTTGGTTGGTGGATATTTGAGTTATTTCCAAGATTTAGCTATTACAAATTGTGCCACCATAAACATGGGTGTGCACATATTCCTGTGATATGATGCTTTTAATTACTTTGGGAAGATACCAAGATGGGCAATAGCTTGGTCAAATGAGTCCTCTTGTCCTAGGACTCAGGACAGTCCTCTGTCCTTTGAGCAGTCTCCATACTCATTTTCACAGTGGTTGCACCAATCTACACTCCCACCAGCAGTGGAAAAGTGTTCCTTTTCCCCAGGTCCCACCAGCATTTGTTATTGGTTGATTTCTTGATAATAGCCATTGTTTCTTTGAGGAGATGGGATCTCAGCATTGTTTTTATTTGGATCTCTTGAATGACCAGTGATGCTGAACATTTTTTCATATATTTATTTGCCATTTATACTTCTTCATCTGAGAAGTGTGTATGGATTGGGTCTTGAAATTTGGGAGGTCTAATTGTTTTCATTTCTTTATATGTTTTAGATATTAGTCCTTTGTGTAAGGAACAACTGGCTAAAAATTTTTCCCACACTGTGGGTTGACTTTCATCTGTTGGTGATTTTTTTGTTGTGCAAAAACTTTTTAATAATATGAGATCCCATTTGTTGATTCTTTGTAGTGTTTCCCATGCAATCAGTGCATGAAGTCTTTTCCTATACCTATGTCTTCAGGAGTTCTACCTATTTACTCTTCCACCAGATTTACTGTTTCTATTTTAACATTTAGATCTTTTATTCATTTTGACTTTAGTGCATGGTGATAGATGTGGGTCTAGTTTCAGCCTTCAGAATGTGGAGAGTGCGGAATGTGGTGGCACATGCCTATAATCCTAGCACTTGGGAGGCTGAGGCAGGAGGATTGCTGAGAGTGTGAGACTAGCCTGGGCTACAAAGTGAGCTCAAGGCCAGACTGAACTGCATAGTGAGACCCTGTCTCAAAAAAACGAAACAAAACAAAACAAAAAAAAAAACCCAGAATGTGGAAAGCCAGTTTTTCCAACACTATTTATTAAAGAGGCTATCTTTCTTTCATTGAATATGTGTTGCCCGTTTGTCAAATATAAGGTTGCTGAGTGTATTTGGAGTTGTTTGAGCACCTTCTAATCTGTTGCATTGATCCACGGGTCTTTTTTTTTTTTGCCAGTACCATGGTGTATTTATTAGAGTAGGTATGTTATATAATTTCAAGTCAGTGATTTTGATACTTCTCACCTTGCCTGTGTTGCCCAGCACTGGTTTTGCCATTCTAGGTATCTTCTCGTTCCATATGAATGTGACGAAAATTTTCTCTAGTTCTTACAGGCATGCAAATGGTATTTCCTTGATATCTGTATAATGATTTTGGAAGTATGGCCATTTTCACAGTTAGTTCTTCCTACCCAAGAGAAGGGTATATCTTTCCATTTCCTGATTCCTTTTTAATCTCTTTTTTCAGAGTACTATACTTTTCAATGTAAAGATCTTTTACTTCCTTTGTTGTATTGATTGCTACATATTTCTTTTTGATGCAATTATGAAAGGTGTTGTTTCAATTTCTCACTCAGTGAGTTTGTTATTTGTGTATAGGAATGATAATGACTTTTGAGTGTTAACTTCATATCCAGCTACATGACTGAATTTTGTATTAAATCTAGAAATTATTTGGTGGAGTTTGGGGGATGTTCTAGAGTATCATGTCATCTGCAAATAATGATAATTTAGCTTCTTCCTTTCCTGTCTTCATTCCTTTTATTTCTTTCTCTTGTTTGAGTGCATTGGCTAATGTTTCCAGAACTATTTTGAATAGGACTAGTGATAGCCAACATCCTTGCCTTGTTTCTGATTTTAGAGTGAAAGCTTTCAGTTTTGGGCTGTTTAGTATCACATTGGCTATGGGTTTGTAATAGATGGCTTTTATCAAATTGAGATAAAGACTTTACATGCTACTTTTCTGTAGGATTTTATCATGAATTGGTGGTGGACTTTGTCAAATGCTTTTTCTGCATCTGTTGAGGTGATCATCGGTTTTTGGTCTTTGGCTCTGGTGATATGGTGTATTACATATATTGATTTGCATATGTTGAACTATCCCTGCATTTCTGATATGAGTGTTGCTTGGTCATGAT
>NW_004955435.1:14616619-14619812 GCF_000276665.1 Chinchilla lanigera | reverse complement strand
GAAACTCAGTCTGCAGTGTCACCGGGGTCTTTGTTCTCGCGTCCTGGCCTCCGGGATTGGGTGCGGCCTACCTGGCTCTTTGCGCGCTTTTCGGCTGGGAATCGCGGTGGTATGAGTCCAGCCCACACTCGGACCCAGGAGCGCTGCAGCTCCCGGAGAACTCGCTGCCTGGGCGCAAGGCGCGGGGGGCTTGTCCATTTCTTGTTTTTTCCAACTTATTTGAGTAAAGCTTCTCAGGATAGATATTGATGATCTTCTGGATTTCTGCATTGTTCACTGTGAACTCACCCTTTCTGTTCATAATTGCAGGAATTTAAGTTCTTTTTTTTTTGATAAGATTGTCTAAGAGTTTGTCAATTTTATTTGATATTTCAAAGAGCAAACATTGATTCATTTATTCTTTGTATTGTTTAGTCTCAGTTGCATTAATTTCGTTCTGATTTTTATCATTTTCTTCTTTGTATGAGCTTTGTGCTTAACTTGTCTTTTTCTAGAAGTTTGACATTCAACATTAGGTTATTTACTTGTGGTTGTTCTCTTTTCTTGATGTAAGCATTTACCACTATAAATTTCCCTCAGAACTGCTTTCATTATATCCCATAGATTCTGGTATGTGGTATCATCATTATCATTTAACTGCATGTTGTTTAATTTCTTCTTTAATTTAATCTGTGACCCACAGGTTGTTCTGTAGGGTGATATCTAATTTACATATGATTAGGTAGTTTTGGAGGCTTTTGGCTTCTGATTTACAATTCCATTACACTATGGTTAGATAATTTGCATAGGATCATTTCAGTTCCTTGCATTTATGTAGTCATGTTCTGTTGGTTAGTAGGTAATCTGTTTTCAAAGACATCCCATGTGCAGCTGAGGAGAATGTATATTCTGATGTTGTCTTCTGTCCAACTGCCCACTGTCTACTATAACTGGACAACTCTTCCCTCATTCCATTCTGAGACATTGGCAGTGAAGTGACCCTGGGACTGTTCTACTGTTGGAGTTTGAACTCTGAGTCCTTTGAAATAAAATATTGATCCTGCCTGACTGCTGCTCCTCCTGCAGATGACTGTGTGCCAGGAACAACTCTATTTTCCTCATTAACCTCTGACTGTGTGGGGTCACTCTGGAAACACTCATGTTCTCACTGCTTCCTGAAACTGCAAAAGATTTTCCTGCTCTGGGTCAGGTTTCCACTTCCCAGTGAGAAACAAAGTTATTGTTATCACTGCCTCCCCACCTACCATGTCAGCAACACAGCTGCTCTTGCCACACGTGTGGTCCCTTGTCTGCAGTAGTCAGTCTTTTCTTCAAGGGTCAGTTCCCTCGAGTCATCCACTCACTTTGATTCTTCTCCAGGCTGTTGATTTCCAGACTTTTAGCACTTTGTCTTGGAGAAGCTGAGTTGCTGGCACTCACCATTCCACCATTTTTCTCTCTTCTGTAGCAGTATATATTATATCATTTTTCCCCATTCCCCTTCCTTTCCTTAAATCCTTTTCCTCTCCCTTTGTAAAACTCAGTGTTGACTGTTTACATTAATACACTTTTGTCCCTACTCTGTAGTCATTTCCTTATGAGTTCTTAATGCTAGTAACAAATATCCCTACCTTAAGCAACCTACAAGCATCAACCCAGAAAACAACTTTTGAAAAAATTGAAAATGAGAAGACATGGAGTCAAGGCGCAGCTTCTGATCTCCAGCTCACCCAAGACAAATCCAGGGGCATTAAGGTAGAAGAAATCAAAAGCCACCCAGCAGAGGGGCTGGGGATTTAGCTCAGTGGCAAAAGCACCTGCCTGGCAAGCGCATGGTCATGAGTTCGGTTCCCGGAACCAAAAAAAAAAAAACAAAAAACAAACAAACAAAAAAAAGCCACCCAGCAGAAATTTCTAAAATGGTAGCAGCAAGAGTAACAAAAGTGATAAATGAGGCTCAAGAAAAAAACAACTCACAATTTCACAGATAACTACAGAGATAATGACCATAATGAAGGACATGCTTAGTAAATGTAGAGTAGAAACATAAAAAAGAAGACCTTAAGAAAGTGATGGAAATTATGAATGCCCAACATAGGAAAGAAGTAGATTCCATAAAACAAATTCAGATACCTAAAGGATTAAAAATTCTATTGAAAGTATATGCAGCAGAATCAACCAATGTGAGGACAGCCTATCAGATCTAGAAGAGAAATTTGAGGTTAGTGATCATCAAATGAAAGATTTAAAAGTAGCAAAGGTGATGGAAAAATCAATCCCAACACTTACTGGATGATGCAAAGAATAACGTAAGAGTGATCAGAATCAACAAAAAATTGATAAGGTAAGGACTTAAAAAAAAAATGTTCACAGAAATAATGGCAGAAAACTTCCCAAGCATGGAAAAAGATTTTGATATACAGGAAGTGATGCATACAGAATTCCAATTAACCATGATCAGGAAAAAAAATATACCAGGGCCTATAATTGTCAGCTGTCGGCAAAAAGAAACAAATCACCTATAAGTGAAAGCAAATCAGACTAACACAAAATTCCTCAATCTAAACCCTTAAGTCGGGCCGAGCAGGCTCCCCCAGCCCCCTGCGCCTTGAGCCCAGTCAGCGAGTTCTCTGGGGGCTCCTGGGTCCGAGTTTGGGCTGGACGCGTACCACCACGATTCCCAGCTGAAACGCGCGCACAGAGCCAGGTAGGCCCCATCCAATCCTGGAGAACAGGACGCGAGAACAAAGACCCCACGGACATTACAGACTGAGTTGCTAGGCGCAGGGAGGCCCAGGGGACGGGTTGGGCGAGCAGGCCCTCGGAGCTGGCTGAGCAGGCTCCCCCAGCCCGCTGCGCCTTGCACCCAGACAGCGAGTTCTCTGGGAGCGGCAGGGCTCCTGGGTCTGAGTTGGGGCTGGACGCATACCACAAGGATTCCCAGCTGAAAGGCGCGCACAGAGCCAGGTAGGCCCCATCCAGTCACGGAGAGCGGGACGTGAGAACAAAGACCCCGCGGACATTACGGACTGAGTCGCTGTAGCCGCAGAGAGGAGATCCGGACTGAGCGGCCCAGGGACTTCTCCAGCTGGGGGCTGGGCGAGCAGGCTCTCTGAGTCAGACAAGCAGACTCACTGAGCCCCATGCACCCTGCGCCAAGAGAGCAAGTACTCCAGGAGCTGCAGGGCCAGTGGATTCGAGTCTGTGCTTTGCC
>NW_004955435.1:14611407-14612483 GCF_000276665.1 Chinchilla lanigera | reverse complement strand
GTAATGTCTGTACTGATCCTATGCTATTTTGTAAAATGTTGTCGGTCTGTTAGTATTTTCCTCCTTTAATTTCTAAAATTAAAAAATAAAAAAAAAAAAAAACCCTTAAGTCAAGGAGATCTTGGAGTGAAGTATTTCATGCCCTAAAATAGAACACCCTCCAACCCAGATGAATGTACAACTGCAAACATCTTTCAAAATCAGTGGAGAAACAGGATACTTCCACGATGAAGAACACCTGTAGAAATTCATGACCACCAAACCAGCTCTCCAAAATGCTCTGAAGGATATAGTAGAAGAAGAAAATGAAGACAACAATTTGATTAACACCAATAGAATGAAGCAGCTAGGCAAGACAAGCAATTAAACAGAGAAGAAAAAGGGAACCAACAGCAAGTAAATAACATGACAAGGATAAGACAATACATGTCAGTTATAACCATTAATATAAGTGGTCTCAATTTACCAATTAAACAGATTGGCAGACTGGATCAAGAAAGAAGATCCAACAATATCAGCTTATAATGCAGTCAAACTGGAACTCAATGGTAAAAAGATTACAAAAATTCTGAAAACACATGGAAATTAAATAACACTCTCCTGAACCACCAGTGAGTCACAGATGAAATTAAATTGGAAAAATAAACAGTTTCTACAATTAAATAATAAGGCCAATGCAACATACCCCAGAACTAATGGGATGCAATGGAAATATTCCTATGAGGAAAACATAAAGTGAGTTTCCAAATGAGAAAACCAGAGTGAGCTCAAATAACAATGTTTCAAGCTCATAGAAAAAGATGAGCAAGTTCAACCCAAAGTGTGTATGAGGGGAAAATTATAAATATTGAAGCAAAAATTAATGCAATTGAGACTGAGAACATAATACAAAGAATGGCTCAATTGTTGGTTCTTTGAAAGATTAAAATAGACAAACTTTAGCCAATTTTATAAAAAAAAGAAAGAAAGAAAAAACTCAAATGCATGCAATTAGAAACATGAAGCATGACATCACAAAGGATCCTGCAGAAATTTAGATAATAAATGCCTATTTTAAGAACCTGTACTCTTTAATC
>NW_004955435.1:14609437-14610567 GCF_000276665.1 Chinchilla lanigera | reverse complement strand
TTCCTATTCAATATTGTTCTGCCATCACTAGCCACAGTAATTAGACAAGAAAAATAAAAGGAATAAAGATAGGAAAGAAAGAAGTTATCATTATTTGCAGGTGGCATGATACTCTATAAAGAAGATCCCAAAAACTTTACCAAAAGACTCCCATATTTAATAATCTAATTTAGTAGTGTAGCAGGATATGAAGTTAATAGTCAAAGGTCAGTAGCATTCCCTGAACACAAATAACAAATTCATTGAGAGAAATATTAGGGTAACAACAGCTTTCATAATAGCAACAAGAAAAAATGAAATACTTAGGAATTAATCTAACCAAGTAAGTTAAAGGTCTTTACTTTGAGAACTACAATACTCTGAAAACGAAGATTGAAAAAGATATCAGAAAACACAAAAATATCTCCTGTTGTTGGATAAGCAGAATGATATTAGTGAAAATGGCCATACTATAAGACTTTTACACAGATTTAATGCTATCTCGATCAAAATACCAATAGCATACCTCACGGAACTAAGGAAAATAATCGGAAAGTCCATTTAGAACCAGATTAGACCTATAATAACAAAAACAATCTTGGGCAACAAAGGAAACACAGGAGCATCACAACACCCAATTTAAAATTATAATATAAAGCTACTGTGATAAAAGCAGCGGTACAGGCAAAAACAAAACAATGTAAAACAGACCCAAGGATCAGTTGAACAGAGTAGAAGATACAGAAACACCTCCAAACACACTCAGCTACCTAACCTTTGACAAAGGAGCCAGACACCTTCACTGAAAAAAAAGGCAGCATCTTTAATGAATAGTGCTGGGAAAACTGTCATTTCATATGCCAAGGATTAAACCAAGACCAATGTCTCTCACAGTGTACTAAATTAAAATCAAAATTGATCAAAGATTTAATATTAAAAGAGAAAAACTCTGCTGGAAGTTAACATAGGTAAAACTCTTAGGTTTATGCAATGATTTCATGAACAAAACCTGAACCCCACTGGAAATATTACAATCAATACATGTGAGCTCATCATATTACAGTGCTTTTCCACAGCAAAAGAAACCACCAACAGAGTGAAGAGACAACCTACACAATCAGAAATTTTTTTACCAGCTATTCCTCAGAAAA
>NW_004955435.1:14585467-14604132 GCF_000276665.1 Chinchilla lanigera | reverse complement strand
GAGGCTGTGGAGAAATAGGAACCCTTCACTGCTGGTGGGAATGCAGACTGGTGAAGCCACTGTGGAGATCAGTTTGGAGATTCGTTAGAAAACTAGGACTAGAGGTCCCATTCAACCCAGCTATTCCCCTTCTACGTATTTTCCCAGAGGATCTAAAAACATCATATCACATTGATATATGTGCACCTATATTCATAGCAGCAGCACAATGTGTAATTGCTAAATTGTGGACACAACCCAAATGTCCATCCACTGAGGACTGGATAAGAAAATTGTGGTACTTTTATATAATGGAATATTACTCAGCAATAAAGAAAGATAAACTTGAGGCCTTTATAGGCAAATGGTCACAACTAGAGACCATACTCATAAGTGAAATAAATCAGACCTGTATGTGGAAGTACCACATTGTTTCACTAGTGTAAAACCTGAAAGAGTTAATTTAAACTAGGAGGTATGATAGGCATTGTGAAATGATAGGAAACTGCTCAAGGGTAAAGGGCAACTGGGATGTGGGAAAAGAGAAGGAAATGGAGAAATTTTGTATGTATGTATATACAGGATAGGTAACATAGTTGTTCTACTGTCTTCTATTTCTTTGGTGAAAGAAACTGTCAATGAGTCCTTGATTGATCAACATTGCATCTATCTATTTTCATGAGAAACCACTTTGAAGATATCAATATGTAATACGAGAAGCATTGTTAATTTCCTATCACTTTGTTTGCCGCTCTGTGTTGTCTGTACTCTTCTTTCTCTATTTTGTAAAAGGTTGTCTGTCTGTTAATGTTTTCATCCTTTTCTTTTTAAAATAAAAAGAAAATTAAAAAATAAAAAGTAAAATAAAGACCCAGTGTAAAAATGTGTATCTATAATAAATAGACACTTCTCAGAAGAAGTACAAAGATTTGGTCATTCAAGTAAGGCAAATTAAAATAACACTGACATTCCATCTCACTCCAGAAAGAATGACTATCATTAAGAAATCAACAAATGCTGCTGATACAGAAGGGGAAAAAAAGAATTCTTCTCCACTCTTGGTGAGAATAGTAAATTTGTGCACCAATATGGAAATCAGTGTGACAATTCCTCAGAAAACTAAAAATAGAGGTTCCATTTGATCCAGCTATTCCTCTTTTTTGGTGCCTTCCTGAAAGAGTTAAAAGCAGTATACCAGTATGATATTTGCACATCCATGTTTATAGAAGCACAATTAGGCAAATGAATGCAGCTTGAGACCCATAATTTTAGGTAAAATAAATCAAATATGCATTGTTTCTCTTGTGTGCAAAACTAAAAGTACAAATGAGGACCAAAATGGATGATAGATATTGGGAAGTAGGAAGAAAATGATCAAATGGGAAGGGCAACAATGAAGGGAACAGGAGGAAAGAAAGGAAAGGTAAAGGAAAAAGAAAGACAACAGAAGAAAAAATTGAAACAGCTTTTGTAAATAACAGTTTTGTAAATAGGATTGAAAGGAGGAGGATGCATAAAAATAATAAGATATGTATAGGTACAAATACACTAAAATGAATGTAATTCTTACATATATCAAAAGTATATCAATAAAACATATAAAAATAAAATCTATAAGGAAAAAGAATATACATGTAGACTAAACCAAACATCTGCATAGATAGACTGTGAGTATACTGTCCCCCTTTCCCCATAATTCCTTCTTCAAACACTGAGAAAACTGCACCCTTTTAGCATCCACACCAATGTTCACCAAGATCAGGGAGGTTCACATTACTACAACTCTGGTCAGTGAAAGAATAAACAAGTGAACAGTGCCTTCCAAGTTTACCCAGCCACCCATCACTGTCTGGTTTGCCAAACATCACCAGGCATATGGAGTCTCTGTCTGGAAACCTGCATCAGTATCTGGCCTACTGAAGTCTCTGCCTGGTGCCTCAAGCTAGTTTCACAATTTCCAGAGTTTCTGTCTGGCACTTAGCAGTGTTACTGGGCTCACCTGAGTCTCTGCTTGGTGCCTCAAGCTCTTACACTCTCCACCCAGTCCCCATTGCCCCATGCCTTCCATTTGTCTTCTTGAGTCACCATCTGGCACCATCCTGGGCCCACTTGTGTCTCCTCTGAGTTCTCTGCACTCATTTGAGCATCCACCTGACACACCAATCCAGTCTTACAGCTTCCTGAAAAATCTCCATCTGGCACCCAGTGCTAGTCCTACACGTGTGTGGGTCTCCACCTAGTGCCCTAGGCCTGCTCTAATCTCCACCCAGCACCCCACATCCTCCCTGAGTAGAACTGAGTCTCCATTTGGCAACCTGCATCAGTCCTGGGCCCAAGTGATTCTCTGTTATGCACCTTGGGCCCACCCACGTGTCTGCCCAGCTTCTCAAACTGGCCCACATTCATTGGAGTCTCCATCTGACACTCATCACTGGTTTTGGGCATGTTCAATTTCCTACTGGGATCCCTATGTCTGCTTGAGTCTTCACACAGTGTTCAAAACCTTGCACTCTCTGTTGACCCACTGGGGTCTCTCTCTGGCATCCTACATTGGCCCCAGGTCCACCTGAATCTTTACTGAGTGCCCTTAGCCTGTCTGATTCTCCACCCAGTTCCTTAAGCTGATTCCACACCTGAGAGAATCTGTTTCTTGCACCCAACACTGGTCACAGGCCTGCCTGAGTTTTTGCCTGAGACCACAAGTTGCTTGAGTCTCCTCCCAATGCTCTGCATCCATCTTGAGCCTTGAAGAATCTCCACCCAGCACCTGTGTCAGGTCTCAACCCACCAGAGTCTCTACTAAGCACCCTGAGCCCTCCTGAGTCTCTACTTGGCACCATGAGCTGTTCCCACATCTTCCAGAGTTTTCACCCAGTACTGAGCTCTGTTACTGGTTCCTTCCGAGTCTCCGCCTGGAGCCCTAGGTCTGCTTGATTCTCCACCAAGTTCCCTTTACCTTGCAGCTTTCCTGAACTTCCTGAGATTATCTAGCACACCAGGCCCAACTGAATCTCAACCACAATGTGTGAAAAGTGTTTAACATACAAATAGGTGAGGCTTCCAGAATACCACACAACTCAAAAAAGAAGTTTCCCAAGGCACATCATAATTAAAATGTCATATGTTAAACGACAACAATAACAGTAGAATTTTAAAAGTAGCAAAGCAAAAACAGCAACAAAAAAGCAAAATCACATATAAACCCATTAGAATTACATCTGGCTTCTTAACCCAAACTTTAAAGGCCAGGACAATTTGCTGTGAAGTATTTCACAATCTAAAGGTAAACAACTTGCAATCCAGATGAACACGTCTGACAAAACTTTCCTTCAAAATAGATGGAGAAATAAACACATTTCATGACAAAGAGCAACTCAAGAGATTTGTAAATCCTAAACCAGCACTCCAGAAAATCCTTGAGAAAATCCTTGACAGAAATGATGAACCCAACAAAACTAAAAATCTAGATAGAATGAAAACACTCAGCAGGTTAATGGACAATCAACAACACCAACAAGAGAAAAAGAAAAAGAGATCAACAATCAAGAAAGAGATCCTTCATAATAATTAATGTTTCAGTAGTATCCCTCAATGTTAATACTCTCAACTTTCCAATTAAAACACACAAATTGGAAAACTGGATAAAAAAACAGAACACAACAGTGTGTTGCATATTATGAAAACAAATTTAGCTAATCAAAAAAAGATATTCACAGGAGAGAACTTTGGGATAGATAATAATATTTCATGCACCAGGACCCCCAAAACAAGCAAGAGTAGTAATTTAAATCTCAGATAGCATAAACCTCAAAATAAAATCATTCAGAAGAGACAAAGAAGGTCACTTTATACTATTTAATGACATAATTTAACAAGAAATAATGGTTGTTAATATGTGTGCACTAAGTACTGCAGCACTTATCTTCATAAAATACTGCTGAACATAAATTCAACACAACATAAATATCAACACAGTGCATCATAGAGCGTAATCTCAATACCCACTTTTCCAAAGAATGAGATCAACTAAAAAGTCAATAAAGAAATATGAGAGTTGAACCACATCCTGGAACTTATTGATGTAATACATATCTACAGACTATTCTATCATATTGCACCAGAGTACCCATTCTTCTCTACAGTACATGGAAGTTACTCCAAAGTAGATCACATACTATTTCACAAACTCTGCTTAAATAAATATAAAATGATCAAAATCATTATGTTTACTATCAGACCATTGTGCAATAAAAATAGAGATCCACCATAGAAGAAATCACAGGATATTTGGAAGTAATTGGAAACTTAATGACCCATTCCTGTACATCCAATGAGCCACAGAAACAAGCAAGGAAGAAATTTAAAAATTTCTGGAAGTTAATGACAATGCCTGTACAACACAACATGTCTTAGGACAGGATGAAAGCATTGCTGAGAAGGAAGTTCATTGCAAATAGTGTTCACATTAGGAAAACAGAATAAGTTCAAATAAATAATCTTATGAAGAACATAAAGATACTCTAGGAACAACAAATCCAGCCCAAACTGAATTTAATGGGGAAATCACAAAGATTATAGCAGAAATCAGTGCAATTGAGACTTTAAAAATCCCTAAAAGAATCAACAAATCAGAGAGCTTGTTCTTTGAAAGCATAAACAAAATAAACAAACACTTAGCCAAACTTACCAAAGGGAAGAGAGACACACTCTACAAGACACAGTATTAGCAAATAGAATGCAGCACATCATCAAAAGATCATATATTATGAACAAGAAGTTTTCATCCTAGAATTGCAAGGATGGTTCCACATATGAAAATCAATAAATGTAATACTATATAAGCATATGGAAGGACAAAACCCACATGATCATATCAATAGATGCAGAAGGGACTTTGACAAAAGGCAACGTTCCTTCATTATAAAAACTCTGAAGAAAGTAAATCTAGAACTAGTGTACCTGAATCTGGTAAAAGCTATCTATTACAAAGCAAGAGCCAATATAATATTAAACAGGAAAAAACTGAAAGAATTCCCTGTAAAATTAGGACGAAGACAAGGATTTCCACTAATACCACTTTTGTTCAACATAGTATTTGTAACATTATCCAGAGCAATGAGGAAAGAGAAAGAATAAAATGAATACATAAAGGAAAGGAAGAAATCAAATTAAAATTATTTCCAGATTCCATGACACTGAAATTATGTAATAGTAGACCCAAAGAATTCCACCAAAAACTTTTAGAACTACTAACTGATTCCAGCAAAGTAGCAGGAAATAAAATCAACACACAGAAATCAGTAGCATTTGTGTACATCAAAAATGAACTCAATGAGAAAGAAATTGTGATAACAATTCCATTCACAGTAGCATCAAGAAAATGAAATACCTAAGAAACTCATCTTGCCAAGGAAGTGAAAGACCTCTACAAACACTTTAGCACTCTAAAAAAGGAGTTTGAAGGAAATATCAGAAGCTGGAAAGTAAAAATTCAGAAGAAATGGATAGATTCCTAGATATATATGAGTTACTAAAGCTGAATCAAAAGATATAAATATTCTAAACAATTCAATATCAGTCAATGAAATTGAAGAAATAATAATAATAATGAATACCAACAAAATGAAGTCCACATCTTAAGAGATTCATTGCTAAATTCTAGAACTTTAGAGAAGATCTAATGCTACTACTCCTCAAAATCTTTAATGAAATCAAAAGAGAAGTAATAGTTCCAAAATCATTCTCGGAAGAAAGCACTATCCTGATTCCAAAAGCAGACAGACAAAACCCAAAAAGAACTACAGGCCAATCTCTTTAGTGAACATAGACTCAAGAATCCTGAGTGAGATACTGGCAAACAGAATGCAGCATATTATCAAAAAGATTAAACACAATGTCCAAGTAGGATTCATCCCAAGGATGCAGGGATGATTCCACATGTGGAAGTGCATAAATGTAACACACCCCATTAAAAGAACCAAGGACCGGAAGACACATAATCATCTCAATAGATGCATAAAAAGCATTTAACGGGGACCAATACCCATTTAGGATAAAAACCCTACAGAAAAATGGAAAAGAAGGTCCTTATCTCAATGTGATTAAAAATATACATGATAACCTCACAGCAAACATCATACTAAATGCTCAAAAAGTGGAAGCTTTCACTTTAAAATCAGGAACAAGACAAGGATGCCCACTCTCATCACTCCTGTTCAATATAGTTCTGGAAACATTATCCAGAAGAATTAGATAAGAGAAATAAGGAAAAGAAAAAGATATATTATTATATTTGCAGATGACATGATACTCTACATAGAAGACCCAAAAAATTCCACAAAATTTCCTGTTTTAATATTCAAACTTAACAGCATAGCAGGATACAAATCTAACACTCAAAAATTAGTAGCATTCCTATACATAAATAACTCACTGAAAAACTAGCAAAACAGCAACTTTCACAATAGCATCAAGAAAAATGTAATACATATGAATCAATCTAATAAAGGAAGTGTTAGATATCTCCCCAAAATCTGATGTGGTCATGGGGTAGTGGACTTTTTGGAGGCAGCTGCATGGGATTATGAGTGTGAGTGCTATGCCTGAACTAGGGCAGGTAGGCTGTATACAACATAAGGGACAGAAAGGGTTGTCTGTCTCCCTCTTTTCCCTTGGTTGCTTTTGCTATTTTCTGTTGCCATGAATGGTTGCCTCTCTGTCACACCTCCCCTGCCTTGGAGCAACCTGATTATGGACTATAACCTCCACAAACTGTGAGACAGATAAACTTTTCCCCCTTTAAATTTACGTGTCAGTTTTTTTGTCTTAACAATGTGAAAAGTACCCAAAACAGAATTTGGTACCTGAGAAATGGAGTTTCTGGATGCTGTGACTGTACCTGTCCATGTGGTTCTGGAGCCTTTGGAAATGACTTGTGGGAAGAATTTGGAAAGGATCAGAGATGCCAGCTGGAAAACCTTAGGCTGTATTGTATGGGAGATTCAGGTGAGAGCTCAGGAGACCAGAAAGCTGATAGAAATCCTACTGGTAAAGACCAGGCTCAGAAGGTTTCTGCTGGAAAGAAGGACTGCATTGGTTGTTGGACTCCAGATGATGTGTGTTATGGCTTGGCAGAAAGTTTGACTGTGTTTTTCTCATGTCCAGAGACTTTGTCTGAGATTGAGGTTAAGGGCGGTGGACTAACTAATCCTGACGAAGAAATTTCAGGACGGTTGTATGTCATGGCAGTAGGGTGGCAACTGTTGGGGGGCTTTTTGCCAGATTTATGTTGAGACTCAAGAGCAAAGAGCCTGGCAGAATGATTTAAACACTGTAAGTCTGGCCAGAGAAGAGGCTCCAACAAAGCTGTGGACTGCAAAGATAGAGCTGGGGAGATCTTGATTGCTGAAAAGGAACAGGAGAATAGAAAAGATGGCCTGAGGGCATCACAAGAAGCAGCAGGAGTCCACCCTTTGCAGTTTCAAAAGAGCAAAAGTGGAAGACTTCACTTTCAGGAGAAAGCCCTTGGGTACCATGTTCCAGAATGGTGCAGCCTAGAGAATTTGTTCCTTGGAATTGCATTCAGATAGCTCAGCAATCCAGGCACTTTACCCCTACAACCAAAGGAGAGGAAAGCCTGGCTACTGCTCCAGCTGGCAGCAGACATTGGTATCATCCGGATAGCACTGGTTTTAGGTGCCTGCAGAATGAAGAATTGTGGAGTCAGAAAGGCTTCCACACAGACTTCAGAAGGCATGGGAGACCAGGCAGTGTGCCCCTGAGGGGGCAGTGCATGAAGTTGTGTGTATGAAACCAAAGGTACAGTGGAGACCCCAGAAATTTGGAGAAGCCAGGAAAGTGAATCATCTGAGGAAAACTGAAAGGAAAGAACAGAGCAGGCCCAAGAAAGAAGCCATGAAAGCTATATCCACAAGCAGTGCCATAGGGGCAGAGCCACCCAAGCTCTTCAGAGTTCACATCTTGTTATAGATTGCCTTGGATGTTGCACATGGAACTACAGGACTTAATGTTTGTCCTGCTGGATTTTGGACTTGCTTTGGTTACATTTCTTTGTGTCTTCCTGTTTATAACTTTTGGAATGGAATGTTTATCTTGTGCCATCGAATGTTGGGAGTGTTTAACGTTCTTTTCATTTGTACAGGGGCCACAGCTAAGAGTTTGCCTTAAATGTCAGAGAAGCTTTGGGACTTGGACTTTTCAGCGATGCTGAAATGGCTAGGATTTTGCCAACTCTTAGAAATGGACTAAATGACTTTTCCATAAAGGAGTGTACATGAGTCTTTGAGAGAGCCAGGGGGAGAACGTTTGGGTTAGGGTCTGGATGTCCCCCTAAAGCCTCATGTGGTCATGGTGTGGTCGGCTTTTTGGAGGCAGTTAAATGTAGATTTGTGATTGATTCATGGTTCAATGATAGGAGTTTGGATGTGAATGCCACACCCACCCTAGGGCAGGTTGCCTGCATACAATATAAGAGACAGAAAGTATTCTCTCCCCCTCTTCACTTGATTGCTTTTGCTGTTTTCTGCCACCTTGAATGGTTACCCCTCTGCCACTCTAACTTGGAACCAGCTGATTATGAATTGAAACTCCCACAAACTGTAAGGTAAATACACCTTTCCTATTGTTATGGTTTGTGTCTGGGTGTCCCCTCCCCCCACCAAGCCTCATGTGGTCATGGGGCCGGGTTTTAGAGTTTGATTGATTATGGGTGTGAGAGCTACACCGCCCTGGGGTGGATAATTTGCATATGTAAGGGAGAGGAAGAGGTTGCTTTCCGCCATTCCTCCCTTGTGTGCTTGTTGCTTTTGCTGTGTTCTGCCACCATGAGCTGTAGCCCTCTGCCATGTGGCACTCTGCCTTGTAGCCAGCTGAGTATGGACTGAAACCTCCACAAACTGTAAGCTAAATAAACCTTTCCTTCCTTAATTTTGGACATCATGTATTTTGTCCCAGCAACAAGAGAAAAGTAACCAAGACACCCACTTTAACTTTGGGTTTTGTGTATTTTGTCTCAGCAATGAGAAATGTAACTGAAACAGAAAGTGCAAGAACTTTACATTGAACACTTACAGTACTGTGAGAAAGGAGATTAAGGAATATATCAGAAAATGGAAACCTATCCCTTGTTCTTGGATGGGCAGAACCAATATATTGATAATGGCCATAATTCCCAAACTACTATACAGAATTAATGCAATCCCATCAAATTACCAATGGCATATCTCGCAGAACTAGAGAAAACCAGCCCAAAATTTATATGGAACCAGAACATACCTAGAATAGAAAAAGCAATTCTGATTAACATGGGTGAGACAGTGGGCATCACAATCCCTGATTTAATGCTGTACTACAAAGCTACAGTGATAAAAACAGCATGGTAGTGGCAAGAAAAACCCTTCCAAAATCGGTCAAACAAATTAAAGATGCAGAAGTAACTCCAAACACATTCACTTACCTTATCTTTGACAAAGGAGCTAAAAATCTTCATTTGAAGAAAAATAACCTCTTTAATTAATAGTGCTGTGAAAACTGGCTTTCTGCATGCCAAAAATTAAACATCCCATGCATTAAATATACCTCATGCCATACACTAAACCAAAGTAGAAATGGATCAAATATCTAAATATTTAAACAGAAGCAATCTGCTGGAAGATAGACTAGGTAAAACTCTTAAAGATAGTGGTTGGCTAAGACTTTACGAGCAAAACCTCACTTGCACAGGAAATATTACAAAGAATCAGCAACTAGGATCACTTCAAATTAAAAAGCTGTTGCACAGCAAAAGAAACCACTGACGGAGTGAAGAGTCATTCCACTGAATGGGAAAAGAATTTTACCAGCAACTCCTGAGACAAAAGATGACAATTGTACCTTGGTTCATGGACTTAATTTGTTCTACATTTCTTCAAAATGTGACCACATTTGTGTTTGTGTGGGGATGATATCTGGGGTGGTGTTCATCACTGAATTCAGCATTTTTGAACAAAAACAAAAAAATTGCCAAATATTTCTGTTTCTGACCAAACTGTTCACAATCAAAAGCACTCATGAACTGAGGTATCACGGTAATATATAGAATATGTAAAGAAATAAAAAAAATGAGATGTCCCAAATTTAGAGACCCAATCCCAAAATGGGCATCTGGAATGAATAGCCTTTTCTTAGATAAAGAAATATAAAAAGCAAATAGATATATGAAAAAATGTCAAAATCACTTGTCATTATTGAAATGAAAGTTTAAAAAACACTGGAATTCTATTTCATTCCTGAAAGAATGATTATCATCAAGAAATTAATTAATAATAAATGTCGATGAGGCTATGGGGGAAAAGGAACCCTTCTCCATTGTTGGTGGGAGTGGAAATTGATGCAACCTGTATGGAAATCAGTGTAGAGATTCCTCAAAAAACTAAAACTGGAGGTTCCATTTAACCCATGTATTCCTCTTTTAGGTATCCTCCTATGAGAGTTAAAAGTGTCCCACCATAGTGATATATGCACACTCATGTTTATAACAGCACAATTTATAACCACTTTATCTTGAAAACAGTCTATATGTCTATCAGTGGATGAATATATAAAGAAAATGTTTTTATACACAACACAATACTACTCTGCCATGAAGAAAGATTAACTTGAGACATTTTTAAGTAAATGGCTGCAACTTCAGACTACACATTTAAGTGAGGTTAATCAAACACACAAGTTTAAATATCACATTGCTTCTCTTGGCTGAGAAACTCAAAGGATAAATAAGGAGCAAAATGGAGGATAGATATTGGAAATAGGAAGAGCAAAGTTCAAATGGAAAGAGGAACAAGGGAAAGGGAAAGAGGAAGGGTGGAAGAGGAAAGAGAAAAGAGATTGAAAAGAGAATGGAAAGGAAAAATGGAAACAAATCTTTTGTAAGTGGAGAAAGGATGAAGGGAGAAGAGATGGATGGAAAAAATGAAATATTAAGATATATTATGTACTTGTACAAATTCCCTAAATGAATGTGAACATTATGTGTGGTATACATATACTACTAAAAAGTAAAATAAAAAATAAAACAACACTAAGATTTCATTTTACAGAACAAACAAGTGTAATCATCAAGAAGTCAAAGAATGATAAATACTTCTGTGGCTCTGTTTTTTGTTTTTCTGTTTTTCTCCGGTACTGGGAACCAAACTCATGACCTTGCGCTTGCCAGGGAGGCGCTTTGCCACTGAGCTAAATCCCCAGCCCCACTTCTGTGGCTCTGTTTAAAAAGGAAACCTCTCATTGAGAACAAGCTAGTACAACCACTATGCAAATTGGTATAGATATTTCTCAAAGAAGTAAAATTAGATCTTTAGTTTGACCCAGGTATTCCCCTTCTATGTATCATCTCAAAATAATAGAAGACATTTCATATTTTGATACATGCATACCAAAGTTGATAGCACCACACGTCATAATAGCTAAATCCTGAAGGAAAGTTATATGCCCAGTATCAGATTAATGGATTGACAAAATGTATCTATACATACTGGAGTACCACTCAACTGTAAAGAAAGATAAATTTGAGACTATTGTAGGACAATAAATGCACCTGGAAATAGAATGTGGGGTGTAATTAATCAGACACAGAAGATTAAATACCATAGGCTATCTCTCATTGGAGCAAGACAAAGTACAACAAAACAAAAAACAAAATAAAAAATGAGTGGCAGGAAAAAAAAGATCTTTTACAAATGGGAAGGTGTTGAGGAGACTGAGCATGAGGGTTAGTGGCAGAGGGAAGAAACAATATTTAAGATGTGTCATGTACAGATATCAAATAGTCCCAATGAATGCAAGAATTATATATCATAAATGTAAGTTAAAAATAATAAAAACAATAAGAATGAAAATAGGGCCTGCCTTGCAGGCGTGCCACCCTGGGGGGTCATGCGGACAGTGCCCGCCGGCCCTCGCGGGCCCAGCGCAGACCCTACCACGCAGGCGCCCCACCCTGGGCAGTAGCACGGATGGCACCCGGAAAGGCAGGCAACAAGCACCTCGGAAGCAGCACGGAGATGCGTGCCTGCCCTTGGGCCAGACGACGCCACGTGGTGGAGAACCGCCATGCCACAAAGAAGCACTGACACAATAGGCCCGCCCAGAGACCTGTGTGAACCACCCTGACATGGAGAAACCTCTGGGAAAACATGCCACATGGTGGGTCACTCTTGGCCCTGCCCTTAAGAGTCAGAAAGGTCCGGAGTCAGCGGAGGAGCAGCTGATGAACAAGGACTCGGAGAACAGGAGAGTACTGACACCTGACGACTCAGAGGTTGAGCTGACTGGTGATGCTTGAGCCATTTGGGAGCTGGAAACCAGGAGGACCTTGTACAACACCCAGGGAGAGCCCCCTGGAGGTTTTTTTGAGGAACCTCCATATTGTTTTCCATATTGGCTGCAGTGGAGGAGCGAGTGAAGCTTCAGAGAGGTCTGCACCAAGACTTCATGGATTGCATGGGTGCCCAGTATTCAGATTCTACAGAACCGCCTTCATGGAGAAGGAGGAGCCCCGCGAAATCATGAGTATGGAGGAAAAAGCGGATGGCCCATTACTGGACACTGGCGCTGGTCTCTTGGTCCTTTTCAGTCCTGGCCTTCCTTCCACAGTCACGCCTCAGTGAGAGGAGTCAGTGATGAGGTCATCTGCTATTTTTTGCAACGCTTGGACTGTAACTACTTGTTGGATCTTTCTTGCATATCTTTGTTTTCCTGCCAAGCCACTTTGAGGATGCCAACACCTATTGCAGCAGCCATTGATGATTTCTTACCAATCTGTCCATAACTCTGTAGTGTTTGTATTGCTCCTATGCTACTTCGTAAATGGATGTATGTTTGTTACTATGAGTTTGCCACAACAACCAGTGAGAATAGTCAATGATTATTTGATTGATCACTCATGTATAGCTCTATTTGTTTTCCCTAGAGATCACTTTGGAGAAACCAGGGTATAGTACAACCATTGATAATTTCCTGCCATGTCTGTCTGTAACTCACTATTATTTGTCTATTTGTTTTCCTGAGAAACTATCTTGAAGATATCAATAGGTAAAATAACAACCATTGATAATGTCTACCACTTTGTCTGTAATTTGGTGTATGCCCCTACTGCTTTGTTGTCCTTCTTTTACTCTTTAAAATAAAAAAAGAATGAAAATAGGAAAAGAGGCAGAGAAAGTGAGGTGGATGGAAGGGGGAAGAGAATTAAAAAATAATCAAGATGTGCTATGTACACATTCCTACTTCCCAATATGAATGCAAGCCTCTTGTACTGCAAACATGTACTAATAAAATAAAAAGAAATGAAAGTATCAAAAAAGTTAAGATGTGCTTTGTACATGTACCAACTCCTTATGATGAATGTAATCATTATTTATTGCAAACATATAGTAATAAAATAAAATCACTAAAAAGGAAAAATTCTCAGTATCTGTAGCCACCAGGGATATGCAAATCAGAACTTCAATCATTCTTACCCAACCTACAGTGACTCATAAAAATAATTAAATTGTGGCAAGGATGTGGAGTAAACAAGAACTCTTACAGTCTGTTGGCGAGAATGTAATTTGGGAGAGCCAATATGGAAAACAATATGGAGGTTCCTCAAAAAAATCAAAACAGAACTACAATATTCTTTATTGATCCCACTCCTGGGTGCCTAGCCAAAAGAAATGATTTCAACATACAGTAGAGATACTTGAATTCCCATGATTATTGTAGTACAATTTACAATAGTTAATATTTGAATTTGAACTTATTGCTCATAATAGAACATCTGCCTAGCATGCATAAGATCCTGCACTTGAGATCCCCATCACTACAAAAATAAAACAAAAACACAGAAATATTTGAAATCAGGCTAAGTGTCCATTAGCAGGTGAATAGATAAAGAATATGTAGTATATATACATGACATAGTGCTATTCAGCTATACAAAACGATGAACTCTTGTTTTTGCAGAAAATGAATAGAAATGGAGAACATTTTGTTATGTTAAATAAGCCAAATACAAAACAGCAAGTACTGCATGTTCTCTCTCATATCTGGAAGCTAAAAATTCAACCTGGATGTGTGTATTGATTAAGAGAGGTTGGAAGGTTGTTTATAAGGAGAATGAATACTGGGCAGTTCACTTTATCCTTGCACACGGTGTGCATATATAGAAAAAATTAGAATCCCATTAATATGTACAATTAATATATATTAATAAAAATGTAAAAAGAAATGAAAGACATTAAAATGATACCACAGAGAAACAAAGGATAATAGGAGACTACTGTGAATTGTTATATTCCACAAACTGATAACTTACAGAAAAGAATAAATTCCTGAACACATGCAATCTTTAGGAAGGGAAGAAAACTTGAACAGGCCAAAAGTAAGATGAAAGATTAAATCATTAATAGAAATTTCCAATCAAAGAAAGGCCCCAGATATGACATCACTGCTGAATCTATAATGTACATAAAGACTAATACCAATCTTTTAAAACTTCTTCCAAAAAAATAAAGAGGAGGTAATACTTCCAAATTCGGTTAACAAGGCAAGCATTACTCTGACAGCAATGCAGACAAGAACACTTCAAGAAAAGAAAATTATAGATTAGTATTTCCAATGAAGATAGATGTTAAATAAAAATGTTAAATAACACTAAATGTTAAATAACACTAAAAACATTACTCACCATTGCCAAGTAGAATTTACCTATGGAATGCAAGTATGGTTCATACTTAAGTCAGTAATTGATGTATCACATTATAAAATTAAGGATAAAAATCATACGATCATCTCAATGATGCAAAAAGAAAGCATGTGGCAAATTCAGCATCCACTTCTGATTAAAAATAAAATCAGGTACAGAATGTAACAGCACAACTAGAGTCATATATAATAAGCCATTTCTAGCATCACAGAAGTTGAAAGCTATTCCTCTAAGATCAGGGACAAAATAAGGATGCCCATGCTCAACACTTCTATTCAATATAGTACTAGAAAGTTCTACAAGATAGTAGGGTGGTAATATTCAAAGTATTGGAAGAAGAAAAACTACTAACAAAAATATTTTAGCTGGTAAAAATGATCTTCAGAGTTGAAAAGGAGAAAGACTTTCTCAGACAAAACTTAAGGAATTAATCACCACAGAACTATCCTACAAGAAATACTGAAGTTCAAGCAAAAGCATGCTAACTAGTAACACAAAAATATGAAAATGGAAAACTCATTGCTAACAGTAAACATATATAGTACTTAAATTAAGAAAACTTATATTGTATGTGTCATTTGTTATGCTAAAAATTTTAAAGTCAAAATTATCAAAAGTAACTATAGCTATGATAACTCAGTGAATACACAATATGAAAATGTGTGAATCATAACATCAATAGCACTAAACAGTTGGGGGAAAATAAAATTGCAGATTTTCTAAGTCATTGAATTTATCAATTTAAAATAGAATAAGAATTCTTAAGATTTTTAGTGGGAGCCACTAAGCAAACATTCCTGGAAAATACACAAAAGGTAAAGATATTAACTAAAATATACTAGTATACAAAATAATAAAATCAAAAGGAAGGTGGCCAGAGACAAAGAAATGAAAAAAACACTACCAAATGACCATCACATAAGATGAAATATTAATAATAAGCACTTTTATCAGAAACTACTTCAAATGTAAAGCAATTAAAATCTCCAATGAATAGGCATAAGTTATCTGAGTGGAAAATGGTTCCCGTTATGTGTAGCCTATGATCTGAAACTCTGTGTTGCCTACAAGATACTTCAGAATTGAAAACAAACAGACTGAAAATAAAGGGATAAAGCTGGGAGTGGTGACGCACGCCTGTAAACCCAGCACTCAGGAGGCTGAGGCAGGAGGATCCTTGCAAGTTTGAGACCAGCCTTGGCTACAAAGTGAGCTCACAGACAGCTTGAACTGCAGAGTGAGACACTGTCTCAAAAAAAGACAGAAAAAAAAAATAGAAAAAAGAAAAAAAGGAAAAAAGAAAATTAAGAGATAGAGACATTCCATTCCATAGACACTAAGTGAAAGCAAGCTTTAAGTAAAAACTGTAACCAAACAAAGATCATTCTATAATAATAAAGAGGCCCATTTTTGGATTGGGTCTTTGAGTTTGGAGGGGCTGATATTTTTTAATTCTTTATATGTTCTAGATAGAAGCCCTATGTCTGAGGGACAGTCAGCTAAAATTTTTTCCAAGTTTGTGGGTTTTCTTTTTACTTTGCTGGTGATTTCTTTAGATGTGCAGAAACTTTCAGTAGGATGAGATCCCACTTATTGATTCTTTCAAGTGTTTCACGTGCAATTTGGTTTTTGTTCATGAACTCTCTGCCTACCCCTATGTCTTCAAGGTTTTTGCCTACCTTCTCTTCCAATACCTTTAGTGTTTCTGGTTTAATATTGAGATCTGTGAACCATTTTGACCTGAGTTTGGTGCATGGTGATAGGCTTGGGTCTATTTTCTGTCTTTGGCAGGTAGCAAGCCAATTTTTCCAGCACCATGTATTAAAGAGGCTATCGTTCTCCCAGTGAGTTTGACTGGCCCCTTTATCAAAGATTAGGTGGCTGACCCAATCCAAAAATGGGCAGCTGAGATGAATACACACTTCTCAGATAAGGAAATACAAATGGCAAATAAATACATGAGAAAATGTTCAACATCATTAGTCATTCAAGAAATGCAAATTAAAACAACACAGATTCCACCTTACCCCAGTAAGAATGGCTAGCATTAAGAAATCAACCAATAACAAATGCTGGCGAGGTTGTGGAGAAATAGGAACCCTTCTCCACTGCTGGGGGGAATGCAGACTGGTGAAACCACTGTGGAAATCAGTTTGGAGATTCCTCAGTAAACTAGGTCTAGAGGTCCCATTCAACCCAGCTATCCCCCTGCTGGGTATTTTCCCAGAAGATCTAAAAACATCATATCACAGTGATATATGTGCACCTATGTTCATAGAAGCACAATTTGTAATTGCTAAAATGTGGAAGCAACCCAAATGTCCATCCACTGAGGATTGGATAAGAAAATTGTGGTACTTTTATATAATGGAATATTACTCAGCTGTAAAGAAAGATAAACTCGAGGCTTTTATAGGTAAATGGTCACAACTAGAAACCATACTCATAAGTGAAATAAATCAAATATACATGTGCAAGCACTGCATTGTTTCTCTAGTGTAAAGCCTGAAAGAGTTAATTTAAACTAGGAGATATGATAGACATTGTGAATTGATAGGAAAGCACTCAAAGGTAAAGGGTAACTGGGATATGGGGAAAGAGAAGGGAAAGAAGGAGAAAGTTTGTATGTATGTATATGCAGGATAGTTAACATGGCTGTTCTATGGTCTTGTATTTCCTTGCTGAAAGAAACTGTCAATGAGTCCTTTGTTGATCAGCTTTGCATGTCTCTATTTCATGAGAAACCACTTTGAAGATATCAATATGTAATACAACAAGCATTGTTAATTTCCTCACTGTTTGTAACTTTGTACTGTCTGTACTGATCCTTTGCTATTTTGTAAAATGTTGTCTGTCTGTTAGTATTCTCCTCCTTTTATTTTTAAAATAAAAAAAAAAAATAAAGAGGCCCATTCATCAAGAAGTTTTAACAACTATACATTCAGAAAAGGTATTTGATCTAATTTACAGCCCATTTTAATTTAACAAAATCTCAAAGTACACTAGAAATGGAAAGATGTTTTAAGTCTGCTGAGAATTAGCTACAAACATGTAAAGCACACATTATCATAATATTGGAAGTTCACCCTCAGCCTTAAATCAGTGAGATGGTCATACCTGGTAAAACCATATTTCATGAGCATTAAGTGTAGGTTAAAACGTATAAAATGAAAGGAAAAACAAAATATTATTCACATTTGCATATAGAATAATATAAAAAATAACTCAAACTGAATTATTAAGAAAATTTAAGAGTGGGCAATCCACCACCCTGCCGCCATTACAGTCTGAGTCTCCACCCTCCATGCATCTGGTGCAGAGAGGAGATCCTCATTCAGAAGGCCCATGAACTGCTATAACCAGAGTTCGCATTGGGCCCTCCCAGCACGTGCCCTGTGCCTCATGAGGTACTAGAGGAGGTGCTCCATGAGCTACTGGCACCGTGGTTTGGGTCTGGGTTTACTTGCGCCCTGAACTCCTGGAGGTTACAGCCACAAGCAGTCTGTGTTCATCACCAGTGCAGCCTGTGTCTGACTCCAGTGCATGTCCTGAGCTGCCTGGAGGCACAGAATTAGGTGGTCCACAAACTTGACTCTGTGGTTCATGTCAGGGTTCTGCCTGTGCTCTGAACTGCCTGGGGACACAGGATCACTGGTTCAGGATTACACTACCAGTGTAACCTGACTCTGGGTCATACATGTGCCCTGAGATGCAAGGGGATGCTGGATCAGATGGTCTGCCATCAGCTGACATCACAATTCACGTCTGAGACCTGGGAGAACTAGATACACTTCACCATCTGCCAGAAAAACCCAGACTAAGCAGTGCATCTCAGCAGACACTGAGGGGCAAGCCTGAGCACCAGAAAAACTAGGGACACTAGTTATATTAACTGGGCTGCCAGGGAAGAGGGAGACTGAGCTTTCTGCATCTGGTATCA
>NW_004955435.1:14561302-14562251 GCF_000276665.1 Chinchilla lanigera | reverse complement strand
TGATGTTTTTGGGTGGAACACTCTGTAGACATCTCCCAAGTCCATTTGATCACAGGCTTGGTTTAATTCTTATATTACCTGGTTGATTTTTTGCTTAGTTGGTGTATCAATTTGTGAGAGTATTGAGGTTCCCCACTACAACTGTGTTAGCACTTATTAGGTTATTGATGTCTGTTAATATTTATTATATGTAGTTGGGTGTGCCAGTGTTTGTTACATATATATTTATGATAGTTATCTCTTCTTGGAGTTTTGCCTAACAAGTATGTGGTGAATTTCCTTGTCTTTTTTGATCAGTTTTGGCTTAAAGTTTACACTGTCTGCAAATAGAATAGCTACCCATGGTTTTTTCTGGGTCCCTGAGGAATGGAGTATTGTTTTCCATTGTTTGACTTTTAGTCTATGATTTGTCTTTTGGGTTAAGTATTCTTCTTTAAAGCAAATTATTGTTTCTTGCTTCTTGATCCATTCTGCTAGTCTGTTTCTTTGGATTGGTGAGTTGAGACCATTTACATTGAAAGTTATAATTGTTATGTATTGGTTTATCTTTTTCATGTTATTTTCCTGTCATTGGTTCCCTGTCTTTCTCTTCTGTTTAGTTGATATTTAACTGTGTACCCTGCCTGGGGGTTTCTTTCTATTGGTGTTCATGTATTTGCAGTCTTTATTATCTCTTTTTAATATATCCTTCAGAGCATCTGTAGAGCTGGTTTGGTGGTCATAAATTTCTTCAGTTGTTCTTTGTCATGGAAGTATCTTACTTCTCCATTGATTTTGAAAGATAGTTTTGCAGGGTACATCAATCTAGTTTGAAGATTATTTTCTTTTAGGGCTTGAAATACCTCACTTTATGCTGTTCTCGATTTGAGGGTTTATATTGAGAAGTCTTTTGTGTTTTGATGTATTTTCTTTTATAGGTCATTCATTTCTTTTCTCTAGTCACTTTTTA
>NW_004955435.1:14556956-14558097 GCF_000276665.1 Chinchilla lanigera | reverse complement strand
CTCCACCTGCCCTATTCTATTCCACCTGTCTGTGTGCCAAAGCAAAATGATGATTCATCTGACTTATCAACTGCTGGTGTGTGTTCACATCTGGGTCTTGGGGAGTTCCCACCTGGGGTGTTCCAGCCACGTGCATCCTGCCACTGCTGCTGCCATCACTGGGTGGGGGGTCTCTGCTTGGGATGATCAGGCCACATGCATCCCTCCACCACTGCTGCTGCCACCATGGGTGCCTTTCTGGGTCCCTGGGGGTCCCTGCCTGGGACATTCAGGCTGTGCATGTCCAACCACAGCTGCCACACTCATGTGTGCCTTGCTGGCCTGCCAGGTGTCCCTACACAGGACAGTCAGGCCACATGCATCTTACTGCTGTTGCTGCCACTGAAGATGACTTTCTGGGTTGCCAGGCATCCACTAGCTGGGGCTGTCCAGGCCAGATACATCCCACCACCACCCAGCTCTTCTTATTGTTTGGTTTCTTAATGGTAGTCATTCTTTCTGAAGTAAAATGGAATCTTAGAGTTCTTTCAATTTGCATTTCTTTAATGGCCATAGATATTGAACACAATTTTATGCATTTATTAGCCATTTGTACTTCTTTTGAGAAGTGTCTGTTCATTTATATTATATCCTTTATACTGAGTATTTCATTGGGGGTTTTATTTTTTTTGAGTTCTTTATATATTCTGGGTGTGTGTCCTGTCTGAGGAATAGCTGGCAAGGTTTTCCCATTCTGTAGGTTGTCTCTTCATTCTGTTGTCTGCTTTTTGCTCCTGATTCTCTATAAAGTGCCACTGGCTAAAATCCTTAATAGCTCCCATGCCACAGTCTAAGCGTTGTACCACCTTGAAATTTTCTTCATCAGATTAATTAATTCATGGCTACTGCATAATATACATAGTCTCAAGTCCAACTGCCAATGGAGACTTTGCTCCAAAGTGAAACATCCTAAGCCTGATCTCTACTGTCTGCATTTCTACCAGAATTCTCAGATCAGAGTCTTCCTT
The DNA here is from genome assembly GCF_000276665.1 of Chinchilla lanigera. Taxonomy (NCBI): domain Eukaryota; kingdom Metazoa; phylum Chordata; class Mammalia; order Rodentia; family Chinchillidae; genus Chinchilla; species Chinchilla lanigera. The sequence continues at coordinate 14,557,090 of NW_004955435.1, read as the reverse complement.
GAAGGGCAGTCTATAGCATTCTAGAGTTTCTCAAAACCTTCCCAAACTCCTCCCAAAAGCCAGCTCCTAAGGTGTCTAACACATACAGCCTGGTAACAGTGATGGCAATGACCTCACTTCTGGTATCCAAACCT
>NW_004955435.1:14552828-14555958 GCF_000276665.1 Chinchilla lanigera | reverse complement strand
CCATCTCCTTCTGACTGAGCGCTAGTAGATGATAGAGTGAAACTTCTGAAATTCTGAGCCAAGATAAACCTTTAATACTTTAAGTTGTGGATGTTGGGTATTTTGCTCAATGATGAGGAAAGTTATTAACATAGACTTTGTACAAGAAAGGGGGTCACTCCTGTGATTATACCAGACCATGTCGTTTAGAAGCCTTTGGAAGAGATTCAGGGGAAGAGTTTGAAAAGGTGTGGAAATTCTGCCTAAAGAAGCCCTAGAATGCTGCAAGACAAGTTTGATGAATAATTTTGGCTGGAGCTCTGAAGACCAGAATACTTATAACAGTGTCAATGGTATAGATCAGGCTAAAGAGGTTTCAATTGGGAATAAAAAAATGCATTGGCAATTGGACTTGAGATCCTGTGTGTTATTTTCTAGCAGAAAATTTGTTTATATTTTGCCCATGTCCCGATGCTTTTCAAGACAGTAAGATTAAAGGTAGCAGAGTAATTAATCTGGCAGAGGAAATTTCAAGACAGCCCAATGTTCATGCTTTGTCACAAGTAGTGCTGGCAGCTTTTAGCCAGATTTATAGTAAGAATCACAAGAAAAAGACAGGGCCAAACGACATAGAAAGTTTCCAGTTTTGTCAGAATTGTATTGCCTGCAAAATCTGGGCCATGAAGAGCTTTGTTGTTGAAAAGATTAGCATTAGAAAGAAGCCAAGCACTTTGTATCAGTACAAGAAAACACATGGATTTAAGACATCTCAGTAGTCAGCAAGAGCTCACACTTCACAGACTCAGGGTGCAAAGCTGTAGAGCTTTAATTTAAAAAGAGAACTCCAGTGCATGCTGCTTTTTCAGAGTCACAGAATGAAACATTTCTCTGAGTTTATCAAAGGCCTGAAAACAGCAATGTTTAGGGGTAAGGCTGCCCAAACCCTTTAGAGCTCACATGTCACCACAACTTGCTCCAGGTGCTGGACATGGAACTACAATATTTTATGTGTATCCTTGTAAGTTTTAGTCTTTTCTACCTCCTATCTTCTCCTTTTTGAGTGGGAATGTTTATCTTGTGCCATGGGATTTCAGCAGTGTTTAACATTCTTTTTGATATTTATAGGGACTCACAGGTAAAAGTTTGCCTCAAAGGAGACTTTGAACTTGGAATTCAACAATGCTTGAACTATTAAAACTTTGGTAACTCTTTAAGATGGACTAAATGCATTTTGCATAATGAGACAGACATCCATATTTTGGTGGCCTGAGGAAGTATGTTCTGCTTTAGATCTAGAATGCTCTGCAAAAGTGTAGGGAGTTCAGAGGTGGAGCATTTAAAAGATGATTGGATCATGTGAACATGATACTAGTTAGTGGGTTAACTCACTGATGAATTCATAGTTGAATGTAGTATTAGGAGGTGTAGCCTTGTCAGAAAATACTGTTCACTGGAGGTGTGACCTGGAAATGCGTATCTCAACCCAGGTTCCTTCATTCTCTAATTGTTTCCTGGGAAGCTCCAGTGGTGCAATCAGTTAGTGCACCGTACTTATAATTGCTTCCTGGATGCAGTAAAATAAGAAGCTGTCCTCTGCCCAGGCATTTTCACAGTGTCCTGTCTGCATTGGAGCCAGTCAACTATGGACTGAAAATTTAAGCCAAAATAAATTTCTCTTTTTAAGCTGAAGGTGTTGGGTATTTTGGCCTAGTGATGTGAAAGTGAACATTCCCATACTCATTCCTTGAAGCTAGCACTACTGAGCACCAAAAAAAGACAAGAATTTAACAAGAAAAGAAACCACAGCAAATATCCTTAATAAACATAGATGCTGTCTTATGTCTTTTGTCTTTGCTGAGACAAAATACCTGGTGCCCAGAATTAAGGAAGGAAAGGTTTATTTAGCTCACAGTTTGTGGACATTTCAGTCCATACTCAGCTGGCTCCAAGGCAGGGTGGCATATGGAAGAGGGCAACAGTTCATGGCACTGGAAAACAGCAAAAGCAACAAGTGCAAAATGGAGAAGAGTGAGAGATCATGCCTCTTTCCCTCACTTATATTTTGTGCAGGCTACACCCTCCAGAGCATTGTAGCACTCACACCCATAATCCCAGTATTAGACCATGGATCAATCATAAACTCTAGAATCCTGCCCCAGACTGCATGAGGCTTTGTGGGGACATCCAGACACAAACCATAACATTCTGCTCCTAGTCCCCCAAAGACTCACTTACTTCTCTTTATGAAAAGGCATTTAGTCCATCTCTAAGAGTTGCCAAAGTCCTAACAGTTTCAGCATTGGTGAAAAGTTCAAGTCCCAAGTCTCCTCCAAACTGTAAGGTAAACTCTTATTGTGAACTCCTGTGGAAATGAAAAGAAAGTTAAATATTTCCAACATTCAATGGCACATGATAGACATTTCCATTCCAAAAGTTACAAATGGGGATACAAAGGAATGGGACCAAAGCAAGTCCAACATTCAGCAGGGCAAATATTAAGTCCTGCAGTTCCATGTAAAACATCCAAAGCAATCTATAGTAAGTTATGAGCTCCAAAAGCCTTTTGTGGCTCTGCTCCTATGGCACTTCTGGTTGTAGCTACCATGGCTTTTGTCTTAGGCCAGCTTTGCTCCCTCCTTGCAACTTTCCTTAGATGACCCATGTTCCTGGCTTTTACAGACTTCTGGGTTCTCAGGGGCACACTGCCTGTCTCCTAGGCCATCTGAAATTGGGGCAGAATCTGTCTTAATCTAACAACTGTTTCATTCTCCATGCACCTAAAACCAGTGCCAAGTGGTTGCTGCCAAGGTCTGTAGCTAGCTGGAGCAGTAGCCAGGCTTCCTCCATTTTTGGCTGTAGGAGTCAAATGCCTGGATGGCTGAGCACTCTGAATCCAATTCTGAGGAAAAAATTCTCTATGCTGCTGCCATTCTGGCAGATGTTGTGGTTGCCACAACCATTCTGAAATCTGGTGCAGCTGCCACTACCATTCTGGAACATGGTGTTCTGTGGCTTTCTTCTCAAAGCAAAGTCTTTAACCTTTGCAGTTTTGAGAATGCAAAGGATGGAGACTAGCTTCTTCTTGTGATGCCATCAGGCCATCTTTTCTATTGTCCTGTTCCTTCTCAACAATCAAGATCTCCTCAGCTCT
>NW_004955435.1:14551273-14552458 GCF_000276665.1 Chinchilla lanigera | reverse complement strand
TAAGGGTGGTGAACTAATTTGGCAGAAGAAATTTCAAGGCAGTTAAATATTCAGGCAATGACATGGCTACTGATGGGAGTTTTAGCCAGATTTACATTGTGAATCAAGAACAAAAAAACAGTGTAAGGTATTCCAGCATTACTCTATCAGGTGACATTTGTACGCTTTTCCAAACTCTTCCCACAAGCCATTCCCAAAGCCTCTTGAACCACATGGTAAGGTATAGTCACAGAAAAGACCCCACTTCCCTGGTACCAAGTTCTGTCTTGGTTACTTTTCTTTCATTGCTGAGACAAAATACCTGGTGCCCAGAATTAAGGGAGGAAGCGTTTATTTAGCTCACAGTTTGTAGAGGTTTCAGTCCATACTCAGCTGGCTCCAAGGCAGGGTGGCATATGGCAGAGGGCAACAGTTCATGGCACTGGAAAACAGCAAAAGCAACAAGAGCAAAAGGGAGAAGAGTGAGGGAGCATGCCTCTTTCCCTCACTTATACTGTATACAGGCTCCCCGCCCCAGGGTGCATGTAGCACTCACACTCATAATCCCAGCATTGGATCATGAATCAATCATAAACTCTAGAAGTCCCTCCCGATGGCTGCATGAGGCTTTGGGGTAACATCTGGACACAAGCCATAACATATGGAAAAATACTTAAGAAAACACTTGGAAACAATGCAATAAATTATTAAAAAGATCACATATAATGACAAAATTATCTTCATCCCAGGGATACAAGGGTGGTAAAACATATAAATCAATACATTTAATATGTTATATAAATAAAAATCAAATGTTTATTGCAATAGAAACAGAAAAATGATAATATATCTATATCACCTATCTATCTATTTTGGTTTGCAATCATTATTCATTCCAGATACATGCTTGTAATCTAAAGGACTTGTATAGTAAAGTAAATTTTCCCATAAGAAATAGTAGAAATTCAGATTATTTGTCCCACACCTCAAATATTTATATGAAATGTTTACAGTACCATAATATAACACAAAATAATAAAGAAAAACAAAACATAAAGAAAAATAAACAAATTAACCAGCACTTACCTTTCAAAACTTTCATGGCTTGCATGAAGAAGACAAGAAAGAGGAAGATTATAGTGTAAGAAGACTTTCCTTATCATCAATGGAATCACTGCTATCTATTGACTCCATGGGGGGCTGGGG
>NW_004955435.1:14539841-14551173 GCF_000276665.1 Chinchilla lanigera | reverse complement strand
ACAATGCATTGTTATTAAAACAAATTCATCACTTGCACTGCTATGGTCTTATTCAGGTACTGCTTTTCTAAAAAAGTTTGCACTCTTTCCCATGTTTTACACATTCCCCTAATCTCATCTGAAGTCAGGGATTCCTCCACATTTTTCTCCTCCTCTTCTGCAGAGGAGATCATTTTCATAACCTCTCATTGTTAGGAAGTGATCACCAACAACTCCAGAGAAAAGGAGGGAGGATGGGAGGGAGAGAGAGAGAGGGGAGAACCATTGGCTCAGTTGTGCAGATGTGAGGTTCAGCATCATGTACTAATAGTGCAAGACATCACTCATTTATTAAGTTAAAATTTAACAGAAATATTTATCTTGTGGAATACTTACAGAACAAGTTACAATCCAAGCTGTGTGCATGTATGTGTGTGTGTGTGTGTGTGTGTATATATATATATATATTCTGTACAATGAATGTGTTTATGTGTCACAAACACTAATAAAAAGATTAAAAAAGAAAAAAGTCTTTGACAAGGTCTAACACCATGTGTGATAAAAATCTCTCATGAAAATAGATGGACAACACCTCACCTGAAACTGATAAAAGCCACTTATGACAAACCCACAGTAAACACCACCCTGAGTGGGGAAAATATGAAAGCATTCCCTCTAAAATCCAGAATATACAAGGATGTCCACTCTCACCACCATGTGCAAAGTAATACTCAAAACCTTAACCTGAGTAATCAATCAAGAGAAAAAAATAACAGTGATATGAATAGGAAAGGAAAAACTCAAAACAAATTTATTTGTGAACGATATGATTTTTACATAGGAGATAAAAACAAAACACCAGTGCTCTTAAAATCAATAAGCAAATTCTGCAAAGTGGCAGTACACAAAATCAATATAAAGATCAATCACATTCCTGTATACTAATAATGAACCTACCAAGAAAGAAATCACTAAAACAATCCCATTCATAGTAGTTTCAAAAAACTTACATAAGTAAGACTTAACCAAACCAAGGATGTGAAAAATCTAGAATTAATAAACAAATTCAGTAGCATAGTTGGATACAAATGTAACACTCAAAAATCAATAGTATTCCAATACACAATAAACAAACTCGCTGAAAAGGAAATCAGGGAAACTATACCCTTCACAATAGCATCAAAAAATGAAATACTTAGAAATCAATCTAACAAAAGAGGTAGACCTATACATTGAAAATTACAATACTTTGAAAAAAGAGATTGAAGAAGATTTCAGAAAATGGAAAGATATTACTTGCTCATAGATAGGAAGAATCACTTTTGTGAAAATGGTCATACTCCCAAAATTGTTATACAGATTTAAGGCAATCCCAATCAAAATACCATTAGCATACCACACACATCTAGAGAAAACATTCCTAAAATTCATTTGGAACCAGAAGAGACATAGAATAGCAAAGGCAATCCTGGCCAACAAAGGCAAGGCAGGAGGCATCACAATCTCTGACTTGCAAATATACTACAAAGCCACTGTGATAAAATCAGCATGATACTCACTGACAGAGAAACAGACCTGAGGACCAGTGGAACAGATTAGAAGATGCAGACACAACTACAAACACACTCATCCACCTAATCTTTGACAAAGGTTCCAAACACGTTCACTGAAAGAGAGATAGCCTCTTTAATAAATGGTGCTAGGAAACTTGGCATTCCACATGCTGAATACTAAAACTAGACCCATATCTATCACCATGCACTAAACTAAAGTCAGAATGGATTAAAGATCTAAATATTGAAACAGAAACACTAAATCTACTGGAAGAGAATGTAGGTAAAAATCTTGAAGACATAGGAGTATGCAGAGAGTTCATGAACAAAAACCAAACTGCATGGGAAATAATTCAAATAATCAACAACTGGGATCTCATCTTATTGAAAAGGTTTTGCACATCAAAAGAAAATACCAAGAGAATAAAAGAAACCTCATGAACTGGGAAGAAAATTTAGCCAACTGTCCCTCTGAAAAAGGACTTCTATCTAGAATATATAAAGAATTGAAAATAGGCCCCCCCAATTCAAAGACCCAATCCAAAAATGGGCATCTGAGATGAATACATACTTCTCAGATGAAGAAATACAAATGCCAAATATATATATGAAAAATTTTCAACATCATTGGTCATTAGATTAATTCAAATTAAAAAACAGTGAGATTCCATCTCACCCCAGAAAGAATGGCTATCATCAAGAAATCAACCAATGACAAATGCTGCTGGGAGTGTGGGGAGAAAGGAAACCTTTTCCATTGTTAGTGGGAGTGTTGACTGGTGCAACCACTGTGCAATTCAGTGTGGAGACTCCTGAAAAACCTAGTATTGGAGGTCCCATTCGACCCAGCTATTCCCCTTCTGGGCGTTTTCCCAGAAGAAATGAAAACAACATACTACAGAGGTATATGCGCACTCATGTTTATAGCAGCACAATTTGTAATAGCTAAATCTTGGAAGCAACTCAAATGTCCATCAACCAAGAAATGGATACAAATGATGTGACATTTTATACAATGGAGTACTACTCAGCTATAAAGAAAGATAAACTCAAGGCTTTTATAAGTAAATGGTTGCAACTAGAGACCATACTCATGAGTGAAATAAGCCAAACTCACATGTGTAAACATCATATTGTCTCCCTAGTGTAAGAAACTGAAAGAGGAAATAAGAGCCAAAAGGTACAATAGATATAGTGAAAAGGAAAGTAACTGCCCAAAAGGAAAGAACAACCCTGATAGGGGAAAAGAGAAAATAAGAAAGGGGGAAAAGTTATGTATATATACACAATATAGATAAGATAATTGCATTACTAGTTTCTACTTGTTCATTGCTTATAATATTTGATCAATTTTGCATTTCTGTATATGGTAATCTGAGCAACTACTTTGAAAATAGCAGTATAATAACCATTGTTGGAGTTGTTGGAGCTGGGGATTTAGCTCAGCGGCAAAAGCACCTGCCTGGCAAGCGCAAGGTCGTGAGTTCAGTTCCTGGTACCGGAGAAAAACCAAAAAAAAAAATAAAAAATAAAAAAAATAACCATTGTTAATTTCCTATCATCTTGTTTTGAAATTCTGTATCATTTTTACTGTTTTTTTCCCTCTTTAAATATCTATAATACTCTGAAGAAGAGTTTGAAGAGGGCATTAAAAAATAGATACATCCCTGTTTCTGGATAGAAAGAATTAATATTATCAAAATGACAATATTACAAAAGTGATGCATAGATTTAATGTAATGCCAACAAAAATAACATCGACATTCTTCTTAGAACCAGAAAAACTTAAGCTTAAAATTCAGATGGAATCAGAAGATACTCAGAATAGCCAAGGCAAATCTTGAGCAAGAAGAGCAAAGCAGGAGTCATTACAATCTAAGAATTCAAGTTATAGTACAGATCTATGGTAATACAAACAGCAAGGAATATTGGCACAAAAAAAGACGTTAAAGCAATGCAATAGAATAGACAGCACAGTAACAGCCCCGTATTTTTAGTCATCTGATCTTTGACAACAAAGCAAAAGGTTACTTCTGGAGAAAAGATAGCCTTTTAAACAGATGCTGCTAAGAAACTAATTATTCACATGCAGAAGAATGAATCTGGACTCATAGCTCTCATACTGTACTAAAATCAAACAAAAAAGGAGCAAAGACCTAAATATACAAGCAGAACACTGAATCTTCTGGAAGATAAAACAGGTAAAACACACAAATACATTGACATAGGCAAGGTCTTCCCGACCAGAACCTTCATAGCACAAGAAATAATTCCAAGAACCAACAAGTGTTATTATATTGAATTAAAAAGCCTTTACACAGGAAAGTAAACAACTGAATGAAGTGACAAAATACAGAATGGAAAAAAAATTGCCAGCTACTCCTTTCGTTGAAGGCTAATATCTAGAATATATAAAGAACTCAGAAAATTAGACCCCTATATGACAGAAAATCAAATCAGTAGATGAGCAAGTGAAATGAATAGACACTTCTCAAAAGTGAAAGTACAAATAGCTAATATGTACATGAAAAATGTTCAGCATCTTTGGCCATTAGGGAAATTCAAATGAAAACCACACTGAGAGTCCATCTTATTCCACTAAGAATGGCTATTATCGATGGCCTCCTCCCCGCAAAGATGTGCCAAGGATATAGAACATTGTTGGTGAGAATTTAAACTAGTACAATCACTATTGAAACAGTATGGAGAGTCCTCAAAAACATATAAATAGAAATTTCATTTTACCCAGCTATATATCTTTCCTGAATATCTTTCTGAAGGAGTTAAAGTCATCATATTATAGAGATACATATGTGCCTGTGTTTATACCAGGGCAATTAACAATACTTAAATTATGTAAACAGCTTAGAAGCCCATCAGCCAATGAATGGATTTAAAAAATATAGTATATATACATAATGGAATTCTACTCAGCCATAAAGTAAGATAAATTTGACTCATTTGTAGGAGAATGTATGTTCCCAGAGATTATTATTGTTCAAAGCAATCAGTTAGACACGGGTTAAATACTGTGTTTTTTTGGTATGAAAAATTCAAAATGTACATAAAAAATAAAAGAGAGATGGTAGAAATCATGGAGATACAATTTGAAAATGGGTAGGGAAGTCTGTATGGGACAGAGAGCAGGGTAAGTGTGGAAAAGGGACCCAAAATGATCAAATATATACTTGATAACATATATAGATATAGATAGATATAGATATATGAAAGTAGTATGTATCACAAACATATATTAAAAACAGAATCTGAAGTAGGGGAAATTACTCTGAATTATCTGGGTGGTCCTAATGTAATCATAAGATTTCTTAGAAGTGAAAAGGTGGGCTGAGGATATAGCTCAGTGGCACAGTGCCTGTCTGGCAAGCATAAGGTTCTGAGTTTGATTCCAGGTACAAAAAAAAAAGCGAAAGGGGAAAGCAGCAGATTCAAAGCTGAAGAGAACTTTGAAAATCATAGTCGCTTGGCTTTGAAAATGGAGGAAGACACCATAAGCTCAGGAATTGAGGTGGTTTCTAAAAGCTGAAAACGGAAATGGATCCACCTCTAAGCCCTCTAAATGGAGTACAGTTTTGTTTGCATGTTGATTTAAACCTAGTGAAACCCACTGCAGATTTGATTTTCAGAATTTTAAGGTAGTCATTTTTATGTAGGATTTGTTACATTAGCGAAAGGAAACATATTAGTTTTGATATAAGGAAGAGGGTTGCTTCTGTCACAAATATCTAAAAGTGGACTTTACAATGGACAGTGAGAAGAGGCTGGAGATTTTGAAAAACATGCTACAAAAATCCTGATTTGTCTTGAATAATGCTGTCAAACCGAAAACTTTTGTTGTATATTGGTCTAAACCATGCCTTCTGCTATGATGTCTGAACATCTTTCATGTGTCTTTCTCTGAGTACTGTTTCTCAAAATGGTAACATATTGATTTTCCTCATATCGATCTTTTTACTTTTATTGTTGCTAATATCTCTTCTCTTATACTTGGCTTGTTCAACTTACTGTGTTTTCTTTATCTGCATATTATACCTAGTCTACTACATCCTTAGTGAAAAAATGAATATTTATCATTCTGCTAGTAAAGCCTTAGAAGGAAGTGAGGCACATTCCGAGAAAACACATTTCATCTTAGAAAATGATTAGATTATCATGAATAGACTAGCCAAATTTGTACATTGTCTTAGTTACTTTTTCTCTTATTGTTGAGATAAAATGCTTGACATCCAAAGTCAAAGTAGGAAAGCTTTATTTAGCTCACAATTTGTAGAGATTTCAATTCAAAATATTTGAGTTTAGCTCACAATTTGTAGAGATTTCAATTTCAAAATAGTTGGCTGCCTCCAACAAAGAATGCCATGGCAAAAGGGCATCACAGAGGAGAAAGAATTCATGGTGGGCATGAGGCACAGAAGCAGTGAAGTAGCAGAAAAGTAGCAAGTGATGAATGACAAGGAGCAACCCTTTTTCTGTCCCTTACATCCCATTCATACTACTTAACCTAAGCGTAGCACTCCCACACAGGGCTGGACAATCTTAATCCTAGCATAGCACCATGAATCAATCTCAGCATCACCTACTTAATCCCAGAATCACACATACTAGATCCAGTGACCACATGAAGCTTTGGGTGAACATCTATATACAAGCCATAACATACATGATGAACCAAAATGCTTAGCTAAAATTTCCATGCAGTGTGTTGTAGATGTGGCTCTGTTTCTGTTTGCTTCTTGTAGTAACATGTCTGAGAAAAAGAACTGTTAAGGGGGAAAAACAACAGTCTTTGATGAGTTGGAAAATTCTTATGTTATCCAAACTTTAAATGGACTATTAGTAGATTCACTGCTATGGAAGAGTTTACTGGAGAGAAAGCTAAATATGTGGTTAAACAATCTTTGCTTGTGCAGCAGAAAGATGGAAGGATGAGTAAATGTAGCTGTACAGAGGGCTCTTTGGAGAGATTGAGAATATGACTCATGGCTCTTCACAGCTGTCTCAGCATACATGAATGAGGATGAGATTATCCAGGAATGATTTGTGGAATTCCTTGAATTCCTTTGTGGAATTTGTGGAATTCCCGTGACATACTCAGAATATTTCTGAAAGTATTATATGGGCAGAAACAATGCCATATGGGACTAAAGGTAAAGAGAAGATGAAATTAAAAAGGGCCAGGGTCCTTCTAAAATTACACAGATGAGATAGATTAATAAAAATACTCAGCTGAGTCAGGCACAGTGACACATGCCTATAACTACAGCAGTTAGGAGGCTGAGTCAGGAGGACTACTTCAAGTTTGAGGCCAGTCTGGGCTACATAGTGAGTTCAAGGCCATTCTAAACTACTTTATGAGGCCTTATCTCAAAACTTAACCAAACAAAAATATTGACCTGATAACTCTTGTGAAAAAGAATAATTTTGAGTGGAGTCATGAGCTTGGGAGATGGAACCGTGTGCCTGGAACGGAGAACTGTGAACCACAGACAATATTTCACAGAGGAACGTTCAACCTATATTTACCAGGTGGAGTCTGAACTTATTTGGGACTTATGGTTTGTTTTTTATTCTATTTTTCTCTGTTTTTGAACCTGAATAACTGTAACTATTTTCTTATGCCTACATCCCACTCTATTTAGGAAAATGTTTGTATCAACCAGTGTTCTACTAGAGAAACACATATAACACAATGTGGGAAAACACTAAGCTATGTTCTCCTGAAAAGTGAAGCTCTTGCCTCCGTTTTTACCTGACATTTACTTCATCCCTGTTTAATGAGATCATATCTGCTCACTATATAGAAGCAGATATTCGCTTAATTGGCCAAAAGAATGTGATGAAATATGGTCAAGGCATAAATTATCTCATTGTACCACATGGAAGAGAATTGTCCCCACTCCTGGTGATGGCTGGAATGGGGTCTTGAACAAAAGTTTGTGAAATTCCAGGGCTCAGACATAAGATAACATCTCAGTTGAAGCCATGGAACTCAAAAAGAATTATGCGTTCTTCACAGTAAAGGTGCCAGCCTTGCATACATCAAGTTTTCTGCTGCATCGCTAATTGAGGAGCCTCTGTGCCGGGTGTAACAGTGATCTGATTCTCCTATACACACCATGCCTGCACAGTTTCTCTTCCATGCACTCTGTTGTGACCCCACCCAACTCCCTGATTGGTGCCAATGAAAGAAAAGCCATGAGCACCCTGAATCTTGGTCCTTTATTCCACCAAGAGCATTGGCCCATTCCAGAGCCCCTTTAGCTGCAGATTTTTTCTCTCTTTGTCTTCTTTTTCATCCATGTGCCATATTGCTGTGTGGATTTTGGTAACACAAGATATACAAATGTATAAGAAATTACAAGATCAGCTTATGATCATCACCCATATAGTTGGATGAAGTAGTGTGCAGAGCATGTCTGTACACTGGAGACTAAAAGTTTCAGTCCAAGGTCTGGAGTTCACTATAGTGTCAGTGAAAGTCTGTGTCAGGATCTGCGGTGGAAGCTGAAGAGTCTTTACTAGAAGGCTGAAGAATCTATCTTGAAAACCTTAAGAGTTTGCACTGGGAGCCAGGAGATGTCATCCAAGCTGAAGGTGAAGACTGGAGCTCCTTCTAAGAACAAAAGCAGATCTGTTCTTCCTCATTTCCCCTTTATACCATCCAGATGACTAGCCACCCTAGAGCGGATCTTCTATCCAGGGTGTAGAATTGCTGAACTGATTTATTTATTGATTGATTGAATGATTGATTTATTTAGTTGAACCAATTTAGTTAAGCTTCTAAACTTCTCAAGTTGACATAATCAACCATTGCACTGCACTTGAATCTTGAGTTTCACAGGCTCACAGATGGACAGAAACTGTGCCTCGTGATGGGTAAAATTTGGTGCCTTGTCCATACATAATTCAGATTATTTAGATAATAAAATTTAGGACTATCTGAGCCAATACAACTCAGGTGGGATTTTATATTTGCATTGATGCTATCATGGTTGAGATTTTTGGAAGTCAACTTTGTATTTTTGTGGATTGTAGTAGGAACTGTGGTAGGCAGAATAATGTCCTCCAAGGGATCATATCCTAAGCCTCAGTCACGAAGGCCTGGTAAATATTTTACCTTAAATAGCAAAATGAAAATTGCATGTATGATTGATTTAAGAACTTGGTTTTATTTCTTTCTTTGGAGAGTGGAGGTGTAGCTCAAAGTAAATTGCATACCTAGCAGGCTCTGGGTTCTACCCCCAGCAATAAAACTAATTAACTAAATAAATAATAAAGACAAAACAAAAATAAGAAATATTTCAACTGCAGTTTGTGGGTCCTTGATAAGTTCCATTAAGCCCTTGCCCCAGTTCCATTCTCATTAGCAAAAGGAAAAGGATCAAAGTAGAGCAACTCTACCAACATCTAATTTCTAGATAAATTACTTCAGGTCTCTAGTTTTGTTTCCTTATCTAAAAAATAGAGATGAGAATATGACTTTCACTCAGGTTGATGAGAGGACTAAAAGTGATGGTTTAAGATTTACCATAGTGCCTAGAATGTGAGCAAAGGCCCAGAAATATAAGCTCTCTATTATTACAAATGACACTTTTTGGAAGGACCTTCTTGGGAATCTGTTGAAAACTGAGACCACTTATGTTCAGGCAGCTGCAGTCTATTGCTATTTGACCATGGATGTTTAGGTTTCAGCATCCCTGAAACCCCTCTACCTGCTTTCAGTGAGTAGTCACCAGACCCCTTTAACTTCAAGATCCCAGGAGGACTGGATGCTTTTCTGTCTTGTCTCTGCTGATGGAGGGTATATGGTGGTCAATGCCAGGACAGACACAGGTTCTGGGCAAGGCTCAGAGAGTGGTGATTAAGCTGGACCAGCTACTGTGTGCCCACACTTACTGGCAGGGCTGTGGGGAAGAGAGGAAAGAATTTGGGGGTTCCATCTCTAGGATCTAGGACTAGAGTGAAAGGATGGATATGGGAGCAGGCTTATGGTTCCTGGAAGCCAGTTGGAATAGACATGTGTAATCAACTGTGAGTGGGAATGGAGCCCTAAATTAAGAACTTTGAGATAAAGGGATTATCCTATATTATTCACATAAGCCAAATGTTTTTTTTTTTTTAATTTTAGAAATAAAAGGAGGAAAATACTAACAGATCGACAACGTTTTACAAAATAGCAAAGGATCAGTACAGATATTACAGAGTTACAAACAGAGTGGTAGGGAATTAACAATGCTTCACATAAGCCAAATGTAATCACAAGACTTCTTATAATTTAAACATGTACCAGAAATGATGAGAGAGACTTGGAGGTGGTTTTGAAAATGTATGAAGTGGCCTCAACCAAAAATCAAGGAGGATTTTAATTAAAACAACACTGAGATTCCATCTCATTCCAGAAAGAATGGGTATCATGAAGAAATCAACCAATAACAAATGCTGGAAAGACTGTGGCCAAAAAGGAACCTGTCTCCTCTCTTGGTGAGATTGTAGACTGGTGTAACCATTGTGGAAATCAGTATGGGGATTCCTCCAAAATTAGGACTAGAGGTCCCATTTGACTCAGCTATTATCCTTTTGGGTATCTGACCAGAAGAATTAAAAACATCACACCACAGTGATAAATGTGCACTCATGTTTATAGCAGCACAATTTGTAATAGCTAAATCTTGGACACAACCCAAATGCCCATATACCACAGAATGGATAAAGAAGATGTGTTTTTTATATAATGGAGTACTATTCTGCCATAAAGAAGGATAAACTTGGAATATTTCTAGGAAATGAGTGAAATAAATTGGATTCACATGTATAAACATCACATTGTCTCCCTAATATGAGAAACTGAAGGAACAAATAAGAATCAAATTGTACAACAGATATTGTGAAATGGGAAGAAATTCTTCAAAGGGAAAGAAGAACTAGGTTAGATGAAGAGGGAAAGGAAAGAAGGGAAAAGAAAAAAAATTTAAAAGGATAAAATGGAAACACATCTTTGTAAATAGGGAGAGAAGAAGAGTTGAAGGGAGGAGACGGAATTGGGAAAAAAGGAATCAAAATATATCACATTCATATAGAGGTATAAATTCCTTATGGTGATTATGGTTATTATGTATACCTAAAATGTATCAATAAACTTAATTTTAAAAAACAGTAACCAAGGATAATATTTCTGTTTGGAATATACAACATTTAAAAACAAAATAAAGTTCATTCCTTTAAAATTGAAAAAAAAGAAATTGGAAAAAGCAAGAATTAGGCAGACCCTGCCCTGCAGGCGCCCTGCCCTGGAGGGCCCAGTGCAGAACCTCCGCGCAGGCACCAGGAAAGGCAAACAGCAAGCACCCTGGAAGCGGCGCGGAGATGCGCGCAGGCCCTCCTTCCGCCGATGCCACCTGGCTGAGAACGGCCATGCCATAAAGAAGCACCGACAGAATAGGCCTGCCCAAAGACCTGTGTGAACCATCCTGACAAGGAGAAACCTCTGGGAAAATATGCCACATGGTGGGTCTCTCTTGGCCCTGCCCCTGAGAGCCAGAAAGGTCCGGAGTCAGCAGAGAAGCAGCTGATGAACAAGGACTTGGAGAACAGGAGAGTACCGAAGGCCGACGACTCAGAGGTCGAGCTGACTGGGGACGCGGAAGCCATTTGGGAGCTGGAAACCAGGAGGACCTTGCGCAACACCCGGGGAGACCCCCTGGAGGCCATTCTTCCCCTAACTGCACAGGTTGCGGTAGAGGAGCGAGTGGAGCTCTGGGGAGGTCTGCACCAAGACTTCACGG
>NW_004955435.1:14533788-14538733 GCF_000276665.1 Chinchilla lanigera | reverse complement strand
CAAGATAATGAAAATTTTTTACAAAATGAAGCACAGAGATGAAAACATAATCTAAACATAACAGAGGCCATAGATCTGTGTAAGATTAAATGCTTTAACAACTTTGTAAGTCAAGGAGAAAGAAGGGAAAAATACTGGAGTAGATAATGATCAAGATTTCCCAAAACTCATGTAAGTCATTAACCCACAATATTAGTTGAAAATTTATTGCTTGTAGCTTTGAAGACACCCTGCAATATATGCACCGTTGTAAACAATGGTGTTCCTTTAAGCATGTTATTAGCACAATATTAAGTTTTCACATAGAGGGCACTGGAGAGGCATTGCAAAAGGAACAATCTCTCCTGTTATTTCTGGCATAGTGTAGAATTTTGCAGTGTAGCTATGAGGATATTAGGTGAGGCAATGCCTAACTACTAGCCCAGAATGTGGAGCTTCTGTGACTTTTGAGCCTCGGCTTGGCAATCACACTTTTACAGCCCTGTGTACACAGAGACAAGAGCCTCTGCATAATGCATACACCCAAAGGGACTCCTATTTGGGTTACAGCCCAACTTTCTTCTGGAAGTCCCTAAGGACCTGTTCAGAGCTACTGGTGGCCTGGGTCACACATAGACTTGCTGTTTGTTGGCTTGTTTTTTGTAAGCCCTGAACTCTGAAGAGCTCCTGCTTTATCTGCCACCTAGATTCCTGCTGTACACTCTGAAATTCATGCACTGCTTATCGCATGCTTCTCTGTCTAAATCTTGAGGCTTGGTTTTGGCTTTCCTGACAACTTCAGACTAGATAAACAAGAAAATTTCTCTGATACTCAGTAGGGTGAACCAAATTTTAATGAAGTTTGAATTCTTCCACATTTGTCTTTCCTCAGGTTTCCTTCCTTAGCTGAAAAGAAATTATATAAGCTTTCTTCATATCTTATACTCCTTTACCATATTTATTATCTTTTTATATTAAATTTTACTTGTTCAACCTATTATGTGATTTCCACCTACTAGTTGGGCCTAGGCAGTTATACCTACAAATCCAAGATGTCCACTAAACCATATAGATATCTCCAGTTATATATGCATATTTTCAACAATGCATATTTTCAAATTGTAGAAAAGCAAAAACAATAAGAAATGTCTTAAAAGCAGTGATAGAGTAATGTAAAGCTATGCCCTACACTTCTGTCTTAGGGAAAGAAGAAGAAAGCAAATTATATCCAAAGATAAATAAAAAAAGAGCAGAAATCAATGAAAGTAAAAAAGATACACAACAGAGAGAGAAACAAAGGATAAAGTCTGTTCTTTGAAAATTTTAATGAAACTACTAATCACTTGAAAAGAATGACTAAGTGAAAACAATAAAGAAGAAAATATAAATATTCAGAATGAAAAACAATGACTTCTCTAATAAAAGATATTTGCTCTTGAAAGTTATTAATTTTTTAAAGCAAGGATGGCTTCAAGATATGACCTCCATTTTCTTTTTATACCTGAGGAACCAGAGAAATTAGGTTTTATCCTGCTGTGTGGCTTACTAAAAATTACTGCAAACTTCACAATGTATCACAATGCCCCCACAAGTCCAGCTGGTGGCCAAGGACCCACAACAATGTCTCATGCAAGTCTGTTTTCACAGATCTGTGCTGGGAAGGCCCAAAGGTCAGCAGTGGAAGCTAGAAAGTCTGTGCCAGTGGGATAAAGGATCTGTGCTAGCAGGCTGAGGGATCTGCACTGGATCCAGGAAGCAATGCTCAAAGTAAGAACTAGAGATCTCCTGAAAGGTACCACAACCATCCTCAGTGACAATGAGGTCCCAAGTTCCTCCGATGATGAAAACATCAGAATCTGTATCAGAAAAGCCAGCGGCAACAAGCTTCTCCAGAACATCAAACAATGTACCATCTTTCCCTCTGGAGCCAGGAAGGAATGCTCAAAGTAAGGAACAAATCCCCCAAAGTGAACCACAGCTTTTGTCAGAGATAATAAGGTCCTGAACTCCTCCAATAATGAGAACAGCCTTCTTCATTAGGAGAGTCAGCATGGCAAGCTCCTTCAGGAGAACCAACAGCTCCCTAACAGCTCCTCAGCTTCTTCCTTTCCAGTTCTGCCTCTTATGCTGCTGGCAACCATCCTCAGATGAATCCACCCCATGCTACACTGATTCAGTTCAGCTGAGTATTACAAGTTGACTATCAGTTATCAATCCACCACAGTGACACACAAAGCTTTGAGAGTGAAGCTAAAGGTGCAGTGGAGACCACAGGAAGTTGCAGATACAGAGAATATTGCACATCTTCTAAGAAAAGCTGTAGGCAGTAAGTCAAGCCAGCCCAAGGAAGAGGCCTTTCACACTTCAACAAACAAGGCCATACAGGCAGAGCTGCCTAAGCCCAGTGGAGTTCACATCTCACCACAAGCTGCCTAGATGCTGGACATGCAGCCACAAGAATTAATGTTTGCCCTGCTGGATTTTGATCTTTCTTTGTTTCAATTTCTTTCTCTTCCACAAATCCTTCTTTTTACATGTAAATGCTTACTGTGTGACATTGTATATTGGGAGTATTCAACTTTCTTTTTAATTTGTACATGGGCTTTTACAATTTTTACTCATAGTTGAGTTTGCCTTGAGTGCCAGAGGACACTTTGGACTCAGACTTTTTGGCAATGCTGAAATTGTTAAAACTGATGATTTGGAGACAGACTAAATGCATTTTGCATAACAAGATAGATATGAGCCATGAGGGGTATGGCAGAATGTTATGGCTGAGATCTAAAATGTCTCTTACAATCCTTATATGTCGAGAGGTGAAGCTTTTGATGGTCATTTTATCATGGGGCCCTGTATTTATCAGTGTATTTATTCATTGTTGAATCCACATATTAAAATACTGTCAAGAGATGGGGCCTGGTAGAAAGAGATAGGTCACTGGGATGTGAGCTGGAAGGGCATGTTCATCACTTCTCACTCTCTCTTGCTTCTTCATTGCCATAATTTCGGCAGCTCTCTTTCCTTTCCACTATGCTCTTTCTGCATTAGAATCAGCCGTGGATATACCGAACTCTCTGAAACCATGAGCCAAAATGAATCTCTTCTCCTTAAAGTTGAAAGTATCAGATATTTTGTTCCAGTGTTGGAAAATTGATTAACAAAATGACACTCTAATTCTTGCTTTATTAACTGTTCTGATGTTATTTGACATACAGGTACATTTGATCACTAGACTACAAAGAGAGAAAGAGAGTAAAGTGATTAATACACTTTTGTTATTGAATTCTGTTTGGTTGAGGAAGATCCGCCTAACCTGCATAATCCACATACCACAAAACATTGGCTCATGAGAAGGGTTTGCTGTTACCAACAATGGTTGTGTAACTGGGTATGCATACTAAAAATCTCTGGAGTGAGTATACATCTGCTTAGCATGGTCCAACTTTGTTGGTGAAAAGGGCTTGCTTTGTTCTTGTACTAAAAGCCTATGATACTGGGTTCAGGCCAGCAAACCCTATTAGAGAGACAAATGAAGACATGAGAGAAAGGGAGTATCATTGTTGGAAGGCTAGGGATCTTCACCATAATGAAGTGAAACCCCAAACTGACTGAAATTCCTAGATTTAATAAGAAAGAACAAAGGCATACAGCTCTGCTGAGTGCAGATGTTTGTTTTAGGTAGCAAGGTAGGCAAGCAAGACATGGTGACAACAAACAAGAAATGGTGATAGTTTGGTTGACTAATTAATTTCTAATTAATTAGGTTTATTGTTACAGTTTATGTATACATAATAATCACATTCTTCACAGGGAATTTGTATCTGTACATGAGATATCTTGATTCATTTTTTTCCATTCTCTTATGCTCCCTTCAAACCCCTCTTTTCTTACTTATTTACAGAAGCTTTATTTCCATTTTTTCCTTCTTTTCTCAAGTTTTCTTGGAAAATTCTTGTTGAATTTCTTGTTCAACCCACACATTAAAATGCTGTCAAGAGATGGGGCCTTCCCCTATCCCTACTTCCTCCCCCTCCTGAGTTCCCTATTTGAGCATTTCCTTCCTATTTCAAAATATCTATTATACATTTTGGTCCTTTAAATAATTAACTTTTATCTGATTGTCCCTCAGGAGCTTCCTTGTTTTCCTCATGAGCTCCATCTCTGTCCCAACTGCCAAAATGTGCAACCTTCAAGATTCCTTAATCTGACTGATGATAAATGCTGTGTGAAGCATGCTTTGTGAGCTGATAAATGCTGTGAGCTGAGAGGAATCACAAGAGGTTGGAGCAGTGATCAATTACTGTCTCCATACCTGATAAATTCCAATCTTGGAAGATAAAGAACTGAGCATAGGAGGAATTTTGACTTTTTTTTTTATCTATTCTATCTTTTTTTAATTATTATTTTAAAAATAAAAGGAGGAAAACATTGACAGATAGACAACATTTTACAAAATAGAGAAAGAACAGTACAGACAATACGGAGTTACAAACGAAGTGGTAGGAAATTAACAATGCTTATTGTATTACATACTGATATCTTCAAAGTGGTTTCTCATGAAAACAGATAGAGATATGCAATATTGATCAATCAAGCACTCATTGACAGTTTCTTTCAGCACAGACATAGAAGACAGTAGAACAACCATGTTAACTATCCTGTATATACAAACATACAAAATTTCTCCTTCTTCCCCTTTTCTTTTCCCACATCCCAATTACCCTTATGCTTGAGTGCTTTCCTATCATTTCACAATGTCTATCATATCTCCTAGTTTACATTAACTCTTTCAGGTTTTACACTAGTGAAACAATGTGGTGCTTGCACATGTATGTTTGATTTATTTCACTTATGAATATGGTCTCTAGTTCTGACCATTTACCTATAAAAGCCTCAAATTTATCTTTCTTTACAGCTGAGTAATATTCCATTATATAAAAGTACCACAATTTTCTTATCCAATCCT
>NW_004955435.1:14508644-14530526 GCF_000276665.1 Chinchilla lanigera | reverse complement strand
ATTGTTGTTGGTTTGAAGTTTACACGGTCTGCAAACAGAATAGATACACCTCCTTTTTTCTGGGTTCCTGTGGCATGAAGGATTGTTTTCCATCCTTTGACCTTTAGTCTGTGGGTTTCCTTTTCAGTGAAATGTTTTTCCTGTATACAGCATATTTTTGGATTTTGTTTTTTAATACACTCTGCAGTCTGTTTCTTTTGACCAGAGAATTGAGGCAATTTACATTTATAGCTATAACCCATATGTACTGATTTATCATTGTCATGTTATTTACTTGTGCTGGTGTCCTAGTTTTTCTACCTGTTTATTTGTTTGCCCTTCTTGACGTTTCATTCCTACTGTTGTTTTTGAAATTGCGTTCAGATTTTTCTTTGTCCAGAATATCTTTTAGTATTCTCTGTAATGCAGGCTTGGCACTCATGAAGTTCTTCAATTGTTCTTTGTCGTGAAAATAATTTATTTTTCCATTGAATTTGAGGGATAGTTTGCCAGGGTACATCAGTCTTGGTTGGAAGCTGTTCTGTCTCAGGGCCTGTAATATTTCACTCCAAGCTCTTCTTGATTGGATGGTTTGTGCTTAGAAGTCTGCTGTGATTCTGATGGGCTTCCCTTTATAGGTAATCTGTTTTATTTCTCTGGCAGCTTTTAATATTCTGTTCTTTTGCTGGAGATCTGGGAACTTGACTATTATATATCTGGGTGCAGTTTTACTTTGGTTGTGGTTGTTTGGAGTTCTATATGCGTCATTTACTGTATATCAGGTTCTGTTTCCAGGCTTGGGAAATTTTCTGCTATTATTTCTGCAAATAATCTTTTAATGTCAGTTGTGTTGCTTCCTGCTCTTTCATTGACTCCTTGAAGTCATACATTATTCCTGTTTGCCTCATCTTGCAGCTGTTGAATTGACTTTTCCTGGATCCATGCTGATTTTATGAGATCCGTTCTTTCACAGTTGCTAGCTGCCATGCTGTCTTCAAGGTCTGAGATTCTATCTTCAGCTTCTTTCAAGCGGTTTTGGTAGCTTTCAATGGCAGCTTTGTTTTCCTGGAAGTCTGTTAGAATCTGGTTCATGTGTTCTAAGTCCTTTCTATATTTTTCATGAAATGCTTTTGACTCTTGCGTTTGTTCTTCTATTTTCTTATATACTTCTTCCTCAGACTTTTTGAGCATTTCCTTCCTTATTATTGTCATTTCACTTTTTGCCTGAGAGATTATTTCTGATCTCATCTCTTCTATGGCCTTATGGAGTTGTTTCTTTACTTCCTTTGCAATCCTTTCAGCAATTTCAGGCATGTGTTTACCAAGTTCTCCTATGTCGATGTCTCCTGGACTTGTTCTGATTGGGGTGGAGTTCTGGGATTGTGTTTTAGACCTTCGTTTTGACATGTTTGCTACTGGATGCAGAAAGCTCAGTTTCCCTCTTCAGTAGCTGCTCAGCGGAGACCACTAGTGTGCCTAGGTTTCCTGTTGTTCAGTTTTGCCCCTGAGTGACCTCTGAGAAGCGCTACTTAATCTTGGGTTTTCCGGCAGTTTTTGATTTGTATCTAGTTATCCCCTTTCTCAGACAGAGGTACTTGTGTCATTTGATGGCTGCCCATCTGATCCAGCATCCCCTTGCAGTTCAGGGCATGTGCACGACCTGACTCAGGTTGCACTGGTGTGACAATCCCAATCCAGTGGTCCTATGTCCCCAGTCAGTTCAGGGTACAGGCATAATTCAGACCCAAACTGCAGAGTCTACAGTTTGTGAACCAACTGAGTCTATGTCTCCAGTCAGTTCAGGACACATACAGGAACCAGATGCAGCCTGAATGATTAGCAATCACAGACTTGCTGAGCCTTCGACTTGCTAGGGGTTCTGGGCAAAGGTAAAGCATGGACTCGAACTGTGGGTCCAGCAGCTCTCGGAGCACTCGCTGACTTGGCATAGGGTGGGTGGGGGCTGGGAGAGACTACACGCCCTGCTCCCAGCCAGAGGAGTCCCTGGGGCTTCTGAGTGAGGACCTCCTCTCTGCTGTGGGTGCAGGAAGGGGAGAGACTCAGTCTTTAATGGCGGCGGAGTCCTGGTTCACCCGCTCTGCTCTCAGAAAGTAGATGGGAAATACCTGGCTCTCTCTGCACGTTTCAGCTGGGAACTGTGGTGGTGTGGGCCAAGCACAGACTTGAACCATGGGTCCAGCAGCTCCCAGAGCACTCGCTCACTTGGCGCAGGGTGCATGGGGCTGGGAGAGTCTGCACGCCCCACCCCTAGCCAGAGAAGTCCCTGGGGCTTCTGAGTGAGGACCTCCTCTCTGCTGTGGGTGCAGGGAGGGGAGAGACTCAGTCTGTAATGGCGGTGGAGTCCTGGTTCACCCGCTGTGCCCTCAGGAAGTAGATGGGAAATACCTGGCTCTCTCCTCGAGTTTCAGCTGGGAACCGTGGCAGTGTGGGCCAAGCACAGACTTGAACCGAGGGTCTAGCAGCTCCCGGAGCACTCGCTCACTCTTCAATCATAATTTTTAACACAGAATCATCTCTGCTCTCCTTGGTCTGATAGCATTTATATCTATGCTTCAGATTTGGATTTAACAAATACTGTCTTTCCTATGTGTGGTTGTACTTAAAATTGTATATCTCATCCACTTTTTTTAACCTTTCCTAGTTGACATATGTGAAGTTAAAGAATAAACTCTGCTGTAATTGTAATTCTGCTTTATCAGCCAAAAAATTATAATGACCAGATAAACCTTCAAAAATGTTCAGTTGTGTCAGCCGTCTGTTAAAAATTTTGCAACTGTAGTTTTTCAAGTGTTTTCCAAAGGTGACCTAGTACACAAACCTCATAACTCACAGTCAAAGTGTGGCATTTAGTTACTCATCATGGTAGTGTTCTTTATTCCACTTAGTTTTTGCGTCCTCCCGCCCACCACGCGCTTGGACGCACGGGGCCATGCAGCACCGGGAGCCGGCCGGTCGGCTGCTCCGGGCCGAGCTGCCTCCTCCCTCTATTCTATCTTTTATTATTATAATTTTTGTCTCATAATAAAAACTTTCATATTATCTTATTTATGATTTAACTGCATTTTCTGTCTTCTTTCTCACTTTTTCTTTTTTACTTTCTTCTGCTTCCCCTCCTTTCCTTTTCAATTTTTAAAAGTTTCTTCCCCTTTTTCATATTTCTCTGTAACTTTTAAAATTTATTTTTACTTTCATTATTTCTTAATATTTGTGTTTCTTCTCTGTTATTTATGTGAGCTGGAAGACCAAAGAGAGAGTTGACAGGCAGAACACAGAAAGCCAAGTTCACAAATAATAACCTGATCCTACATCCAACAGAATGCAGCAATAGCAAAGGAGAGGGAAGGACTGACTTACTTTGAAGCAGTATGTACTCATATCTAACCTCTACCATAGATACATATACATATACATGTACATATACATATACATATACATACACATATACATATGTATTTACTCTAGGGTCACTGTACTCACCATTTATTAGAGAGTACAATAGATATCCACAGGGCTGGTGATATAGCTTTGTGGCACGTTGCCTGCCTGGAAAGAGTGAGGTCCTCAGTGTGATTTCTGGTACAACCAAAAAAATAGATATCCACATGCTCCTTTACTAACTCCAGCTAACTATGAACAATGTATCCCTTTGGGCTATCTGCCTACTCCAAAGATAAGGCCTTGTGAGGTACGTCAAAGATGAGGAAACAGACAAGTCAAAAAGAAGCTATACATAGGCCACTGGAAGAGATAGCATTAGTCAGAGATGCCTGGAAGTCAATCCAGTTATACCAAGTTTGTGGGGATAACTGACCCTCCCTATAAAAGCAGCCAGGAACAAAGGGCCCATGAGTCCCCTATCTTTACAGAGTCCTGTGACCTGATTCCTTCTTATCAGGATAGCTATCTGTCTTCTCCCAATTTCTTCTCCTCTTTACAAAGTATCTTCTTTTTGTTGAACTTTGTACCTCTAATTTTTTTGGGCACTGAGTTTATAATCCCAGTGTCTGCTCATACAACAGAGCAGCAGAGTTCTTTCCCCAGATGTGACATCTCTGTTTTCCTGTCAGGGAGCAAGATGTGACATTTTGTGACATTAACAATACGAGAGTATATTCCCAAAGAACTTCGTTGGATTAATTACAGTGTTGCAGTGTGTGACCATGGTGACACAGAGGATGACAGATTACTCATAGTCAAGATTCAGTCAGATCACCAGGAGGCTCAGAGATGCTGATTTATAGAGACACCTCAGCATAGGAAGCCTCAGGAAAACAGCCCCAGGCTGAAACTTCTATAGCTATTTATTAGTAACTCAAGGACATGTTAATAAAGATGTAGAAGGAAAAGTCTGCAGCATTTGTATAGGATTTTTGTTCAGAGTACAGGGAAAAAATAGGATGGTCTGTTATGTAATGCATGTTGATCGAGCTTCAGCAAGCTTATCAGGGTAGCAGGGACACAATGGCCAGAGAATATATCTCTGAAAATAAGTTCTTGTTGATGCTGCTCAACTGGTGCCTCTTCAGATTTCCTCTGATATTTACCATGCATTACAAGAGCCCTGGATTGTTGCCCAGGGATCCCTTCATGTTTACATTCACTTCAAGGACTACTCTGACCGGAGTTTCCCCCACATTTCTCCCTTTCTTATTTTATAACTCAGATTGAGCAGAAAGGTAGAGGAGTGCAGTGTGAACAGGTATTGGGCTTGATGTAGAAAGGTCACCATGGCTTCCATAGGAGGATCTGTTGAAACAGCATATAGAGCACTCTAGGGACTGGAAGAAAGAGAAGAGAAAAGACTATTGCAATAACTGTAAGAACCAAGATATGAAGATTGAGACTAGAGAATCAGTTTCAAAGATTGAGCCAATGGTAATATCATTAAAATAATCCAAGATAACATTGTAAGCCTCCATTTGAAGTTTATTAAGTTCAGCTTGAAGTCTTGGAGATTAGCAATATCTCTATCCAGATTCATATAAAAGGCATCATGAAAAGGCATTGGATGTCTTCTCAAGATTCAGAATGATTAAATGCAATAGAAGTAATGTACAGAGTGATACCCAGGATCACAAGTAAGCTGATTATATATCCATAGGACCTGTTGGGTTTGCTGAGCCAGCTAACAGCTGTGTCAAGGATGTCTTTGTTGAATTTCTTTATCAATATTAGCTTGAATCAGTAATTCTGAGGTGACATTTTGGAAATAGCTATTCATAGACTGAACAGTTTGTGTAAAATGAGTCAAAGTGACCACTACAGTCACTGCTATAGCAGCCAATATAGTAGTTTCTATAATACATGCAGTTAGAATGCCCATAAAATATTTTTGTCTAATATGTTCAAATGCTGAAGTATTTTGTTCAAGTGCTGAAATTCCCATCCACTCTTGAGTAAAACTGGTGGAGATCCATGTTTCAGCTTGCTGTCTGTGTACCATAATATGTACAATGTTTCATTGAAAAATATTAACAATTATTTTTATACTATTGGGGCTGGAAAAGAATACAGTAACTACTATCAGTCATGTTGATGACTATGTACAATGGAAATTTTTTCTGCCAGGAAATACAGTGTGTGCAATAACAGGCACCAAACTTCAGAATAACCAGAGTGGCTATAGTCTCTCCCACAGACACTGAAGAAACAAGGTGAAAATTAATCTCCACCTGTACATGGGATGTCATTAGAGAAAACAGACACTTTTTGATCTACCATGTAACTATGTCAAAGATAGCTGAGGCAAGAACATGAACCCTATAAACCATGGCTCTTACTTGAGGTATATGTCAGGAAACTAAAATATATCAGGAGCATTTTTACCTTTGTAATTTTAAAATTGTGTTTGTGCAATCATCTCAAGAAACAGGTTTTCAGGAGGGAAGAGAATTCTCATAATTTGCAGCATACCAGTTGGTGCCACATGATAGGGATGCATAACCTTTTCAGAAACTCAAATAAGACCTGTGGGTGACAAAATATGCATAGTTCCTCCCCAAGTGAGAAATATTATAGGGCCCAGCCATTGTGGACTAGATAAGGGGTTTTGATAAAGAACCATTGGCTTTTGTCTATCCTTTGTGAGAATAAAAGTGTTTCTCTATTGCTGTGAAACCTTCTGAGTAACAATTTTAAAATGTCAAAGTAAATAGTGCTTTGCATACTTGTTATTTGGGAGAGAATTTCACTATTATAGTCCCCCTTTTTGTTTTAATAATTGAACCTTAAGGGACCCATTAGCTTGGCCTGTGGGGTTATAAGGTACACCTGTGACATGTTTAATATATCAGAGATTTTAAAATGTTTGAAAAAATTGGAAGAATAATCAGACCCATTAGTAGTTGTAATTTGTGAAGGTAATCTCATTACAAAAAAACATGAGAGTAAATGATGTTTAATATGTTTTATAACTTCATCTGATTGTAAAGAGGCTTATGTATTCAGAGATCCGAAACACGGATCTCCACCTAGAATAGGCATGGATACATATTCTAGAGGCATGGACATATTTAAGCTTATCAAAAGAGTTATGAGTAGCTATGTTTATTTGTTAAATTTTATTGTCTTTTACCTGGTAGAGATTTATTCTTGTCTGAGAAATAGATTTTAACTATTTTTGACATTAAGGACATGTATGAACAATGTTTTAAGCTTGTTTATATGTGATGTGGAAGGACCACACAAGGGTCTTAGCCCCTTGATTAAAAAACTGATGAGAAGAAAGAACCTCATTCATACAGGTAGAGAATATAACTAAAGCATTTATATGAGCATTGTCCCCCACTAGAGGGCCAGACAGGTTAGAGCTAGAACATGTGTGTGCAATATAAACAGGTAACTCGCAGCCTGACAAGTGTTTGCAGATGTCTAAACGTATGAAAGTATAGTCTTTGTCTGAAGGCATCAGTTAAGCCAGAGAGGAAAGTTGAGACCTGGGAAAGGGTAACTGATGAGAGTCAGGGCTGTAGTACCTTAATCTTTGAGCAACAAGGAGCTTTTAGAAGGTATACCTTGGGCTTAACCAAGTTACCAGGAGCAAAATCTTAAACTAAACAATCATACATATGTTTTTGTGAATTGTATCCCCATAAACATTTTGACATATTTGAACTGTCTAGTTTTGTCACTCCTTTTTTCCCCTTTTCTTTTCTGGTAGGAAAAAAACTTATTGTACAAAATTCTCTCCCAGCAGAAATATGTCTCCACATTTGTAACTTTCTTCATATTTTCTTCTTTATTCTACTTAGTATAATTTTTCTATAACAAATCAGAAATTAATCATTTCAATTTTAAATTCTCTTTTCTTTTCTCTTTTTCCCCCTTTGATCTCAGAGATTTTTACATATTACATTTGATTGGCTGCCAAGAAATCTCCAAGTAACTTTGATGAGTTTTCTTATCTATTAAAGCAGCAGAACAGCAAACCAACCCCTGTTATTGTAGGCTAAGAATTTAGTGTACAAGAAACATTTTAAGCATATCTATTAAACAAAAATACCAACTCAAAATGGAAGCCAAAAGTAAAATTATTAATCAATTAAGATTTATAACAATAGGCACTTGTAAGTTTAGGAAACAGTATTTATGTCCAGTAGATGATCTGGTTGGATATCCCAGTGAGATCTTTTCTATTTTTGTTTTCTTAGGCTTAGAATTTTTATTTTCTATTTTCAGTTGATTTCAATGACTGAGTTTAGTTGTTTTTCTCTGAGTTGAAATGAAATAAATAAATGAGAAGCAAGTGAATTGTTACCACTTACTTAGCAATCAGACAGATAAAACACCTCTGGGATGAAAAACCTAAACTTTGACCTCACCACAAACATAATAGGCTATTCTGTGGCTGTTAATATTCCCTTACTGGGATTAAAATGAAGAGTTGGACATTTTTATTTCTTTTCAGTCTTTGAGAGGTTGGTCCTCTATGCTGATTTGCAGCAGCAAGTTGCATTACAATTTCATACCTCACAGTTTCTCCATCAGTGTTTCTTTCCTCATGTGATAATTTTCAAAACTGGCTCACATGAGGCACCACTTGTAACAATGTGTGACCATGGTGGCACAGAGGGTGAAAAATTATTTAGAATTAAGATTCAGTCAGATCACCAAGAGGTTCAGAGTAGCTGATTCATAGAGACACCTCAATATGAGAAGGCCTCAGAAAAACAGCCTCAAGCTGAAATTTCTATGGCTATTTATTAGTAACACAGGGACCTGAGAACAAAGATGCAAAAGAAAACCACATGCAACATTTGTATAGGAGTTTTATTCAGAGTACAGGGAAGAAACAGGATGGTCTGTTATGTGAAGGATGTTGACCTAGTTTCAGCAAGCTTATCATGGTAGGAGAAACACAATGCCCACAGAAAACATCACTGAGGAAATCTTAGTGCTGATTTTGGTCAGCTGTTTCCTCTGCAGATTTGCTGTAATCTTTAACTGTGCATTACAGGACCCTCAATTGTTGCCCAGGTGTCACTTCATTTTATGTTAATTTCAAGCACTCCTCTGTCCAGAATTTCTCTGCACTTCACTGCATCCTTCTTTCCCAAAATATCAAAAGTGGTCAAATATTGGTTTTACCAAAGGATTATAGTTAACCACACTCAAAGTACATAACTTAAAAGGAACTAAACAGATCTCCATACTAGCAACAAAGTCTTTAGACTATCAGCATCCACAAATCTCAACACAAAATGAAAAAACCTCAAAATCAATAGGAAAGAAAGAAAAGGTAACACAATCCTTCCAAAATGCCCCAGCTCCCTCTAAGCCAATCCAAGGGCACTGAGTGGGTGAATAGTAAAAGCCACACACATGAGTTTCTCAAAATCATAGCAGAGGAGGTTATAAAACAGCTCAAAGAGATACTCAGCAGGATTATAGGAGCTATAACTAACATATGTGGAGGTAATAACCAAAAATATGTAGGAGCTCTCAGAAAGCACTAATGGAAAGCTAGATGAGCTAAGCAAAGTGATACAAACATGAATGACAAATTCACCAAAGAGAGTACATGGAAGAGTTTCAATCAGAAATCCAGAAGACTAAAAATCGTATTAAAGTTATGGGCAGCAGAATGGGCCAATGTGAGGACAGAACTTTAGAACTAGAAGACAATATTGTCAGCAAAGACCAAATACTCAAAGACACCTTAAAAACAGCAAGAGAAAATGAAAATTTGATCCAACACTTGATAGATTATGCAAATAATACTCATCTAAGAACAACTGGTGTGAGTGAAAAATCAAAAGACAACGCAATGTAATAAAAATCTTGCTCACAGAAATAATGGCAAAAAACTTCCCAAATATAGGAAAAGAAATAAACATGAAGATATGTAGAACAGCAAATATCCATGATCAAAAGAGAACCTATCTATGCCATATTTAATTCAAAATTCCAGAAGTCTATCACAGGGACTGTTATGATTTGTATATGAGTGTCCCCCAAAAGCCTCAAGTGGTCACTGGGTGGGCTTTTAGAGTTTGAATGATTATGGGTGTGAGAGCTACACTTGCCCTTGGGCAGATAGTTTTGCATATGTAAGTGAGAAAAGAAGCTGCTTGCCACCATTCCTCCATTTTGGTCTTGTTGTTTTGCTCCCTTCTTCCACCATGAACTGTTGCCCTCTGCCATGTGCCACTCTGTCTTAGCTCCAGCCAAGTATGGATTGAAACCTCAAAAAACTATAAGCTAAATAAACCTTTCCTTCCTTAATTTTTGGTCTCAGGTATTTTGTCTCAGCAATGAGAGAAAAGTAACTAAGACAGAATTTGGTACCAGGAGTGGGGTTGTTGATGTGACTATACCTGACCATGTGGTTCAAGACCCTTTGGAAATGGCTTGAGGGAAGTGGCTGGAAAGGTTCAGAGATGTTGCCTGAAATAGTAGAGCTGGAACACCTTTGGTTGTTCTGTCTGGGAGATTCTGGTCAGAGTTCACAATCCCAGAAACCTGGTGGAAATCCTGCTGGTAAAGTCTGGATTCTGGAGGTTTCTACTGGGAAGAAGGACTGCATTGGTTATTGGACTCCAGATGATGTGTGTTATGGTTTTGCAGAAAGTTTGTCTGCATTTTGCTCATGTCCAGATAATTTGCCTGAAACTGAGATTAAGAGTGGCAATGGACTGCTTAATCTGGCAAAAGAAATTTCAAGGCAGTCAAATGTTGGGGCAATGGCATGGCTATTGTTGGGAGCTTTTAGCCAGATCTATGTTGAGAATGAAGAGCAAAGATCCCAGCAGGATGATTTAAACTGTTGTAAGCTTGGCCAGAAAGGAAGCTCCAGTAAAGCTGTGGACTGCAATAATAAGGATGAGGAGATCTCCATTGCTGAGAAGGAACAGGAGAATACAAAAGATGGCCTGAGGGCATCACAAGAAGCAGCAAGTCTCCACCCTTTGCAGCCTCATGAAGAATGCAAGAGTTCTGAGGTTAAGAAGGCTTCCACCTAGATTTCAAAAGGCCCAGGAGGCCAGGCAGTGTACCCCTGAAAGGGCAGTATTTGAAGTTGTGAGTGAGAAGCCAGAGGTTCAGTGGAGACCTCAGAGGTTTGGAAAAGCCAGGAATGTCGATTGTCTAAGGAAAGCTACAAGGAGGGAGCAAAGTGGGCCTAAGAGAGAAGCCATGCAATGGGAAGGAACAACTGGGATGCGAGAAAGGAGGAAAAGAAACAAGGGTATATATATATGTGCATGTGTGTGTGTGTGTGTGTGTGTGTGTGTATTTGGGATAATTGTACTGCTGATGTCTGTTGGTTTATTGAAAGAAACAGTTAATGCTTAAAGCTTTTTTTTTGACAAATTTTGCATGCTTATATCTGGTAATCTGAATAACTAATTTGAAGACAACAGTATGCAATATAACAACCACTGGTGAATTCCCCCATCTTGTTTTAGTGAATCATTTCTAATTTTTAAATTATTTTTTATCCTCTTTAATGGTTTGATCTATCTTGCATTCTTACATCTGGTAATCTGAGCAACCTCATTAAAAATAACAATAAGTAATAAAACAATCACTATTAATTCCTATCCTTTTGTTTTGAAACCCTGTATCATTTTTATTGTTTTTGTGTTGTTTTTTGTCTATGTTGTTGTTATTTTGTTACTGCTTTTTAAAAAATTATCTTTAAAAAAAAATCAAAAACTTCAAAAAAAAAAAGAGAGAAGCCATGGAAGCTGTAACCACATGAAGTGCCATGAGGGTGTAGTCACTCAAGCCCTTTGGAGTTCACAGTGTGCCACAAGTTGCTTCAGATGCTGGATGTGGAATTACAGGACTTGATGTTTGCCCTGCTGGATTTTGGATTTGCATTGGTCCCAATGCTTTGTATCCCCCTGTTTGTACTTTTTGGAATGGTAACGTCTATTTTGTGCCATTGAATGCTGGAAGTGTTTAACTTTTCATTTGTACAGGGGCTCATAGCTAAGAGTTTGCCTTACATCTTGGAGGAGACTTGGGACTTGGACTCTTCAGCAGTGTTGAAACTGTTAGGACTTTGGCAACATTTAGAAATGGACTAAAATGCCTTTTGTATAAAGGGATGGGCATGAGACATTCGGGGCCAGGAGTGGAATGTTATGCTTGGTGTTTGGGTGTCCCTCCAAAGACACATTTAGTCATGGGGCAGGCTTTTAGAGTTTATGATTGATTCATGGGTTTGAGTGCTACATCTGCCCTGGCACAGATAGTTTGCATATGTAAGGGAGAAAAAGAGTCTGCTTATCACCACTCCTCCCCTTTTGCTGTTGCTGCTTTGGCTATCTTCTGCCACCATGAATGGTTGCCCTCTGTCATGTGCCACCCTTCCTTGGAGCCAGCCGAGCATGGACTGAAACCTCCACAAACTGTGAGCTAAGTAAACCATTCCTTCCTTAAGGGTCTCAGGTATTTTGTCCCAGTAATGAAAGAAAAGTAACCAAGATAATTCCACAGGAAGAAATAAAATTAGAATACATATGCACCAAGTAGTGGTGCACTGAACTTCACAAAATAAACACTACAGAATGCAAAATATCAAATAAATGTCAATGTAATTATAGTGCAGAACCCAACTGTCAGAAATAGGTCAACTAGGCAAAATATCAACAAACACATCACAATTGAACAAATCCTTTAAACAAATGAACTTTATAAAGATCCTTAGAGTTCCACCTAGGAACAAGAAAATGTACATTTTTCTTGACTATACTTGGTACTATCTGTAAAATAGACCACATTCTAGCCTATAAAGTGTGCGTAAGTAAATGAATAACAACTGAAATTATCCCTGCATAGTATCAGATAACAATACAATAAAACTAGGAATCAATGGCAAAAGAAACCACAGAAACTATGCAAATACATCTAAATTAAACAATACACACGAATCATCAATGAGTCACTATTGCTTTATTGAAAGGAACAGTTAATGCTTAATTGTTAATCAATCTGGCTTACCTATGCCTGGTAATGAGGGCAACTGTTTTAAAGATAACTATACACTATAAAAACCACTATTAATGTTACTATCCTCTTGTTTTGAAATTCTGTATCATTTTATTATTTTTGTTATTTTATTTTTGTCTTTGTTTTTATTTTTTTGCTGTTGGTTTTTTCTCTTTAAAATAAAAATTTTAAAAAATGAGTCACAGGAGAAATCAAGGGAGAAAATATACATTTCCTAGAATCAAGTGACAGTGTGGGTACAGCAGAACAGAACCTGTGGGACACAATGAAATCAATCTTAATAAGAAAGACTGTAGCTGTGAACACCTACATCAGAAAAATTGAATCCAAATAAATAACCTAAAAGTAAATCTCAACATCATAGAAAAATTAGAACAATCTTTTAAAGCTAAAGCTAGTACAAAGAAGGAAATTACAAAGATCAGAACAGAACTTAATAAAATTAAGGCCAAAAAATTACAGAGAATCAGTGAATTCAAGAGATGGTTATTTGAAAGAATAAACGAAAATACACAAGCCCCTAGCCAATTTTACTTAAAAAAAGAAAGAAAAGACAGCAATAAATGGAAGTGGAAATGCAGAAGGTGAAATCACAACAGGCACTGCCAAAATCCAAAAGATTATTAGTGACTACAGTGAAAATCTGTACTCCAATAAATTGGAGACTCCAAAAGAAATGGATAGATTGAGATAAATATGAACTGCCAAAATTGAATAAAGAAGATATACAGATACTGAATAATCCATAACAGGAAATGAAATTGAAGCTGAATAAAAATCCTACCAACTAAGAAAATGACATGACCAGATACTGTCACCAGAGAATTCTACAAAAACTTTAGGAAAGATCTACTGCCAATAATCCTCCATCTCTTTAAGGAAATTTTTAGCAGGAAAGAGTATTCCAAAAAGCATTTTGGGGGCAATTATTGCACTGATTGCAAATCAGACAAGGATCCAGAAAAGAGAATGAAAGCCAATCTACTTAATGAACATAGATGCAAAAATCTTCAACAAGGTACTGGCAAACAGAATGCAATACATCATCAGAAAGATCATACATCCCGAACAAGTAGGAGTCATTCCAGGGGTGCATGGATAGCTCAACGTATGCAAATCAATAAATGTAATACATCATTTAAAAGAAACAATGTCAAAAGATACCTAATCATCTCAATAGAGAAAGAAAAAAACTGATGTTGACAAAATTCAATATCAATTTATGATTACACACCCTGAAGAAATAGGAGAGATGCGACTTATCTCAACATAAAAATCATTTATATCAAGCCTACCATCAATATTATATGAAATGAGGAAAGTTTTAACACTTTCCCTCTAAAATCAGGAAATATCCAGTATCACCACTCTTGTTCAATATAGTTCTAAAAACATTAGCCAGAGCTATCAAACAAGAGAAAGAAATAAAGACATGGGGTTAGAAAGGAAGAAATCAAATTGTTATATGCACATGACATTATCCCCTATATAGAAGATCAAAACAATTTCATGCAAAACTCTTAGAATTAAAAATCAAATTCTGCACTATAGCAGGATACAAAATCAACTCAAAGACTGGGTGTGGTGGTGCACACCTGTAATCCCAGTGCTCAAGAGGCTGAAGGAGGAGGATTGCCATGAGTTTGATGCCACCATGGGCTACTTAGTAAGCTCAAGGCCTGGCTGAACTACATAGTGAAACACTGCCTCAAAAAATCAACACAAAACTATGGCATTTTTATATGTCAATAGTGATCCTATCAAGAAATAAATTAGGAATACAATACCATTCACAATAGTCTAAAAAATTAAATAATTGGAAATTTACCTAACCAAGGAAGTAAAAACCTCTATAATAAAAACTTCAGTACTTTGGAAAAGGAGATTGAAGAGGACATTGAAAATGGAAAATATCTCCTGTTCCTGGATAGACAAAATAAATATTGTCAAAATAACCATACTTTCAAAACTGACATACAGATTTATTACACCCCAATGAAAATATCAATAATGTTCATTATGTATAAATAACCCTAAAATTCATATATAGCAGAAGAGATCCAGAATAGCAAAAGCAGTCTATAGCAACAAGAGCAAAGCTGAAAATTTCACAGTCCCAGCTTTAAGTTATTTTATAATGCTACAATGTTTAAAAAAAAAAAAGCATAGTACAGGCACAAAAACAAACATGTAGACCAATGGAAGATAATAAAGGATACAGAAAAGATACTAGGCATATTCAGGATCTCATTTGTTGTAGAATTAAATTTATTGATACATTTTAGATATACAAAATGATCATATTCATCATAGGGCATGTGTACCTCTACATGATATATTTTGATGTCTCTTTGTACCAATCACCTCTCTTCCCTTCAACTCTTCTTTCCCTCCCTATTTACAAAGCTTTGTTTCCATTTTATCCTTTTTTAATCAGCTATTTTCTCTTCCCTCTTTTTCCCTTTTCCCCACCATAGTTCTTCTTTCCTTTTAAAGAATTTATTCCCATTTCACAAAATTTATTGTACATTTTGGTCCTTATTTACTCTTTCAGTTTCTTACATCAGGGAGACAATGCAATGTTTACACATGTGAGTCCAATTTATTTCACTTAAGAGTATGGTCTCAAGGTGCATCCATTTATCTAGAAATGCCTAAAGATAATCCTTCTTTATGGCCAAGTAATACCCCATTACAGGTATATTAGAAAACACATCTTTATCAATTACTCATTTGATGGGCGTTTGGGATGTTTCCAAGATTCAGCAATTACAAACTCTTCTGCTATAATAATAGGTGTGCTCATAGTGCTGTGTAGTGTGATGTTTTCAATTCTTCTGAGAAGATACACAGAATGAGAAATGCTGGATCAAACTGACCTCTAATCCTAGTTTTCTGAGGAATTTCCATACTGATTTTCACAGTGGCTTCACCAGTCTAAACTTCCACCAACAGTGTCGTTTTTCATCACAGCCCCTCCACCATTTGTTATTGGTTGATTGCTTGATAGCCATTCTTTCTGGAGTGAGATGAAATCACAGTGTTTTAATTTGCATCTTTTGGATGACCAATGATCTTGAACATTTTAAAATATATTTATTTGCCATTTATATTTTTTCATCTAAAGACTATATTCATCTTAGACGCCAATTTTTGGATTGGGTCTTTAAAATTGGGGGTTCTGATTTGTTTGAGTTCGCCATGTGCTCCAGATATACATTCTTTGAGGGACAAATGACTAAAAATTTTTCCCTCCCTGTGGGTTGTCTTCTGACTCTGTTGGTGATTTATTTTGTTGTGCAAAAGCTTTCTAATAGGATGAGATTCCAGTTATTGATTCTTTGTATTATTTTCTCTGTGATGGATATTTTGTACATGGAATTTTTGCCTACACCTATGTCTTCAAGAGTTCTGCCTATTCTCTCTTCCAGAAGATTTAGTGTTTCTGCATTAATATTTAAGTCTTTGATCCATTTTGATTGTAATTTAGTGCATGCTGATAGACATGGGTCTAGTTTTTAGTCTTTGGCATGTGGAAAGCCAGTTTTTCCAGCACCATTTATTAAAGAGGCTATCTTTCTTCCCGTAAATGTGTTTGGCTGCTTTGTTAAAGATAAAGTGGCTGAGTGGTTTGGAATTGTTTCTACATCTTCTAATCTGTTCAACTGATCCTCAGTCTGTTTTATTGCCAGTACCATGTTATTTTTATCACAGTAGCTTTGTAGTATAATTTCAAGTCAGGAATCTTAATGGTTCTTGCCTTGCATTTGTTGCCAAGAGTAGTTTTTCCTATTCTAGGTCTCTTTTGTCTTGACATGAATTTTAGAATTGTTTTCTCTAGTTCTGAGAGGTGTGGTAATGGTATTTTGATTGGGAGTGCATTAAACATAACAATTTTGGAAGAATGGTCATTATCACAACAATGATTCTTCCTACCTAAAGGCAAAGAATAACTTTCCATTTTCTGATATGCTCTTTGATCTCCTTTTTCAGAGTACTGTTATTTTCAGGGTATAGATCTTTTACATTCTTTGTTAAATTTATTCCTAAGTATTACTTTTTTGGGTGCTACTGTGAAGGATGTGATTTCCCTAATTTCCCTCTCGGTGAGTTTGATATTTGTGTACAGGAATGCTACTGATTTTTGAATGTTGGTTTTGCATCTAGCTACACTACTGAATTTGCTTATTAAACCTAGAAGGCTTTTAGTGGAGTTTTTGGGGTCTTCTATGTAGAGTATCATGTCATCTGCAAATAATAATAATTTAATTTCTTTATTATCATTATTACTTTTATTTCTTTCTTGTATCTAACTGCATGGGATAATGTTTGCAGAACTATATTGAATAGGAATGATGATAGTAGACATTCATGCCTTATTCCTGACATTAGAGCGAAAACATTTAGTTTTTGACCATTATGATGTTAGCTGTTGGTTTGTTATGAATGGATTTTTATCAAATTGAGATAAAGATTGTGCATTTCAATTTTGTGTAGGGTTTTAAAATCATAAATGAGTGTTAGACTTTGTCAAATGCTTTTTCAGCCTCTATTGAGATGATCATGTGATTTTTGCCTTTGGCTCTGTTGATATGGGGTACAATATTTATCAATTTGTTGATGTGGAACCATCCATGCATCCTTGCTATGTGTCCTACTTGGTCATGTTGTATAATCTCAATGATTTGGTGCATTCTGTTTGCCAGGATCTTATTAAGGATTTTTGCTTCTATGTTGATTAAGGAGATTGGCCTGTCGTTTTCTTTTCTGGTTAGTTCTTCTCTGGTTTTGGTATCAGCATAATAATTGCTTTCAAGAATGAGTTTTGAAGTATTGTTTCCCTTTCTATTTAATTAGAGAGTTTCAGTATTAGTGGCATTAGGTTTTCTCTAAATTTCTTGTTTAATTCAGTAGTGAATCCGTCAGAGACTCAGATTTTGGTCTTTTGGTAGGTTTTTAATTACATTTTCAATTTCATTGACTAATATCAGGTTACTTAGAGTATTTATATCTTCTTGATTTAGTTTTGGTAATTCATAGGTGTCTAGGAATCTGCCCATTTGTTCTGTGTTTTCCATCTTATTAAGTACAGGTTGTTCAAGTAGGTATTAATAATCTGAATTTCCACAGGATCCAATGTGATTTCACTCTTTTAATTCCTAATTGCTTGAATTTGAGTCTTTTCTTTCCTCTTTTTGATAAGGTTGACTAGAAGTCCATCCATTTTATTCTTTCAAAGAACCAACTCTTTGATTCATTGATTCTTTGTATTGTTTTCTTTGTCTCAATTGCATTAATTTCTGCTCTGATCTCTATAATTTTCTGTCTCTCATGAGTTTTGTGTTTGATTTGTTTTTCCTTTTCTAGAAGTTTGAGGTTCAACATTATGTTATTTATTTGAGCATTTTCTATTTTCCTGATGTGAGAACTCACCACTATAAATTTCTCTCATAGAACTGTTTTCATATGTCCCATAAGTTCTGGCATGATATATTGGCATTAACATTTAATTATATATACTGTTTAATTCCTTCTTTCTTTCCTATGTGCCCCGTTGGTTATTCAGGAAGATGCTTAATTTCCATATGTTTCTGTAGTTTTTGTGGTTTCTTTTGCCATTGATTTCCAAATTCATTGCACAATGGTCAGATAATATGCATGGGACAATTTCAATTCCTCTGCACTTACTTAAGCATATTCTATGGGTTAATATGTGTTCTATTTTGGAGGCCATCTCATGTGTAACTGAGAAAAAGATGTATTTTGATATTGTGAAACACTGTAGACATCTGCTAAGTTCTTTTGATCACAGATCTCTGACATTTCTTTGTTGATTTTTCATGTATTTGATCCATCTAGTTGTGAGATTTTGGTATTAAGGATCCCCATTACAAATATGGTAATGCTTATTTGAATTTTCACATCTGTTAATATTTGTTTTATGAAATTGAGTGCATCAGTGTTTGATGCATATATATTTATGATTGTTAGCTCTTCATCTCGATGCCTTCCCTTAACAAGTAAGTATTGACCTTCTTTGTCTTTTTTGATCAACTAAAATTCATTTTTTTTAACTGTTGATTGCTTGAAATTCACATTGTCTGCAAATAGAACAGCCACTCCTGCTTTTTTCTAGGTTCCTGTTGCATGGGGTATTGTTTTTTCATCCTTTGACTTTTGGCTTGTGAGTTTCTTTTTGAGTTAAATGTGTTTCTTGAATGCAGCATATTGTTGGATCTTGCTTCTTGATCCATTCTGCCAGTCTCTCTTTTGACTGGTGAATTGAGACTATATACATTGGTGGTTATAACAGATATTTATAACTCATATCTTTCTCATATTATTTTCTTGTTGTTTCCCTGCCTTTCTCCTCTGTTTAACTCATTGCCTGCCTGGTGGTTTCTTTCTGCTGTTGTTCTTGGGGTTGTGGTCTTACTTTTCTCTTTCTAATATATGCTTCAGATCATTCTGAAGAGCTGGTTTGGTGGTCATAAATTTCCTCAGGTGTTCTTTTCATGGAAGTATCTTATTTCTCCACTGAATTTGAAAGATAATTTTGTGGGTTACATCAATCTAGACTGAAGATTGTTTTCTTTGAGGGCTTAAAATACCTCATCTCAAGTTCTACTTGATGTGAGGGTTTGTGTTGAGAAATCTGCTATGCTTTTGATAAGCTGTCCTTTATTGGTGATTTTTTTTCTGGTGCTGAATTTCTGGAATCTTGATTTTTATATGTGTTGGTGTAGTTTTATTTTGGTCATGGTTATTTGGGTTTCTTTATGCTTCATTTATTTGTATATCATATTCTTTATTCATTGGGGACTTTTTCTGCCATTATTTCTCTGTAGAGATTTTTATGTCATTTATGCTGTCTCCAGCTTTCTAATTGACACCAATCAATCTTATATTGTTCTTCTTTGCTCCATCTTGCAGTCATTGGATTGGTTTTTCATGATCCCTTGCTTTTTTTTAAAGATATCTTTCTTTTCATGATCACTAGCTGTAATTCTGATTTCATGATCTGATATTCTGTCCTCACCTTCTTTCAATCTGTTGCGTATACATTTTTTGGTACTAGGAATCAAACTCAAGACTTTGTGCTTCCCAAGCAAGCACTGGTGCTACTGAGCTATATCCCCAGGATGTTACATATACATTCAATGAAAGTTTTAATCTCTTGATTTTCTGTTTGGATCTGTTTCATGCATTCCATTTCTTTTCTATGTTGGACCTTTATGGTTTCCATCATTTTCATAAGAACTTCCATTTTTTAAATCTATGTCTACTCTAATATCCTTCATTTTTTGCATAATTTCTTTTTGTACTGGAGAGGTTATTTTTTTCTACAGTATTTTCCACTTGTTGTTTATACTTCTGTTGCTATCATTTTGGAAAGTTCCAGCATTTGACTTCTAATTTCCTCTATCTCATTGTGCTCTGGGCTTGTCCTGGGTCAGTTGGGGGTCTGGGGTTGCATTTTTTTCCTTGACTTGTCATTTTCTTTTTACTGTTTTATTTCATTTTCTATGTCGATGTTTTCCAATTTCTTATAGTAGTTAGATTTATTAGTAGTATCAAGGATTCCCTAGGAGATGGTTGTTCTTGAGGGATGTGTTCTAGATGTAGGTTCTTTATGTCTATCCCAGGAACCGATCTTCCCAATTTGTTAAAGATGAAAGGTTGTTATTTGGCTTAACACCCAATCCTTTGGTACTGGACTATGATGATGATTATGATCCCATACAATCACAATGCTATCATACAAAGGAGAAAACCTGATTATAACATGTATGATGTCCTGGCTAAAGTAGTACAGTTAGCAACTGCAATAACTTCAAGTACAACTTAGCTACTGACAAATTGTGGTAACTGTCAACCTCATACCTTTAACAACGGGAGTAAATTCAACAGTTATATAACTAAATCCAACATATACCAGGTACTTATATCCAGTGATTTTTGCTCTTATGGACTGACTTTACCCTGTTGCAGGAGGAATGTTACAAGGGTAGGGGAAGAGATAAAGTGATGAATGAGTTTAAATATAGTGTAGCAACGCTGGAAATCAAATACTGGAATTTTCTGAAATGATAGCAGCAGAAGTGAGAAAACAAGTGGAAAAGGCTGTGGACAAAATGATCTCTCAGGTACAGAAAGAAATTATGCTTAAAATCAAAGATATTAGAGAAAACACAGATAATGGAATAGATGAGCTTAGAACAAGGATGGAAACAAATAATGCCCAGCATTAAAAAAAAAAAAAAAAAGGAATCCATGAAACATCCAAACAAAATTCAACGGAGTAAAAGCTCCATTGAAAGTATATGCAACAGGTTCAGTGAAGGAGAGGATAGGATCTGAGATCTTGAAGACAAAATTATAGCTAGTGATAATGAAAAGAAAGATATCTTAAAACTATCAAGATGCCATGAAAAATCAAACCAACAGCTACAAGGTCAAGCAAAGAACAATAACATAAAAGTGATGGGGGTCAATGATAAAGCTAGAGACAGCACAAATGACATAAAAAACTCTTCACAGAAGTCATGGCAGAAAACTTCCCAAGTGATAAAGAATTTGACATACAAATAAATGAAACATTTAGAACTCCAAACATTCATGACCAAAATAAAACTATGCCAAAACATATAATAAAATTTCAGAAACTCAGCACAAGAACAGAATACTAAAAGCTGTTACAGAAAAGAACCAAATCACCTATAAAGTCCATGAGATTCACAGCAGACTTCTCAACACAGACCCTTAAATAAAGAAGAGCTTGGAGTGAAGTATTTCAGGTCCTGAAAGAAAACAACTTCCAACCCAGAATGATGTACCCTGCAGTTATCTTTCAAAATTAATGGAGAAATAAGATACTTTCATGACAAAAAACAATTGGAGAGATTTATAAACTCTAAATCAATGCTATAAAGAGTACTAAAAGATACTGTAGACAGAGAAAAAAAATGACCACAATTCCAAGGACAACGACAGAAAAAAACCACCAGGCAGAGCAAATAATTAAACCAAGGGGAAAATCAGAGAACCAACAACAGGACAATACCATGCCCAAGATAAGCCAATACATATCAGTTATAGCCACATGTAAATGGCCTCAATTCACCAAGCAAAAGAAGCAACTGGCAGAGTGAATCGAGAAACAAGATCCAACAATATATGAGGAACATATTTAACACAATAAGAAATTCATAGACTGAAAATCAAAGATGGAAAACAATCTTCCATGCAACAGGAATCCGGTAAAAAGCATCAGTAGCTATTCTTTTTTCAGCTAATGTCTACTTCAAACCAAAGATGATCAAAAGGGATAAAGAAGGTCACTACATACTTGTTAGGGGGAAACCTCAAGAAGAAGAGATAACAATCATAAATATATGTGTACCAAATACAGGAGCACACAACTAT
>NW_004955435.1:14437708-14507602 GCF_000276665.1 Chinchilla lanigera | reverse complement strand
GGGCCTACATGCCTATCAACAGGTGAATGCATAAACAAAATGTGGTATTTACACACGATGAAGCACTACTATGCTATAAAGCAGATAAATTTGAGTCATTTGTAGTAAATGGATGCACCAGGAGGCTACAACATGAAGTGAAAAATATCAGATACACAAGCTTAAATATCACATGATTTTTCTATATGTCAAACCTGAGATACAAATAAAAAGCAAAATAAAAGATAATGGGAAGTATGAGAAGATCACAAAGAAATAGAGGGGGTGATAGATGTATATAAAACACTCCAGGTAATAAAAAAGATTATAGGCTACATTTCTAGTCCATACCCAACATCCTTTAGGATATAATATATACTGGACAATATGCCAAATGGTATATTTGTAAAA
This sequence comes from Chinchilla lanigera, assembly GCF_000276665.1. NCBI lineage: Eukaryota > Metazoa > Chordata > Mammalia > Rodentia > Chinchillidae > Chinchilla > Chinchilla lanigera. The sequence continues at coordinate 14,507,212 of NW_004955435.1, read as the reverse complement.
ATAGAAATACTATATAGTATGTTCTTCAACCATAATGCAATGCAACTTGAAATCAGTAATAAAAAGCCTCACCAATCTGTGGAAAACAAACAATTCAAACCTAGATTCAACATGGTTGAATAGAGAAGGAATCATGTTGGAAATACTCAGAGAAAATCAACTAGAAGCATAGGTAGCTGGAAGAAGGGGAGGGACATACAGCCTGATGCCAAAATAAATGTGAAATAAGACTTACAGGTCAAACAAAACATAGACATGAGTTTATAAAAAGGTAAAGCAGTCCCACAGTCCTGCCAGTGAGACTTTTATCTGCACACAACAAATGAACTGCCATTCCATGAAGTTCCCAAATAGCTGATGGAACCCTAATAGTGTGGCAGAGTCAAGCCACACAGGGTAGATGTGTTATATAGCCCTTTCTCTCTTTTGTCTTACTCCAAACAGAGGTTGTTGCAGCCTGGCAACATATTTCCCTAGGAAACTCCAAGGGAGAGTGAACAGGTAGCCTCTCCTTCCCCACAAGTAGAATAAACTTGTCTACTAGTTTATTCTCAGACTATGAGGTAATAACGAGTAACCTCTAACTGAGTTGGGAGTCATCAACATTCGACTCCTGTGCCCAACTCATGACATGAGAGAGGAGAACTGAACCTGCAAGGATACATGGAGACTGACTGAGCACAGAGCCCTCCAGGGTAAAATATACCAGTGGATCAGAACAGTAATTGCTGTGCACTGAAGTGGCTAATTGGAACATGCAGAGATAGGAGAGGGATGACAACAAAAGCACTCCTTCACTACCCATTGCATGAAAGAGAAGAGAGACAAACTAGTGGAGTTGAACAGAGGAGGATACACAAGGGCTTGAAGGGGCCAACTGAACAAGGGACTCAGAAAAACCATGGCTATCTTTGTCTCAGGGCTCCCAATGTTGAAATCCCACAGCAACTGGGTGATCAACTGTTGTGGAGGCCTACAGTGTAAGAAAATGTGGATGGATCACTGAGGTATATCCAGAATGTTGCTGGCTGAAAACCTGGGTACCAGGCCCTCAGGCAGAAGCTAAGATCAGCCTGTAAGTCTGTGGAGCTGAAAGAGTAGAGTTGGTGCCCTGATCTGACTCTACTCTCTCACACCCAGGGTTTATTCTACGGCAAACTTGTTGAGTTACAGAACAGATTGGGGTTCTGAGTTAGATACTATCATAGGACTGTGGACACCAGAGGCTTGAGGTCAGAGAAACTTCAGGGGTTTCATTTGTTTCTTTGTTTTGGCTGTTTGGGCTTTTATTCTTCTTGTTTTTTTGGTTTTCCTTTGCTTGGATTTTTTTGTGGTTTTTTTTTGGTTTTTCTCTGGTACCAGGAACTGAACTCACGACCTTGTGCTTGCCAGGCAGGCGCTTTTTGCCGCTGAGCTAAATCCCCAGCCCCGTTTGGATTTTTTTGTATTTTCCTCTTTACTCAATTTTCTGCCTTGACTTTTTAAAATTTTTTTTATCAGTGTGAACATTGCATTTAATTTCTATGTTTTGCTTTGATCTTCTTTTGTTTTCTCCTTCATTCTTTTTTTTTTTTTTTTTTTCATGGTACCAGGTATCAAACTCATGACCTTGCACTTGCCAGACAGGCACTTATGCCATTGAGCTATATCCCCAGCCCCTCTCCTTCATTCTTTTTCTCCTGTCTTTTTCTCCAGTTTCCCAAAGGTTGAATAATATTCCTTTGTCTTTAAACCCTGCTTCCAATATCTTTTACTTCATTTGTCTTTTGTCCCATTATACCTTTTATATCCCCCCTTGCTCCATAGGGTAAAATCATTCTAGTAAGCAGAATTTCAGTGTGTACAAGTTCCTGCTTGGTACTGGATTTTTTTTTATATAAGTGTGTTGGTTTGGGGCTTATTTTGCAAGGAGAAGAACATAATACAGGACACATAATTTATGTGATTATTTATAAGTCACCCAAAGAACAGTATACAAAAGAGTGCAGGGAATCTGTCCACACACTAAGACCAAGGAATCCAGCTGAGGGCCTGGATCCCACAACAATGTCCTTCATGAGTTAAGCTGAATACCCAGAGCTCAAAACAGTGCCTCCCATGAATCCAACTGGAGGCCTAGAGCCCATGACAACGTCTCATGCGGACCTGTTTCATGGATCTGCTGGAAAGGCCCAAGGTCAGTGGTGGAATCTACAGAGTCTGTGCCAGCAGGAAGAAGGGTCTGTGCTAGCAGGCTGAGGGATCTGCACTGGAGCCAGGAAGTGATGCTCAGAAGAACCAGAGCTCCCCAAAAGGTACCACAGCCATCCTTGATAACACTGAGATCCTGAGCTCCTCTGATGATCAGGATGGCTGAGTTCCCATCAGGGAAGCCAACACAGCAAGCTTTTCCTGGAGGCCAGCAGTTCACCATCTTCCCCTCCGGAACCAGGAAGCAATGCTCAGAGTGAGGACCAGAGCTCTCCAAAGTGAACTGAAGCCATTCTCAGTGCCAGCGAGGTCCCGAGCTCCTCAGAGGATGAAAACAGCCAAGTTCATCAGGAAAGCCAGCTCCCCATAGCCTCTCTCAGCTCCCAGCAGCCTTTCTCAGCTCCCAACAGCCTGCTTCTTCTTCTCCAGGTCTGCCTGTTATGCTGCTGGCAACAGTTCTCAGGTGAGCCTCCCACACCCAGCCCCACAGTTACTCAGTTCAGCTGGGGGTTATAAGTTGACCACCAGTTATCAATCCACTACAATAAGTGAAGATCTTGTTCCTATGGTTAAAGATACCAAAGTAATAGTTATCACAGTTTGTCTGTTTCTAGGCCATGCTTGATGCTATTGTTATTACTAGTTGTGCTACTTTATCCAAGGTATCACAGCTGTTGCAATCAGTTTTTCTTCCTTGTAGCTAAGACCATGATTGTGTGGTGTCATAAACTTTAACATAGGCCACTGCAAAAAACTGGGTGCTGGACCAAATGGACAGCATCTATAATAAATTGGAAAGATAGGTTCTTGGGACTCAAAGGCCAAGAGCAAGGTACACCTACAGGACATCTCTGAGGACTAGCCATCTCTTAGGGAGGCATTGATATTATTGCCAAATCTACCTACCATAAGATATTTGAAAGTGTTGACAAAGAAAACAAATTTTAAAAATAGAAAGCAACAACATAAAGATGCAACCCCACATATTCAGTCCACCCTTGGCAAATCTGGAGGGCAGAGATGGAGGAAATCAGAAGCCACAAGCTGAATTTCTGAAATGGTAACACAAGTAACAAAACAGATAAATGAGGCTGTAGAAAATATCAGATCATGAATAATTTCTCAGGTAAAGACAGAGATGAAGACCATAATGAAGGAATTCCTTAGTGAATCCAGAGTCTACATGGAAAAACAAAATAGATCAGCTTAGGAAAATGATGGAAAACATGAATGCCCCACAGAGTAAAGAAATGGAATAGATGAAACAGATATTCAGGAGATTAAAATTCTATTGAAGTATACACAGCACAATGTACCAAAGGGAGGGCAGACTATCAGATCTAGAAGACAGGAGTATAGTTAGCAATTATGAAAAGAAAGATTTTTTTGAAAAGATAGCAAGGTACCACAAAAAAATCAATCCAGCAGCTAAAGATAACACAAAGAAGAACAATATAACATTGATTAGAGTCAATAAAAAAAGCAGAAGAAACTACAAATAACATTTTGAAAAATCCATCCACAGAAGTAAGGGCAGAAAAATTCTCAGGCATGGAAAAAGAATTTGACATACACATGAGTGAGGCATATAGAGCTCCAATAAACCATGACCAAAAAAATTCTATGCCAAGGTATATAGCAGTCAAGATTCCAGAAATTAAACACAAGAACAGAATACTAAAAGCTGTTAGAGGAAAGAAAACATCACCTTGAAAGGGAAGCCCATCAAAATCACAGACGACTTCTAAAAACAGTCCATTAAGTCAGGGAAAGTTTGGAGTACAGCATTTCAAATACTAAAATAAAACAACCTCCAACCCACATTGATGTACCCCATAAAACTATCTTTCAAAATCATGGAGAAATAAGATACTTTCATGAAAAAGAGCACTGGAAATAGTTCATGACCGTCAAACCAGCACTTCAAAATGTTTTCAAAGACACTCTGGAAAAAGAAAACAAATACTATAATTCTATGAACACCAGTAATAAGAATTCACCATACAAAGCAAGCAAGAAAGACAGGGAACCAGCAACAGGAAAATAATTTAGCAAAGATAAATCAATACATATTAGTTCAATCATCAATGTAAATGATCTCAATTTGCCAGTCAAAAGAAACAGACTGGCAGAATGAATCAAGAAGCAAAATCCAACAATATACTACATACATACAAGAAACACATTTATCTCAAAAAGAAATTCATAAGCTGAAAGTTGAAGGATAGATAACAATATTCTATATCACAGGAACCCAGAAAAAGCAGTGGTAGCAATTTTACTTGCAGACAAAGTAGATTTCAAGCCAAGAATGATCATGAGATACAAATTAGGCACTACATCCATTTAAAGGAAATAATCCAAAAGGACAAGATGCAGTCATTTATATATTTGCACCAAACACCGGTGCACCCACCTATATAAAACAAATATTAATGGACATGAAAATTCAAATAAGCATTAGTACAATTATACTGAGGGACCTCAATACTCCATTGTCACAAATAGGCAGATCAACCAGACATAAATTTAACAAAGAAACAAAAAGTTGAACCAAACTTGTTTTTTTTTTTTGTTTTTTTTTTTTTTTTTTTTTTTGTTTTTTTTTGTTTTTTCTCCGGTACCGGGAACCGAACTCACGACCTTGTGCTTGCCAGGCAGGCGCTTTGCCGCTGAGCTAAATCCCCAGCCCCTTGAACCAAACTTGTGAACAAATGTACTTAATAGATGTTTACAAAGTGAAACAACCAAGAACATCAGAATACACATTCTTCTTAGCTGCACACGGGGCATTCTCTAACATAAAACCACATACTAGCTCATAGAACATGTTTAAGTAATTGCAAAAGAATTGAAATAATCCCATGCACATTTTCAGACCATAGTGCAATGAAATCGGAAATCAATGGCTAAAAACATCACAGAAACTATATAAACACATGGAAATGAAATAACACCATCCTGAATAAGCAATACGTCACAAATGAAACTAAAGAGGAAATTAGACAGTTCATACAATTAAATAATAATGTTAATATGACATACCAGAATTTATGGGATGCAGTGAAAGCAGTCTCATAAGGGAAATTTATAGTAGTGCATTCCCACATCAGAAAAGCAGAGGAAGAAGCTCCACATCCCTCCTTCCTATGGTGATCTTCTCTGTGCCTGCAATAAAGGCATTTTTGTTTTTGTTTTATTCTTATCTGTGCCAAGAAACCTATCATATTGGTGCCATGACTCAGGTGGTGCAGGTCATGAGGCCTTACTAAGGGAGATGGCTTTTTCTCCCTTGGTTAGGGCCCCCCTGCTAATGAGCCTTTTTCCTTTGTCCAGATATTTGCTGTTGCCAGCCTTTATCCAACACCAGCCTGCTCCAATTCTCACAGGTGAGCCTCCTTCCATTCTGGGAGTTCCTGTTTCATTTTTGCTCCTTCTCTGAAAATTGTAGGCCTACATCAGGACTCCCTTTAGGACTTCTGTGTCCTTCACGTCCTTCGGGACACCCTTCTGCCTTCTTGATGATGACTGGGAGAGTAGATTTGGGCATTTTCTCCTTTCTCCCATCCTGGAGAGGTTGACGGTTCTTTCAGGGGTTTCAAGATGGCTGATTCAGCCTCCGGTTGGCCTTTGATTTGGTCACAGAATGGGGAACACTAGTTCCCACCCTCCAAAGCACACTTTGCTTGGTTGTCTCCTGTATAATTTGTCAGAGATGCTGTCAAACCAAAATGGTTAGGATGGTACTTTTGACTTTAATATCCTTAAAGATGTAGATAATTTTTGCTACCATAACAGCAAATGGAAGGAATTGCCATATGTTCATGCCTTTATTGTTCTCAGGGTGTGCCCTTCTTTCCCTCAGGCCTGTGGGACAGCCCAAATATGCTACACCAATTCCACACCACCAGAATCCCCTCCTAAAGCCTCTTCTGACCCTCTTGATGATGTTCCTCCTGCCTTTGCTTCCCCTCCACCTTATCCTCAGTTTCCACAAGGTGACTCTTTACCCTCTTCCTCTCAGCCTGATCCCAATCAGCCAGATGAGCAAATCCCCTCACTCTAGCCATCTCAGCCAGCAGCCCAGTTCCCTTCTCTCTACCTTTCTTTCCCACTTCTGAGCCTTCTCAGTCTCTCAAAACCAATGTTCACTTATCCCCCACTTTCCACACACCATCCTCTGACCCTACTCCTTCTCCCTCCACCATCATCTCCTCTCTCAGCCTCATGTGCTCGGTTCCATGCTCAGTCTCATTCTCCTCCTCCATGATAGGCTGACCAATCCCCATCCTCTCGAGATACAATGTCTATTTCATCTCATAGCTCCTCTTTTCCCTCTTCTTCCCTCCCCTTGTCGCCTTTCTCTCCTCCAGCACAGCACACCCAAAATCCAAAAGGCCATATGGTAAAAAGCCACAAGATGACAACTGTCAGCCACATGGTCACCAGCAGCAATCTTGTGATGAGTCACGTGGTCATGGGTGGCCATCTTGCTTTAAGTCACATGGCCACCAGCAGCTATCTTGCTGCAGGCCACATGACCACCCTCTGTCTTCTTGCCTGACTCCACCTGCTCACCACCACTCCCTCCTGACTCCACTCACTTCACCATCTCCTAGTTCATCTTAACCTCAACTTGTATGCCTCCTTTGGGAACAGGCTGTCCCTGAGGGACTAGCTCATATCCATGTTCCTTTTTCCCTCTCCAACCTGTCCCAAATTAACCACAAGTTAGGTTCCTTCTCCACTGACCCACAAACTCATGTTAGATAGTTTATAATTAATTGTTATGCCTTACAGTTAAGGATGTTTATGTGATTCTAAATACCACTCTCACCTCTCAACAAATAACTCAATTATGGCAGATGGCTCCAGAGGAAGCTGATCATAGACACTGAGCAAATACTACTGAAAATTACCCTGGGCCTGTTACAGTGCCAGAACAGGACCCCAAATGCGATTATCAAAATGGAGGTGGGACTAGTAAAGTACATAAGATGATTAAATGTTTAACTGGGGACCTTAACAAAATAGCCCATAAGCAAAATAATTACAACAAGCTTTTAGAACAAGTCCAAGAGGCTAATAAAAATCCAGCTATGTTTCTACTAATGTAGATCCAGACTGTCCTGAAGAAACACTTGTTATTAATTTCTTCTTTATTTCCCAGTCTGCCCCTGACATTTAGGCAAAATTACAAAGGACTGAACTTGGCCTTTAAGCCCCAGAGGGAGACTTCCTTAACATGGCCTTTCATGTCTTTAACAACAGAGAATAAAAACAAAAAGCTGAAGAACAAGAAGTCCAAAAAAAGCTTGCTAAATATAAAAATTGATCTTTTAGTAGTGGTACATAGAGCTCCTAAGACAGGTAAACCCAAACAAGGTGGAGCCACCTGAGCCCCTCCTAGAGCTTGCTTCAAGTGTGGCAAAGAAGAACACTGGGCACGAGACTGCCCCAACCCACAACCTCCACTGGGGCCCTGCCCACTCTGCAATCTCAAGGGCCATTGGAAGTGTGACTCCCTAACCACCAGAGATCAGGTAAGCCATTGACTAGTTCCTTGCCCTCACAGGAGATCTCCTGGCCACCAGATTCACTGTTGGCCAATCTGCTTGGTCTCACCACTGAAGAGGATTGACAGGGCTCGGGATCCCTGGCTCCCATTAAGGTATCCTTCTTGGAGCCCCAAGTCTCACTGGACATCTCAGGTAAAATGCTCTGTTTTCTTGTAAACATGGGGGCCACATGTAGTGCTCTTCCTGAGTTTTCAGGCCACTGTATTAGATCCACAGTCTCCATAGTGGGAGTTGGCAGACAATCTACACAGCCCTTACAAATAGGACTTACCCACTGGAGGTTCCAGACCCTTTCTTTACTCATAATTTTCTAACAATACCAAGTGTCTCACACTCCTTTTAGGTAGGGATCTCCTTCAAAGGCTTAACTTCTCGTTTACCTTCTCCCTCCCCACAGCTATAGTACTCCAAATCCCATTGTAGGACTCTATTAGCCCATTCCCTCCACTTTCTCTTTCTTTGTTGACCCCATAGTCTGAGACACTTCTAACTGCACTCAAGCTACTCATGCTTCACTTATATTCATATGCCTCAAAGATCCTTGAGTCTTCCCTTGTGTCTCCAATACCCCATAGCTCCCAAACATCAGTGGGGTCTCAAACCCATAATCAAGCACATTTTAGACAATGGTTTTCTCAGAGCTACCCACTCACCCTACAACACTTCCATTCTCCTGGTACTCAAACCCAATGGTACCTATCACCTAGTACAAGACCTTAAGATAATCAACAACTCTGTTGCCCCAGTTCACCCAGGGGTGCCAAACCCTTACACTATGCTCTCTCATATTCCTCCTCCACTACCCACTTCACAGTCTTATATCTCAAAGATGTCTTCTTCACCATCCCTTTACACCCTGACAACCAAGATATTTTTGCTTTCACATGAACTGATCCAGACACTCTCAGGTCCCTACAACATGCCTGGATAGTCCTACTTTAAGGCTTCAGAGATAGTCCTCACTTCTTTAGCCAAGCCCATACTGCTTACCTCACAGCTCTTGACCTCAAATCCAGCACCTCATGCTACTGTTACTGCTAAATGTGCTGCTTTATCCAGGATGTGTTAAAATCAATTTTTCTCCCTTGAATGAAAATACTGTGATGGTATGGGGTTATAATCATCACCATAGTTCAATACCAATGGACTGGGTACTGAGCCAAATAGATAGCAACTTCTCATCCTTAATTAATTGAAAAGGTAAGCTCATGGGATAGACACAAAGACCAGGTACCACATATACCTAGAAGATATCCCTGAGGAATAGACATTTCCTAGAGAAGCTTCAATAGTAGTGATAAAGCTATTTATTATAAGAAATCTACAAGCATCAACACAGAAAAACTCAAATAAAAATAGAAGATACAAAATGGCAAGGTGCACAAGCAAAATGCAACCCCAGATCTCAAGCCAAACAAGGACAAACATGAAGCACAAGGAGATAAAGAAATTAGAAGCCACCCACTGAAACTTTCTGAAATAATAGCACAAGAAGTGTAAAAACAAATACATGAGGGTATAGGAAAATAATCTCACAGGTAAAAAAAGAAATGGTAATAAAAATGAAAGACATTGGAGCAGACACAAATTAAAAAATTAAAAGCACTTATGAAAATCGTGGAAACCATAAATGTTCAACATAGGAAAAAATGGAATCCATGAAACAGATCCAAACAGAAATCCAGGGCATTAAAAACTCCACTGAAAGTATACTCAACAGATTGAATGAAGGCAAGGATAGAATATCAAATCTAGAAGATAGGACTGCAGTGGGGCTAATGAAAAGAAAGATTATAAAAATAGCAAAGGATTATGAAAAATCAATCCAACAGCTACAAGATGAAGCAAACAATAGCAACATAAAATTGATTGGTATCAGTGAGAAAGCTGGAGAGAGTGCAAATGCCAATAAAACCTCTTCACATAAATAATGGTAGAAAACTTCCCAAACATGAAAAAAGAATTTGATATTCAAATGTGAAGTCTGTAGAATTCCAAATAGCCATGACCAAAATAATACTACACCAAGGAATGTAATAATCAAGATTTCAGAAATTTAGCACAAGAACAGACCCTTAAAAGCAGTTGGAAAAAAAAACAAATCAGCTCTAAAGGAAAGCCCATCAGAATCACAGCAGACTTCTTAACACAAAAACTCAAATCAAAGTGACCTTAGGATGAGGTATTTTAAGCTGTAAAAGAAATCAGCCTCCAACCCCAATTGACATAAACTGCAAAACTATCTTTCAAAATCAAGAGAGAAATAAAATAATTCCATGACAAAGAACAACTGAAGAAATTCATGATCACCAAACCAATCCTACAAAGAGTACTGAAAGATATTCTACACAGAGATAAAAATGACCTCAGTTCCAAGAACAACAAGAGAAAGAAACCACCAGACAGAACAAGCAATTAAACAGAGGGGAAAAGCAAGAAACAAACAGAAGCAAAATAACATTACAAAGATAAACCATACAAATAGTTATAACCATTAATGTAAATGGCCTCAATTAATCAATCAAAAGAAACAGACTGGATCAAAAAACAAGATCCAACAATATGCTGTATACAAAAAAATATTTAACTCAAATAGAAATTCACAGTCTGATAGTCAAAGGAAGGAAAACAGTATTCCATGCAACAGGAACCCAGAAAAATCAGGGGTATCTATTCTATTTACAGGCAATGTGAACTTCAAGCAAGCCTGATCAAAAAAGACAGTCAGTGCATATTTGTTTAGGGAAGACTTCAAGAAGAAGAGATAACAATCATAAATACATATGCATGAAATACCAGTACACCCACCCATATAAAACAAAACATTAACAGGCATGGAAAATCAAATAAGCACTAACACAATTATAATGGAGGATCTCACTATCCCACTGTCACAAAATGATCAGCTAGAAAAACAATGAAAAAAGAAGTATCAGATCTAAACCAAACTTGTGAATAAATGGACTTATTACATGCCTGCAGAGTGTTTCATCACAGCATAACAATACATTCTTCTCAGCTACGTATGGGATGTTCCCCAAAATAGACCACCTACTAGCCCATAAAACATGCTTTAGTAAATGTAGAGGAATTAAACTTGTCCTATGTATATTATCTGACCATAGTGCAATGAAATTGGAAATCTGTGGCAAAGAAACCACAAAAACTCCATAAATACATGGAAATTAAGTAACACCCTTCTGAACAACCAAAGGGTAATGGAGGAAAATAAAGAAGAAAGTAAATAGTATCTATAATTAAAATGATAATACCAATACAACAGACCAGAACTTATGGAACACAATGAAAGCAGTTCTTTGAGGGAAATTTATAGTGATGAGTTCTCACATTAGGAAAACAGAACAAGTTCAAAGAAATAATGTTGAACCTCACATTTCTAGAAAAAGAAGAGAAAATTAAACCAAAATCTCATACTAGGGAGGAAATTATAAATACAAGAACATGCAATAATGCAATTGAGACTAAGAAAATAATACAAAGAGTCAAAGAATTGGTTCTTTGAAAGATTAAATAAAATTAATAAATCCTTAGCCAACCTTATCAAAAAGAGGAAAGAAAAGATTCAAATTCATGTATTTAGGAATGAAAATGGTGAGACCACAATGGGTCTTGTGGAAATCAGAAGGCCATCAATACCTACTTCAAGAACCTACACTCTAACAAGATGGAAAACAATAGAAATGGACAGATCTGTAGATACACATGAATTGTAAAAACTGAATGTACACATCATAAAAATTCTAAATAACTCAATATCAGTTGATGAAATTGAAAATTTAGTGAAAAACTTACCATCAAATAAAAGCCCAGGTCTTGATGGATTTATTGCTGAATTCTATAAGAAATATAAAGGAGACCTAAAGCACCACTTCTCAAACACTTTAATGAAATTGAAAGGGAAACTATATTTCCAAATTCATTCCCCCACCTCTTTTTTGTCAGTATCAAATTCATTTATCTTATTGGTATTTGTAAAGGTAATTATCATTAATTACAGATAAATATGGGAAACAGGGGCCCAGAGGTCTGGTTGACAGCCGTGGTGGAGGAAAGAGTCTGAGCAGACTTAGACTTGTCATGTCCTCGGCAAACCGAGTGAGTCGCCCCGCCTAGGCTGTCCAGCTCTGCCCCTCCCTCGGTGCCTCCCCTCGATAATCACGTCCCCTTTTGCCACGCCCCTAGCCTGCTCTATAAAACGCCTGGTACTTCCGCAATAAAGTAGATCTTCGCCATCAGCCTGGTCTCTGGTGTCTCTTTCTTCACCGTGTCGCGGCCCAGGTCCCTCGACCCGAGAGGTTCTACCTCAGATAAACAGACTAACAGACCAAAAATATGTAAAACACATAAGAAAATAATACTATATCTCAGTATACTTTTAGATACATTGTTTATGCTGTATTACAGTAACTTTTTCCATATCTCTTTTATCTTCTTGTCTCTCATCCTGTATTTTGTCTTTATACTGAGTTTCTCATATAAGAGAAACTATTCAATATTTAAGATTGTGTATATGATTTACTTCACATAATATTATGGACTCAAGGTGCATCTATTTTCCTACAAATGATCTAAGTCTATCTTTCTTCGTTGTACTACTTCCTTATGTATAAATACTATGTTTTCTTTATTCATTCATTTGTTGATGGATGAGTGTATAGGCTGCTTCCATGATTTAGGTATTATGAATTGTGCTTTTATGAACATAGGTACACATACATCACTGTGGTATGGTGACTTTAACTTTTTCAGAAAGATATCTAAAAAGAGAATAGCTGTGTCCAGTGAAATTCCTATCTTTAGAGTTTTTCTGAGGAATCTCTATACTGATTTCCATAGTGGTTTGACAAGTTTATACTCCCACAATGAATAAATACTCCTTGCCCCATAGCATCACCACCATTTGTTATTGGTTGATTTCTTGATGGCTACCATTCTGTCCGGGGTGAGATGGAATCTCAGTGTGGTTTTAATTTACATTTATTGAATGGCCAGTGATACTGAATATTTTTATATATTCATTAGCCTTTTGTACTTATTCATCTGAGAGGTGTCTATTCATTTTTGGATGCCTACTTTTTGATTGGGTTTTAAGTTTGGAGAGGTCTCATTTTTTAAGTTCTTTAGATATTCTGGTTATTAGCCCTCTGTCTGAGTAGCATACAAAACATTTTCTTCTAGTTTTTAGGTTGTCTAAACACTGTTAATGGTTTGCTTTGTTGTACAGAAGTTTTTCAATTAGATGTAATTCAATTTGTTGATTCTTCATATCATTTTTTGTGCAACCAGTATCATGTTGAGAAAGTATTGGTCTACACCTATGTTTATCTAATTTGTTTTAAAGCAGATTGCTTATATTTTAATATTTTCATCTTGATCCATTTTTACTTTAGTTTAATGCATGATGAGAAAGATGGGTTCAATCTTTGTAGGTTCAATCTTAAGCATATGGATAACCAGTTTTCTCTGCACTATTGATTAAAGAGGATATTTTCCTCCAGTAAAATTGTTTGGTCCCTTTGTCAAAGACAAAGTAACTGAATGTGCCTGGATTTGTTTCTGCATCCTGAATTCTGTTCCACTGATATGCAAGTCTGGTTGGTTTTTGTTGTTGTTGTTGCCTTGACAATACTATGCTGTTTTGATCCCTGAATCTTTGTGGTGTAATTTGAAGTCCAGGAATATGGCGCCCTCTGCCTTGCCCTTGTTGCCCAGAATAGCTTTTGCTGTTCTAGGTATTTTCTGATTCTATGTGAATTTTAGGATTGATTTCTTTATTTTTGTGTGGAATGCTACTTGTAGTTCATTGGGATTCCACCCACTTTCTCTTCCAGTCGATCTAGTGTTTCTGTTTTAATATTTAGATCTTTACACCATTTTGACTTTATTTTGGTGCATGGTGATAGGCTTTGTTCTAGTTTTAGTCTTCTGCATGTGGAAAGCCAGTTTTTCCAGCACCATTTATTAAAGAGGCTGTCTTTTTTCTGGGGAACATGTTTGGCCCCTTTGTCAAAAATAAGGTGGCTGACTGTCTTCGTCGTTGTGTCTTCATCTTCTACTCTGTTCCATGGATCTTCAGGTCTGATTTTTGCCAATACCATGCTGATTTTATCAGAGTAGCTTTGTAGTACAATTTCAAATTGGGGATCGTGATGCCTCCTGCCTTCCCTTTGTTGCCCAGGATTTCTTTTGCTATTCCAGGTCTCTTCTGGTTCCAGATAAATTTTAGGAATGTTTTCTCTACTTCTATGAAGTATAGCAATAGTATTTTCATTGGAATGGCATTGAATCTTTATAACAATTTTGGGAGTATGGCCATTTTCACAATATTGGTACTTCCTATACATGAGCAAGGAATATATTTCCATTTTTTGAAATCCTCTTCAATTCTTTTTTCAGAGTAGTGTAATTTTCACTATATAGGTCTTTTACTTCCTTTGTTAGATTCATTCTTAAGTACTTCAGTTTTTTGGATGCTACTGTGAAAAGTCTGGTTTCCCTTATTTCTCTCTCGGTATGTTTGTTGTTTGTGTGTAGGAATGCTATTGATTTTTGAGAGCTGATTTTGTATCCAGCTATGTTACTGAATTTATTGATTAATTCTAGGAGTCCTTTGGGGGAGTTTTTAGGGTCTTCTATGTAGAGTATCCTATCATCTGTGAATAAAAATAATTTCACTCTTTCTTTTCCTATCCTTATTCCTTTTATTTCTCTCTCTTGCCTAATTGCTCTGGCAAATGTTTCCAGAACTATGTTGAATAGGAGTGGTGATAGTGGACATCCTCGTCTTGTTCCTAATCTCAAATGACCAATGATGTTAAACTTTTTTATATATTTATTAGCAATTGCTATTTATTTGTCTGAGAGGGGTGTATTTATTTTAGATGCCCATTTTTGGACTCTCTTTAAATTTGGGGGGCCTTTCTTATACATTCTAGATATTAGTCTTTTGTCTGAGGAATAGCTCATAAAAACTTTTTTCCATTCTGTGGGTTATCTCTTCACTCTGTGGAGAGTTTCTTTAACTGTGTAAAAGTTTTTTTAATAAAATGATATCCTACTTGTTGATTCTTATGATATTTTCTGTGCAATCAGGATTTTGTTCATAAAGTGTTTGCCTACACCTATGTCTTCAAGTTTTCCCTACTTTCCAGATGACATATTTCTGTCTTAATATTTAGATCTTGGATCCATTTCAATTTCAGTTTAGAGCAGAGTGAGAGATATGTATCTAGGTTTAATCTTTGGCATGTGGAAAGCCAGTTTTCCAGCACCATTTATTGAAGATGGTATCTTTTCTCCAGTGAATGTGTTTGGCACCTTTCTCAAATATAAAGTGGCTGATTGTGTTTGTAGCCATTTCTATATTTTCTGTTCTGTTCCACTGATTCTCAGGTTTGTTTTATTCCCCAGTACCATGCGGATATTTTTTATCATTGTAACTTTGTACTCCAATTTCATGTTTGGGATTGTGATGCTCCCTGCCTTGCCTTTGTTGTCCAGAATTGTTTTTGCTATTCTAGGCCTCTTCTTGTTCCAAATGAATTTTAGGATTGGTATCTTTATTAGGATTGGACTAAATCTGTATAACAGTTTTGGAAGGATGGCCATTTTAACTGTTTCTGCCTATTCAAGACCAAAGAATAAGTTTCCATGTTCTGATATCCTTTTCAATCTCCTTTTTCAGCATACTGCAGTTTTCAACATGAAGTTTCTTTTACTTTTTTTATTAGATTGATTCCTAAATATTTCATTTTTCTTTATTCTTGGTCACTTTTAAAGGTAGAGTCTCACTATATAGTTCAGGCTGGCCTTCATTTCCCTACATAATACAGGGTGGTCTTGAAGTTGCTGCACAATCCTCCTGCCTCAGTCTCCTGAGTACTGGGGTTGTAGGCACTACAACCACACCTGGCTTCCACTTTTATTGATATTATAAATCTGCTCCTCATCACACCCCTTGGAGTGACTTTGGGGAGTGAGGGGTTTGGAAAGCATTTTGTTGCCTTGTTTTCTCATGTTTCTGATTTTTTTTTTTGTTTTGTGCTGAGGCTTGCACATGCTCATAGTCTAAACACTTTGTTGCTTCGTGTAGAAATTTCTTTAGTTGCTTTTCTGTGATGCACTTTGGGCTTTAATAGCTATACTCTTCTATCATATTCCCAAGATCCAACCACCTGGGTTAATTTGGGAGGGAAGAATGCAGTGTAGTTAGGTCAACAAACAAGTTCTCAAAATGTTCTCTTGATAATGTCAGAAATGTATGTTTACAGAGAAATAGAAATAATTACACAATCCTGTCAATATCAAGTGAATTAACTACATTGTTTTGTCTAAGACAAATTGGATATTAACATGCAATAAAACCAGCTATGTAATAGTCTTAATCCTAGTGATGAAGTCCACAATTAGGGTGTAAACATTAAGACTGCCCAAGTATTGATTTACAGCTAATATGTACTAGACACAACAGTTATATTTCTACTAATGGTAGAAAAGAATTCACCAGTAATTTTACAGAGTCAACTACCAAAATATTGATTATACTATTATGATTATACAAGTAAACATATAGGGTTTTGGCAATGGGGGAATGAAAGAAGAAAATTCTGATATTTTAAACTCTATGATATAAAAAGGATTAGAGAGAAGTACAAAGGTTCTTATTAAAGAGTAGTAGGATATTTACAAATTAGGTACAGTGAAGAAAAAAACTGAGAAAAAGTACATTTTAAAAAGGAGGAAGAAAAATTATGTAATATCAAAATATGACAAGAATTAAAGATAGAAAATTCAAAAGAGAGAAGAAAAAAGAAAAATAGGTAGGAAAAAGAGATAAGCAGTAAGGAAGAATACCAAAGGAAAATTCACCCCAAAGAGCTAGTGAAAAGAAAAAAAGGAAATGGGGCCCAGGATATAGCTCAGTGGCACAGTGCACAAGCACAAGGTCGTGAGTTCAATTCTCAGTACCAAAAAAAAAAAAAAAAAAAGGCAAAAAAAAAAGGAGGAAG
This sequence comes from Chinchilla lanigera, assembly GCF_000276665.1. Taxonomy (NCBI): domain Eukaryota; kingdom Metazoa; phylum Chordata; class Mammalia; order Rodentia; family Chinchillidae; genus Chinchilla; species Chinchilla lanigera. The sequence goes on along the minus strand of NW_004955435.1, from coordinate 14,490,414 downwards.
GAAAAAAGAGGAAAAGGAAACAAAACTAAAAACTAAACCATCCCCACACACACGCTAAAAACACAAACCAAACAAAAAGATATAGAAAAAAACAACCACAAAAGAAAACTCTGTAATATGGCTGCATTAGTTTCTTCTGGGATCTTCAACGTTGGGTCAGTGACCAAAACAAGATGCACCCTGCTCATGCTGGCAGATGAAGAAGACAATCAGACCTCAGATCTGTGCTGGAGATGCAGGCAGTATGATTAGGGCAAGGATGACAGTTCTGTGACTTTCAAATCCAGAGGAATGCAAGCTGAGTCTGGCCTCTGGGCATGGGGTGGGTCCTGTGTTCTTTAGTTTAAATGCCTTAGGAGGGTCTCTTACCAGCCCAATCATGGCTGCTTAACTACAGCTATCTCCCATGGCTGTCCCTCACATCATCACTTTGGGAACAGAACACTGGGACTCCTAAGTTGAAGCCATTCCAAAGCTGCTCTGAATCTTTGGCAGAATATCTTGACACAAGCCATAACAACTACTTGCTATAAATCTTTAACTATCCATGTTTTGAATTTTTTCCTAATTATTTTCATTAAGAATAGTTTCAGGGCTGAGTGTGGTGGCATATATCTATAATCCCAGCACTTGGGAGGCTAAAGCAGGCAGATTGCTGAGAGCTCAGACCAGTCTGGGGTATATAAGTGAGTTCAAGGCCAGCCTGCACTACATAGAAAAACCCTGTCTAAAAAAAAGGCACATAGTTTCAGGGCCTTTGTATTGATAACTGCCTGGTACATCTGAGAATATTTTAATATATCCTTACTTTTGGATTAAAATTGATTGAAACCAACTAATTGGCTTGTTCTTAGAACCACAGGAATTTTAATACATAAAATATTACTCTATTGTCTTCTTTTCAGCATGCTCCTCAGAAATATATATTTGCTTATTGTTCCATTGTAGGTGATATGCTCTTTCTTTCTGAGAACTTTTAAATGTTCTTCTTTGACATTATTAATTTCAGCTATATTTAATTAAGGCATGCATGACTTTAACTCTCCAGTTTGGTATTATAAGAGCAACTTAAATCTAAAATCATTTGTTTCTCTACTTCTAAGATTTTTTTTCTATTATCTCTTTAAATGTTTTTTTCTCTCCATATTTTTTCTGGGCCTTCTATTACATGTGTATTATGCTATTCTCATAGTATTTCTCTGTTTTATCTTTTATGTTTTCTAATTCCACATTGTTTGCATTGTCTTTTGGAAGACATTCTCAAAGTTAACTTCTAATGACTACTTCATTCTTTTGTCTACACTTACTCTACGCTTCTCTTACCTTTTAATTACTCTACTTTTCATATTTATTATTAGTTTTAGTTCATATATTTAACATCATACACTTTTCCTTGAAAATTTTCTTAATATTCAAATTTTTACCTTATCTAACTCAATTATTGTTTTACAAAGCACATGCTATTCAGTTTATTTCTTTTCAAATTATTTTGAAAGTAATTGTACATGTATGTGCCTGTCCCCTCCCTTTCCCTAATGTTTAGGAAAAAATAATATTGAGCCCTTGTCTACCTTTCTCAATGAACTTAGAAGTATATGGCCCAAGGATACCAAACAATGACTGCTGATTTTTCTCACTTCAACTCCACAAGCCAATTTCCCCCAAGTTTTCTTTTTTTTTTTTTTTTTTTTTGTTTTTCTCTGGTACCGGGAACCGAACTCACGACCTTGCGCTTGCCAGGCAGGCGCTTTGCCGCTGAGCTAAATCCCCAGCCCCAAGTTTTCTACTTAAATTATAGTACAAGGCCACACTGAAATAAAACAAAGTACTTGTTTGTATGGAGCCGACCATTTTATTGAGATATGGATCAAGATTTTCTAACTTTACCTGGTAAATCTATGTCTACTTTTATCAATTCTTTATGTTAGTATAGGTTTCTTCTGAGTTCATTTTACCCAGTATTTACCAGAGGTGTTACTATCACTTCAGGCTTTTTTTCTATGGGTGATTCTTTATGAATCATGTCTAGATGTCCCCCCAAAGCCTCATGCAGTCATAGGTGGGATTTTCCAGAGGTGGCTGAATCTAGAATGTGTTTGACTGATTCATGGTGCATTGTTAGGATTAAGGGTTCTAGCATCTGGCATGGCTGATTACTAAAGCAGCCCACTGATTGATTTAGCACCACCCTAATCCCAGTAGCCTAGACACAATATAAGCGACAGAAAGAGGCTTGTCTTCCCTCTTGTTCACTTGCTTTGCTACCTTCTTACCATCATGAACTGATCCTTTTCTGCAATTCCGTCTGCTATGCCACCCTGCTTTGGAAGCAGCCAATTATGGACTGAAGCCTCTATAAAATGAGCTGAATAAACCTTTCCCCCTTTAACTTTGGGTTCAATTTACTTTTCTCTTATTGCTGAAAGTTACTTTTCAGCAATGAGAGAAAAGTAACTAAGGCAGTGATTAATGATTGGATAAGAAGAATGTGAAGGAGCTACAAGAGAAATTAATATGATTTCCTCCACTCTGGTGGTCCTTAGCTTTAGTGTCTAAATCCTTTGATACCAGTAAAAGAGAACTTTTAATTTTGCTAAAGATTGACATTCTCACAGCTGGGTGTTTTGTTGTTGTTCCATGTCATTGTTGCTGTTAGTTCTTCAAATCCAAACCTCTTTTTTTCATTACTCCAGGAGATAGGAGCATATATTCATTCAGAATCTTAATTAGAATAAAGGATTGTGGTCTACGTCCAAGAACAATGAGAAATATAACTTTTTAATGTGGTAAGGTGATACAGTAATATTTGTGTGTTCAAAAGGAAGAGGACTGCAGTGTTTGGAGGAAAACAACAGTAGGCATGATGATAACAGTTAAAACTTAACTAGTCCAAGTTATCTTGGTCCACAATAGTAGTGTTAGAAATATAAAGCAGATTTATAAGATATCTGGAAGCTAAACTCTGCAAGATTTGGAGGCTGATAATGTCATTTGGAACAAAAAGGAGAAAATATTAAGAATGACACCTGGACTTCAAGCATTTTTAATAGGATGACATGTATTTTTTCTTCCTGGAGATAGAGCACTATAGAAGGAAAACTGGTGGAGAGGAGAAACTCATGTTTCATTTTGAAAATTTTTTTCATTTGAAGAATCTTTTAAAATTCCAAAGGAGATCTCATCAATGCACTGGGAAATCCAGTGCATCTCAGAAAGGAAGTAAGAATTGGGGATATAAACTTTTGAGTTAAATGGTAGCATAACAGTGGTAATGTACACAGCATCTTCAGAAAGACCATGTAGATTCGGAAACTAGCTCCTTCAGTCAGAAGCTTTATGAATTCTGGAAATTTATTTTTAATGTCTGAAGGTCATTTCTTTATCTGTGTGTAATAAGTTTTATTAGTTGTTCAAAGTAAATTGTTAATATTTGCAAAGAATTTAGAACACATATTAAATTTTATGTCTCTAACACATATTATATGTGTGTTTGGTAGTATAACACATAGAAATGCTATGTCAAACCATAGTTATTGGTGAAGTCACCCAAGCAGACAGGTCAGTTTAAGAAAGAAACACGCTCAGTGACCAAGATTTTAAAAATTCCCCTATGCAAAAAGAGAGATGAACCACCCAAAGACTCTAAAGACAAGTAGACAAAAAGGTAGGGAGAAACCCAAGAAAGCATATTTCCAATCCCATCAAGAGAGGGAATAAATAATAGTGTTGTTTCAGAAAAATTATAAATGAATATCATAAATGGGATCAACTGCAAGAAGTGGCTACTCAAGTCAGATAATGAGTACGGTAGATTTCCTGATGCACCAGGCAGAACTCTCTTAAGAACAAAAGTCTCATTCCCCCATATGCTACACATACTACCAGCAGACATTCCTCAACTCTCAGATTCTTTGGATAACTGCCTTGGGTATAGTTTTTTCTTATCTGAAGGCATAATCTTTTCTTCATCACAGTCTGAATGGAATAACTGATTATTATGGGGCATAAAGGCCTAACTCCTGTCACACTCCTGGATGAAACTTTGAAAGTTCATCCCAATTTTAGATTTCTATGTGGGATAGGCTAATGTCTTTGTTGAAGCTAGGCATAACATCCTAATTTCTTGATGCCAAATTTTCTTTTCTCTCTTTCTTTCACAGAAACTGGTCTTTACTAAGCTTGCTGCATACCAAAGTGTATCCTAAGAGTCTGCTTCCTAGGTAACTCAAATTGTGATGCTGAGTCTCATTTATTGAGAATGGTGATGGGTGTAAGAAGGCAGACTGCAAATAATAATTAATAATAATAATAATAATAAAGAATAGCAAGGAATTAAATTTAACAAGCAAAAACGGGCAATTCTTTCAAGAAAGTTTGCTTTTGGAGACTGGAGGATGAGCAGAACTAAACATTAGCAGCTCACCACTCTGCCCCCATCTTGGTATGGGAGACAGATGCCTGAAGACAAATGACAGTTATAAATACAAAATTCTTTGTAACTGAAGTAACGTTTAATAGAGTGAACAGAAATTAGAAAGTATCACTTCCTGTGAAATATAAGAAGAATTGATCGATCAGTACTTCCTCATTAAGGAGTTAGGGGAATGAGTAATAATATTTTAAAAAGACTAAAATAATCCTTCAGTTGGCTACCTTACGTCAGTCTAAGTTTGAACAGCATGAGTCTTCTTACACAGGCATTGTCTCTATCAGATAAAAATGGATACTGCATTCGGAACTACTTACACAGCTTTCCAGCTCCAACTCAATACAATTCCTGTCTCATAACTAGAGACTGAAACTGATTCTCAGATTGTGACTTCACTCCGGGATGCTAGAGATTTCTGAAAAGTTGTTCTTTTTAGATTCATAGACAGGTGGGAAAAGTAACTTTATATAGGAAACGAAACTCAGAGAATGAATGAATCACCTACATGACAATGGTAGTTTGACTAAGGCATGAACAATGGAGGAGGAAGATGCATATCTAGAAGAAAAGCATAGGTAAAAGAGGGGGGGAAAAAAAGACACTTCTTTTTAACTATCAACCATAAATTGCTAGCCACAGGCAGCGACTAAAATTTCTCACGCCTTGAGTTTAAGACGACCTCAAAAAGCCCACTGACATCTTTTGTAACATTAGCGGGCGGGGAAATTTTAGGCAGCGAGATTAAAGGCAGAAAAGTTACCATTGACCCCGGAAGCATTTGCTTTGCGTAGGCATCCAGAGACTCTAATTTTACGATCAGTTCCTCGATCCGGAAGAAGAAACAACAGACTTCATTTGTGATTGGATTGCATCATAAGGGCGGAGCCTTAGCGAGCCATTCACCTTGGTAACCGGACGTGACGACGGTGGAAGCCACCCGGCAGAGCTCTGCTCCTGGCTGGCGGCGTCGATAGGCGGGGCGGCCGAGCCAGACTCAGCTTTCTTCACCACAGACCCGGCCCCGCTGGGGGCGGGGCCGGTAAGTCACGCCTCTCGCGTCCGCCCGGGATGGTTGTGGAGCAGCCGCGTAGCCCTGAGGGGCGGAGACTTGCGCTAGTTCTTGCAGCCGGTAGAGCTGGGAGGGCGGCGTCGCTTCCACTAATCTTCCGGCTTCTCAAAACTGCGTCGCCGCTTTTCAGAGGCTGGGGATACGCCCTTCGCGAAAGCCGGGCCACTCTCCGAAGTCGCTGGCAGCTGCATCCCAATATTCTCTCATTCTGGTTCTCTCCCCCGTGAGAACCCTGGCTGTGTACTGCCCACGTTCCTAGACGCACTGTCCCCTGCCCCTGTAAAATGTCCAGTAACCTACAGAGGGTGTTCCTGAAACCCGCAGAAGAAAATTCAGGCAACGCCTCGCCTTGGTAAGTACTGGTTTTAAATATCCACGCGCCCGCCTCTCGCCTGGTCTCAGCAGGACTCCAGTCCGCGCTGTCCCCTGAGGTCTGGAATTGAAAGGCTTCAGTCCCCGCGGAGTGCGCCACTCAAGCGGGGAGCGCTTGTCATTGCTCAGCCAGCGCTTTGAGAGCGCTTTCTGCCTGGACTGTAAGCCTCCTTAGAGGCTGATGCAGTTTGTCTTTGCCCTGGCTCTGCAGTACTCCAGTCCTGCTGAAGTTTGGAAGGCAGAGTAGAGCTCCACTGGTGAGGGAAACCAACATGGCCGACGCTGTTGTGTGAGCACAACATTCTGGAAAATTCTCACACACAGGCGGAACGCACGCAGCTGTCGGCAGGAGTAGCATTTCATCCCTGGGGGCGCTGGACCGTCAATGAAAATAGTCACGTTTTTATAGTTAGGAAGAGGATGTAAACTTGAACAGAAGTTGTAGAACAAGGAAGTTCAGTATTTTAAGATTTCAGGTATTAGCTTTATATGAAGAGAAAAAGATGGAGAAATTCACATATAAATGTAGGAAATAGGTGACACATTTTTCAAAGCTTATTTTAATCGTGATGAAATGGGAACAGCTGTTTAGGCAGAAAGTTTTGATATCGTACGTACTATGGTTTGTAGGTATATTATATGAAATGAGAAAAAGATGAGCTAATAAACCTGCAGAAAGAAAATGAAGAACACAGCGTGGAAATTAAAATCTGACCACAGTTATGGAAGGAGGTTCATATTTGAAGAAAATCAGGCTATTTGATATTAATTTCACCTTTGTGCCCATTACTGTTTATGCAGTGTCCAACCTGTAAATAATATTTGAAGAATTAAAAGACTGTATATATGTAAGTTAGTGCAGAAAAAAAGTACAGCGCTATTTAAGATTTAGCTATTAGGAAAAGAATACAACTTTAAATCTGTACAAATTATAGCTCAGGGCACACGATTAATTCTCTACAAATTGTAATCGAGGACACACGTTTCTTTTTTATTACAAGTAGATACAAAAATTATGACGTAATTTTTTTTACGACTTGGTTTCACAATGTTGTCCAGTCCTGGCCTCCCAATTCCTGTGTTCGAGTCATCCTCCTGCCTCAGCCTCCCCAAGAGCTGGAACAACAAATGCTTGCTGTAGTGCTTAACGTAATACTGATTCTTTAAAAGTGTGAACAGTTTTATGAAAGGAAATGTCACTAATGTTGGTGAGCTAAAACATTATTGAAGAACTGCCCAGAGAGAACCGTTTGTCTTGCAAGGCATAGACAAATGGTTTTCTCTGGGCAGTTTTTTCTTTCTTTGTTTCTTTTTTTATTTTGTCTTTTTGAGACAGTGTCTCCCTATGTAGTTTAGGCTGGCTGGCCTTGAGCTCACTTTGTAGCCCAGGGTGGTCTCGAACTCACAATAATCCTGTTGCCTCAGCCTCCCAAGTGCTGGTACTGCAGGCATGCACCACCACGCCTGGGTATAATATTTCTGATTTTTAAAACCAGGAATCGAACCCAAGGCCTCACACTTGCCAGGCAGGCGCTGTACCGCTGACCCAAATCCTTGGCCCAGTTTTTCTACCTATGTATTCTTTTCTTTTTTTTTTTTTTTTTAACTTTTGTAGAAGTTGAGGGGATGAGGCAGAAATCGTGCCCTATATATAGATGTAAAGTAGAATTAGCTTTTTAATGTTTAATTTCTCCTACCCTGTTGTAATATCTGGCTATTTAATGACATCTGATTTACCATAACTTATAGACTAATGATTTTAGGATTCCATTCCTTTTCCATACCATAAATAAGATTGAGATATTTTAAAATATATTGTTGTGTATTTAACTGTTTTACCCAGTTTCTAATCCTTTTGCTGCTTTTGGATTTTTGAAAAAACATTACACATTGAATTACGTTTTGGTAACATTCATAAGTCTTTCAAGTTCTTTAACACATTGGTTTATGGATTGTTGTTTTCATTATATGCGCATGCCTTTATTTCTTTCATCATTGAATGCTTGCTTCATGTATTTTGGACATTTACGAAATATTTTTCTGAAGTTGATACTTTATTCTCTGAATAATTAATTCTGCTCTATTAGTAATAATATGAATGGCATTCAAATATATTTGTAGATAATATTACCTCTTTTTATTGGAAATTTAGTTTTTTGATTTGTTTTGGTGGTTCTGAATGATTTTTCTTCATAAAATGACTTACAACTTTATTTTCTACAGATATTTGGATTTTTTTAACTGCTTTCCTTTTAAAAATTTTTTCCTTGATGTGGTAATAAAATGTTTATTGCTTGAAATATCTGATTCATCCAAGCATAAAATGTAAAGCACAAATTTAACCTTGTAAATGCACAGGAAAAATGTAGATGTTTGTGATAGTACCTGTTTAGTTTACTTAGGTTTCCATTCAATACCTGTATATATATACATATATATACACACACCTATATAGATGATAGACTGTGCTAAATAAGGAAGTGAAGAATAGAATGTCAGTCATTTTAATTGGAAAATTTATAATGCTGTGAGCGCTCAGGGATGCTGATGTAATATGTTTTATATCTTTCTGCAAAAGAAGATAGAGAGGAAGGGAGTTGTAAAAAAGTTCTCAGGAGTGATTTACATAGAAATTCTTAGAGTTAACATGCCCAATCAGGAGTAACTGGGAAATGAAGCTAGCAGTGTGGTTTATTATTAACAGTTGGGATTTGCTTGATTTTGTACTATGAGCACGATAAGTAGGTAGCACTTAAAGATTTGTTTTATCTTGCTGAATATATTAGACTTAATCTATTGCAGATTGTTCGAAGGATTTTAAGAATTGACCTGGTTAGGTGTACATTTTAAGTAAGTGATGGCAGTGTAGATTTGGGCGTGCAGTCTCACAAGTAAGGATTCTATTTGAGGTGCCTTCTCAGAGATTTGGGGGGCCAGAAGAGGCTGATGTAGAATAAGGATTGGATTCAAATAAATACAATGAAAATAGACCTTGTGAGCAAATTGTCATAAAGAAAGAGGGATCAGTTACAATGCTGTTTTTCTGGGTAGAAATTAGTTCATTAATTGAAACGAGGAATACTGCACATTAATTAAGAAAACAATCAGAAAGACATTTGGATCTGAAACTCACACAGTCAGACCTGAAAATAGATATTTATGAATTATTAGAAGTACAACCAAAGCCCATGATTATTTTCTACAATAATAGGAATTGGGATGTCATGTTAGCAGCTGGCATCTCTCTGACCTTAACCTTTTGTTTTGAAATATCCAGCTGAAATTACTATCCGCAGCAGGGAGCTTGGTTTGATTAGAAAGATAACATGTCATCATCAGTTCAGTATACTTAGTTGTGCACATTTTATTATCTTTACTTTTGTGATTTGTAGAAGAGTGGGCAGGGCAGAAAAACAGATAAATACATTATACAGGCTAAGTGAAATCTGTCGTTAAGCTGTCGGTTTGTGTATGTGAATTTTTCAGTCCTATCTGGTTATACTAAATACAGAAGTTGGGTTAGGATTGCTTAAAAGGCTGTAATTCTGCATAAGTTATTTTATATTTCTACTGCTCCCCATTTTCTCAACTATAAAATATTAATGGCAATAACTGCCTTGCTGAGCAATGAGGACTAGTGTTAAGGACAACTACTATAACAATACATTATGTATGTAATATATAACATATATGAATGTGTATATTATAAGACTAGGTACTTACATTTTATGATATATATGTACATAACATTATAGTAAGGCATGAAAGGGTCTCCTACCAATTGAAAAGATATATTTTGGAAAAATATTTATAAACTGTTCATTAGCCTTAAAGTTTTTATCATTTGTTTTCTAATACGTGACTACTTCATTGGTCAATATTAATAAAAATGATGGAAGTTATATAATATTAGGTTTAAAAGTTCTTTTTTAAAAAAGATATTTTTGAGATTGATTTATTGCTGTACTGCCCAAAGTTATTTTGAACTCCTGTACTCAAACAGTCCTCCCACTTCATCCTCTTTAGTAGTTGGGACCACAAATGCACACTTGCAATTGGCTTGAGACCTTTTTGTTAAAATCCTCATCTCATTTTCAAAGGACCTATCTGATTCATTTCCTTATTTTTGGACCAATTATATATTTTAATTGAAAATGGTAACTGTCATGGTCCCAGGCAGTTATTCATTTTCTTAACAGAGTAAGTCTTATTCTTCCCATTTAACAAGTGAAGAAACAGGGGGCTGGGGATTTAGCTCAGCGGCAAAGCGCCTGCCTGGCAAGCGCAAGGTCGTGAGTTCGGTTCCTGGTACCGGAGAAAAACCAAAAAAAAAAAAAAAAAACAAGTGAAGAAACAGATTCAAAGAGGTTAAGTAAAATGTCCAGTCAGTCAGTGTAGTAAGTTGAAGAACCAGGATTGGAGAACTAGGATTAGTAAATTGAAGAACCAGGATTAGAAGAACCAGATTAGTAAATTGAAGAACCAGGATTAGAACCAGGATTAGAACTGTAATCTTTCGGATATATTCCTATTTTTTTCTTCTAAAGTCTTTATATCATTTTAAAGCTTTTATTAGTGTATATTAGTTACACAGAATGATAGGTCTCATTTTGGCATGTTGGTATTCATTTGACATAGGATATAATTCGATTGTTTTTACCCTCTGTTATCCTCTCTTCCTTTCTTTTCCTCTTGCCCCCTCCCCTTCTTCATCTGTAATAGTTGACCTTTTGTTCAAAGTGTATATTTTTCAGTTTCTCAGTTCAAGTAGTAGCTGATTGGTAGTTACATGCTGATGATTCTCTTTTGTTTGTCTTTTTGAGACAGGGTCTCACTATGCAATTCAGGCTGGCCTTGAGCATACTTTGTAGCCCAGGCTGGTCTCGAACTCGCAAAGATCCTCCTGCCTCAGCCTCCCAAGTCCTGGGATTACAGGCATGTGCCACCATGCCCGGCCTTGGTGATTCTTTTTAAATGATCAAACTAGAGAATGGAGTGTAGAATCTGATTCTAGTTTTTGTTCTGACATTTGAGAGCAGAATATGATCTTTAAGAAAATGAAATATTTGTAAGATTTTAGTTCATCTTTTAAATGGCAATTTTTTTCTAGCTCTGAAAAGATATATATTGATTGAAAGTGTATGAATTTCACCCTGATGCATCATTTTTCTCTATAGCATTCTGCATTACAGTTTCGATGCTTAGAACTCACTCTGTTTTGTTGTTAGGAAACTGGATTTTTTTAATAGCTTGTAGGATTCAAATCAGCTAACATTGTCTGTAAAAATTATTTGCTGTATTAGATACAAAAGATATAGATATGAATAGAATAGTCTATCTTTATGGAATTAATGAACTGTGATAATTATATGAATCTCTACTGACTTAGAAGGAACTGTGCTTCTCTTTTTGGAGGGGAAATGGAAGAAAAGAAGGAGCAAATCCAACGATATGAAAATATGTACAGTAGTGAGAAAAATTTCATGCATGTAGTAGAAATTAAGAGAATATCTGATGTAGTTTGTGAAGTATCAGAAATCTGTGTAACTTGTTCAAATACAAAAAAAAAAAAAAATGCCCTTACTCAGAGTAATGGGTTTAAGAATTTAAAAAGTTGAGTTCTGCTTCTTTTAAACTTCTAATTTGTTAAGCATATTTTGCTGATAAATGAAATCCATAATAATACTAAAGGGGCTGATACAAAGAAGAAATTTATAATAGTTTACTTGAGATGGTGATTAGAAAGAACTATATCATTTTTAAATGATTTTTTTTCTTTTTGTCTTTTTGAGACAAGGTCTCATTATGCAGTTCAGGCTGGTCTTGAACTCACTTCGTAGCCCAGGCTGGCCTTGAACTCCTGAGGATCCTCCTGCCTCAGCCTCCCTAGTGCTAAGGTTACAGGCATGCGCCACCACTCCCAGTTTAAATGATATTCCTTGATGGTTTATTAGGCTTGGTATTTGAGAATCAGTAGCAAAATCACTGATGTAGTTTCTCCCCTTCAGGAGTTTCACTTACTAGGGAAAACAATATTTAATTCATATTTTGAAAGCATCTAGTGGATAAAAAGCAATAAAGATGACATAAAACTTCTAGCACTAGCAGGACTTATGGGAGTGTTTTAGGAATTACTAAGCTGAAAGAAACTGAGTTTGAGTGACTAGTCAGTATTTCATGTAGAAGATGGAACTTGAACCTCATTTTATGTTTTTGGAGAAAAAAATTATAAAGAATACTTAAGTGATGTACATGGCATACTCTAGAATAGCAAAAGAGTCTATCTGGTAACAGCAGAGAGTTTGTGTAGAGAAGTTGTAGATGCTACTGTTTTAAAGATTGATTGGGACTCCTACATTGTAGATGGTGTTCATGTCAAACTGAATTTGACCCCTGATGAATATTGAAACACTGAGCAAGAAGGCAACAGGATGGGTTTTTTTTTTGTTTTCTTTTTGGTTTTGGTTTTTTTCCAGTACTGGGAATCGAACTCACAACCTTGCACATGCCAGGCAAGCACTTTGCCTCTGAGCTAAATCCCCAACCCCTTAGAAGGCAACAGGATGAAAACAGTATTAATGTGCCAGAGATAGGTAGTAATCAATAGTAGTTGCAATCTAAGGATTGCATCAGAACATCAGAACAAAATACAGGGATGAGATGAAAAGTCATAGATACAAAGTGATGAGGGCTGATCTAGATGGTGAATGTCACAGTGGTGAAGGAAAGATGGGTAAAATCTGTTGAAAAGAATAGATTTGGTGATTCACTCAGTATACATTTCTTGACTGCATGCCATTTATAAGCACGTATACAGAGTGTTATGGGTGAATCAAAAGTAAATTAGAAGGATGGTAAATATAAGACAGAGATGACTAGGTGATTTACAACCTATATCATCTGGAAAACAGTTCACCACATGGGTGCATGGTAAGGTATTGCAGTAGTTTTTCATATAGAATAATTTTAATTTGTTGAATTTAAAGTAATGTATTAAATGAAAATGTTTGGTAAGGCATCACAATATTGATCAATATTGGGGACAGAAATAAAAGGATATAATTATAGGCATCATTATTGCAAAGGAGCTACTAAAAGGAAATAGTTGAAATCATGAAAATTGGTCCCATCATTAAAGAAGAATGTCTTAAAGGAGAAAAACTGAATCAAAAAATACCTTGGACTGTAGCCATGTGAATAATTAAAATGCAGAAAATAAATGAGAAAGGGAGCATTATGAAAGTGAGAGGAAATTATACGTAATGAAAACCATGGAAGAGAAAGAATTCCAGTTGGAAGGGATAATTAGCTAGCAATGTTGATTACAACTGAGACCATGTAGGAGTGGGGATCAAGAAAGATTTGAACCTGAGAATGTAATCTAAAATAGAGGTTTTGGTAGAATTATAGGATAGCAAATAAACTGCAAAAGAGTTGGCTTCAAGACAGCTTTTGGATTATGAGTTTTTAACTGTGGTTTGTTAACACTATCTACCAACTTGCCATCACTGAACTTGGCCTGTAACTCACAATTATTTTTCTAAGATTGCATATGTAGACATCTATGTGAATAATCTTTTTCTTATCTGGTCTTTGAGTACAAAGATTTCTTTCACCAGTGATCTTATTTTTCATTCTGTTGCAGCCATCCACTTCTGTAGTCCTTGTTAGCAGATGAAATTGCTGAGCCTGCAAAATTATCTATTCAAGTATCCTAATTTCTAAATGCTAGTTCCTAGATTTCTAACTTTCTTGCTTAAATATTCATACTACTTTTTTCTTTTGGTCCTGGGGATTTAATCCAAGGCTTTTCACATACTAAGCACATGCTCTACTTCTGAGCTACATTCTCAGCCTTCCCTATGTACTGTACTTTTTAAATTTTTTATTTTAAAAATAAACTAACAAAACAACGAAGACAAAATCAAAACAACACAAAAACAACAAAAACAATACATGACCTCAAAACAACATGATAGAAATTAACAATGGTTGCTGCATTACCTACTGTTATCTTCAATGAAGTTGCTCAGTCCACCAGCCTATGTACTGTATTTTAACTTACTTGTTCAATAACCCCTTTAATCTTCGCACTTTAGCATTTTATTCTCATTTCCTTCCTATCTAGTTTAGATTCTACGTTTCATTATTTTAATAATTCTTACTGATACCCTAATGTCTGTTTCTCCTCTTTGATTTTTATTGCACCCTCTGGAAACCATCTAAATTCTGGATAAACTCTGCAATATGATGTCTTTTCTTATGTCTAGTGAGAGAAAGAAAATCTCATAAGAGCACTGATTGATGATATGATAAATTCACAATCCCTACCTGTCTCATTGGCGATTACTACTACTTGGTAACTCTTAATTTTTTCTGGGGCCATCTTACTCTCACAAAGAGGGTTTAAAATTTTCAATTCTCATCAGACCTCTCCCTGTGTTTGCTTTTATTCTTGGTAGGTGGTATCATACCCTTTTCATACAAAAATAAGGGTCATTAGATCACAATTACAATTTTCTGACAGCAGAGATTTATACTTACCTGCAAATGCATGTATCTCATCCTTCATTTCCAATGGAAGGAGCTACTTCTTCAGCTTTCCTTAAGATTCAGTCCTTCCACCTGTTTTGTGGCTCCCATTTTCTACCTCCTTCTCATTGGTGCTGATCATCCCTCTTGCTCCTTAATTAGCAATTTCTTTCTTTTAACTGGCTTACATGAGCATTTACTTATGTCTTGGTTCATCTGATCTTAAAAAAAGACCATTGGGCATATTGGTGCATGCCTGTAATCCTAGCGCTTGAAAGCTTGGGCAGGAGGATCATGCTGGGTTTGAGGCCAGCCTGGGCTACATACTGAGTTCAAGGGCTGCCTGAACTACATAGTGAGACCCTGTCTCAAAATACTGAAAATAAATAAATTAAATTAAATAAGAAGGATTCCTTTGATCCTATTTCTCCTGTAGGTATTGTGCTTGCCTATCTTTCCCTCTTTATATTGAATTCTTAAAAGTTAACCACTTGCTATCTACTCCTCAGCAATGTCTTTCTCCATTGATCTACTCTTATTAAAACCATCAGTGATTCCAATACCATTATTTCCAGTGTACATTTTTAATCATCCCAATTTGCCTCTCACAGACTGTTAGTGAAATTGCTCAGTTTTCTTAAAACCCCACTGGCTTCTGTTGAATCAGGAGCAATGATTTTCCTTCTGTCATTCTAAATATAAAGGGAAGTCATTGAAATGTTTTAAGTAGGGAAGGACCAATTTTGGTGTGCTAAATGAACCTAAAAGAAAAGGAGATACATATGACTGAAAGAAAAAGATCAATTATGAAACCAGAATAGTGTGAGTCAGAAATGATATTTGCCTGGACTAAAGGCAAAACAAGAGAAGTTTAAGCAGTAATATCAACAAAAGTTTTTGCTAGGTTGGATGTAGGGATTGAGGAAGGATTTGTGAGCTCTGACTTAGGAACTATGATAGATGAGAAGTCCAAGAATTTCGAGGATTTGTGAACAGAGCTATTCTGCCTGTATGGAGTTTCAGGAGCCCTTATGATTCTTATAGGAAGTATTAAAGGAGACCTTTAGATACATAATTCTGAATTTCAGTGTCTCTATACATACAAATACTGACATTGCTGATATACAAGTGATCATTTAATTAATTCATTTTTATAGAAGAAACTGTTAAAGAGTACAGAATAGCAAGAGTTCTGTTCTTCAAGTAGGATGAATTAGTGAAGACGACTGACAGTCTTGGCAAAAAGAAGAAAAGAAGCAAACATTTTGTACTGCATCAAATGCATCATCATTTATCTCACTTAATGATAATTGCTTACACATTCCTGTGTACTCAGTAATTTTTAGGGATTATGGGTTGATGTAGTTGAAAATGTAGCAAACGTTTTCTGTAAAGGGCCGGACTGTAGATATATTAGCCTTTGAGAATCATGTGATATCTGCTGTGACTTCTCAACCCTACTGCTGTAGCTTGAAAGCACCCATATACAAAATATTAAAAAGTGAGTGTGACTGAGTAATAAAGTTTATAGATACTGAAATTTAAATCACATATAATTTTCATGTCACAAAATGTCCTTTTGATTTTTTCATTTATGTACAGTATAAAGCCTATACTTAGCATGTAGGTTGCACAGTAACAGAGTAGAGCAAGATTTGGCCCACACAGGCTATGGTTTTCATACCTGTTTCCTCTAACTCAGCCTGATGCCTGAACCATAACACTCAGTATATTTTCATTTAATGAATTAATGTTGGATAAATTCTTACCTGTTTGCGCGTGTGCGCGCATGTGTGTGTGTGTGTGTGTGTGTTGGTTTGGTTTGGTTTGGTTTGGTTTGGTTTGGTTTCGCCAGGAGTCAGGTAATCAAAGAGTGCCTTTTCTTCAAGCCCTGAAAGCAAGAAATTAGACATCTTTTTCTTTGCATTTAGAGATTTAATTTACTAAAATTCAATATGATATTTTGTTATTACTACTTGAGAGCTTTAAAAATACATCTAATAGGTAGAAATAAATGTTAATATCTCATACTTACTACCTAATTCTGTGAGGAGGTCTAAACCAGAGCTGACTATATCTTTATTTCTTCTTCAGAAACTTTGGTTTACGATATTTCACTTTGACACTGAAAATAGGAAATTACATAGTTTTATTTTAATATTTAAGGTAATATTTGCAAATATTAATTTCAAAATAAAATGTATATACCATGTAGAATGCTATATTTATTTACTCAAAATGTTCTTTTAAGTGTTTCAGGCTGCATGTACCAAGTAGTTCAGACGATTGGCTCGGATGGAAAAAATCTTCTGCAGTTACTTCCAATTCCTAATTCTTCTGGAAATCTTGTTCCGCTAGTTCAATCTCCAGTCATGTCTGATGCTTTGAGAGGGAACACAGGAAAACCAGTGCAAGTTACTTTTCAGACTCAAATTTCCAGCTCCTCCACAAGTGCATCAGTTCAATTGCCCATTTTACAGCCAGCCAATTCTTCAAACTATTTTCTTACAAGAACAGTAAATACAGCAGAAAAAGGTAGAGTTACTTCTGTGGGAACTGAAAATTTTGTTTCATCATTTTCTAAAGTTAAGAGTCATGGTGTGAAAATTGATGGACTCACCATGAAAACATTTGCTGTTCCTCCCTCAACACAAAGTGATTCATCTTACATTGTATTCAATCCCCCAAGTCTTCCAATGACTGTGAAATCTCCAGTTTTGCCTTCTGGGCATCATTTACAGATTCCAGCCCATGCTGAAGTGAAATCTATACCTGCATCATCATTGCCTCCTTCAGTTCAGCAAAAGATACTTGCAACTGCAACCACAAGTACCTCAGGAACAGTTGAGGCCTCCCAAATGCCAACAGTTATTTATGTATCTCCTGTAAAAACAGTGAAAAATGTAGTTATCAAGAACTTTCAAAATATTTATCCAAAACCTGTTAGAGAAATACCAAAACCAATGATACTAAATACCACACAAATTCCAGCAAAAGTTGCTACAGAGACACAATTAAAAGGTGGTCAGCATTCTCAAGCTACTCCAGTGAAATGGATTTTTCAAGAAAATCTACAACCTTGTACTCCATCTCGTGTTCCTGTTAAATCTTCAAATAATGTGGCATCAAAAATTTTAAAGAGTTTTGTAGATGGGAAAAGTTTGGGAGATAATACTTTAAGTATGCCACCATTGAGTACTGTTGGCCCTAAAGGGACACAATCTGTAAATGTGCCTTTAAAAGATAATGCATTGGTTATGTTTAATGGGAAAGTCTACCTGTTGGCTAAAAAGGGGACAGATGCTCTGCCATCACAAATTGATCAACAAAATTCTGTTTCTGTTGATACTTCCCTAAGAAAAGACACATCACAGGTAGTGAGTTCAAGTCCAGTCACAGAAATATCCAGAGAGGTTGTAAATATTGTTCTAGCTAAAAGTAAATCTTTCCAGATGGAGATAAAATCACTTACAAATACCCAGCCTTCTTCCATGGTCAATATAAGTTCAGAGAAGAATAAAAAAGTGGAGAAACCACCTCTTTCTACCACAAACCCAAATAATATGAACCAAACCAGTAACTACCCAAACCAGAGTAAGACTTTATTCACAAAGCCACTCTTTCCAGATGGATTTAGTAGACAGACTGCCCCAAGAAAAAGAAATATCATCCAGAGCATAGAGAAAATAAGTTCCTCTGTTGATGCAACAGCTGTTACTTCACAACAGTGTGTTTTCAGAGACCAAGAACCAAAGGTAATTTTTCAATGTCAGGATATTTTTATGTATCTATATAGAAATTTTTTCCTTTCTTAATTCTCAGACTTGTCTATGATACCTGTCTCCCTCCTCCCTTACATCATCATGTGCATAATTAAATCAAAGCTATCATCTTAGTAAATACTTGAGGAATATAATTGAGAGTCTAAGCAGTATCTTTTTCGTGAATCATTTGGCTTGCAAATCTTTAATACAGAATTAAACAAGAATCACAGAACAAGGATAAGGGAGTTAGGGAACAATAATATACTTCAAAAACATTAAAATTGTGTGTATGTGTATAGATATATATGTATATATATATTTAGAATGGGAGGAGATCAGTATGCATATAGGAGGGCTGGGGTTTTATTTTCGATTTTTGTGATGTTGGTGAGGAGACGCTCAATTTTTTTTTAGGCACAATGAAAATAGTAGAAGAGGTCTAGCAATACCTTTTAGTCATTTGTGGAAATAGGATTTTATCACCATTTTGGTAGCATTTTGTTGCTTTTTGTTACTGTTTTTATAGGCAGTTTTTCTCCTAATTCCTCCCACTACTCAACATACCCACTAGCAATATATATAGTACATTTCTGTTCTGAAGTTATATGTTCATGTGCTTAGTAAATACTTGTACTCACCTTTTCTTTGCTTATGTAAAAGTCTACTTAATAACGTTGGTATTTCTCCTCTTCAGTACAGAATTTATTGAGCTTCAGAGATGTAGGGAGGTAAATTCTGATAAGTACGAGATTCATTAAAGACATGACTTTTCTAGGCAGCTAGTATCTAGAGTGCTATGTACATTACTATTAACTTGCCATTAGTGTCTTCTCATTTCAATTGCTTGAGAATGGATACCTGTTACTGTTTTTGTACAGCAAATTAAATGAGAAATTGTAGAGGAATGTTTAATTTGTAATCAGCTAAATTCAGTTTTTGATGTGCGTGGTACGGTAAAAGTAATGGAAACCCTTACAGCATGATGTGTTCTCATAGGAGATTAAATAGTCACTTTGTTGTCAGTCTGAAAAATGAGTAATTAGCAGCATTGTTTGTGTTTTCTTTTCTTAATTCCAGATCCAGAATGCAATGGCATCAGCATTAGAAAACCGTGCTCAACAAAGCAAGGGCGTGAAGGAGTCTCAAGAAAGCACTAATAAGCCATCATGTTTGAAGAGTGATGCTGAATTTATAAAGATATTTGGTCTCACTAAAGATTTGAGAGTTTGCCTTACTCGAATTCCTGACCGTTTGCACTGTGGAAAAGGTTTTGATTACTTCAGCAGTTTGGTGAAGAGCGGTACATACAGAGAGACAGAGTTTGTGGTGAAGGAAGAGGAAAAGAAACAGGTAATAACAGGTTTTCTTTTTTTTTTTTCCTGGTACCGGGAATCGAACTCATGACCTTGCGCTTGCGGGGCAGGCGCTGTGCCGCTGAGCTACATCCCCAGCCCCTGGTAAGAACAGGTTTTAAAGCGTCCTGTGTAGGTACTGCAAAGATAGATGGGTATATCGATTTTATTGATTTGCTTTTCAGTCTTGTGTAGCTGAATGATGGTTATTACCAAGTTTATGAATACATATACCAAAACAGTGTTTAAAAAAACAATACATGCACAGACAAAAATTCATCCCCATTTAAGATTTAAAGTTGTTGTTCACCTACTGTTTTTTCTTTCCATTGTAGTAAAAGTGGCTATAGTATTTTAATTAGTTATACTACTTTGGAGACTTTATGTAAAGGAAATAATTCAAATATGGTAGTACATATAACCTGGCAGATTGCAGTATTAACTCACGTTTTAAGCAACATATGTGGCCATTAGTAATGGAAAGAAATAGCTCAATAACTTTACCTACTGTTAATATATTTATGAATGAATGTATCATTATGATCTAGTATTCCAAACTTCAACCTCTCCAAGTGAAAAACTTCCACATGTACCCATTCTGCAAAGAAAAGAAAAAAAATCAATTTTATTTCACAAGTATTTCACAAGTGCTGTTATGTTTTGGTGATATGTCAGTGTGGCTTGTAATATGTGATTTGAGCAGTTGAATGAAACAGTGAAATAAGCAGATTATTCTCAGAGACTGTAATTAGGTACCACCCAGTGGTACCACCCAGTAAGACCTGTTTATTTCATGCTATAGTTATCTTCAGGAAGTTTGACTGAGTTCAGTTTAATAGCTAAATATGTGTATCTATACATTTCATTAAGTGTGAGAGTACAGTATATTATATGTAAACATAATAACTTTTTAAAATATAAAAATAGTTCTTAACAATAACTTTTTAAAATCTTATTCCACATTGCAACAGAGTTGTGGTAAGAAAAGAAAAGCAAAAACCAGTAAGAAGATGGATCACACAAAGAAGAGAAAAGTGGAGAGTGCTGTTAACACAGTCACAAATGGGGAAACAAATGTCCCCACTTCTGAACCCGCTAGCAGTGTTTTACCAACTTCAGATACACCACAACATAACATTCTCCCAAGCCATAGCAAAACCAGAGAAGAAAAGAGAACCGATAAAGCACACTGTTCCCAAGAACAGCAGGAGAAAGGTGCATTGAAATCAAATGTAATTTTTGAACAAAGTGATTCCTTTAGTAAAAATTATACTGAAGATATTTTCCCAGTGACACCACCAGAACTAGAAGAAACCATCCGAGATGAAAAAATAAGAAGACTTAAACAGGTGCTGAGAGAGAAAGAAGCAGCTCTTGAAGAAATGCGTAAGAAGATGCAACAAAAATAACAAAATGTCCTGTACTTAAAGACTTGAAATGAAATCACTTTTTAAATAGGCCTTTTTTATTAATACAGTACTCCCTTCATATCTGCCAGGGATACATTCCATGATTCCAGTGGATGTCTGAAACCGAAGATAGTATTGAACTCTGCAGTTCCTTGACAGCCACTCCCATACTGAAGACAGCTACTTAAATACCACTATGGACACCCTGGACAAAGGGATGATTTGTGTTTTGAGCAGGACAGTATAAGATTGCATTGCACTACTCAGAATTGACATACAACTCAAACCTATAAACTATTTCTTCTTAGAGCTCTCCATTTAGTATTTTGGACACCATGGAAAACAAAACTATAAAGAGGGACTACTGTAAGTTAACTATAGGTGCATTAAAATGTTTTTGAATATGAGACTTGCTTTTTTGTCAGCTGATTATAAAATTTTATTTAAGGAATACAGAAAAGCTTGATTCACATGACATGTGAATGATATAGATGAGATACCTAAACCATTGTCTTTAGATACGTTTTTTGGAAGGAAATTATTTTTCTATTGTCATAACTGAAACTCCCCAAGTTTGGGTATTTGTACAGGGTTTTTATTACTGTATCTTTAGCTGAATTTCTCATATGTTGTTCCAGTGGTAGTTAATATATACTGTTGAAATTTTGCAATTCAAGAGAAGAAATGAGCTGTAAACATAACTTTACGATTGAGTTTGTGTATCTACTGATGGTCTCCTTACCCATAAAAATGACATTACCTTCTATTTACCATTGTTAAGTTTTTAAAAATTTTATGAAAGAAAATATATTACAGGAGCATTGTCCAGATGTTGAAATATTTCTCAAGTATGAAGGATACTTATTTTATAATTGTACAAACTTATTTTGTAAATCAAAAACAGTATTTGGAATTCAGGCTGTTTGAGTGTTTGATGTATTATTGGCTTAAAGTGATATATTATTGGGCAGCAGTTCTTTCTCCTTTTCCTTTTTGCTGTATACGTGTACATGTTAAATAGTGTGAAAAGTAGATCTGAACACTTGTCACATTGAACACTTACTAACCTGTATACTTTCCTTAGGAGAGTCATACGTTTTTCTTTCTGGTTAATCTTTGATTTGGGAGAGATTATGAGACTAGTGTGGGCCCAGGGATTAAGAAGGGGGAAGACAGTAAAGTTATTAAAATGATTAGCAAGTCCTGGAAACAGTACACCTTAAAATAACTATATAATGGCAATAAAAATAGTAAACCAGAACATACTCAACAGGAGTTAACTCAGCCAACTAGGTTCTTT
This sequence comes from Chinchilla lanigera, assembly GCF_000276665.1. Lineage (NCBI taxonomy): Eukaryota > Metazoa > Chordata > Mammalia > Rodentia > Chinchillidae > Chinchilla > Chinchilla lanigera. The sequence goes on along the minus strand of NW_004955435.1, from coordinate 14,468,187 downwards.
TCTTTTTAGTAGCAGCTTTATTGAGATATAATCCACATACTATAAAGTTCACCCTTGCAAAGTGGTTTTATTCAAAGCTGTGCCTTTATCAATACTTCAGAACATTTTCAACATCCTCAAAACTCATGCCCATTAGCAATCACCTCATTCCCCACTCCCCCATCTAAGCAACACAGTGTTTAGGTAGAATTACTTATGGTGAACATTTTGTATACATGAAATTATATATTCACTTTAGAAACTTTTTTCCACTTAATATTTTCAAGGTTTGTTATATCGTAGCATATATTGGTACTTCATTATTTATTGCCAAATAATATTTCACTGTACTGATACACAGTCATCCCCTAGTATCTGTGGCAGATTGGTTACAGAAACCCCAAGGATACCAAAATCCATGGATGTTAAGTCCTTTTTGTAAAATGGCATAGTATTTGCATATGTTACATCCTCCTGGATAATTTAAATAATTTATAGGTTGCTTGTAATACCTAATACAATGTAAATTCTACATAGATAATTATACTGTCTTGTATACAAAATAATAAGGAAAGAATATATTCAGTGCAGATGTAATTATTTTCCAAAATTTTTGATGCAGTGTTTGTTGTGGAACTCACGGAAAAAGTGAGTATTTGTTCATCTGTTACAGGTATTTGGGTTGTTTCGTTTTTGAGCTATTTAAAATATTTCTATGAACATTAATGTACAAATTGTAGTGTAAATATGTTTTCAGTTCTCTTGGGTATATAACAAGGAATTTAATAATTGAGTCACACAATAACTCTTATGTTTATCATTTGAGGCACTGCTAAACTATTCAGTCAAGTTTTGCTCCCCCAACTTCACTGAAACACATCTTGTCAAAGTCACCAGTGATTTCCATGTTACTGTATCCCTAGGTTAACTTCATAGTTTATCGGTAGAACATGATTCCACAAATTGTCATTTCCTTTCATAAATGTATAAAAACTACAGAAGTAATGTATGTGTTTGTAGAAAATTAGAAAATATAGCAAACTAAAATACTAAAAATTAAAATATCACACTAAAATTAAAATGTCACACTTCCAGCATTGAGAATTTATCACATGTCTTTAATGGATATCCTTTCTGATCTTTAAAAGTACTTCTCCCTGTATATATTTATATGTGTGTGTATTATCAGAATAAGGTTCCTATATATGCTCTTTTGTATCCAACTTTTGTGTTCTGTTTTTTGTTTTTCTTCTTGTGAGGAATCGAACTCACAACCTTGCACTTGCCAGGCAGGAACTTTGCCGCTGAGCTAAGTCCCCAGCCCCTTGTATCCAACTTTTAAAGTCAACAGTCTTGATCTCTTTGTTTGAATAAACTTTCATCTCTTCTAATATTGATGCCAAGTTTAGCAGTTTGACCCCAGAATATGTTTTGCAGCAGTTTTCTCTAAAACACTGTCACATTGAGGACTATGCATTTTATCTGGCTGTTGCACCCTAGAAATATTTTTCCATTTAATACATTTTATAAAATGCATTGGTTTTTTTGTTTTGTTTTTACAAACACCAGCCAATTGTCCTTTCTTTGATATACTTTTGCCTCCAGAAGACTATACTTCGACTTCATTATTCAGCTCATTCTCATTCTCAGGGCTTCCATTTGCCTCTGTTTCTACTCACTCTTTTGGTGGCGTCATCTAGATTAATGGTTTAAATGCTGCATGTTGACAAGTTGCATCTTTCTATTTTCAAATATGTCAATTAGGTTCCACGTTTGTATAGCAAGGTGCCTATTTAACTCTCTCTTAGGTGTCTCAATAAATACCTCAAGCTTACCCAAATGCAAATAATGCTCTTTCCCCAAACTTCCTTTACCTACCAGTATCCCCATTTTAGCTAATGACATCTTCATTGCACCAGTTACTCTGGCTCAAAAACTTGTCATACTTGTTTCCTTTCTCTAAATCCAACTCCCAATAAAAATTGGTAGGTTCTGGTTTCAAAATACTCCAAGTCTGACCAATTTTTATCCTTAGTGCAAAGATTAGTGCTGGAATAGGTTATCAGTAGCCTTATAAATGGTCTCCTTCTGTTCAATTCTATCTTCTTGACATAGAAATTGAAGAAAAATATTACTATTTCATCTTCAAACCTTTACAGTAGTGTAGCAGTTGGGATACTCCTCACCATGTAGACTTTGGAATCAAATTACACACTGCCACCCTCAATTTCTGTTCTACACTAATTAGTACAGTACATTTTATGAAAGCAATTTCCAAAACACTAGCTTGACAAAGATGTGAGATATAATTTAATGTTAAAGATGTAAACTGAACTAGTAGTTCATGTAAACTCAAATATATAATCCCCCTAAAAGATTAAGATACCATATATATTAGCTTTCCATTGCTGTGATGTGTACCTGAGAGAATTAACTTAGAAATAGATTTATTTTGGCTCAGTTCTTGAGGCTTTGGCTCATGGTTGATTGGTTCTGTTCTTGGGCTTGTGGTCAGGTAGCACATCGTGGTGGGGAACACATAGCAGAGCAAACTGCTCACCCCGTGGCCAGGGAGAAAAAGGGAGGAAGAGACTAAAGCTGGTCTAGTTAAGTTTGTCAGTATACATTATATTTCTAAATCTAACAGCTAAGTCTTCATCTTACTTTCTCAGTAGATTTGATCACTCTGTCACTATTGAAATATATTCTTTCCAGGATACATTATTATTCTCATTGTTTTCTTAACATTTCATTGACGTTTTTCTCAATCTGTCTGGCTAATTTGTTCCTTCTCCATAGTCTCCTAATACTGGAATTACTTCTGTTACATCTTTTTATTTTACATCTATACTCAGGTGATGATCTCATCTAATTGTTTAGGATCAAAATATTCACCTCTGTCTAGACTTTAAAATTGGATCATAGATTTAAAACGGTGAGCTACAGGAGGTGTGTACCCAAATTGTTCCAGAATCTTAATCCAAAGCAGTAGGTACATGGCTCTGTGAGAAGCAAGGAATACACAGGAAATTACAGGACTACATTGTAAGAGTAGCTGAGGGAAACTAAAAATTGGTAATTAGGAAAGTAAACTGAAGCAACATATTCCAGCACTGAATGAGTGGTATCGCAGATGGGAGGAAGATTTTTCCCTTCCATGTAGTGGTAAAAGGAGTAACAACATATATGAGAACTGGTTTTGCTGTAGTCCAAGCAGAAGAGATGGCACTATAGCCAAATGAACAGAGACAGGTGTGAAATTTTCCATTTAGACTGGGTTGGACTGGAAAACCATCTTAGTAGCTCCCCACACCCTTCCCTCAGTATGACAAACAGGAAGTGATCTTGGGCTGTAGAAGAGCAGGAAGCCATCTTGAGCAACTCTGAATAGATGCAGAAAATTCTGACATTTTTCAGAACAAGATGAAAGTGACTGCTACAGGAAGAAAGTAGCTACTTTCCATAGTAATTAGAGTGGGCCTAGAAAAAAGGTAATTGACATGGTAAAGCTATAATCATGAGATCAGAAGTCACCATCTACCAGTTTGTGGGAGACCGGACTCAGCCAACGCTAGAATTCTGGTAGTATACGTTATGAGACAAGTTTAAATGTAGTGGCAGGAAGTGAATTGAATCAAATAATGTTTTGTGGTGTGAGAGGGTCTGGATCTGAGTGCTCCTCAGCAGGAACTTGTGGAAGGCAGAATACCAGTGGTCCTGAAAGCTAACACAGTCCCTGTGTACGCATCCCCCATTTTGTCTGTCCTCAGACTGAAGACAGAATTGTGCAGATACTAGCCAGCGACACATCTAGCAGTACAACCTGGAAATTTTTGGAATACTGGCCCATGGTGTAGACCTGCCCATGGATTACACAAGTGGCAGAACAGAAAGAAAGTCTGGATTTTCTGATCTCCTTACTCCCAGGGAGAGAAGTGGAATGTAATTCAGCCACTTCCCAGCCTACTAAGTTTCCCACCCTGAACCTCAGAGAAGTAAAGCTCAGTCTCCTGTAAGCTCTACAAGACCTAATTTGGACTGATTTCTTTTTCAATTTTTAAGCTGTTCCTGTTAGTTAACCCTGGAGAGGTGTATGTGTATAAGTTTATGAGTTCTAGCTACTGCTTTTACTTCTATAGTATCTTACCATGACACATTATGGTCTCCCACAAGAAGGGCTATTTTGCAGGATTTCCTAAGTTAGATTTCCTGTTACTTTCTTATTTGTATTCAATTGCCCTGTGTCCTTTACATTTATATTTTCCACATCTTTCTTTTCTTCCCCTCACACACCCACTGAAATCTCCCTCCCCTCTTTATTTGTACATAGATATCATTAACCTTTCCCCCTTTCTTTTTCAGAGTGCATAGGTGGAGCATGTGTGTATATGGAACTTTAAGTGTTAAGTTGTCATTGTGTTTCTATAGTTTTACATAGGTTTTACTTTTTTATTTTAAAGAAAATAAAAACAATGGTATGAAATTTGAAAACAAGATTGTAGAAGAGTAATGATTAATACATTGTATAATTGTTATCTTCAAAGTAGTTGCTCATATTAACAAAATGCAGACATGAAAAGTTGATCAAAATACATAAGCGTATACCTTTCCTTTCAATGAGCTAATGGCAATTAGTATCTCTTAACTAATTTTATATTTTTTTCCTTTTCCCTTTTCTCCTTTCCCCCATTCCAGTTTCTTTCCTTTTGAGCATTTTCTCCCCATTTCACAGTATCTGTTGTACATTTTGGGTCTTATTTACTTTTTCAGGTTTTTACACTAGGGAGATAACATGATGTTTACACATGTCAGACTGATTTATCCCATAAGTACGGACTCAAGTCACATCCATTTCCCTATAACTGTCTCAACTTTATGCTTTATAGCTGAGTAATACTCTGTTATATAAAAATGCTGCATCTTTTTTTATCCATTCCTTAATTGATGGACATTTGGGTGTTTCCAAGATTTTGTTGTGACAAATTGTGCTGCTATAAACATGGTGCACATATCACCATGGTATGATGCTTTTAACTCTTCCAGGAAAATACCCAGAAGAAATAGCTGAGTTAAATGGGACCTCTAATCCTAGTTATTTGAAGACTCTCCAGACTGATTTCCAAAGTGGTTGCACCAGTATGCATTACCACCAACAGTGGAGAAGGATTCGTTTTTTCCCACAGCCCCTCCAGCATGTGTTGTTCGTTGATTTCTTGATGGAAGCCATTCTTATTGGGGTGAGATGAAATCTCAGTGTTGTTTGAATTTGCATCTCTTGAATGACCAATGATGTTAAACATTTTTCATGTATTTCTTTGCCATTTGTATCTCTACATCTGAGAAGTGTGTATTCAACTCAGATGCCCATTGGTCAGGTTCTCCATCAAGAGTCATGTCTTGAATCTTCATTTCTTCTAGTTTATTAATTGAATCCAGCCACCCTATACTTTTTCTCACTTTCCATTTATATTTTTTCTTTCCATCCTGCACATAACTTCTCAAGTCTTCCTTCACTTTCTTTTCTTGGTGTGAAAATATCATATTTTTAAAAATCTTTTTAGTCTTTCCTTTTTACTTAATTTTTCTTTTTTTCTTCCCATTTATTACCCTAGCCATTATTACTATTCTTTTGTTTTCCCAGTGCTGTTGTCAGGGATTTTAAGGGAAAAGATTTAATACAGGACACATAATTTAGAGGATTATTTTATAATATTCACCTGAGTCAAATGCAAAAGAGTGTGGGAGATGTGTCTCATACACTAGAGACCCACAATATCCAGCTGAGGGTCTGGATCCCACAGCAGTGTTCTGCATGGTCAGGCTGTACACCTAGAGCCCACAGCCACCCTCAGCAACAATGAGGACCTGAGCTCTTCTGGCAGTGAGAACAGCTGAGTTCATATCAGGAAAATCAGTGGGACAAGCTTGTTCAGGAGAATCAATAGCACACTATCTTCTCCAGTTTTCCTTTTTATGCTGTTGGCAACAATCCAGAGGTGGCCTTTTTGACATCCAGAACCACACTGAATGAGTCCAGCTGGGTGTTACAAGTTGACCATTAGTTAATCCACCATACCTAGGTTATTGAAACACAAGAAATTTTGAAGGAAGCTTTAAATTGTATGTTGATATAAGATTGATTGTGTGCATCATTACTGGTAATTGCTCTTTCCTTACAATGAGGTATAGGAAGTGTATCTAGTATTTTGAATAGGTTTAGTTGGAGCCTTTTCACTGAATCACACACAAACCTGAGGGCACATTACAAGAGAGTTACTTGCTAAACATATCTCCAAAATAGTGACAGAGCTTTCTATGTTAACTGATTTACAGACTCCAAAACAAAACCACAAGAATCATGAGAAAACAAGTCAAACAGATCCTTCCAAAAATAATATGTCCCTAAAAGGTAATTCCACAGATAATGAAGTGAGTAAAATCCCAGAGAAGAAATTTAAAAACAATTTAAATTATCAAGGAAGTCAAAGAAGAGACTATGAGAAGGAGTTAAAATAAATTATGAAAAAAAAAACTTCAGTAAGTCAGAAAACAAAGTCTCTGTCAACCTCTCCCTCCTTCCTTCTTCCCTCCCTCCAGTTTTCTCCTCCTTTTCATTTATTGGTATATGTTGATAATACAGAATGTTGATGTTAGTATGGGGGAATTGATAACATACATACAACATATCTTGATCATTTTTGATCCATTTACACCTTTCTTACCTTCTCCCTTATGCTTTTTTTCATTTTCAACATTCTGCCTTCTTATTTCTTACCTTCTTTCTTTATTTACACTAGTATTCTCATACAAAAGAAACTATGCAACATTTACCTTTCTATGTCTGACTTATTTCACTTAACATTATGATCTTAAGTTCTGTTTTCCTGCAAAGGATTTGAGTTTGTCCTTTTTTATGGATGAGTTGCATTCCAGTATGTATATCTACATGTTCTTTTCCACTCCATCCATTTTTGGACATCTAGGTTTTTCGAGAGCTTAGCTATTGTTTTGGTTTTTTGGGTTTTTGTTGTTGTTGTTGTTTTTGGTTTTTTGTTTTTGGTTTTTGGTTTTTTTTCCAGGACTGGGAATTGAACTCACAATGTTGCACTTCCCAGGCAGGCGCTGTGCCACTGAGCTAGATCCCCAGCCCCAGAGTTTAGCTATTGTGAATTGCACAAATATAAACAAAAGTCTTGGCAGTAGAGAAGATCATTCAGAAGAAAGTATCAGGACTTGAAGGTAGATGAACTAAAACATTCAATCATAATGCAAAATTAACAGCAATCAAAAGATTATGCAAGAGACCCTAGAAGTCTCTTAAAAGTAAGAATATCTGGATTTGATGAGGGCACTGAACTAGACACTAGGAGCATGAAACATTATTCCCTGAAATGACTGCAGAGAATTCCCCTAACATTGGGTACAACTAATATACATTTAGAACCTAAAATAAATATTACAGAAAGGAAATCATCATGATAAATACTCAAGATACCAGGAACTCAAAACTATTAAAAACTTACAGAGAAGCACTACATCACTTATAAAAGCAAAACCATCCAAATAACATCATACTTAATAGAAATCTGGATGGTCAGAAAGATTTGGAGTGAAAAATTTCTAGCCCTGACAGAATTGCTAACCCAAATTACTATTACATGCAAAGATGTCCTTCAGAATTGAACAAGGACAAATAAAAGACCTTACATGATAATGGTAAACTAATTTATGAAGAAAATATGTAAGGCATTATTAGAGACAATGAAGACAACAATGCTTGTGAGGGTAAAAGAAAGATAAACCTCAGTGCAAGAGTAGTTAAATGAGAAACAAATGAATCAAGCACTGCAAAGAAGCATGACAGGAGACAGTACATAACTTTGAATAATATTAAATATAAATGGTATTAACTCTCCAATTAAAAGTCACAGACTCTCAGATTGGACAGAAAACAAGAGCTATCTTTATGTTCCAGCAAAAGACACACCTCATCTGAGAAGATACATGACTGAAAGTGAAATGATTGGAAATGATACAGCAAGCAGATGGAGTCCCAAAGCATGCAGGAGTAATCATACTTTTGCCTGACAAAGTTGACTTCAAAACTGTTTAGAAGTGACAAGATTACTACATATTGGTAAAGAGCACAATCCACAAAGAGCTAACAGTTGTAAATATATACACAGTAAATGTCAGCACACCCAGTTCCATAAAATAAACATTACTTGACAGAGAGATACCAATGCAGTAATAGTAAGTGACTTCCAAATCCTACGCTTCCAAATAGGTCAACTGGAAAAAAAAAATCAAAAATATACCAGAGTTAATCTACACTGTATAACATGAACTTAACGTATCTATGGAGAATTTTATCTAGCAACAGCAGGATATAAGTTCTTTTCAGCCCCCCCCATAAAACTTTTTCCAAAGTAGAACACATTTTAGTTCATAAGGCAAGTGTCACTAAATACAAAAGACTTAAAATTCATGCATCTCATCAAATGATAATGAAATGAAATTAGAAATCAACAGCAAAAGAAATAAGTTACACATATGAATCAAGATTGAATAATACACTTTTGGAAGATCAGTGGGTCAAAGGTCAGGAGAAATTAAAAAATTCCTAGATTCAAATGATAATGGAAATAACATATTAGAATCTGTTATAAGCAGAATTTGTTATAAGCAGAAAGTTTATAGAAATGAGTGCCTACATTAGAAAAAGTAATAACAAATAAACAACTTATAGTTATCTCAAAGTTGGAAAACCAATTCAATCTTGAGCCAAATAGAAAAAAGATCAGGGTGCCCAGTGCAGACAGGAGATCCTCACACAGTAGGCCCATGAACTACTCTCACCAGAGTTCGCATGTGGGCCCTCTCTGTGCTTGCCCAGTGTCCAGTGAGGTACTGGAGTGGGTCCTTCTTGAGCTGCTGACACTACAGTTTGGATTTGGGCCTTGCTTGCGCCCTGACTTCCTGGAGGTCACAGACAAAAGCAGTGTGTGATCGCTGTCAGTGCAGCCCACGTCTGGCTCCTCTGTGCATCCTGAACTGACTGGAGATGCAGAATCAGGTGAGCTGCAACCCGCTGACAGCACGGTTCCTATCTGAACACTGCCGAGAGAACCAGGTACATCCCATCTACTTCCTGGGGGCAGAGTGGGCAGCCTACGATCCCGCCGTCATTACAGTCTGAGTCTTTGCCCTCCATGTGCCTGATGCAGACAGGAGATCCTCACTCAGAAGGCCTGCAAACTGCTCTCACTGGGGTTCATATGAGGGCCCCCTCTGTGCATGCCCAGCTCCCCGTGAGGTACTGGAGCGGGCACACCATGAGCTGCTGACATCATGGTTCCAGTTTGGGCCTTGCTTGTGCCCCAACCTTCTGGAGGTCACAGATATATGCAGTGTGTGATCACTGTCCATGTGGCCTGGGTCTAGCTCCAGTGCTCGTCCTGAACGGCCTGGAGACACAGAATCAGGTGGTCCACAAACTGGTTACTCTGTGGTTTGTGTCAGGTTTTGCCTGTATCTTGAACTGCCTGAGGACATAGGTTCACTGGACTGGGACTGTCACACCAGTGCAACCTGAGTCTGGGCCATGAACATGCCCTGAACTGCAAGGGGACGCTGGATCAGACAATCTGCCATCAACTGACATCACGATTCAGATATGAGACCTGGGAGAACTAGATACACTTCACCATCCACCAGAAAAAATGCAAACTAAGCAGTGCATCTCAGCAGACACTGAGGGACAAGCCTGAGCACCAGGAAAACTAGGGACAATAGTTACCTTAGCTGAGCTGCCAGGGAAGAGGGAGACAGCTTTCTGCACCTGATATCAAACATGACAAGATGAAGGACTAAAACACAATCTCAGAACTCCACCCCACTCAGAACTAGTCCAGAAGATATTGACATAGGAGAATGAGGTAAACACACACCTGAAATTGCTGAAATGATTGCAATGGAAGTAAAAAAACAACTCCATAAGACCATAGAAGAGCTCAGATCAGAAATAATCTCTCAGGCAAAGAATGAAATGACAATAATAATGAAAGAACTGCTCAGCATGTCTGAAGAAGAAACATAAGAAAATAGAAGAACATAAGCAATGGATGGAAACAAATGAAAAATATAGAAATGACTTAGAACACATGAACCAGATTCAAAGAGACTTCCAGGAAATTGAAGTTTCCATTTAAAGCTGCCAAAATTGCTTGAATGAAGCTAAAGATAGAATTTCAGATTTTGAAGACGGCAGCTAGCTTTTCATGGCAGCTAGCTATCATGAAAGAAAGGATCTCTTAAAATAAACAAGAAATCAGGAAAAAATTCAATAGCTGCAGGATGAGGCAAAGAGGAATAATGTACGACTAATAGTCAGTGAAACAGCAGGAAGCAACACAAATGACATAAAAAGAATATTTGCAGAAATAATAGCAGAAAATTTCCCAAGTATGGAAACAGAACCTGATACACAGGTAAATAAGGCCTATAGAACTCCAACTAACCATAACCAAATTAAACTATGCTCAGACATATAATAGTCAAGATCCCAGATGTCCAGCAAAAGAACAGAATATTAAAAGCTGGTAGAGAAAAGAAACAGATCACCTATAAAGGAAAGCCCATCAGAATCATGGCAGATTTCTCAGCACAAACCATCCAATCAAGAAGAGCTTGGACCGAAGTATTACAGGTCCTGAGACAAAACAGCTTCCAACAAAGACTAATGTACCCTGTCAAACTATCCCTTAGATTCAATGGAGAAATGAAATATTTCCACAACAAAGAACCACTGAAGAACTTTGTGAGTGCCAAACCATCATTGCAAAGAGTACTAAGAGGTATTCCAGACAGAGAAAAAAAAAAGACTGCAATTTTAAGAACAATAGAAAGGAAATATCAAGAAGAGTAAGCAATTAAACAGATAGGAAAAGTAGGAAACCAATGCAAGTAAATAACATGACAATGATAAGCCAACACATATCAGTTATAACTATAAGTGTAAATAGCCTCAATTCTCCAGTCAAAAAAAACAGACTAGGAGAGCAGATTAAGAAATAAATCCAATGATATGCTGTATACAGGAAACACATTTTAATCAAAAGGAAATCCATAGACTAAAAGTCAAAGGGTGGAAAACAATCCTCCATTCAACAGGAACCCAAGAAAAGCAGGTGTAGCTATTTTGTTTGAAGACAATGTAAACTTCAAACTGACAACAATCAAACAAGATAAAGAAGGTCATTACATACTTGTCAGGCAAAAACTGCAAAAGGATGAGATAACAATCATAAACATGTATGCACCAAATATCAGAGCTCCAAATTATATAAGACAAATCTTAACAGGCATGAAAACACATATAATTAATAGCACTGTTGTAACAGGGGACCTCAACACCCCATTGACACAAAGAGATAGGTCAACTGGACAAAAAATTAGCAAAGAAATAACAGATCTGAACCAAAGCTGTGAACAAATGGACTTAGTAGATGTGTATAGAGTGTTCCACCCCACAACATCAGAATAAACGTTTTTCTCAGCTGCACATGGATCTTTCTCTGAAATAGACCACATCCTAGCCCATAGAGCATACCTACCTAAATGCAAAAGAACTGAAATTATCCCGTGCATATTATCTGACCACAGTGCAATGAAATTGGAAATTAATGACAAAAGGAGCTCCAAAATCTCCATAAACACTTGAAAACTAAACAACAACCTGAACAACCAGTGCATCACAGAAGAAATTAAAGATGATATTAAAAAATACCTACAAACAAATGAAAATGTAAATACAACTTATCAGAATCTATGGGATGCAATGAAAGCAGTCCCCAGAGGAAATTTATAGCAGTGAATTCACACATAAGGAAAATAGAAAGAGAACAAATAAATAGCCTAACGCTGTATCTTAAACTTTTAGAAAAAGAAGCACAACTCAAGCCCAAAGCCCAAAGAAGGGAGAAGATTACAAAGAGCTTGGCAGAAATTAATTCAATCAAGATGAAGAAAACCCTACAAAAAAAAAAAAGGAATCAAGGAGTTGGTTCTTTGAAAGAATAAATAAAATTGATAAACCCCTAGCCAACCTTCTCCAAAAAAGGAATGAAAGAACTCAAATTCATGCAATAAGGAATGAAAAGGATGAAATTACTACAGATTTCACAGAAATTCAGAAGATAATTAATACTTACTTTGAAAACATTTACTCCCATAGAATTGAAAACTCAGAAGAAATGGAGAGATTCCTAGATATGATTGAATTACCAAGATTGAGTCATGAAGATAGAAAAATCCTGAATGATCCAGTATCAATTAATGAGATTGAAAATGTGATGAAAAACTTCCTGACAAAGAAAGCCTAGTCCCTGGTGGATTCACAGCAGAATTTTACAAGAAATTCAGAGAAGATTTAATACCAACCCTCTTCAAACTATTCAATGAAATTGAAAAGGAAGCAATTGTCACTAACTCATTTCTGGAGGGAAGTATTATACTGATACCAAAACCTGGGAAAGACCCAACCAAGAAAGAGAACTCCAGACCAATCTCCTTAATGAATATAGATGCAAAGATACTCAATAAGATACTAGCAAACAGAATGCAGCAAATCATCAAGAAAATCATACACCATGACCAAGTTGGATTCATTCCAGGAATGCAGGGCTGGTTCAATAATCACAAATCAATTAATGTTACACACCATATCAATAGAGCCAAAGACAAAAACCACATGATCATCTCAATAGATGCAGAAAGAGCTTTCAACAAAGTTCAACATGCATTCATGATAAAAACTCTGCAGAAAATAGGAATAGATGGTCTTTACCTCAACCTGATCAAAACCATCTATGACAATCCAACAGCCAACATCATACTAAATTGACAAAAACTGAAAGCTTTTACTTTAAAATCGGGAAAAAGACAAGGATGTCCACTGTCACCACTCTTTTTCAACATAGTTCTGGAAGCATTAGCCACAGCAATTAGACGAAAGAGAGAAATGAAAGGAATAAAAATAGAAAGGAAAAAGTAAAACTATCACTATTTGCAGATGACATGATACTTTACATAGAAGACCCCAAAAACTCCACAAGAGGACTCCTTGAATTAATCAACAAATTCAGCAGTATAGCTGGATACAAAGTCAACACCCAAAAATCAATACCATTCCTATACACAAACAGCAAATAGACTGAGAGAGACATTAAGGAAAACATACCTTTCACAATAGCATCCAAGAAACTGAAATATTTAGGAATCAGTCTAACAAAAGTAGTAAAAGATCTATTCAATGAAAACTACAGTACTCTGAAAAAAGAGATTGAAGAGGATTTCAATAAATGGAAAAATATCCCTTGCTCATTGATAGGAAGAACCAACATTTTGAAAAGCGGCATGCTACCAAAATTGTTGTACAGATTCAATGCAATTCCCTTTAAACTACCACTAGCATACCTCACAGATCTAGAGAAAACATTCCTTAAATTCATCTGAATCCAGAAGAGACCCAGAATAGCAAAAGCAATCCTGGGCAACAAGGACAAGTTAGGTGGAATTACAATCCCTGACCTGAAATTATACTACAAAGCCACTGTAATAAAATCAACATGGTACTGGCTAAAAAACATACCAGAGAACCAGTGGAACAGACTGGAGGACATAGACACAACCACAAACACACTCAGCCACCTAATCTTCGATAAAGAGACCAAACAAACTCACTGGAAGAACAATAGCCTCTTTAATAAATGGTGCTGGGAAAATTGGCTTGCTACCTGCCAAAATACTGAAAATAGACCCAAACGTATCACCATGAGCTAACTCAAGTCAAAATGGAGCACAGATCTCAATATTAAAACAGAAACACTAAATCTACTGGAAGAGAAAGTAGGTAAAAACCTTGAAAACATAGTGGTAGGCAGAGAGTTCATGAACAAAAACCAAACTGCACGTGATATACTTCAAAGAATTAACAACTGTGATCTCATCCTACTGAAAGTTTCTGCACATCTAAAGCAATCAGCAGCAGAGTAAAAAAAAATCTCACAAACTTGCAAAAATATTTTAGCTGACTGTCCCTCAGACAAACGTCTTCTATCTTGAACATATAAAGAATTTAAAAATATCAGCTCCCCTCCAAATTCAAAGACCCAATCCAAAAATGGGCTGCTGAGATGCATACACACTTCTCAGATAAAGAAATATAAACCGCAAATAAATACATGAGAAAGTGTTCAACATCATCAGTCATTTGAGAAATGCAAATTAAAATAACATTGATATTCCATCTCACCCCAGTAAGAATGGCTAGTTTTAAGAAATCAACCTATAACAAATGTTGGCAAGGCTGTGGAGAAACTGGAACTCTTCTCCGCTGCTGGTGGGAATGCAGGCTGGTGAAACTACTGTGGAAATCAGTAGGGAGATTCCTCAGACAACTAGGTTGAGAAGTCCCATTCAACTTAGCTATTCCCCTTCTGGGTATTTTCTCAGAATATCTGACAACATCATATCACAGCGATATATGTGAACCCATGTTCATAGCAGCGCAATTTGTAATTGCTAAATTGTGGAAGCAACCAAAATGTCCATCCACTGAGGACTGGTTAAAAAAATTGAGGTACTTTTATATAATGGAATAGTATTCAGCTCTAAAGAAAGATAAACTCAAGGCTTTTATAGGTAAATGGTCGCAACTAGAGACCATACTCATAAGTGAAAGAAATCAGACCTGCATGTGTAAGCGTCGTATTGTCTCAGTCATGTAAGACCTGAAGGAGCGAATAAATCTAGGAGGTATGATAGACATTGTGAAATGAAAGGAAAATTCTCAGAAGTAAAGGGCAACTGGAGTGAAGGAAAAGAGAAAGAAAAGAAGGGGAAATAATGTAAGTATATATACAGGGTAGCTAACATAGTTGTCCTACTGTCTTCTATTGCTCTACAGAAAGGACTAGTTAATGATTACTTGTTTGATCAGTCTTGTATGTCTCTATTTGTTTTACAACAACCATGAGTAATTTTCTTCAACCTTGTCTGTAACTCTGTTTTGTTTGTATTGTTCTTATGGTATTTTGTAAATGGATGTCTGTCTGATAATATATTTTCCTTCTTTTATTTTTTAAAAGAAAAAAAGGAAAAAGATCAGAGCAGAAATTAATGATAGTAACATTGATAAACATTTAGTCAAACTTACCATTAAAAGAAAGAGGAAGAGGAGAAGGAAGGGAGGGAGGGAGAGAAAAGATCTACATTAATAAAAATAGAAGTAAATAAGGTGATATTATGATAGACAGAAAATAGGATTATTACACAGCTTTGAAAATATTTCAATAAATTGGAAAATGTATGAGAAATGAATAAATTTTTAGACTTACCCCAACTGATGAGACACATATAATATGCCAAAATTAAACCAAAGAGATTTTAGAAAAGACCCTAGATGGACCAGTAATGAGTAATAAAATAATAATGAACACTCTACCAAATAAGAAAAGAAGAAAAATTACCAAAGATTCTCAGAATTTTCTGTATAATTGAAAGGGAAAGCATGCTTCCAAATAAATCCTAGGAAGCCATCATACCATAATATGAACATGAGATAAGTCAACAAAGGAAAAAATGCCAAAGAATCAAGCTAAGCAGGGAGAAGGAAGACCCTGATAATAAATGTTACAGAACTCCAAAGAAAGAATTGGAAGGGGACATTAGAAAATAGAAAAATGTCTATTGTTCCTGGATTGGCAGAATGAATATTGTTAAAAATATTACCAAAATTGATATATAGATTTAATGCAATCCCTATTAAAATACCAACAATGTTCTTCAGAGATCTAGAAATAGTAATTGTAAAATTCACATGGAATCATAAAAGGCACAGAATCAGTAAAGAAATACTGAACAAAAAATTGCTATGCTGGAGTCATCACATTATCAGATTTCAACTTGTACTACAAAGAACATGTTAGTGGTACAAAAACAGACATGTAGACCAGTAACCTATGATGTAAGACACAGAAGCAAATGAAAGGCTTAACAGGCTGTTGATCTTTTTCTTTTAAGGTTCTGACTATGTAGCCCAGGCTGGCCTCAAACGTACAGCAATCCTCTTGCTCAGCCTGTGAAGTGCTGGGATTACATGCATGCACTACCATGTCCAGCTACAACCATTTGATTTTTGACAAAAGAGTCCAAAATGTATGTTGGAGAAAAGATAGTCCCTAACAAATAGTGCTTGGACAACTGGATGTCCACATGCTGAACATTGAAAGTAGATCCCCAACTCTATAATAAAACCAAGTCAAAATGGAACGAAGATCTGCAAAGTTTCATTGAAAAGTACAGTGAATGTTTGATTTTTAAAAAGTGTTATAGTGAAAGACATTGCCACTTATCATCCTCAAAGTACCCTCACTTTGAACACACTGGTCCAATTTTCCATGCTACTTTCTGAAGCAATCCCGCATTTCTTTTTTATAAATGTCTTTAGCCGTGCCACTGCAGCTGCCTTTAACGTCCTAAGTAAAATCATAATTGTCTTTAATGATCCTTTTGACTTTATAAAAGTGCCAGAAGTCACACTGTGCCAGATACCACAAATAAGGTAGATTAAGAACAGGGTAATGTGTCTGATTTTCCCTGGATGGCATTTGGCACCAGCATTTAACATATTACTTTTTTAACAAAACTCATAAAGACACACATGAAACAGGACTTCCAAAACTGCTTCTGAGAGTAGCAAGAATGCTGGTGGTAATGTGCTAGAAATGAATAATCTGAGGCATATTAATGGCAATGTGTCTTTTACTTTATTTTAAATTTGAACATTTACCATGTATTTTGATTATGCCTCACACATTTAAAAAAATCTTCAAAACTGCTGGAAGGTAACATAAGGGACTCAGTTGAACAGAATTCTAATAGCTCAAGAAAAATATAAAGAATTAATTAATGGGATGACATTAAATTAGAAAGCTTTTGTACAGCAAAGGAAACAAACATCAGAGTGAAAACACAACTCCCAGAATGAGAAAAAATTTTTGCTGGCTACTGTTATGATAGAGGATTAATATCTATATAAAGAAATAAAAGAAAACCCTCCCCAAACAAGTGACCCAATCAAAAAAGGGCAATTGAACCTAATATACATATTTTAAAAGAAGTACAAATGGTCGAAATTTGCATGGAAAAATATTCAGCACCTTAATTATTTGGGGAATGAAAATAAAAACATCATTGAAATTCCATCTTATTCCATTCAAAATGTCTATCAAGAATGTAAAACAATAAATGTTGGTGAGGATGCAGGGAAAAGAAAGACTCATACATTTTTATTGAGAATGTAAACTGGTACAATCACTGTGGAAATCAGTATGGAGATTTCTCGCAAACTAAAGAAAGAAATAATATAGATACAGATCTACTTCTGGATATATTCCTCCCCCTGAGTTAAGGACAACATACTGTAGTGACACATACATACTTAGTCTTATAGCGGTAAAATTTACAATAGTTAAACTCTGGAAATAATCTAGATGTCTTTCAACAGATGAATGGAAAAGTAAAATGTATATATCTACAATGTCCATCTGTGACAAACCAACAAGCAACATCATAGTAAATGCTGAAAACTGAAATCTTTCACTCTAAAATGAGAAACAACACAGGGATGTCCACTGTCACCACTGCTATTCAATATAGTTCTGGAAAAATTAGCCAGAGCAATTAGATAAGAGAAAGTAAAAAAAAAATAAAGATAGGAAAATAAGTTAAATTATTATTTGCAGATGACATGATACAAAGAAGACCCTAAAAACTTCACAAAAAAATTCTAGATTTAATAATCAAAATCAGTTGCGTAGCTGGATACAAGGTCAACACTCAAAAATCAGTGGCATTCCTGTATTCAAATAACAAACTCACTGAGAGAAATTAGAGAAACCAACTTTCATAATAATATCAAATAAGAGAAATACTAAGGAATTAATCTAAAAAAGGGAGTAAAAGATTTTTACACTGAAAACTATTGTACTCTGAAAAAGGAGATTAAAGAACATATCAGAAAATGGAAAGATATCCATTACTTTTGGGTAGGAAGAACCAATATAGTGAAAATGACCATGCTCCCAAAATTGTTATACAGACTTACTGCAATCCCAGTCAAAATACTGATAACATAACTTACAGAATTACACAATGGAATATTATTCAGTCATGAAGAATAAAATTATGTCATTTGCAGAAAAGGATGGACCTTAAGAACACCAATTAAATGAAATGCCACAATCAGAGAGTTAAATATTTCATTCTCTCTTCTTATACTACATTAAAAATATAACTAATAAAGAAATGATAACAGGAGAAAAAAACCTATGACCAATTATTGTAGCACTCATGCATTCCTATATATTTTTATTTTTAGATAAATATGAACACAGCTAAATAGATAAACATATATATATATATTTTGACTTTTTGAAACTCTCTATGCAATTCAGGCTGGCCTTGAGCTCACTTTGTAGCCCAGGCTGGTCTTGAATTCACAAAGATTCTCCTGCCTCAGCCTCCTGAGTGCTGGGATTGCAGGCACGCACCACCACACCCAGCATAGATACACATATGAATATGTGCATAAAAAACTACTAGATATTATGCAAAACAAGCAATTTACCAAAATAGATGCTATTCAAAGAATAAACATCAGTTACGAATATACACCTAAATTATATTTACTAAAAAATATTATTTAAATACTGATTAAAATTATAAATTTTTCAGATTAACAGATATAAGCATGCAGAATTGGTCTCTTTAAAATTAAAAAATACTATAAATTTTTTTAACATTGTGATGTCATACAATATCCTTCAACATTTAGGCAAAGTTCGGTTTAATGCTTTATGCTGCAGAAATTGAATATTTCTGGTCATTTGATTTTTATGTGTGCTTTTTTGCGTCTTTTTTTGGACATGGTTTCACTGTACAGTTCAGGCTGACCTTGAACTCGCTGTTTATCCCAGACTGGCCTCAAACTCAAAGCCTCCTGCCTCAGCATCCTGAGTTCTGGGTTTATAGAAGTGCACAACCACACCCGGCTAATATGTGCTTTTGATAACTATCATAGCTCCAAAATATTTCTCAAACATCTGTGGACCCAATGTAAGAAGTTCATAATTAGATACAGCTTCTAAAGCTTGTTAATTATTCGTTGAAACATGTCTTGTTCACTTGTAATAGTGAAATTTAGTAAATTCATGCTTTCCTTATGTGAAAATAATATATTTTTAATTTTTGATTGACAATGTTTGCATATCTTGTGGAGATACACTGTCATGTTTCAGTACTTGTTCATATTGTGGAGTCAGCTTTTCATGAATGAGTCATAAGGGATTGTTTTATGCAGACTTTTAATTATCAGTATATCTTTGCAATACATAATAGTTATATTCATTTTGAAGAATTGGTATATAAATAAACACATCTTGATCATATTTACTCCCCTTCTCCCCAACACACCCTCCTCTCCACCATTCTCCAGATTCCTTTCCTATCCTCACAAAGGTCATCTCCCTCTTTGCTATCATCTGTCTTTTATTTTTCCCTGTAAGTTACCCTTTGGGTTTTTCACATAAGAGAAACCATGTAATATTTAACCTTCTATATCTGATTTATTTTACTTAGGATTGTGGTCCCAACATCCATCTATTTTCCTACAAATGACAAATTTATCTTTCACTATGACTGAGTAGTATTCCACTTTGTCTATGTACCACATTTTCTTTATCCACTAATCTGTTGATAGACATACAGGCTACTTCTATAATTTAGCTACTATGAACTATGCTTTTATAAGCATCAGTATGCATGTATCATTGTAATGTCTTTATATCTTTTGGGAAGATACTCTGAAAAGGAATAACTTCACCAAATGGAATTTCTCTTAGTTGATTTTGAGGAATTTCCATACAGATATCCATAATGGTGTGCTAGTGTACATTCCCAACACTGTGGGAGTTTTTATCCCACCCTGCAACTTCATCAGCATTTATTGTTTTTGAGTGCTTGATGATAGCCATTCTGTTCATATACACTGACAATGAGAAAGAAATCAGATTTTAAAAATTCCCTTTGTGTTAGATTCAAAAAAATTAAATACCTGCAAATTAATTTAGCCAAAGTAGTGAATTTAGCCAAAAAATTAAATACCTACAGATTAATTTAGCCAAAGTAGTGAATTCCTTTACAACAACCATATATATATATATATATATATATATATATATATATATATTGCAATTTCAATGATATATACATTGTAATTTCAATGAAAATACCATCCACACTCTTCACCACATTAGAAAACACCCTCCTAAGATTTATATGGAACCAGAGGATCAAGAATAGGCAAAGAAAATCTGAGAAAAAGAGAAAAATGGAAGGCATTAAAATCCTGGATTTCAAATTATACTGCACAGCTACAGTAATAAAAAAAATGGTATAGCCACAAAAATAGGCATGTAGACCAATGGAATAGAACTGAAGATGTACAGCCAATTCCATGCACCTGTAGCTATCTGATTTTTGATAAAGGAGCCAAAAAATGTGCTGGAGAAAGTACAACTTCTTTAACAGATGTTGTTGGGAAAACTGGTTACCCACAAGCAGAAAAATAAATCTAGAGCCGTATCTCTCACCATTTATTAAAAATCAAATAAAAATGGATAAAAGATCTAGATATTAAAATAAAACACTAAATATGATAGAAGACAAAATTGGCGAAACTCTTGAAGAAAAAGTTACAGGCAAATACTTTCTGAACAGAACCCCAATTGAATAAGCAATAATACCAATAATTAATAAAAGCAATTTTATCAAATTTAAAGGCTTCTGCATAGCACAGCATGTAATGAACAGAGAACTTACAGAATGGAAAAAAATATCCAGCTACTCCTTGCAGAGGTCTAATACATAAAGAAGTAAAAAAAAAAATCAGACACAAAAAATGAAATATGTAATTGAAACTGAGATATATTCTTTTAACATTTTTGTCTAGCCTTTTTAAAACCTCATGAAACTCTTTACTTGAAAGATCTTAAAACAAGCTGGAGAATTGTTTCAATTTTTTTAATATATAAGATATAAGAAGATAAAATGTAAGAAAAAATAATTTTCAACAATTATCTAAATATTTCCAAACATCCATTTTCAACATTCTTTCCTTATAGTAGAATAAAATCAAAGCAAGTAGTTGCCACTCACTGTTATACTGTCACGTTTAACTTGAAAAAGACACAGTAAACAGTGAATGTTTTCATATTTCTTACAAAACTCTTTTAGGTAACATTCCAGTGATAGCTACTTGTCATAACAGAAAATATCGCAAATTTTCAGCTTTTATCATTTAGTGTAAAAAGAATTATCTTTTGTTATGCTTGTATCTAGATGTCGCCCCAAGTCTCACTTACTCATAGGAAGGGCTTTTGGAATTAGGCTGCATCCAGGGTAGGTGATACTGGGATTAGGTTGTGTGGTACTGTATTAGTCCACTGATTGATTTAGCATAGTTCTAAACATGGATAATGGGAAGGCCCACCCTGAGTGTGGGTGTCATCACCCAAAATGTTTGTAGCCTGCATGAGATAAAAGAGAAAGGGAGGCCTACTTGCTCATGCTGCTTTCTGCCTACCTTGCTATGGACTGCTTCTCCTCTCCCATGCCTCCCTGCCTTAGAGCCAACCAACTATGGACTGAAACCTCTATAAACTGTGAACTGAAATAAACCTTTCCTCAGGTGGACATGGTGGTGCATGCCTGTAATCCCAGCACTTGTGAGGCTGAGGCAGGAGCATCACTGTGAGTTCAAGGTCAGCCTGTGCTACATAGTGAGTTCAAAGCTAGCCTGAACTACATAATGAGACCCTGCCTCAAAGAAAAATAAACCTTTCCTCCTTTAACTTATGCATATTGGGCATTTTGTCCCAGCAACAAGAAACTAAGACAGATTTTGTTACCAGAGAAGTGACATTATTGTTATGATATTACCTAAGCATGTGGTTCAGAAGCCTTTGGAACTGTCTTGTGAGAAGAGGTTGGCAAGTTTTGAGGGTGTCAGCTAAAGAAGCAGTCCTGGAATGTTTTGAAACAAGCTTGATGGTAGATTTTCATCAGAGGTCAGAAGACCATAATGAAGATAGAAATACAGCTGGAAAAGACCAGGCTTAGGAGATTTTGGTTAGCAACAAGGACTGCACTGGCTGTTGATCATGTTAAGTTTTCACAGAAAATTTGTCTGCATTCTGCTTGTGTCCAGAGACTTTGCCTGAGACTAAGGGTCCCAGACTAATTAATTTGACAGATGAAATTTCAAGGGAGTCTAAGGTGAGGTGGTGGCATGGCTACTGTTGTGGCTTTTAGCCAGATCTGTGTTGAAAATCAAGAGCAAGGCAGAAAAATGATTAAAATGTTTTGTGTTTGTCCAGAAGGAATCTCTGGTAAGGTTATGACCTGAAAAGAAGGATCAGTGGAGAACTTAGTTACTTAGAAAGAACAGAACAATAAAAAGGATAGCCTGGGTATATCACAGAAAGCAGCAGGACTCCACCTTTTGCAGCTTCAAAATTGCAAATGTAACTTGCTTTGTTTTGACAGTAGAGCCCTAGGGCACCATGTTCCAGAATGGCAGAGGCCTATAGAACTTGTTCTCCTGGATTGGGTTCATAATGATCAGAAATCCAGGCACTTGACCCCTGAGGCCAAGAGAGAAGGAAGCCTGGCTGGTGCTCTAGCTGGCAGCAGAACCTGGCATCATGTATATGGTGCTAGTTTGAGTTGCATGCAGAATGCAAGAGTTGTGGGGTCAAGAAAGCTTCCATCCAGATTTCAGAAGTCTTGAGAAGTCAAGCAATGTGCCCCTGAGAGGGCAGTGTGGTAAGATAAGCTGTGAGTATAAAGATGAAAGTGCAGTGAAGAGTCAAAAAAGTGGATTGTCTGAGGAAAACTGAAGGAGTGAGCAAGGCCAGCCCAAGAGAGAAACTGTAGGTGCTACAAACACCTGAAATGAATTAGGAGAACAACCCAAGCCCTTTGCAGTTCACATCTTGCCTCAGACAGCTCTAGATGCTGAATGTTAAACTATGGAATTTAATGTTTGCCCTGCCTGGATTTTGGATTTACTTTGGTCCCAGTCCTTTCTAATCCCCTATTTGTATGTTTTGGAATGGTAATGCTTATCTTATGCCATTGTATGTTGGAAGTGTTTATTTTATTTATTTATTTATTTATTTATTTATTTATTTTATTTTTTCTGGTACTGGGAATCAAACTCACAACCTCACGCTTGCCAGGCAGGCGCTGTGCCACTGAGCTAAATCCCCAGCCCCCTATCTTTTTTATTTGTATGAGGGCTTGTAGCTAATAGTTTGCCTTAAATCTTAGAGGAGACTTTAGACTTGGATTTTTCAGCAATGCTGAAACTGTTAGAACCTTGACAACTCTTAGAGATGGAATAAATGCTTTTTGCATAAAGTATGTCCATACATTTTTGGGGGGATATGAATGGAATGTTATAGTTGATATCTAAATATTCCCCCAAAGCCTCATGTGCTTGTAGATGAGGTTTTTTGGACCTGGTTAAATATAGGGCGTGTGAAACTGGGAATAGGGGTGTGTGATGCTGGGAGTAAGGATATGTGGTACTAAATTAGTCCGCTGATTGGTTATTGGTTTAGTTCCTTCTTTATCCCCTTCCTTCCTCCTCCCTCCCTCCTCCTCCAATTTCCATATCCCATTTTACATTCTTATTGATATTATTAATCTTAGCTCATGTTATGGCATATAATGTTTATATTCATTGAGGTTATTAGGTTCCTGTACATGGCGTATTTTTATTCTACTTATTTCTCCTTCCCCTTCACATCAACTTTTACATTTTTTCCTTTGGATTATTTCCCTTGGGACATTTCCCTATTGCAAAAGATCCATCTCTTTGTCCCCTTCTATCATCCCTTATTTCTTTGTACTTTGCCTGACTCAAATGAGAGATACCATGAAGTATTTAAGCTTGTGTGTTTGATTTTTTTGACTCAATTTTATATATTCCAGATGCATCCATTTTCCTACAAAAGTCTCAGATCTGTCTTCATAGTAGAATAGAGTGCCATTATATAGAGATACCCCATTTTCCTTAAATTTAGGGAGTCTAATTTTTTTGGGTTCTTTATATATTCTAGATATTAGTTCTCTGTATGAGGAATACCTGGGAAAATTTTTTTCATACTGTGGGTTGTTTCTTCACTCAGTAGGTGGTATCCTTTGCTGTGTAAAAGCTTTTAAATTTGATGTAACTTTGTTAATTCTTTGTAATAGTTCCTGTGCAATCATGGTTTTGTTCATAAAGTCTTTCTCTACACTTATGTCTTCAAGAGTTTTACCTATTCTATTTTCTAGCAAATTAAATGTTCCTGTTTTAATATTAGATATTTGATCCATTTTGATTTTAATTTAGTGCATGGTGAGTCATATGGGTCTAGTTTCAATCTTCGCATGTGAAAGGTTAGATTTATGGGTACCATTTCCTAAAGAGGCCATCTTTGTTCCAGTGAAGGTGTTTTGCCTCTTCGTCAAAGATAAAGCAGCTGAGTGTGCTTGGAGAGGATTTTGTATTTTCTATTCTGTTCCATTAGTCTTCAAGTCTAATTTTTTTGTTTTTTTTGTTTGTTTGTTTGTTTTACAGAGGATGTTGTTTTGATCACTGTAGCTCTGTACTATAACTTCAGATATGGGACTGTGATGCTCCTGGCCTTGCCCTTCCTGCCCAAAATTGCTTTTGCTATTCTAGGGCTCTCCTGGTTCCATATGAAGTTTAGGATTATTTTCTCTATTTCTATGAGGAATGCTGTGGCTAATTTGACTAGGTTGTATTAAATCTGTATATCAGTTTTTAAAGTATGGCCATTTTCACTACATTGGTTTTGCCTATTCAAGTACAGGGAATATCTTTCTATATTCTGATACCACTTTTGATTTCCTTTCTCAGAGTATTGTAGTTTCCAATGTAGAGGTCTTTGACTTCTTTGGTTAGATTGATTCCCATGTATTTCATTTGTTTTGCTGCTATTGTTAAAGTGTTGTTTTGCTTCTCTCTCAGAGAGTTTGTTGATATCAATAATAACTACATTATTGATTTTTGAGGGTTACTTTGTATCTTGCTGTGCTACCAAATTTGGTTATTAATTATAAGAGTTTGGGGGTCTTCTATATAGAGGATAATGTCATCCCCCAAAACTGATAATTAACTTCATTTCCTATCCATATTCCTTTTTTCCCTTTCTCTTATTTAATTGTTCTAGCTAATGTTTTTAGAACTATATTGAACATGAGTGGTAATAGTGGGTATTCTTATCTTGTTCCTGATTTTAGAATAAAAGCTTTTAGCTTTTGTCCATTTAGTACAGTTTTGGCTATTGGTTTTCCATAGATGGCTTTTATCTTATGGAGATACAGACCTTCCATTCCAACTTTCTCTTTTTTTGTTTGTTTGTTTTGAGACAATGTCTCACTATGCAGTTTAGGCTGGCCTTGAGCTCAATTTGTAGCCCAGGCTGGCCTCGAACTAACAATGATCCTCCTGCCTCAGCCTCCTGAGTGCTGGGATTACAGGTGTGCGCCACAATGCCCTGGCCAACTTTCTTTATTTATTGTTTCATTTTTAAGCAGTTTTTTTTCTGTGTTATCTGAGGTTTTTGTTTTTCTGGTTTTTTTCTTTAACTTTCTTTATGTGTATGCATTTATATTTATGTATCTGTGGAGGGGTATTTAGATACTTTCCATCAGTTTAAGAAGACCCTACTATGTTTAAATTTTACTTTCATATTGAATTACATTAATTGTAACTGGTATATAAAACACACTGTGCACATTAATGTGATACTGTGTGATGTTTTATACATGTTGTTGTGGCTTGTGGCTAGATATTTCCTCAAATCCTCATGTGGCCATAGGTGGATGGATCTAGAGTGTGTGATGCTCGAAGTGTATGATGCTGGAATTAAGGGTGTGTGATTGCTAAATTAGTCCACTGATTGGTTTGGCTTAGTTCTGAGTGGATAATGGGAAGGGCCACCCTGGATTTGAATGATACCCACTTTAAATGTGTGTAGCCTAGATAGAATATAAGTAACAGAAATTTTACTGCTGTTATGGCTTACTGCTTCGCTTTCTACTTGCTGCTTTAGGACTGCCCTGCTTTGCCTTGAACTGTTTCTCCTCTGTGATGCCCCTCTACCATACCTCCCTGCCTTGGGTCCAGCTGACTGTGGACCGTGGACCTTTGTAAACCAAGAGCTACAATAAAAACTTTCCTTTTTTAATTTTGAGTGTCTGGTATTTTATCTCAACAATAAGAAAAGTAACTAAGATACATGTATACATTGCATAATCAGGTTAAACACCTATTTCTTTATATTTACTACTTACTATGGCAAAAACATTCAAAATTCTTCTAGATTTTTGAGATACATAGAACAAAATTGCTATATATAGTTGCCCTACTGTGTAAAACTACCCTAGAGGTTCTTATTCGTACCTATCTCAAATTATTAATCAATCTTTATCTCTCCCTCTCCTCTGACTTCTTTAGCCTTTGGTAATCACCATTCTACTCTGAATTTCTACGAAACTGTGTTCTTTAAAAAACTATATCTCATGAGTAATATCATGCAATACTTGTCTTTTGGACTCTGGCTTATTTCACTTAACATAATAATATCCAGTCCTACCAATGTTATCATAAATGACAGGATTTCAAATCTTTTTTTTTCTAATTAATGCACGTGGCAGTGCAGAATGGTGAAGTTCACTTCACTGAAATGGCACTTGGATTTAATATCTTGATCTTTTTTCCTCTCGCGTTACCTCCTCTCTCCCTATGCTGTCTTCTCTCTCTTTCCCATTTTTGGTAGTCTATCTCCTAGTTTCTTGTCATCATTTCTCCCTCTTTCTCAAGAGAATATATATATTCTCTTGTATAAAAAAATACATTTCTAAATTTGGTTCATTTGACTTAACATAATGATCTGTAGTTCCATATTCTCCCTGCAAATGAACATGATTTCATTCTTCTTTCACAGCTGAATAATAGTCTATTGTATAAATATACCACATTTTCTTTATACATTTATTTGTTGATGGGCATCTAGGCTGTTTCCATAGCTTCGATTTTGTGAACTGTGCTGCTATAAACATGGGCATGCATGTATTGCTGTAGTGTTCTGCTATAATTCTTTCAGAAATATACCCAGAAGTGGTAAATCTGGATCAAATGGTATTTCTACATTTAATTTTTTAGGGAATCTCCATACTTATTTCATGCTGGTTCTACTAGCTTACATTGGAACCAACAATGTAGGAGGATTTCTTCCCCACAACCTTACCAGCATTCATTGCCTTTAGTATTTCTGATGATGGTCATTCTGACTCGGGTGAAATGGAGTTTTCAATGTAGTTTTGATTTGAATTTCTCTAATGGCTAAAGATATTGAAAGTTTATCATATGCTCAGTGGGCATTTGCACTTTTCTCCTTTGAGAAGTGTCTGTACAGATCATTTCCCACACATTTGGATTAGGTTGTTTGGATTTGAAGGTTAATTTTTTTAGTTCATTCCATGGCCTAGACATTAATTCTCTATCTGAAGAGTAGGTAGCAAAGTTTTTTTCCCATTGTGTGGATTGTTTTTATACTTTAAATTGTCTATCAGAACCGCTTTTGTTATGTCCATAGATTCTGATAAGTTGTATTTCTGTTATCATTTAATTATTTTAATATTAATTAATGTTCACTCTTCACTCTGATTTGTTTTTAGTACTAGGTGAGAAAATAGGCCCTCTTTTCAACCTTCTTTTTAACAAAGGGGACAAAAGACATAAATTGGAGAAAAGACAACCTCTTTAACAAAAATCAGGTGGTTAGGTGTTTGCTTCTGTAGCATCTGTTCTATTACATTAGTCAAGGTGTCTGTTTTTATGCCAGTATCATGTTGTTTTTCGTACCATGGTTTTGTCGTATAGCTTGATATCTAGTAGTGTGATGCCTCTGGCATTGCTCTTTTTTCACAGGATTCTCTTTGTTTTCTAAAGCTTTTCTGATTCTAGGTAAATTTAAGAATTCTTTTTCTAGTTCTAGTTCTGTGAAATATGATGTTGGTATTTTATTTTTTATTTTTAAATTTTTTTTAATTTTAGAAATAAAAGGAGGAAAATACTAACAGACCGACAACATTTTACAAAATAGCATAGGATCAGTACAGACATTACAGAGTTACAAACAGAGTGGTAGGGAATTAACAATGCTTATTGTATTACATATTGATATCTTCAATGTAGTTTCTCATGAAAACACATATAGACATACAAAGCTATTCAACCAATGCCTCACTGACAGTTTCTTTCAGCAAGGAAATACAGGACAGTAGAACACCCGTGTTAACTATCCTGCATATACATATATACAAACTTTCTCCTTCTTTCCCTTCTCTTTTCCCATATCCCAGTTATCCTTTACCTATGAGTGCTTTCCTATCAATTCTCAATGTCTATCATATCTCCTAGATTAAATTAACTCTTTCCCCCTGCACCTTGTGCCCAGACAGCGAGTTCTCCGGGAGCGGCAGGGCTCCTGGGTCCGAGTTTGTGCTGGACGCATACCACCACGATTCCCTGATGTTGGTATTTTAGTAGGAATGTATTAAATGTGTGTAAATCTCTTTTGCTAATATGGCAATTTTTACAATATTTGTCTTCTGATCCTGAGAAAGGAAGATTTCTCTATTTTCTAATGTCTCCTATTTCTTTTTACTGTTCTATAATTGTATTGTAGAAATATTTTACCTCCGTGATTAGATTGATCCATAGGTATTTAAAATTTGTAAGGTATTTTGAA
Organism: Chinchilla lanigera; assembly: GCF_000276665.1. Lineage (NCBI taxonomy): Eukaryota > Metazoa > Chordata > Mammalia > Rodentia > Chinchillidae > Chinchilla > Chinchilla lanigera. The sequence continues at coordinate 14,439,253 of NW_004955435.1, read as the reverse complement.
TGGAATTGATTATCTGATTTTTCTTGATGGATTCATACTTAATGTATAGGAAGACTTGATTTTTGTGTGTTAATTTCTTATCTTGCCATTTTGCTCGTTTATTTATCAGACCTTAGTCCAATAGTGTTTTGGGGTCTTTTTTGAAAGAATTCTATCATCTACAAATAGAATAATTTGACTACTTTGCCTATTATTATCACTTTTTTCTAATTCTTTTTCTGTCCAAATTCACTGCTTAAAGTTTGAAGTACAGTTATTATTATTATTCCAAACAGAAATGGTGTGCGTGTACCTTCTTGTCCTATTCTTGGTGTTAGAGGGAATTCTTTCAGTTTAGTTTCATTCCATCTGATGTTACATTGCACTTGTAAAATGTGGATTTTATTAGTTTGAGGTAGCATATTTTTTATGCCTTTTTTATCAGGCTTCTTTTCATCATGAAAATAGGTTGAAATTCGTTGTAGGTGTTCTCTGTATCTATTGAGATAACTGTATAATTTTGATCCTTCATTCTTTCCTATATTTTGTGGAAGAAAGATAAAACAAAATTTCATGACAAAATAATAGGAGAATAATAATAGTTAATGCAGTACATGTTGTTATCTCTAAAGTAGTTGCTTAGGGTAAAAGACATGGGCATAAAAATTTCTCCAACCTATCTTAGCACATATCTTCCTTTTTAATGTTCTAAAAGACACTAATAGTATAACGGACTTGCATTTTTCCCTTTTCCCTATTGTCCTTTTCCCTTTCACCCATCGTAGTTCCTTTTTCACTTTGAACAATTTCTTCCCATTTCACAATATCTGTTGTACATTTTAGACCTTATTTACTCTTCTAAATTCTCATACAAGGGAACCAATCCAATGTTTACACATGTGAATCTGATTTATTTCACTCATGAGTATGGTATCAAGTTGCATACATTTACCTATAAAAGTTACAGGTTTATACTTCTTTATGGCTGAGTAGTACTGCACTGTGTAAAAACACCACATCTTTTTAATCTGTTCCTCAGTTGATTGGCATTTGGGTTGTTTCAAAGATGTAGCTATTACAAATTGTGCTACTATAAACATGGGTGCACATATATTGCTGTGGTATGATGTTTTTAATACTTCTGAGAAGATATCCAGAATGGGAAGAGCTGGGTCAAATGGGACTTCTAATCCTAGATTTTTGAGGAAAGTCCACACTGATTTCCACAGTGGTTGTACCAGTCTACACTCCCATCAAGAATGGAGAAATGTTCCTTTTGTCCCACAGCCCCTCCAACATTTGTCATTTGTTGATTTCTTGAGAGTAGCTATTCTTTCTGAGGTGACATAGAATCTGAGTGTTGTTTTAATTTGCTTTTTTCAAATGACCAGTGATGTTGAACATTTTTCATATATTTATTTACCATTTATATTTCTTCATCTAAGAAGCATGTATTCATCTCAGATGCCCATTTTTTTTTTTTTTTTTTTTTTTTTTGGTTTTTCTCCGGTACCGGGAACCGAACTCATGACCTTGCGCTTGCCAGGCAGGCGCTTTGCCGCTGAG
>NW_004955435.1:14435016-14437608 GCF_000276665.1 Chinchilla lanigera | reverse complement strand
TTTTTTTTGGTTTTTCTCCGGTACCGGGAACCGAACTCATGACCTTGCGCTTGCCAGGCAGGCGCTTTGCCGCTGAGCTAAATCCCCAGCCCCTGGATGCCCATTTTTGGATTGGGTCTTTGACTTTGGAGGGCCTGATTTTTTCAGTTCTTTATAGGTTCTAGTTAGAAGTCTTTCATCTGAGGGACAGTTGGCTAAAATTTTTTCCCACTCTGTGGTTTGTCTTTTCACTTTGTTGGTGAATACTTTGCTGTGCAAAAGCTTTTTAGTAAGATGAGATCCCAGTTGTTGAATCTTTGAAGTATTTCCTGTGCATTCTGGGTTTTTTTCATGAACTCTGCTTATCCCTGTATCTTCATGGGTGTCTATCTACTTTTTCTTCTAGTAGATTTACTTTTCTATTTAATATTTAGATCCTTGATCTATTTTGATATTATTTTAGTTTTAGTCTTTAAACTGGCATGCAGAGAGACAGTTTTTCCAGCACCATTTATTAAAGAGAGTATTTTTCTTCCAATGAATATTTTTGGTCCCTTTGTCAAAGATAAGGTGGCTGATTGTGTTTGGAGGAGTTCTGTTTGCATCTTTTAATCTGCTCCACTGGTCCTCAGATCTGTTTTTTTTTTGCCGCTACTATGCTGATTTTATCACCATAGCTTTATTGTATAATTTCAAGTCAGGGATTGTGATGCATCCTGCCTTGCCTTTGTTGCCCAGGATTGCCTTTGCTATTCTAGTTCTCTTCTGGTTAGAGAAGAATTTTGGAAATATTTTCTCTAGTTCTGTGAGGTATGTTATTGTATTTTGATTATGATTGCATTAAATCTGTATAACAATTTTTGTAGTATGCAGATTTTCACTATGTTGGCTTTTCCTGTCCATGAGCAAGGGTTACCTTTCCATTTTCTGAAATCCTCTTCAATCTCCTTCTTCAAAGTACTGTAAGTTTCAATATATAGATTTTTTCTTCCATGGTTAGATTGATTCATCAGTATTTCATTTGTTGGATGCTATTGTGAAGGGTGTGGTTACCCTAATTTCTCTATCATATGTTTGTTATTTGTGTACAGGAATGCTATTGAAATTTGAGTGTTGACTCAAATTTGTTTCTATCCAGCTGAGTTACTGAATTTGGTTATTAAATCTAGTGTTCTTTTGGTGGAGTTTTTCCAGTCTTCTATGTAGAGTGTCATGTCATCTATGGATAATGATAACATAACTTCTTTCTTTCCTATCATTATTCATTTTATTTCTCTCACTTGGCTCATTGCTCTAGCCAGTGTTTCCAGAACTATATTGAATGGTAGTGGTGTCAATGAGCATCCTTGTCTTGTTCCTGATTTTAGACAGAAAGCTTTCAGTTTTTGTCCATTTAGTGTGATGCTGGCTGTTGATTTTTCACAGATGACTTTCATCAGATTGAAGTAAAGACCATCTATTCCTATTTTCTGTAAGGTTTTTATCATGAATGAATGTAGGACTTTGTCAAAAGCTTTTTCTGCATCTATTGAGATGATCTTGTGATTTTTGTCTTTGGCTCTGTTGATATGGTGTATTACATTTATTGATTTGCATATTTTGAGCCATCCCTGCATTCCTGGGATGAATCCCATTTGGTCAAGGTGTATAATCTTTTTGATGATTTATTGGATTCTTCTTGCTAGTATTTTATTGAGTATGTTTGTATATATGTTCATTAGCGAGATTGGCCTGTAGTGCTCTTTTTTGAGTGGGCCTTTCTCTGGTTTTGATATCAGGTAGTACCTGCCTCCATGAATGAGTTGGGGAGAATTGCTTCCCTTTCTATTAGAGTTTGAAAAGAATTGGCATTAAGTCTTCCCTAAATTTCTTGTAGAATTCAGCTGTGAATCCATCAGGTCCAGGGCTTTTCTTTGTTGGGAAGATTTTTATTATATTTTCGGTTTAATTGTGTGATTATTTGGGAATTTTATATCTTCCTGCTTCAGTTTTTGCCTTTCATGTGTATCTAGGAATCTGTCCATTTCTTCTGTGTTTTCTGTCCTATAACAGTAAAGACTTTTATTTTTTTTTATTTTAACAATAAAAGGAGGAAAATATTAACAGACAGACAACCATTTGCAAAATAGCAAAAGAACAATACATACAATACAGAGTTACAGACAAAGTGGTAGGAAATTAACAATGCTTGTTGTATTATATATTGGTATCTTCAAAATGGTTTCTCATGAAAACAAATAGAGACATGCAATATTGATCAATCAAGGACTCACTAACTGTTACTTTCAGCAAAGATATAGAAGACAGTAGATCAACTATGTTAGCTATCCTGTATATACATACATACAAAATTTCTCCATCTTTCCCTTCTCTTCTTCTTTTTTCTTTTTTTTTTTTTTGTTTTTTGTTTGTTTGTTTGTTTTTTCTGGTACTGGGAATCGAACTTAGGACCTTGTGCTTGCCAGGCAGTGCTGTGCTCTAAGCTAAATCCCCAGCCCCTCTTTCCCTTATCTTTTCCCAGATACTAGCTGCCCTTTACCCTTGAGCATTTTCCTTTCATTTCACAATGTCTATCATACCTCCAAGTTTTTAGTAACTTTTTCAGGTTTTACA
>NW_004955435.1:14420448-14430081 GCF_000276665.1 Chinchilla lanigera | reverse complement strand
TAATTGCTCTGGCTAATGATTCCAGAACTATATCAAACAGAAGTGTTGACAGCAGACATCCTCATCTTGTTTCTGATTTTAAAGTAAAAGCTTTCTGTTTTTGTCTATTTAGAATGATGTTCGCTGTTGGATTGTCATAGATTGCTTTGATCAGGTTAAGGTAAAGACCATCTGTTCCTATTTTCTGTAGAGTTTTTATCATGAATGCATGTTGGCCTTTGTTGATGGCTTTTTCTGCATCTGTTCAGATGATCATGTGGTTTTTGTCTTTGGCTCCATTAATATGGCATATAACATTTATAGATTTGCAAATATTAAATCAACCCTGCATTCCTGGAATGAATCTGACTTGGTTGTGATGTATGATTTTCTGCATTGTATTTTCTAGTATTTTATTGAGTATCTTTGCATCTATATTCATCAAGGAGATTGGTCTGGAGTTCTCTTTCTTGGTTGGGTCTTTCTGATTTTGGTATCTGTGTAATACTTCCCTCCAAAATGAGTTAGTGAGAATTGCTTCCTTTTCAATATCATTGAAGAGTTTGAGGAGTGTTGGTATTAAATCTTCTCTGAATTTCCTGTAAAATTCTGCTGTGAATCCTTCAGGGCCTGAGCTTTTCTTTGTTGGTAAGTTTTTAATCTTGTTTCCAATCTCATTAATTGATAATGGGTTGTTCCGGAATTTGATATCTTCTTGACTCAACCTTGGTAATTTTTGCATATCTAGGAATCTGTCCATTTCTTCTGAGTTTTCTATCCTATGGGACTAAAGATTTTTCAAAGTAGGTACTAATGATCTTCTGAATTTCTGTGGAATCTTGTAATTTCATCCTTTCCATTCCTTATTGCATGAAGCTGAGTTCTTTCTGTCCTTTTTTTGATAAGATTGGCTAGGGATTTATCAATTTTATTTATTTTTTCAAAGAACCATCTCTTTAATTCATTTATTTTTTGGAGGATTTTCTTTGTCTCAATTGTATTAATTTCTGCCCTAATCTTTATAATCTCCTCCCTTGTTTGGGCTTTGAGCTTTGTGTTTGACTTGTTCTTCTTTTTCTAAAAGTTTAAGATGCAGCATTAGGCTATTTATTTGTTCTCTTTCTGTTTTTCTTATGTGTGAATTTACCGCTGTAAATTTCCCTCTGAGGACTGCTTTCATTGCATCCCATAGATTCCGGTAAGTTGTGTTTACATTTTCATTTGTTTGAAGGTATTGTTTAATTTTCTCTTTAATTTCTTCTGTGACCCATTGGTTGTTGAGGAGGTTGTTGTTTAATTTCCAAGTGTTAATGGAGTTTTTGGAGTTCCTTTTGTCATTAATTTCCAATTTCATTGCACTGTGGTCAGATTATATGCATGGAATAATTTCAATTCTTTTGCATTTAGGTAGGTACGCTCTGTGGGATAAGATGTGGTCTATTTTAGAGAAAGACACATGTGGAGTGGAGAATAATGTGTATTCTGATGTTTTGGAGAGAACACTCTGCATATATCTACTAAGTCCATTTGTTCACAGCTTTGGCTCAGATCTGTAATCTCTTTGCTGTGTTTTTGTCAAGTTGACCCATCTCTTTGTGTCAGTGGGTATTGAGGTCCCCTGATACAATAGTGTTATTAATTATATGGGTTTTCATGCCTGTTAAGATTTGTCTTATATAATTTGGACCTCTGATACTTGGTGCATACATGTTTATGATTGTTATCTCATCCTCTTGCAGGTTTCCCCTGACTAGTATGTAGTAATGTTCTTTATCTCTTTTGATTGTTGTCAGTTTGAAGTTTACATTGTGTGCAAACAGATTAGCTACACCTCCTTTTTTCTGGGTTTGTGCTGCATGGAGGATTGTTTTCCATCCTTTGACTTTTGTCTATGGATTTCCTCTTGAGTAAAATGTGTTTCCTGTATACAGCATATCATTGGATTTTGTTTTTTAATCCACTCTGCCAGTCTGTTTCTTTTGACTGGAGAATTGAAGCCATTTACATTTATAGTTATAACCGATATGTGTTGATTTATCATTGTCATGTTATTTACTTGCATGGGTTTCCTACTTTTTCTACCTGTTTACTTGCTTGCTCTTCTTAACATTTCCTTTGTACTGTTGTTCTTGAAATTGTGGTCAGATTTTTCACTGTCTAGAATATCATTTAGTACTCTTTGTAATGCTGGTTTGGCATTCATGAAGTTCTTCAGTTGTTCTTTGTCGTGGAAATATTTTATTTCTCCATTGAATATGAGGGACAGTTTGGCAGGGTACATCAATCTTGGTTGGAAGCTGTTTTTTCTCAAGACCTGTAATACTTCACTCCAAGCTCTTCTTGATTGGATGTTTTGTGCTGAGAAGTCTGCTGTGATTCTGATGGGCTTTCTTTGTAGGTAATCTGTGTCTTTTCTCTAGCAGCTTTTCGTATTCTGTTCTTTTGCTAGCGTTCTGGGAACTTGACTATTATATGTCTGTGTGTACTTGTATTTTGGTTGTGGTTGGTTGGAGTTACATATGCCTCATTTACTGTATATCAGTCTTTTTTTCTATACTTGGGAAATTTTCTGCTATTATCTCTGCAAATATTCTTTTTATGTTAGTTATGTTACCTCCTGCTCTTTCATTGACTCCTATCAGTTGTAGATTATTCCTCTTTGCCTCATCTTGCAGCTGTTGAATTGATTTTTCCTGGATCCTTGTTGATTTTAACAGATCCTTTCTTTCATGATCGCTAGCTGCCATGCTGTCTTCAAAGTCTGAAATTCTACCTTCAGCTTCACTTGAGTGGTTTTGGCATCTTACAAAGGAAACTTTGATTTCCTCAAATTCTCTTTGAATCTGGTTCATGCATTCTAAATCCTTTCTATATTTTTCATTTAATGCTTCCATCCATTGCCTTTGTTTTTCTATTTCCTTTTATGTTCCTTCTTCAGATGTTTTGAGCAGTTCTTTCATTATTATTGTCATTTCATTTTTTGCCTGAGAGATTATTTCTGATCTGGGCTCTTCTATGGTCTTATGGAGTTGTTTCTTTACTTCCATTGCAATCATTTCAGCAATTTCAGGCATGTGTTTATCAAGTTCTCCTATGTTGATGTCTCCTGGACTTGTTCTGAGTGGGGTGGAGTTCTGGGACTGTGTTTTAGTCCTTAGTTTTGTCATGTTTGACACCAGATGCAGAATGCTCAGTTTCTGTCTTCAGTGGCTGCACAGCAAAGGTCAGTCATGTCCCTAGTTTTCCTGATGGTCAGGTTTGCCTGTCAGTGTCCACTGAGAAGCATTACCTAGTCAGGGGTTTTCTGGCAGCTGTTGATTTGTATCTAGTTCCCAGTCCTCAGATGCAGGCATTGGTGTCAGCTGATAGCAGACTGTCTGATCCAGTGTCCCCTTGCAGTTCAGAGCACATGCATGGCCCATACTCGGATTGCACTGGTGTTACAATCCCAGGCCAGTGGACCTGTGTCCCCAGGCAGTTCAGGTACAGGCAAAATCCAGACACAAACTCCAGGGTCAACAGTGTGAGGACCACCTGATTCTGTGTCTCCAGTTAGTTCGGGACACATACAGTACCCAGATGTGGGCCAGACCAACAGCAGTCACAGACTGTTTATGCCTGCGATCCCCCAGTGGGTCCAGGCAGAAGTAAAGTGTGGACTTGAACTGCGGAACCAGCAGCTCTTGGAGTGCTCGGTCACTTGTCGCAGGGCATGTGCAGGGAGGGCCCACATGCAAACTCTGATGACAGCAGTCCCTGGGGCTTCTGAGTGAGGAATTCCTGTGTGCCACAGGTGCATGGAGTGTAGAGACTCAGACTATATTGGCGGCGGCGGGGTCCTGGGTTGCCTGCTCTGCCCCCAGGAAGCAGATGGGAAATACCTGGCCCCCTTTGCAAGTTTCAGCTGGGAACCATGGTGGTGGGAGCAGGTTGCAGCTGCCTGGTTCTGCTTCTTAGTCAGTTCAGGATGTACACAGGAGCCAAACCCAGGCCACTCATAGAGGAATCACAGACTGCCCATGCCTGTGACCCCCCAGGAGGTCCAGGCACAAGTAAAGCATGGGCTCAAACCACGGGACCAGCACCTCTTGGAGCACTTGCTCACTTGGTGCAGGGCACGTGCAGAGAGGGCCCACATGCAAATGGTGAGAGCAATTCCTGGGCCTTCTGAGTGAGGACCTCCTATCTGCCGTGGGTGCATGGAGGACAGAGACTCAGACTGTAATGGCTGTGGGGTCCTGGGTCACCGGCTCTGCTGAGAGTAAAGATTTTTATAAGTAGTTATTACCTTCTGAAATTCCACTGGGTCTGTAGTGATTTCACCCTTGTCTTTCCTCATTTGATGAATCTGAGTCTTTTTTTATAAAATTGGCTATGGGTTTACCAATTTTATTTATTCTTTCAAAGAACCATCTCTTCAATTCTTTAATTCCTTGTATTGTTTTCTTACTCTCAATTGTGTTAATTCATGCTCTGATCTTTATAATTTTCTCCCTTGTATGGGCTTTGGGCTTGACTTTCTCTTCTTTTTCTGGAAGCTTGAGGTGCAACATTATGTTGTTTATTTGTGTTCATTCAGTTTTCCTGATGGGACAATTCAGCACTATAAATTTCCCTCCTAAAACTGCTTTCATTGTGTCCCATAGGTTCCAGTATGTTGCATCTGCATTTTTGTTTCATTGTAGACATTGTTTAATTTCTTATTTAATTTCATCTGTGACCCATAGTTTGTTCAGGAGGATGTTATATAATTTTCATGTGTTTGTGGTTTTTTTTTTGTGATTTCTTTGCCATTAATTTCCAATTGCATTGCACTATGGTCAGATAATATGCATGGGATAATTTCAATTCCTTTTCATTTACTTAAGTATGTTCTATGTGCTAGTATATGGTCTATCTTAGAGAATGTCTCCTGTGCACCTGAGAAGAGTGTGTATTCTGATGTAATTGGGTAGAAAACTTTGTAAACATCCACTAAGTCCATTTATTCAGACGTTTGGTTCAGTTCTGATATTTCTTTGCTGATTTTTTTGTCTGGTTTGTTGGTTTCTGTGAGGTGACAGGTCCCAAAAGAAAGATTCTGGCAGATGAAAAGAAAACTAGTTTCCCGAAGCTTGTGTGATCATCCTTTGTCCTTCAGCCTAGCTTCCACTTCACTTCTTTTCTATTATTTTTGTTCTATCCATTATCCCTTTTAAATTTTCCCACCACAGGGTAAAACCACTTTATCAAGGGTAAACACATTGCATACATGCTCCCAATTTATGATCTATTCTGTTATGTAACTATAGATGTGTATAGCTTCCCCCATGTTTTTAAAGCCTAAAACTAATCGTTACAAAACTAATAGTTACTAATAGTTACTACAGTTTGTCAGTTTCTAAACAGTGCTTGATGCTCTTGGTATTGCTAATTATACTGCTTTAGCTAGGATGTCATATCTGTTGTAACTACTCTCAATGTTGTAACAATATTCGGAAGTTCTGGGGTAATAATCTCATGCTCAGCAAATATAAAGTAGTGCTAGATAAGAAAATAGAGGGCCATAGGAAATTGCTCAAAATCATGATGGTCAACATAGGAAAGAAATAGAATGCATGAAATGGGTTCAAATAGACATTCAGGAAATTAAAAATTCCATTGAAATCTGGAAAAAACACTTGAATGAAACCGAAGGTCAACTTTCAGACCTTAAAGTCAGAATTGCACCTAGCTGTCATAAAAGGAAAGATCTCTTAAAAATCACAAGAGAGGAATCCTGGACATCTTCAGGAAGCCTGGTGAGTCTCAGCAGCACCTCCCTGACCAAGGCAGGGTGCAAGGCAGGTGAAACCTCAGGTACCATCTGGGGCCTTGGTGGCTACTGGCCACACCCATAGTGTGTCTGCAGAGACTGGGCTGAATCCCAGACATCTTCAGGAAGCCTGGTGAGTCATGGTGGCACCTCCCTGACCAGCGTGCAAAGAGGTGGAACCCCTGGCACCTTCAGGGGCCTCACAGGCTACTTGCCACACCTATATGCTGGGGCTGAACAGAATGCCAGACACCTTTAGGAACCCAGTGAGCCACTCTGGTGCCTCTCCTACTAGTGTGTGAGGCACGTGGATCCCTGGGCAACTTCTGAGGCCTTGGAGGTCACTGCCAGAACAACCCACACCCCACACCCCAGGAGATCAGCTGAAACCTGGACAGAGTCAGTGGCCTTGAGGAATCCACCCTCACCCCTCCCCTTCCAGTGTGGGAAGCAGGCTCTGTCCTGGCAATGTCTGAAGCCTTGGTGAACATGACCTGTAGCCTTTCTGCTCTTGTGGAAGCTGGGCAGAGCTCCAGACAGTCTCTGAAATGACAACGAGCCTCCCTGACCCTTCCCACATAAGCCTGTGAGCCAACTGAATGCAAGAAATTTCAGGAGCATCTGGGACACCACCTTGGCACCACTCACCAGTACAGGAGCTGCACTGAGAACTGTGGATCTTCAGACTCTTGCCTGCCACTCACACACAATTGGGAGAGTGAGATTACACTTCAGGGAGCCTCTGAATCTTCAAAAATGATGCAATGAAGGAGCAAAATGCAATCCCAGACCTCCACACCACCCAAAACAAATCCAGGAGACATCAACACAGAAGAGCCTGGAAGTCATACACCTGAAATTTCTGAAATGATAGCAACTGAAGTAAAGAAACAACTCCATCAGGCCATAGAAGAAAGCAGATCAGAAATAGTGTCTCAGATGAAAAAAGAAATGACAATAATGAAAGAAATGTTCAGCATATCCAAAGATGACACTGACAAGAAAATGGAAGAGCATAGACAACTCATGGAAACCTTCAGTGAACAATATAGAAAAGAACTAGAAGGTATGAAACAGATGCAAACAGATATACAGGAAATTAAAAATTCCATTGAAAGCTGGCAAAACTGCCTGAACGAAGCTGAAGGTAGACTTTCAGACCTTGAAGACAGCATTGCCACTAATGAACATGAAAGGAGGGCTCTCTTAAAAACAACAAGAAACCAGGAAATAACAATTCAACAACTGCAAGATGAAGCAAAGAAAAACCTCAGATTAATACGCATTAATGAAACAGCAAGTGTCAACACAAATGACATAAAAAGACTACCTGCAGAAATAATAGCAAAAAAATTTCCCAGGCATGGAAAAAGAATTGGACATCCAGATAAGGGAAGCATATAGAACTCCAATTAGTCATGATCAAAATAAATCTACACCAAGACATATAGTGATCAAGATCCCAGAAAGTCAAGAAAAGCTCAGAATATGAAAAGCTGTTAGAGAAAAGAAACAGATCACCTATAAAGGAAAGCCTATCAGAATCATACGAGACTTCTCAACACAAACCATCAAGGCAAGAAGAGCTTGGACTAAAGTATTTCAGGTACTGGAAGAAAACAACTTCCAACCCTGACTGATGTACCCTGCAGAACTATCTCTCAAATTTAATGGAGAAATAAAATATTTTCATGATAAAGAACAAGTGAAGAAATTTATGAGCACCAAACTAATCCTACAAAGAGTACTAAAAGATATTCTAGAAAGGGGTAAAACAGAATGCAACTTCAAGAACCACAACAGAAATGAAACACCAAACAGAGTAAGCAATTAAACAGAGGGGAAAAGGAGGATCCAACAGCAGAAGAATATCATGACAGAGATAAGCCAGTACATATCAATTATAACCATCAATGTAAATGGTCTCAATGCACCCACCAAAAGAAGCAGATTATCAGAGGAAATCAGGAAATGAAATCCAAGTATATGCTGTATAAAGGAAACACATTTCACTCAAAAGGAAATTCATAGACTGAAAATTAAAGGATGGAAAACAATACTCCATGTGACAGGAACCCAGAAAAAAGCAGTGTAGCTATTCTGTTTTCAGACAACGTGAACTTTAAATCAAGAACAATCAAAGCAGGTAAAGAAGGTCACTACATACTTGTGAGAGGGAAGCTTTAAGAGGAAGAGATAACAATTGTAAACATCTGTGTACCAAATATAGGAGCACCCACCTATATAAGACAAATTCTAACAGACATGAAAAATAAAATAAGTAGCAACACAATCATAACAGGGGACTTTAACACATTATTGTGACAAAGAGGTCAACTAGACAAAAGATTGGGAAAAAAAAATAACAGAACTAAACTAAACATTTGAACATATGGACTTAGTAGACCTTTACAGAGTGTTGAACCCAACAGCATCAAAATACACATTCTCCTCAGCTGTACATAGGATATTCTCTAAAATAGACCATGTACTAGTACATAGAACATGTTTAAGTAAATGCAAAGGAATTGAAATTATCCTATGTGTACTATCAGACCATAATGCAATGAAATTGGAAGTTAATGACAAAAGAAAACACAAAAATTCCATAAACAGTTGGAAATTAAATAACATCCTCCTGAACAACCAATGGGTCACAGATGAAATCAAAGTATAGATTAAACACTATTTACAATTGAATGAAAATGTACATAAAACCTACAGGAACCTGTGGGATGCAATGAAAGCAGTCCTCAGAGAGAAGTTTATAGCAGTGAACTCCCACCTCAGGAAAACAGAACAAGCACAAATAAACAATCTTATACTACACCTCAAGTTCCTATCAAAAGAAGAGCAAGTCAAACTCAGAGCCCAAAGAAGGCAAGAGATTATAAAGCTTAGAACAGAAATTAATGCAATGGACAGTAAAAAACAATACAAAGAATTGATGAATCAAAGTGCTGGTTCTCTGAAAGAATAAATAAAATAGATAAACCCCTAGCCAACCTTCTCAAGAAAATGAAAGAAATAACTGAAATAAATGCAATAAGGAATGAAAGGAGTGAAATCACTACAGATCCTGAATAAATTCAGAAGACCACAAATACCTACTCTGAAAATCTTTACTCTCATTGGATTGGAAAACGCAGAGGAAATGGACAGATTTCTAGATACATATGGATTACCAAAGCTGAATGAAGAAGATAGAAAACTCCTGAATAACTCAATATCAGCCAGTGAAATGGAGAATGTAATTAAAAACTTGCCAAGGAAGAAAAGCTTAGGTTCTGATGGATTCACAGCTGAATTTTACAAGCTATTTAGAGAAGAGTTAACACCAATTCTTCTCAAACTCTTTAATGAATATGAAAGGGAAGGAATTCTCTCCCATTCATTCCTGGAGGCCAGTATTATCCTGATACCAAAACCAGTCAGAGACCCAACCAAAAAAAGAGAACTACATGCGAATCTCCCTGATGAATATAGATACAAAAATTCTAAATAAAATACTAGCGAACAGAATACAACAAATCATCAGGAAGATTATACACTACGACCAAGTGGTGTATAATATATGCAATATATTCAATATACTCAATATATGCAATATTCACAATATATGCAATATGCAATATTTGCAATATACACAATACACGCAATATATGCAATATTCAATATACGCAAATCAATCAATGTAATACACCATGTAAATAGAGCCAATGATGAAAATCCCATGATCATCTCCATTGATACAGAAAAAGCCTTCGATAAAGTCCAACACTCATTCATGTTGAAAACCCTACAGAAAATAGGAATAGATGGCCTTTACCTCAAGCTGATCAAAGCCATCTATGATAAAC
>NW_004955435.1:14399244-14420124 GCF_000276665.1 Chinchilla lanigera | reverse complement strand
TAAAAAGATGAAATACTTAGGAATCAATCTAACAAAAGAAGTAAAAGATCTACACAGTGAAAATTATAGTACTCTGTAAAAAGAGATCAAAGAGGATATCAGAAAATGGAAAGATATTCCTTGCTCATGGATAGGAAGAACCAACATTGTGAAAATGGTCATACTCCCAAAATTGTTGTAAAGATTCATTGCAATCCCAATTAAAATACCATTAATATACCTCACAGATCTAGAGAAAACTTTCCTAAAGCTTGTCTGAAATCAGAAGAGGTTTAAAATAGCAAAAGCAATCTTAGGAAACAAAGGAAAGGCAGAAGGCATCTCAATTCCTGACTTAAAATTATATTATAAAGCTACTGTGATCAGCATGGTACTGGCACAAAAGCAGATCTTAAGATCAATGGAATAGATAAAAGATTCAGATACAACTAAAAACACACTCGGTCACCTTATCTTCAACAAAGTGGCCAAACATGTTCAATGGAAGGAAGATAGCCTCTTTAAGAAATGCTGTTGGAAAAACTGGCTTTCCACATGCCAAAGACTAAAACTAGACCTATGTCTTTCACTATGCACTAAATGAATGTAAAAATGGATCAAAGATCTAAATATTAAAACAGAAACACTAAATTTATTGGAAGAGAAAGTAAGTAAAAATCTTGACGTCATTGGGGTAGCAGAGAGTTCATGAACAAAAACCAAACTGCACAGGAAATACTTCAAAGAATCAACAACTGGGATCTCCTCTTATTGAGAAGTTTTTGCACATCTAAAGAAATCACCAAAAAAGCAAAAAGAAAACCTACAAATTGGGAAAAAGTTTTAGCCAACTGTCCCTCAGATAAAGGACTTCTATCTAGGATATATAAAGAATTAAAAAAAAATCAGGCCCCCCAAATTCAAAGACACAATCCAAAAATGGGCACCTGAGATGAATACACACTTCTCTAAAGAAGAGATACTCATGGTGAATAAATATATGAAAAAATGTTCAATGGCATTAGTCATTTGAGAAATGCAAATTAAAACAACACTGAGATTCCATCTCACCCCAGAAATAATGGCTATCATGAAGAAATCAACCAATAACAAGTGCTAGAGAGGCTGTGGGGAGAAAGGAACCCTACTCCACTGCTGGTGGTAATGTAGATTGGTGAAACCGCTGTGGAAATAATTTTGGAGATTCCTCAAAAAGCTAGGATTGGAAGTCCCATCTAAGCCATCTATTCCCTTTCTGAGTATTTTCCCAGAAGAATTAAAGACATCATACCACAGTGATATAAGTGTACCCATGTTTATAGCAGTACAATTTGTTATAGCTAAATCTTGGAAACAACCCAGATGCCTATCCATTGAGGAATGGATAAAAAAGTTGTGGTATTTTTATACAATGGAGTACTACTCAGCTATTAAAAAAGATAAACTTGAGGGTTTTGTAGGTAAATGGATGCAACTAGAGACCATATTCATAAGTGAAATAAATCGAACCCAGATGGGTAAACATCATATTGTCTCCTTGGTGTAGGAACCTGAAATACTAGGTACAACTCAAAACATACAATAGATGATAGGAAAGGGAAATAAATTGCTGAAAGAATGGAATGACTGCGATGAGCAAAAGAAGATAAAGGAAAGAAGGAAGGCAAAATATAAATATATATATGAATAGCTGTGATAACTGTATTGCTGATGTCTGATGGTGTATTGAAATGGACAGTTAATGTTTACAGTTTTTTATGTTCTGATCCATTTTGCATGCTTGTGTCTGGTGGTCTGAGCAACTGATGTGAAGGTAACAATACGCACTGGTATTACAATGGTGAACTCCTACCATCTTATCTAGTGATACTCTGTATTATCTCTATTGTTTTATTGAAGAATTATTTTCATATTCTCTTTAATGGTTTGAGCAGTCTTTCGTTCTTACATCTGGTAATCTGAGTAATGTAGTTAAGGATAGCGATATGTAATGTAACAACCACTGTTGATTCATATTATTTTGTCTTTAGACTCTGTATCACTTTGAATGTTCTTGCTCTGATTTGTTTATGTTTGTGATATTGGCATGCTGCTACTGCTATTTTTGTTTGTTTCTCATTTACTATTCTCTTTAAAATAAAAAAAAAACAAGATCAATAATGACAATTCAATAGCTGCAAGACAATTCAAAGAAAAATAATTGATTAGTGTCAATGAAAAAATCATGAGTCAACACAAATTACATAAAGAGACTATTTGTGGAAGTAAAGGCAGAAAAATTTCCTGAGCATGATAAAAGAATCTGACATACAGTTAACTGAAAAATATAGAACTCTAACTAGCTATTACCAAAATAAATCTAGGGCTGGGGATTTAGCTCAGCGGCAAAAAGCGCCTGCCTGGCAAGCGCAAGGTCGTGAGTTCGGTTCCCGGTACCAGAGAAAAACCAAAAAAACAAACAAACAAACAAACCAAAATAAATCTATACCCAGACACACCATAAAGATCCCAGAAATTCAGTGCAAGAACAAATATGAAAAGGTGTTAGAGAAAAAAAACAGATCACCATAAAGGAAAACCCATCAAAATCATGGCAGACATCTCAACACAAACCGTTAAGTCAACAAGGGCTTGGAATGAAGTATTTCAAGTATTGAAAGAAAACAACATTCAACTCTTCCTCAAACAAAAGATATATCTAGAATATATAAAAAATTCGAAAAATTCAGAATCCCCAAATTCAAAGACCCAATCCAAAAATGGGCATCTGCAATGAATGCATACTTCTCAGATGAAGAAATACAAATGGCATATAAAAATATGAAAAATTGTTCAACATCATTAGTCATTTAAGAGATGCAAATTAAAACATTGAGATTTCATCTCACCACAGTAAGAATGGTTGCCATTAAGAAATCAATCAATAGCAAATATTGGAGGGACTGTGGGAAAAAAGGAACACTTTTCCATTGTTGGTAGCAATGTAGACTGGTGCAACCACTTTGGAAATCAGTCTGGAAATTCCTCAAATAACTAGGATTAGAGGTTTCATTTAACCCAGTTATTCTCCTTCTGGGTATTTTCCTAGAAGAATTAAAAACATCACACTACAGTGAAATATGTGAACCCATGTTCCTAGCGGCAAAATTTGTCATAGTAAAATTTTGGAAACAACACAAATGCCCATCAACTGAGAAGTGGATAAGAAAAATGTGATATTTTTATATAATGGAATATTACTCAGCTATAAAGGAAGATAAACTCGAGGCTTTTATAGGTAGATGGATCCTACTAGAGACCATACTCAAAAGTGAAATAAATCAGACTCACATGTGTAAACATCGTATTGTCTCCATAGTATAAGAACCTGAAAGAATAAATAAAATTGGAAGATACAGTAGATATTGTGAAAGGGAAAGAAACTGCTTAATAGGAAAGAACAACTTGGATGAGGGAAAGGAGAAGAAATAAAGAAGGAAGGGAAATATACATATATACATATACACACACTAATTTCTATTGGTTTATTGAAAGGAACAGTTAATGTTTAATTGATCAGTCATGCATAACTATATCTGGTAACCTGAGCAACTACTTTGAAGATAACAATAAGTAATGCAACAACCATTGCTGATTTCCTATCATCTTCTTTTGAAATTCTGTATCATTTCTATAGTTTTTGTGTTGTTTTGCTTTTGTCTTTGTTTTTGTTTTTTTCTCCTTCAAATAAAAAGAAAAAAGAAAACAACATCCTACCCAGATTTATACATCCCACAAAACTATTTTTCAAAATTAATGGAGAAATAATATACTTCTACAACAAAAAACAATGGAAGAAATCCATGACCACCAAACCAACCCTACTGAAAGATACTGTAGACAGAGATAAAAATGACCACAATTCCAAGAACCACAACAGAATGAAATCGCCAGTCATTCTAAGCAATTAAACAGAGGGAAAAACAAGGGAACCAACAGAAGGAAAATAACATGACCAAGATAAGCCAATACATTTCTGTTATAACCATTAGTGCAAATGGCCTCAATTCACTAGTCTAAAGAAACAGAGTGTCAGAATGGATCAAGAAACACTATCCAACAATATGCTATATAAGAAAAAACACATTTAATTCAAAAAGAATTTCAGAGACTGAAAATCAAAGATAGAAAAAGTACTCCATGAGACAGGAATCCAGAAAAATACAGGGGTAGCCATTCTGTTTGCAGATAATGTGAATTTCAAATAAAGGATGAACAAAAGGATAAAGAAGGTCACTACATATTTTTAGGAAGAAACTTCAAGAGGAAGAGATAACAATCATAAATATGTATGCACCAAATATGACAGCATATATAAGACAAACATTATATAAGACAAATATTAATAGACACAAAAAGTCATATGAACAATAGCATAATTGTAATGGGGGATATTACTACCCTACTATATTACAAAGAGATAGATCAACTAGACCAAAAAATCTTCAAAGAGATATCAGAACAGAACCAAAACTTTGAACAAATGGACTTAGTAGATGTCTACTGAGTGTCCCATTCAACAACATAAGAATATATGTTCTTCTCAGCTGCACAGGGGATGTTCTGTAAAATAGACCATATACAACCTATAGAATATGTTTAAGTAAATGCAAAGAAAATTGAAATTATCCCATGCATATTATCGACCATTGAGCAATGAAATTGAAAATTAATGGAAATAGAAACTGCAAAAAGTTCACAAACACACTGAAATTGAATATCACGCTGCTTAACAACCAATGGCTCACAGATGAAATTAAAGAAGAAATTAAACAATAGCTACTACTAAGTGAAAATTCAGATACAACATACCAAAACCTGTGGGATGCAATGGAAGCAGTCCTAAGAGGTTAGTGTATAGTGTGAATTCTCACATCAACAAAGCAGAATGAGCACAAATAAATAACCTAATGTTGCAACTCAAATTTCTAGAAAAGGAAAAGCAAGTCAAGCCCAAACACCATGCAAGGGAGGAAATTATAAGCATCAGAGCAGAAATTAAGGCAATTGAGACTAAGAAAACAATAGAAAGAATTAATAAATCAAAGAGTTGGTTCTTTGAAAGAATAAATGATAAACCTCCAGCAAACCTTATCGAAAGAGGAAAGGCAAACTCAAATTCATGCAATGAGGAGTGAAAAGAGTGAAGTCCCTACAGATTCTGTGAAAATTCTGAAGAACATCAATACCCACTTTGAAAATCTATACTCTCATAGGATAGAAAATATGGAAGTAATAAACAGATTCTGAGAAAAGTATGAGTTACCAAAGCTGAATCAAGAAAGTATAAAAATTCTGAATAACTCAATAACAGATAATGAAATTGAAAAGTAAATTAAAAGCTTACCATTAAAGAAAAGCCCAGGTCTGGATGGATTCAAGCTTAACTGTACAAGAAATTCAGAGAAGACCTAATACTGCTACATTACAAACTCATAAATGAAACTGAAAGAGAAGCAATACTCCTTAACTCATTCCTAGAGGCAAGTATTACCCTAACACCAAAATGAGACAACTCCAACCATAACAGAGAACTACAGGCCAATCTCACTAATGAATATAGATGTAAAACTCTTCAGCAAGATACTAACAAAGAGAATGCAGCAAATCATCAAGAAGATTATACACCATGAGCAAATGGGATTCATCCCAGGAATTCAGGGATAGTTCAACATATGGAAATTAATAAATGTAATGAACCATATCAACAGAGCCAAAGACAAAAATCTCATGGTCATCACAATAAATGCAGAAAAAGCTTTTGATAAAGTCCAACACTAACTTGTCATTAAAACCCTGCAAATATTGGAATAGATGGTCTTTATCTCAATCTGGTAAAAGCCATCTATGAAAAACCAACAGCGAACATCATACTAAGTGGACAAAAACTGAAAGCTTTATGTATAAATCAGCAACAGGACAAGGATGTCCACTATCACCACTCATATTCAATATAATTCTGGAAATATTAGCTAGATCAATTAAACAAGAGAGAGAAATAAAAGGTACAAAGATAGGGAAAAAAGCAAATTATCATTGTTTGCAGATAACATGACATGCATATATAGAGTCTACATATCAGACCCCATGAACTTCACCAAAAGATTCTAGATTTAATAACCAGATTCAGTAAAGTAGCTGGAAACAAAGTCAACATTCCAAAATCAATAACATTCCTATACACAAACAACAAACTCACTGAGAAAGAAATTAGTGCAATCACAACCTTCACGATAGCATCCAAAAATGAAATACTTAGGAAACAATCTAACAAAAGGAAGTAAAATGTATATATTGAAAATTATAGTACTCTGAAAAAGGAGATCACAGAGGTTATCAGAAAATGGAAAGATATCCCTCGCTCAATGGCTATGTTTCCAAAATTTTTATACATATTTACTGCAATCCCAATCAAAATATCATTAGCATGCCTCACAGAATTTGAGAAAACATTCCTAAAATTCCTTTGGGAATGGAAGAGACCTAGAATAACAAGCAATCCTGGGCAACAAAGGGAAGGCAGGAGGCATCACATACCTCACTTGAAATTATACTACAACTACAAAACTACTGTGATAAAATCAGCATGGCACTGGCACAAAAAACAGACCTGAAGATTAGTGAAACAGATTAGAAGATATAGACACAACTACAAACACACTCAGTTACCTTATCTTTGACAAAGGGGCCAAAAATTTCACTGGAAGAAAGATAGCCTCTTTAATCAGTGATGCTGGAAAAACTGGGTCTCTACATGCCAAGTACAAGAACTAGACCCATATCTATCACTATGCACTAAAGTAAAAAAGGATCAAAGATCCAAATATTAAAATAGAACCACTAAATTTATTGGAAGGGAGAGTAGGTAGAAATCTTGAAGATATAGAGTAGGCAGAGAATTCATGAATAAAAACCAGACTGCACAGGAAATAGTTCAAAGAATCAACAAATGCGATCTCATCTTATTAAAAAGCTTTTGCACGTCAAAAAAAATCACCAATATAGTGAAGAGACAACTCACAAAGTGGGCAAAAAATTTTAGCCAAGTTTGTTTCAGACACAGGACTTTTATCTAGAATATATAAAGAGCTGGAAAAAATTACATCCCCCAAATTCAAAGATTCAGTCCATTAATGGGCATCTGACATGAATAACCTCTTCTTAGATGAAGAAATACAAATGACAAATAAATACATGAAATAATGTTCAACATCATTGCTTATTTGAGAAATGCAAATTAAAGCAACAGTGAGTCTCCATCTCACCCCAGAAAGAATTGCTATCATCTGTTAACAAACGCTGGAAGGGCTGTGGTGAAAAAGGAACACTTCTCGACTGTTGGTTTGAGTGCAGACAGGTGCAACCACTGTGGAAATAAGTATGGAGGTTCCTCAGAAAGCTAGGATTAGAGGTCCCATTCAATTTATCTATTATCCTTTTGAGTATTTTCCCAGAAGATTATAAACATCATACCACAGCAATATATTAGCACCTATGTTTATAGTAGCACAATTTGTAATGGGTAAATTTTGGAAATGACCCAAAAGCCCATGAATTGAGGAATGGATAAAAAAGATATGTTATTTTTATACAATAGAGTACTACTCAGCCATAAAGAAGTATAAATTGAAACTTTTATAGTTAAATGGATGCAAGTTGAGACCATACTCATAAATGAAATAAATCAGACTCCCTTGTGTGAACATTGTATTGTCTCCCTGGTGTGATTACTGGGAGAGTAAATAAGGTCTAAAATATATAGTAAATATTGTGAAATGGGAAGAAATTTTTCAAAAGGAAAAAGGGACTAGGATGGGGAAAAGGAAAAAAATGCAAGTCAGCTATACTAGTAGTGTCTCTTAGCTCATTGAAAAGGAAGGTTTGTGCTAAGATCGATTAGAGAAATTTTAATATGCCCATATCTTGTACTCTGAATAACTACATTAAAGATAAAGCATATGCAATGTATTAATTATACTTATTCTATTATTTTGTTTTGAAAGTTTTTTCTTTTTTCCATAAAATAGAAAAAGAAAATAGATATTGAATGATATATTAACATAAAAATATAGATGGTCCCTCAATCCATATCAAACTTTATGAGATTAGAGAAACCTTTCTTATAGAAAAGAAAGGCTTCAGATTATCCAGAAAATGGGTAAAGGGTAAGTGCAAAAAGTTGATCAATATAAATAAAGCCTCCTACAACTAAATAAAAATTAATAAAGCAAAGGCATCAAGTGCAAGAATGAGAATGAAGAAAGTGAGGCTGGTGATCTAAGAATGGGACATGCCGTGTAGAGTTGGGCAGATAAAGATCTGAACTTTATCCTAAGAATAATCATTGGAAGGTATTAAGTATGAAAATGTCATAATTATATTTAAATTTTAGAAATATGTGTTTTGCTATACTGAGAACAGATAGATGGAGTCAATGGTACATATTAGGAAAATAGATTGATAGTAGTGGACTACTGAAGCGATATGGATGAGAAATAAGGTGAGGAGAGCAGATAATTTTGATAATATTTTGTAGGTGAATAGTTAGAACTTCACACCTGACTAGTTGTTGGGAGTGAAGGACAGAAAAAAATAAACAATAAAGCTCAGGTTATGGTTAAGTAAACTAGGTGAGTGGCTTTTATCACCCAGTGATGTGGGGGGCAGAGGAACATGTTTGAAAGATATAATGCTATTTTGCTTTGTATATATCAGAAAGGTTTTGTACTTGTAAAACTCCAGGAAATATCTCCTTTGTACCTTTTGTGCCTAGGAAAATGTGAAAGATGTTGAATTCCCTATAAGCTACCAGTTTTCCTTAAAGGGAAGTAAGAGATCCTACACAAAAGCTTAAGAACAGACATTCTCCATTCCTTTTTCTGAGTTCTGTACTTCGGGCTGTGTATTAGATATGCTCTGATTTTCTGCCTTACAAATATAGTGACCATATAGACAATTCATTATCTTCTTTTCTTGATGCAACAAAAATGGCACAATTCTCAACCTCTTAAATTAACACCAATAATCCCCACCCCATGGTATTCACAACCTTGAGTATGGACTGAACTTTTTGAGTCACTTCAGGGAACTGGGTACAGCAGAACTAATGTGATGACATTCTCCAGTTAGTTTAAAAAAGACTATGGTTGGGTGTTATATCTGATTCTCTTTCTTTGATGTCCCACTATGGGGCACACCAAGGATATTATAAGACAGCCCCCTGAAAATGTGTGTGTGGCAAAGATTTGAAGCCTGTCAACAACCATGTGAGACACTAACAATGTACAATGTCCCAGTTGAGAACTGAAATGACCGCAACCATGCCTGACCACTCAGCTGTAGCTATATAAGACATCACAAATCAGAATCATCCAGCTAAGCTGCCCCTATATTCCTGATCCTGCTGAGCTGTAAGATAAGTGCTTGTCATTCCTAGCCGCTAGATTTTGGATTGATTTGTTATTAATACAATAGTTTGTTTCTAATGAACTTAGCTTGTTGCCTGAGCAATCAGATTGAGTCACACAAGAAGTGTTTGAAGTGTAGGAGTAAGAAAATTGCAATTGACATCACAAGCTATTTTATTTCTTGAAGAGTTAATATAATACAATAACAAATCTTTTATGATAGAGAAATAACATCAGAACCCTTCTGAATGCTACTATCAGCCTCACCACCAGAGACAACTTGTGCTGTTAAGTTCTTTGGCAGTTATGTAATTCAAAGGCTAAGAGTGGCTGTATCTTGAAATCAAGATTTAAATCACTGGATAGTTTTTTGAAAGACAAAATAAATCAGTAAAGCATTTTGAAATGAAACCTTGTCCTTTGAAGGAAGAATATTCTGTATTTCTTGTATCCAACACCCCTGGTTAAAGAAGAGTATTGTGACTGTGATCCAGTGAGTCTGGCTCCACAACTACCTTCAATATATCTCTTGAATTACTTCATAGAGTAGGCTGAGCATAAGCTAGAGGTTGGAGACTGATTTAACAACCGAAGGATGCAAACATTTAAATACTTCACCCACCCCTGAATTTGAGCCATTTGTGCCACAGGTTTTCTTCACCTCTTGTATCTAAAAATAATTCAGGTATGTTTCACCACTTTGAGGGACATGACTACTGCCATTACTAGATAAGTGAAGGTCTTGCTATCTGAGTAAGGAAGTGCCTGGCTAACACCTTCTTCTCTGGTTATATAGGACAGGGACCCAAAGAGGGAAGAGATAAGAGGAGGATAAAAGATGTCAGTCCATCAGGTGATCATTTCAGGCTTCATGCTATGAATGGTTTTAGATTTCCAGAGAAGAAACAAATCTCTCCAATACAAAGCAGTTACAGGTCACAGCCCTATGGCCTGGCTGGTTTTATCAATCTGACAGTTTAGGGTCAATGCAAAGGCCATCCCCAGCACCTGAAAAAAGAAGAGGAAGTGTGAGGCTTTCATAAAAAAGTCATTTCACCCACAACTCTAAAAATTGACTTCATAGAAAAAGAAAACATCTAACACATGGGGATAATCTTTCTCACTATCAATTCCAATTCTTTCTTATTAGCTCTGTCTTTTTGTTTAAGGATATCTCTGTGTAATGATGTGGGGAAGATGATGGTAATGTAATGAAGCATAAAGTTTTGGGACAATTTTGTTTTCTTCAAAAGTCACAGAACCTCTGCTGCTGATACAGGCAAGTTCTGTTTCCTGAACACTGTGCATCAACTTGGCTCTCCCATGCCCTAGCCACCTTGGTTTCCAAGCAGAGAAATATCATTTTTCTCTCAGCTTCTTGATTAAGCCTTAAATAATCTATGATATACCCAATACTTGGGTGGAAAAATGTTAGAAATATTACACAACAACAACAAAGAACACAAATTACTCCCAATTCACCCTTCATTTGTCAAACTCAAACTTCCACAATCAATTCTTTCTTATTATACAAGGTCAAAGTTTTCATGTGTGCTGTTTCATCCAGATAAATTGAGGAGGGATCAAAGTGAGGTTTTGTCTTGGTAGCTTTTAATTGGGCTGCAAATCACTCATCTCTGAAGGTGAAGTTAGATAAATAGATGTACTTATAATTTATTTTCTGTATGTCTTAAGTCAAATTGGTAATAATACCATTTGCTACTTGACTGGAAAATTCATATACTGATAAAAATAGATAAGGTTTATTATGTACCTATTATGTAACTATTACTGTTCTAAAACTTTATATGACTTAACTCATTTAATTCTGATTGTATTGCTAGGATTAAACTCTTACCTGGATCATACATATACAGATGATAATGATTCCAATATACAGGAAATTGGAATGAAACCAATCTTGTGTTTTCATATAGCAACCCTAGGAGCAAATTACAGATACAAGTGGAAGATTTTTTGAGAAGGTAATTTGTGTTTTGTCTTATATAATACAAGGAGATTTAAGTCATATATTATATTTTTATTTTCTTTGAATGGATAAAGAAACCAATATTACTAGAGGATATTAAATTGGAGACTTTTCTGGTGATATTGTCAATACAATGGCATTTAATGTAGAAGTCCTAGATCCTTACCCACAGAATTAAACTAGCTCCCAAAGGGTAGGTTAACAATTATTTCCTTATGTTCTTTGAATGCTCAGTGTTCATCTAATATTTAAAACCATAATATAGGCTAAGCAATCCTAGGTTTAACTTGCATGTCAATAACTAGTGTGTCTATCAACCCTACGAACTGCCAGAGACACTGTTAGCTGGTGTGTGCCACTGTTTTTCTGCACACAGCAAAAAAATTCTGGGGATTCTCAAACCACCTCAAGTATGGATAGTATGTGGTGAGAACAGGATTTTAGGGACTTGGTCTGATTGGAAGATGACTTTTCTGGTTTGAAGATAGGCAGGTTGTTTTAGCAGTTAAAATGACCATTTCCCAACCTCTCGCCCCTTCATTTATGATTCATTTCTGATTCATTTCATGAAGGGGCTGAATCCTGCCATCTCCAAAGCAGGCCTAGAGACATAAGTAGCAGGTTAAGATTTACTAACTCAAAGATATGGATATCAGGACCTTTACCAAAAAATTACCTTAACTCCTTGTTCAGGGGGGCAAGATGCTGGTGGGTTTCCGTTCCAGTCACTTGTCTGATTTACACCACAACAGTGCAGCTAAAAGACAAACTCCCCAAAACATGATGGTTAGATTGAAAAATGAGAATCAGAAAGAAAACTGGAGCTTAGACAAACAGTGGCTATTCAGATCTGTCTCTATAACAGAAACTCTAGGATTGTACTATACTCATGGACTCCTTAGATCAAAGTCCTTTCAAGTCTGTGATACTATTTTATTCACATCACATGTCTGTGAAGTAGAGAAGCCAGGTTCAATTTATTCACATTTTATGACCACAAATTGTACATCCAGGGGATGATCAAGCTGGCCACATCTAGTTTCACCAACTAGACCACAGAAAACAGGACAGTTATACACTATGTACCTGCTTATGTGATTCAACAGGAAGTACCAACTACAGTAGTCTTTTCATAAAACAGAACCTTATCAAGCTTCAGTCACAAGGTTTTTTGGAAACGAAGAATATCTTACACAAAAATACTTCAAGGAAGCAACTAGCAAGACATAAAAAGTGGAGACATTTATAGGAAAAAATCCCATAACTTCTTCCACAAAGATGTAGCATAAACAAAGAAAAATACTATCTCAGATTAAAAAACAATATTCAACTATAATATATGGCTCTTATTTAGATTTTGATTTGAGCAAATCAGTTTAGGTGATTTAGAGAAAATTAGGATAATTTCTATTATAGACTGTATATGGGCGATATTGAATGGGTAAAACCACATCATGTTGCATATTTGCTTTAAAATAATCTAGCAAAACCTGTGGATAGAATTAGA
This sequence comes from Chinchilla lanigera, assembly GCF_000276665.1. Classification (NCBI taxonomy): domain Eukaryota; kingdom Metazoa; phylum Chordata; class Mammalia; order Rodentia; family Chinchillidae; genus Chinchilla; species Chinchilla lanigera. The sequence goes on along the minus strand of NW_004955435.1, from coordinate 14,407,202 downwards.
TGTGATGACACTGGCAAAAGGTCAACTCTTGTAGCTGGTGATATAGCCCTGGAGATTCATTTTGCTAACATTGTCTTTACATTTGCATATAAAATTACATAATAAAAAGACTTCTAAACTGAATTGAAAAAAATGAATTGCAATTTAGAGAAGATGACTTTCCCAAAGCCATTCAATGCTAGACTCAATGCTCTCATTCCTATATTATTTCTTCTACTCCATACTACACCAGCATGTGTTCCTAGTGCTCTTCTTTGAGACATTAACTATGCTTGTATAAAGTTCCTTAGCCCTTTTTTATCCCCCAACACATGGAATTAGTAAATATTTTTGTGGATGGGGTGGATGTGAGGAATGGGGTCCTGGGGGCTAGGTAACAAGCTTAATTTGAGTGAGGGGAATTCAACAGAGATGTCTTGTATTATACAATTACTGGTTTTGGTAAACTTTTGGAAAACAGGTAAGTGACCCAATATGATATATTTAGGTTTTCTTCACATCTTATTAGGGCTTAAACAATGAGCTTATCTGAGTTGGTAAAGGATGAACAAGAAAATGTAGAAAATTTTGCACTAAGAAGACTGAATACTATCTCCCCTGTCTTTATTGTTAAGGAAATATTCTGGACCTGAGGGCCATAGACAGTAGACTGACACTTCCAGGAAAAGAGTACTCATTCCCAGGGATTAAGTGTGGGAAATGAAGTTTGGGCTGATCTGAGAATAATTCCATCTGTACTCACAAATGACTGGATAGAGTCCCACGCCGCCTTGGTGCTGTTGTCTAAGTAGTAACGTTGGATGCTCTCAGTCAGGCCCTCAGCCACATAGGTGTTCAACTGGGTAGGCCATGTTCCAGAGGAGAAGATGTTGTAAAAAGCAAGTGAATTCAAGAAAGTGAGTTCATAGTTTTCCTAAGAACTATGAAAGTGAGAGGAAGGTATACTATATATAAGGGAAGAGCAGCTGAAGATGAGATGGCATTGAAGGAAAAAGTACACAATGGACTCTTTATCTTCCTCAAACTATGGTTTTATGTAGGAGGAAAAGGTATGATTAGAGCAAAGACTATCCTTGAGCACTGAGACATTCTTCATGACCAATGAATAAGGAAAGCAGATGAACAAGTTTAGAAGATAAAAGTGTTTTACTGTTCTTTCCAGTCACCTTTCAAAGCACACTTAAATACAATATCTTTTATAACATTTTTTCCCTAATTACAATTAACCTCTCTTTCCACCATCCTGCATTTAGTTCCTACTTGTATTATAAGGATTTATTCTGTACTACACCCTCTCCACTCTCTGCAATAAGACAAAGAGTTGCGTTCTTTATAACTTTACCTTCTGTTCATACACAAAGAGCAGGATGGCCAAGGTCACCTCAGTAAGGAGGATAATCAGCAGCAGGACAAAGAACTGGGAAAAGAAGAGACATCATGATAGTGATCTCAGTGTCTGGCCCACCACATCTGCTGGGGAACATCCAGGCAGGTCTCTGCCCACAGTCAGGATGTTCCTGTTTCTGATTCCTCAGGGTTTTGTGTGCCTTCTCTTGTTTTATGAAAACTATTTGCTCCTTTCCTATAACTACATTTTAAAGAGCATATCAGAAGTCTTGTAACTTTGTTCTCTGGTATCCATTATGCCTATCAGATTAGCAGGCACATAATACATATTCAACATTGACCATTGAATAAATGAAGCCTTTACCACCTATTGGTATCAACCTATTGAAACAGTTGAGCAAAAGACAGCACTTTGTCTTTACAAAAAACTATGTCTTTACAGTTTGGTGATTGACATTTTCTACTAGATCAAGGCTACCTCAGAAAAAGGATGGATGGTGGTGAAAGTTGAGAGGTGTCCTATACAGATTAGGGAAAAGAGACACCCTATTATTATTTCTCTTACAGTTGATCGGCAAAGAAAAGATTAACCAAATGACTTAAGAAGAACCAAGGTTATCAGGAACCCATAACTATGGATTAGAGAGGTGCAATCCTACCAAACTCTGTCCTGGGAATACTAGAAATATGTAGCACTCCTCTTTCACAATATTTGAGGGTAAAACCTAAGTCTGAGTGCATTTCAGAATGGTTACATGACAGGGAATGACTGAGAAGCTCTCCGCAGTTATAGACACCACCTAAGTTAGGTCAGTCTTGCTATAGACTGTCTTGGGCATATATGAGTTAAGCAAACATCCACTGCTTTTTGAGGAGGGCCTCCATGCTTAGAAAAGTCTAGTGATTATTTTTCTATCAGTTAGTGACTCCAGGTCAGAACCTGAAGTATGTTCCAAAATGAGAATTTAGGCAGATAGATGACACTTGACTTCAACCAGAGTTGGAGAAAAAACTAAATTCCCTTGTGGTGAAGGGAATTATAATGACAAAAGTCATTATTCATAGAGGACAATAGATGCCAGGGAAGATAGTCATGCCCTCTCCCACCAATTTCTAGGATCCCAGTCAGAAACAATATTATTGGTCTGGATAAACTGGGCCTATCTGAGGTGCCAATCCCATATTTTCCCTGTGCCTATATGTGATCTACCAAGAAACCTATTGTCTGGGATTTGAAGCATCAACTATCCCTCCCCTGATTTAGAACATCACATGCGGTAAGGACTTACCGACATAAGCAGACACTTATTCTCCTTGATAGAGCCCATGCAGCCCAGGAAGGCAACCACCATGATAATAGAGCCCACGACGACAAGAATATTTCCCAGTGTGAGGAAGGGAAGTTTATGGAAGAGCACTCCAAAGTTGTTATGGATCAGGAAGTAGATTCCAAAGCCCAAAATGCAACAGCCACAGAACTGAAAGGAAGAATCCAGTAACATTCTGAGATAACGCGTGGTTCTTGATTATCTGCTTATCCACATTCTCAGTTTTCTGAGATCAAAATCACCTCCTTCTATAGATTCAGTCAAGACTCTCATTTACAACTTCTTTTCCCAGTTTTCCCACAGTCCTAGAAAAGAAGAAATTCCTGCATTTTCATATGGATTCCTATTCAGATCTCATCCTAGACATTTTCAAATACCAAGGAAAGGTCACCCCTGTGAGTCACACAATACTTCTACCATATAAAAACTAACTTTATGCTTCAAATATCCCACTTCTTGTCCCTCAACTACTCACTCATGGTTTCCTTTGGAAACTAGGGAATTGTAAAGGAGATGATTTCCTTAAGGTAGCTAACTTTTCTGGGTAAAACACTACAGAAGCCAAACTTTTAAGAATCATGTTATGGACACATGAGCCCTAATCTATCCTATATATAAAATTCAGTTGCTGCATTTGATAAAGGGAAACCTTCCCAGAAAAGGTGACTTCACTTTCTTTTTAATTTTAAAAATAAAAGGAGGAAAACATTAACAGACAGACAACCTTTTACCCAAATAGCAAAAGAACAGTACAGACAATACAGAGTTACAAACAAAGTAGTGGGAAATTAACAATGCTTGTTGTATTACATACTGATATTTTCACTTTCAATGAGTTATTCTTTCAAGATACCAGGGGGAACACATTCTAAATACCTAAATTTTCATTTTTTTTAATCTATAGCTGTCAGCTCTGAGCAGCAGTCTAAAACCCCCAAAGAGAAACAATACCTCCATTGATAGCAGCACTATCTTTCAGTTTTGTAAGCTTATACTATTGTAGGATGGGTAGAGAGAGAAAATTATTACTCTTTTCTTCTGAGGCTTGGTGTGCAGGACACGATGGAAATATTCATGAGTTTCATTTCATGCCAGACTCTTTTTTTTGAAACAGGGTCTTGGTCTGTAGTTCAGTTCAGGCTGGCCTTGGGCTTGGGGTTATCCTCCATCCCCAGCCTCCTGAGTGCTGGGATTATAGGTTTGCACCATCATGCCCAGCTCATGCCAGACTCTTTGTAGGAGAGAGAAAGTGAGTTTATTGGGTAAAGGTTAGCTCAACCATTCTCAGAAGAAACACACTTACCCAAAAGAGCAAGTTGAAGAAAAATAGGACATACTTCAGCAATTTCAAGCTACTCATACCCATGCTGCAATATCCTTGCCCTAAAAAATAGAAAGAAGACAGGAAGTAAGTGACCTGGCTCTGCAACATGTTAACAGACTCAAAGCACACATTGTCAGGATTAAGGAGCACCAGCATCACCTTGGGTTTGAACTTTGGTTCCCTCTGATGTTTCCCCAAACTCTCTACTGTCTTAATTCCTGAGCTGAGATACCCACTGGCTCATGTTTAACATTCACTTTTACTCCCAATTCAGCAAGCAGTACTTAATATTGAATCAAACACTACCATGATTTAATTAGCCAGTTTCTTTTTCTTTTTTTGATGAGCCAGTTTCTTAAATGCCTCAAGATCTATACACATATTAAATTTGGTTTGTAAATCTCTATACCTGAAATTGAGGGGTCACCATACCTATGCCTTATTATTTTTCTTATTGCAGAAACATTTATGATATTTCTTGTTCTGCATGTTGTGGAAGATGGGACTATGACTAAGTAGTTACTATCCTCCAGAAGATGTCAGTCTTACTGTAGAAATACAATAGGCCACAACTACAAAATGAGGAAGTGAAAATGGAGCATGGATTTTTTTAAAAAATAATATTTTCTAAGGGGGGATATCTATGCTTAAAATCTTTTTCTCTAGTCTAGAGATGCAGATAGAAACTTTTTGAATTTTCTCTCAGAGGTAATAAGATCCTATTGAGGAACTCATTTTTAAACTGCATGGAACTGACATATAAAGCAGAATATCAGTTAATGATTTATTTTCCTTTTCCAGTGCAAGTGCTGTTTTAGCAATCAATAGCACTTTGTTTATAGTGTCAAGGTACCCAAGAATCATATAGTCTTGAGATAGTTTGTTCAAGATAAATAAACCTGGTGAGGTACTTCTATTCCATAATGGAGTAAATGTCTTTTGAAAACACCAATTATTTGTATAGTATGTGTCTCATAACCTGTTCTTTTTCCTTTTGTTTCCTCTTTTCCTTCTTGCCTTGATCCTCAGGGTTATACTTAAATTTACACTGTTACTTTAAGTTTAAATAAAGTTAATAAAATTATAAATGTTTTAGGATGTACATGGGAAGTTACAAAAGGATAATAATTTACTACACAGATCTTCGAAGTCAAACTTGATTTTTCCTCTCACAAATGCCACCAAATAGCTTTGTGAATTTGAAGGAAAGAAAATATTTGCAGTCAGTTTTTCTTATGGACAATGGGATAATACTTACATCTTGTAGGGTAGATGAGAAGATTAAATTATGCAACACATAGTATATGACATGACTAATAAACTATTTACTCTCAGTGGACCAGTCTTTATCAGGAGTGGATGATGGATGTATATGTTTCTCAGGCCTTTATCAGTATTATTCTGACAAAACATCTCATAGACTAAAACACATTTATGGTAAATAATCTTATCCATCTTATCTAGAATGTTTTTATTAATTTAACTCCTAGAATATTGTTATGGCTTAGATCTAAAATGTCCCCCCTCAAATTCCCGTACTTGGAGGTGGAGCCTGGCTGGAAAGGATAGGTGAGTGAGGGTGAAACTTTTGGTGTATTCTTGTCCCAGCTCCTCCTTTTTGTCTCTGCTTACTGGTCTCTCTCTCCTTACTGGCTGCCATGAGTTGATTATACAACTCATTTCTGTCTTAGCAGACCATGAACTAAATTCCTGAGTCAAAATAAACCTCTTCTCCTTTAAGTTGTGGGTGTCCAGTATTTTGTCCCAGTGACAGTAAAGCTAATGAATACAAATTTGGTACCTAGAGTGAGGTTATTGTTATGAATATACCTGACCATGTGGTTTAAAAGCTGCTAGAACTGGTTTATGGGAAGATTTTGACAGGTTTGGAGATGCTGACTACAGAAGCCCTAAAATGCTGTAAACTAAGGTTGATGGGACATTTTTGTCAGAGCACAGAATGTCAGAATGCTGAGAATAAGACAGACAATAAGACCAGACTCTGGAGATTTCAGTTGGGAGCAAGAACTCCATTAGCAGTTGGAGTAGAAGCGATGTGTGTTATGCCCTGCCTGCAACACACATATGCCAAAATTGTCCATGTTTTGCCCATGTCCTGAGACTTTGTAGGAGACTGAGAATTAAAGTGGTGGACTAATTAATCTGGCAAGTAAAATTTCAAAGCAACATTCAAGCTGTGGGGTGGGTACTACCGGCTGCTTTTAGCCAGATCTAGAGTAAAAATCAGGAACAAAAAGTGCATGTAAATGTTTTCTGTTTCATCAGAAGAGAAGTACCTACAAAATGGGCGTAAATGAGAATGTGGTTTCTGAAAAGATTAGTGTTAAAAAGAAACCAAGTACTTTGCATCAAGACAATAAGATAGCTTAAAGACATCTCAGGAATGCACAAAACCCCACCCTTCTCAGGATCAGAGGTGCAAAAGCATAAGCCATTCATCACAAAAGAAAGCCCCACAGATTTCTGATCACTCAGGGCTACAGAGTAAAATGCATCCTAAACTCATTCATCTAAGCACTCAGAGGCCCCTGCAGCTATGATCCAAGGGAGCCTGGTTACTACTCCAACTGATGGCAAATACTGACATCATCAATGTGGTGCTGGTTTTATAGGCATGTAGAATGCAAGAGTTCTGAGCTCAGGGAGTCTTCCCCCTGTATTGCAGATGAAGGCCTAGCAGGCTAAGCAGTAAGCCTCAGAGAGTGCAGTATATGAAGTTTTGAGGCTGAAACTGAAAGTTCAATGGAGACCCCAAGAGGCTTGAGAGGCTAGAAATGCGGAATGTCTGCTGAACATTTTACAAGCCACAGGGACTTAGCAAACTTGGCCTAAAAGACATGACACATGAGCTACAACCATTATTACCACTGGGGCAGAGCTGTCCAAGTCATTTGGAGCTCACATCTTACCACTACCTGCGCTGACTACTAGACATATAGCTACAGGATATAATATTTGCTTTGTTGGGTTTAAATCTTGATTTGGTCCAATTTCTGTCTATCCTCTTTTCTCTCATTTGGAACAGGAATGTAACTGTTTTTTTTGTTGTTGTTTTTTGTTTTTCTTTTAACAGGGACACATAGCTAAGAGTTTATTTTGAGTCTCAGAGGAGACTTTGGACTTATACTTTTCAGCACTGATGGAACTGTTAAGAATTCGGCAACTCTTAGAGGTGGACTAAATGCATATTGTATAATGAGATGCACATGAACTTATTGGGGGCCAAGGCAGAATGTTATGGTTCAGGTCTAAAATGTCCTACAATATTCTCATGGTTGGAGGTGTGGTGTGATCAGAAGAGGTGGGTCACTGATAGTGTGACACAGAAGAGTATATTCTCATCCCTGGATCCATCTCTCTCTCTCTGTCCCTCTCTCTCTCTGTCTGTCTCTGTCTCTGTCTCTGTCTCTCTCTCTGTCTCTGTCTCTCTCTCTCTCTCTCTGCTTCCTGGATGTCATGAGTTGAGCACCTTCTTCTCCTCCATGCCTCTCTTCCAGCCTGTTTCTGTCTTGGAGTTGGCCAATCAAAGACTGAAACCATAGTCAAAATAACTTCTCTTCATTTAAATTGTGGATGTCACATATTTTGTCCAAGCCGTAGAAAAGCTAGCTGAAATAAATGTGACATTTGGCCATCCTTATTTCCAAATTCTTTCAAATTTTTACTTCTACCTTTTGCATAATATATGACAAGCAATACAAGAACAAAATACCCAATACAAGAACAAAATACCCCGGCCTCGTGGTTTCCCGGAAGGAGGGCTTCCGGCACACAGGGAGCTGCGGGTGGGGAGCGCCAGCCTTCTGGTTGGCTAGCTTCCTGCCTGCTGGCTCCCGGAGGGTGGGCCCCCAGCACACGGGGAGCCTCGGGCGGGGAGCGCCGGTTTTCGGACCAGCGACTTACTCCCAGCCTCGTGGTTCCTCGGAAGGAGGGCTTCC
>NW_004955435.1:14380491-14397713 GCF_000276665.1 Chinchilla lanigera | reverse complement strand
ATTATTTGTCTATTTGTTTTCCTGAGAAACTATTTTGTAGATAATAATACATAAAATGATAACCATTGATAATTTCCTACCATTTTGTCTGTAATTTGCTAAGTCCCCCCTATTATTATGTTATCCTTCTTTTATTCTTTAAAATAAAAAATAAAAAGTAAAAGAACAAAATACATCCCTAAGAACAGAATCAATTACTATGGAAATTGAAATTTTTTAGTTGAATTAATCAAGAGTATTTCTTGGAGTAGCTGATGTTCAAGTTGTCATATTTAAATGAATATATCCCTTTGAATAACTAAATGTTGGCTACGATTCTCTGTAACCTAGAATTGTGCTATGCTTTTGAGCACTTGAAATTTAGCTAGTCTGAATTGATTATTATAAATGTAGAACACAGATTTAGTACAAAAAGATTAAATTAAAAATTTTGTATGGATTACATCTTGAAAGGATAATATTTGGGCATATTGAAATGATAATATTTTGAGATAAGTAAGATATACTGTCAAAATTAATTTTACCCTTTTTATTTGAGTGAAAATAAAACAGAGACCAGACTTACCCTCTTACTTGGAACAACAACCAATGTACAGAATAGAAAATGATGGTTTACAAGACAATGAACACAAAACAATGATGAACAGTGACACCTGAAAGATGGAATATGAATGAATGTATGAGTTCTATGATTGCTCCAGTTTACTGCACTGACAGTTTTAAGACAATGAGACAGAGAAGGGAATCCTGGGAGATTCCCCTGTTGCAGAGACAAAATTGATATTCTGAAGAGACAAAGCCATCTGTGGTTCACAGGACAGAATAATGTAGAAGACAGAGCTGCTCAGCATACAAATACCAGAGATTTAAGAGGACAGCTGTATTAGTTTTGTGTCCCTACTGTAACAAAATACAACAAAATTCATGGCTACAAAATGTCTTTTTAATAATTCTAAAGGTCAGAAAGCTAAACTCAAGTTGTTGGCAGAGCTGTTTTTCTGACAGGTTCAGGAAGAAAATCCATTTCTTTGCCTTCTAGAAATCACTGTTCTTTGCTCCTAGATGTCATCCACATTCCTCTCCCCTTCCTCACATCACTCTAATCTCTTCTTTTTGATCATCACATTCGCTATTTTTTATTATTCTATTTCCTTCTTATAAGGACTTATATGTCTAGATGACTTACCTAAATAATCCAGAATAATCTCTCATTTCAAAAAGCTTAATTTACTCACATTTCCAAAGTCACCTTTGCACTAGAAGATGCATGCACATGCTTCAGCATACATTATTAAACCTACCAAATTGCCCAATAAAAATTTAGCTGACCAGGCCAGGCATGGTGATGCATTGCTGTAATCCCAGCACTTGGGAGGCTGAGGCAGGAGCATCACTGCAAGTTTGAGGCCAGCCTGAGCTACAAAATGATCTTAAGGCCAGCCTGAGATGCATAGCGAGACCGTCTCAAAAAGACAAATATATATATATATATAATATATATATACATATATATATGTATATATATATTATATATATACTCACACATACATGCACACACACACACAAATTTAGCTGATAACTGATTAACAGAGGCATGTAAAGAAACTATCCAAGGTCAGGTGACATATGAACTGTGCCTGGAAGTTGCACAAAGCTGAGATTAGTCCTATTCCCATTGGCTAGACTGAAAAACCTCAAGACTCACAGTTCTATTACACTAAAGAGTCTTGTCTCTGTAATAAGGAATAAACAGCTCTACTTTGAACAGTGCTTCAGCTCCATCTAACAAATCTTACAAGCATGCCTCCCAAAATAAAACATTTTTCAAGTAACTTAAGTGCAGCCCAGAACAAAGCACAATAAGATGTATAAAAGTACAAAAATATCCAGTACCCAATAAAGTAAACTCACAAATTCTGAATTCACTCAAAATACCAGGAATGCCACACACGAAAGTGAAAATAAAGCTATAAAACATTTGCTAGAGTTAATAAGTGAGTATACTAAATTTGCTAGATACAAGATTCAATGTACAAAAATAATTAATATTTCTATATAAACAACAATTGGAAATAAGAAATGCAAATATATCATTTATAATAGCATCAAATATAAAATATTGAAGGATAAAGCTGATACAAGATGTGAAAGATATATTGAAAACAAAATAAAAAGACTGCTGAGAAAGATTGAAAAAGATATGATAAATGGAGAAATATACCATGTCCTTAGGTCAGGAGACAATATCACTGAATTTTTTTTTCAAATTTACCTACAGGTTGATTGTGATCCCAATCTATAATATCGCAGCAGTTATATATATATATATATATATATATATATATATATATATATATATATAAAATAAATAATATAAATATATATTTAATATATAAATAAATATATGAATTAATCTAACATAAGCTAATTTCATGAATTTCATATAACCACAATATAAAAGACAACACAATATCGGAATTAGAACAAACAAGAAGTCAATAGACCAGAGAGCCTAGACATGGACAACTGATGTTCAACCAAGATGACCGTCAGTACATTAGAGAATGAAGGCTACTCTTCAACTAACAGTACTCAACCAATTGAGTAACAATATGGGGGAAAAGGAATGGCCATAAAATCTCTCACTATATCAGAAAATATCTGAAAATAGATCCTATACCTGATTGTAAAACCTAAAACAGCAAACCCCAGAGGAAAAAATAAGAGAAAATATTTGCAACTTGGTGAACCAAAGAGTTTTCAGATGCCAAAATCACAACGCATAAAAGAATTGGTAAACTGAACTTCAAAACTGAAAAAAAAAAATTACTCTTCAAAAGGCACTGTCAAGAGAATGAAAAAGCCAGCTATTACTCTTCAGTGGCAGTAGATCTTTACTATTTAATCTAGTCTGGAATTCTAGACAGGTCAACTAGTCACAAGCCCAGATAGGCAGACCTTGGTATGGTGTTCTCTGGGAGGGCTAGATCACTTTTTGTGCTCTGAGGTCAAACAGTATTTCAGAAGTTCCATGATCTGGGAGATCACTGACTGAACTTTGCTATCAAGTGGGGCTGATGGCTGAGATGGGCCATGTGATGAGTTTTGAGGCAGGATGAGGTCGCTGGAGTGGTTGCCCACCCGCATGGAATGAGCATGGCTAGAGAATATGCTTCTCAGAGGCATGAGGACTCATTGAGGCCTTCCAGTCTAGGCCTAGGGTATACTTAAGCAAAGCAGTGCTGTGCAGCTGGGGTTGGGTTAGGGCCTCATGTTTCCTCCACAGATAACCACGACATAATATTAGAACCACACTTAGTTGGTGAAGATTACTTATAAACAACAGTTCAAAGAGCACAGTGTTCCATGATCATTTCTTGATAAACACTAGCTTTGAGATTGGACACATTTAGTGCTCAGTTTTGGTATTACTTTAAAACAACTTTTTAACTTGTCTAATTTTCATAGTTTCTTCATCTTTAAATGGGGATATTAATACTTACCCCAGAGGTTGTTCTGAGAGATAAATGAAATAGTACTGGCTGACTGAGTACCTGAGTACCAGATTCAGGAAATATTGAGTAAAAGTTAAGTTCAGAGCTTACTGTCTAATTCATTCTAAGGCTGACCCTGAACTTTCTAGTAGATTTTTAAGAAAGAAACATGATAGTTGCCAGAAGTTTTTAATAATAATTTACTCATTTAATTTCTTGGAAATATCTTTACTTGTTTTGTTTGCCCTTTGTTAAACACACACACAAATATACAGACACACACACGCACACAAACTCAAGAAGAGACAAATAAGGAAGAGAAAAAAGAGAAAACTTGAGGAAAGACAAATTCAGATGATCTTTACAGTCCAAATTCTCCCCTTGGAAGCTTAGCAAGATGATACTGACAGCTGAAGTAGGATAGGGATCATTATAATAAGGCCACTACCTAAATAAAAAACAGTTATCCAGAACTATCACACAGTCCATTGAGAAGAGGCTGTCTTTCTTATCCTAAAATATATAAATGTGTGTACTAGAGGGTCCTTCTTCTAAAGGCCTGTTCATCATGTGCTTAAGCAAGCTACTCCCAGCTTAAGCAGAGCTCTTTATGAAATAAGAAAAGCTGTTTCTTTGGCAATGCTATCAACAGAGTGAATAACTTGAATCTAATCATGAGAAAATACCAAAATACTAAAATAGGGAGACATTTTATAAAATAACTAGTCTTTACTCTTTAAGAATATGAATGATATGAAACAAAAAGAAAGACTCCAGAACTGTTCAGACTAAAAGAATAAAGAGACATGGTAGTTAATGGTAATGTATGATTGAAGAGTTCCTTTAACTATAAATAGATTTCTTTTTTTTTTTTTTTTTTGGTACTGGAAATCGAACTCAGGACCTTGCACTTGCCAAGCAGGTGTTTATGCTACTGAGCTATATCCCTGGCCCCCTTTTACTATAAATAATATTAATAGAGTGATAGGTAAAACCTGAATAAAATCTGTATATTATTAATAGTATCCTATCATTGTTAGCTTCCTGATTTAGATCAGTGTAAAGTGGTTATATAAGATAATTTTTGCTTTATAGAGATGTACAAACTACAATACTTAAGAGAAAGGACATAGTGTTAACAATTACTCTCCTGTGAGAAAACTAGAGAAAAATAAAGCACATGTGATAAAATGATAATATTTGGGAAATAGGGGTGTCATTTTACCTGGTTCTGGAGTTTAGAAATTCCTCATACTATTTTCTTTTCTTTAACTTTTCTATAAGCCTAAATATTTGTCAGAAAGTAAAACCACCAACAAAAATTGTTAAAAATGAGTAAAATACCCTAAGCTATTCTGATCCCAAAATTATTACAGTTTCGGTCTCTAATGTTATAAATGCTATAACGATAATAGCTATAAGATAATACGATAGCTATTGTTAGAAAAATGAACCACGAAATAATGTTAAAGCCTCTATTTGTTTCTAATATAACATGCACATTAAGACATGCTTCACGTCTACTTGGACAATTTTTAAAAGATATAAGATATCAAAATAATTTGTCACTCTTATTCTTCAATCTAGTACTTTTAAATATAAAATGTCAAAGCTTTGGTAAATATATATTAAATATGATTTCCTAGCATATTAATTTCAGATCAACTGCATTTGCAATTACATATTTTATACTGGGTTATGTTAAAATGCACTGACATTTTCTTTATATAAACAGAGAACATATCCTAACAATGCCTCTTTAGAAATCCCTAAGAAAAAGGAGTTTAGTGTAGCATAGTGTAATGTGGAAGAAATAATATTCTTCCACATCTTGAAATAGCAAACAAGATATTCTAAATAGCTAGTTAAGTAATTTATGATTTTGGACAAGTCACTCCAACTGAAAATAGATTAGAACATTATAATAGCTAACATTTATTGGTCTGTCACTATAAGTTACTTTATTTGAAACTAAATAATCTCTAAATTCCACCCTACATTCTAACACTTGGAATATAGCACTCTCATTTTATTTTTTTATTTTTATAGTATATGTGTGCAATAAATAATGATTATATTTATTATGGGGAGTTTGTACATGTACATAACACATCTTAAATTTTTTTCTTCCCCCCCATTCCTCTGTGCTCCCTCCAACTCTTGTTCCCCGTCCTTTTTGAAAAAGCTCTATTTCAATTTTTTCTTTAATTTTTCCTTGCCAATCTCCTTTCCCTTTCTCCCCTCCCCCTCCCTCCATTTCTCATTCCTCCTTCCATTTGTAAAAGATCTTTCATTTTAAATGGTTGTAGAAATATGACACTTTTTTTGCAGTTTTTGCCATAGCTACTATTTACTGATGCTGCTACTCAGCTAGGAACTCCACTCTCTCCTTGTGAAATGGATAATCAGTAGATAAGAAAACTTAAACAACCCTACATAAACATTCATCATCTCCACTCTCAGTGGTGGCCACTCGTGGACTTTAGCAATGCATATCTTCCGTTTACTAAAACCTACTCTCAGACTGCCTTCCCAAACTGATCACCAACTTTCGCAGCAACCATCTTCTCTGCTGCAGCAGCCATGTAGAAGCCAGCTCTGCACAGCTGTCTGGCTTCTCTGTGTTACTTTGCTCCAGCATTCCACACCTACAGTAGCAACTGATCCTGGCAGCTACTTAAAGATAGTGGCCCAACTCATAGGCCCAGAATGATCTGCACAAAGTGGATGTTTATTGGACATGTGTGAGCTTACGAAGAACACAAAACCACTGCAACTAAATCAACATAGAAGTTCCTGGAACAGAAGTTGAGAAAAAGAGAGTGGTTGTAACTTCACCAAAGCTCCACCCTTCCTTTCTGATCTAAGGGAAAATTTATGTTGAAGAGAAAGAAATCTGCCTCTTCATCCTCATTCAAAGCCCCATCCCATTAATACTGTCATTTGGACGACTGTCCAGGGATAGACCAAGACCTCTTTATTCAATGATTTTGCCATCCACTTTCAAGTGCCAAGTAAGACAAAGGGCTTATGCCTTTATATCATCCTCTGACTTGTTTACTGTAGTTTCTCTTGCTTAGTTTCATTTCTAGTGTGCTGGGGGTTCATACTTCTTAGACTTTGCATACATTACTCTCTGTGTCTGGAATGTCATTATCTTGTCTCCATAGGAAACTCATACTCTTTTGAAAGTGAACTCAGGCAGTCACTCCCTTTTCTATGGAGTCTTTGACACATTTCTGAACTCCTCCTTCATCTTGTACACATTCTCCTGCTCTTATATACAAAAGCATATTGAGTTATATTTGTGTATTGCTATGACTGTTCTCCATGAGAGACACTTTCATATTGGCAACCACAATGCTCACTATCTTTGTGTCTGAAGAACTGAGCAGAATGCCTGGCCACTGCTATGTTTCAGGATGGACATGATGAGGTACAATAGGAGCCTGGAGGTGTCTGGGTAGTCAGGCATTAACAAGAGGGCATAAGAAACTAAAGACAAGGGGCTGGGGATTTAGCTCAGCGGCAAAATGCCTGTCTGGCAAGCACAAGGTCGTGAGTTCGGTTCCTGGTACCGGAGAAAAACCAAAAAAAAAAAAAAAAAAAAGAAAAAAAAAAAGAAACTAAAGACGAGCAGAGAGTTATCCTTCTCTTTTGTGCTTCTTATTGATGGACAAAAGTGAGGTCACTTAAGTAGTGGTAACAATAGCTGTGAAAGAATGGTCTTTGAATAATTTTCTGTAGTTATAAAAGCCCCCCATGCTTTCATTTAAAAGCTAAATATGCTTAACTGGCTCACACAGGAAATATCTCCGGAAATTATGTTTCAGTTTAGCCTCTGCTTCCATTCAACCGCAGTTTCAAAACAGTACAGATTCCACTTAAGATTGAGAAAGCGAAACATTGCTCACACAGCAGCAAAGGTTTTTTTTTTTTTTTTTTTTTGGCTCAACTTTTTTCCAAAGAACTTATAAGTAAGGTACTTCTTATCTCCCATGGGAGTTCCTTCAGGCCAAGACTATTGGTGGGCAAATATTTCTTTTCCACCTCAACACTTCTCATACCTGGATTTTCTAAAACAGTGTCTGGCCTGAGTAGGTACTTGACTGAGATGATCAATAAGTGAATGTATTCAAAGTCTGGTCTTTATTTCAAATTCAAAGCTCAATAGTACCTGACATGTTTTGGGAGTCTAAAGCCCTGTGCCAAATCCCAACCTCTCATTCTTAGGTGGGTGCATGAGGTCACAGGGGACTTTCCTATATATATTCTAGGACATAATCATATGAAATTTTCATAGATCTTGGAAGAAGAAAGATCCGATATAGAATTTCCTGTAGTGACCAGCAGTTGCTATAGTGCTCACCAAAAGTCAGAATAAAAGCTGAACTACCATTTTGTTGATTCCTTGCGACTTCATCAGCCATAGCATATGAACTGGAAATTATTGTTGTATAGAGATCAGTGGATTGCTTTTCATAAGTAAATTTAATATTGTATTTATCAATGTTCATGTTTTGTATACCAAGAACAAGTTAATTTGGGGGTGCCCTGCAGATCACAATATTCTTTCTGCTCTTTGAAAGCCAACATATTAGGTATCCTTAGTGATATCTAGCCTTCACTTTTTGCAGTACATTCACATAGCATCTCTTGTGTTATGAATTTCAGACATCTTGTCATATAGTGCCTCTTTACTTTTGAAAATTTCTCAAATGGGGAAGAGCTACATCTCCCAGCTGCCTTTCTAAATGGCTCTGACTGAGAGTTTTTGTCCTACTTTAAAAATCACAAGACCAATCTTCTAAAGACAAAAGCACATAGGAAATCTCCCCAACTTCATCTCACACAGAAAACTCCAGGCACCACAAACTACCATACATAATCAGTAATTCACATTCTGTAGCAATTTAAACATGTAAATCGCTAGACTCAAAGAGATGTTAGATAATGGGAAACTGGTTAAGTCAAAGTAGTTCTGACTTGACTACCTCTTTCACTGTTACTAAGACATTGCTCATCTTTTTTACTTGCAGCACTAGATAGTTGTGAAATAAGAGGTTTTAAAGTTACTAGAGTGGTATATGGGGTCTCCTAAAAAGCTACCCTACCCTACATAGAATTGTTTAGAGCTTTACACTCAAACAAGGTTAAAAAGTCATCAGTCTTACCTTTCACAGGCACCTTGCCTCAGTCCTTCAAGCAGGATTTGGTTATTATCTTTGAGGTGGCTACAACAAGACTGGTAAAACAGATGTCCGGCCTATTTGTGTAAAAGGAGAAGTAAAGGGCAAAAAAAAAAAAAAAAAAATGTGATCGTACTGTGACGACAGGAAGCCAGATGAGAAGAGGGAGGAAGTGAGGCTGAGTCTACCTTCTTAGACTCAGAGATTCAACCCATCCCCCAGCTTTTTAGAAGCTTCCTCCAACAACCCACCGTAAACTAGTTTCTGTGAAACAAAGAAAATTTGAAAACCAAGTTGGTCCAGGCACTAATCTGAGAGTCCTGGTGGGTTGTAGGGTAATTTGGGTGATGATTTTTGTCTAAAGAATAACAGTGATTCTTAACCAACATAGCATCTCAGAATTACCTGTGAAACTACTCAAGAATAGGTATTCTTGGCCTTACCACAACAGTTTCCCATTCAGGTGGACTGACACTGGAGTAAAATTTTAAATCAATATTTATGTTTTCTAAGGTTAGGGTTATGTTTCTACATGTTAGATTTATGTTTTCTAGGGTTAGGTTACAGATGTCCTTTTCAACATACTCTTCTCTCTCCCCACACTCTTTCCAATGGACTTCATGCAATCTCTAAGACTCACTTTTTTTTTGGTCTTTTTGAGACAGGGTCTTACTATGCAGTTCAGGCTGGCCTTGAGCTCACTTTATAGCCCAGGATGGTCTTGAACTTGCAAGGATCCTCCTGCCTCACCCTCCCAAGTGCTGGGGTTACAGGCATGCACCACCATGCCTGGCTAATACTCACTTTGATTGCACATCACTTTCACATTTCTCTGTACCAAAAGTAAGTTTATCCTCATGTGAGGATATTGTCAGTGATGGTCCCTAAGACATGATTCGAGGTGCATCAGTAGAAATGATTTGGTTAATAGAGGGAGCACCAGATTGAGAGAGCAAATGAGTTTCAGTCCTAGCTTTATCTCTGCTTGCTGTGAGATCTTCAGCAAATCTCAACCTGTCAGCTTCAGTTTATTAATAGTAGCATCTAATAATAATCCTACTGGTTACTGTTATATCTTCACCTATAGATGAGAAAACAGACTCAAAGAGATTAGAGAATTTACCCAAGATTGTAAAACTAAGAACTGGCAGAACTAGAATCAAAATTTAAAGTTACAGAGAATGTTATTGGGGAAACACTGTGAGATGGAGATTTTGACAAACATATTTATAATTTCAGCTCTACTACTGAAATTGCATCTACTGGAATTTTTTTTAGATTGAAAAAATCAGAGGATTTAGCAACAATTCAAATATATTACTAGCCAATTGTGAAATTCAGAATCAGTCACTGAGCACCAATTTCTTTATCTGATAAGGGAACAGATGGATGACACTCTCTCCAGTGCTTGACTTGGAAGCATGCATCTGAAAAAATTAATTCTCTTCCTCTTCCTTCACTTTGTGACATTCAGATTCTGAAATAATCTATAATGAGGGCTGACCCTGTGGGGAACTGAGTTAAACCAAGATAAAAATTTGGCTGTTTTGTTTTGTTTCTTTGTTTGAGATGCTGGGGATCAATGCCAGGGCCTCATATATGCTAGGCAAACACTCTACCACTGAGGTACACTCCAACTCCAAAAGGTTCATTATGGAGTTAATATTCACTAAGCAGTGAATATGCTACTCATATTTTCCCAGACTTATTTGACCATGAAGCTCTGTATGTGTGTGTGTGTGTGTGTGTGTTCTCAGGTAACATTTTTTCAGCATAACAGCTAAGTGGGAAATGGTATTATAAACTCTCCATGCTGGAATCACTGCCCCTTACTCAAGACCACTGCCAACTGATAGATTAACTGGGGAGAGACTTCTTGCTGGACCCATATTTTCTCAGTTATCTCACCCATTTTGTGGCTTCAGTGACTTTCTCTCTGTTCCAAAGATTACAAATCTACTATATATATACAATGTAAACTTCCACTTGAGTTCCACATACATGTGTATACTCACATGTCTCTCAGGCACTTCAAATCCAATATCTAAGTTCAGTTCAATAAGCTTGTCTCCACACTCAAATCTGCTGTCCTCTAGGCCTGCACCATCTCAGGGAAGAATTGTCTACCCTTCTAGCTACCCAAATCAGAAACAACATGTCCTCTTAGTTTACTATCTCTCCCATCATTTGTTATCAACCACAAAGTTCTGTAAATCATACTAGACATTACCTAAATACTTCTCAAATCAGTTACTTTTCTCCAATTCCACAGACATTACACTAGGCCTTATCTCTCACCTGGATTATAGGATCCCAAGTTCCTTCAAGGCCAGATTAGAAATTTCTTGTGGACAGGAAGAGAGCCCTCTAAAACAGAAACTTCATATGTCACTCCCCAGTTTAAAACTTTCATTTGACTACTTACCCATTCCCATGTTATGCTACACCAAATGATAACTTTACAGCATTCCTTTGAGTTGCTGTAACAAATCAATCTTCTTTTTCTCTTTCTCTCCCTGCCTTCTTTCTTTTCCCTTCCTCCACTTTCCTCCTTCTGTCTCTCTTCTTCTCTCTTTTTCTGTCTAGAATATATTCTTACCTCTCTGGTAATTCCTACTCGTCCTCAGCATCTCTGTCCCTCCAGACAGCCTCTAAACAGCACCAGGTACTCCAGCTACATAACCATGTTGCCCATTAGCAACTTCCATCTGGTGCCAGTAATTAGTTTTCATTATCTGTGTCTCCACTAGACGCCAGTTTCTGTAGGTTCTGTGTTGTTCTATGGATATTGAATGACCTTGCTTACCATTGTACTTTTAGGACCTAGCATTTTTGCTGGGTTCATAAGAGTTACTCTGTAAATATTTGAGTAGCTTCAGATAACATATGAAGAGAGTGAGAGGAAGACAAATAGAGATAGTATACATATCAGTGAAGGGAGAATTGTTTTTTAAATCTTAAGAATATCAAAAAGAATATCTCACTCAAGAGTTGATCATAGCTGGGCATGGTGTCACCTGCCTATAATCCTAGCACTTGAGAGGCTGAGGTAGGAGGATTGCTATGAGTTTGAGGCCAGCCTGGGCTACACAATGACTTTAAAGCCAGCCTGAAGTACAAAACAAGATCATGTCTCAAAAAAAGTGTTGCTCATGATGACCATATTTACAAAGAAAAATTTCCTTTGGTGTATTTTCTCCATCACCCAGTGAAAGTACTGATACACATGCTTGACCATGAGATGGTTATGGCCTGGAAGTTGAGGTAGGGCAGAAATTGTACATGCATGTATATCCAAATTTGTGACCATGAAGTTTACAATTCATTTGGAGAAATAAAAATAAAATAAATGGAGAGTAATATAACATCCCAGTACTGCATGTGGTTACAGAATCCAGAAGAAGCGTTTTTAAAAAATAAGAAAAGAGACAGCAGAAGTTATGATGCATGATATGTTGATCAACTATTATAGGTAACATTGTGACCTGGGAGTTCAGGAGGTTTGAACTCGGCCAAATGAAAAGTGGGACTACAAATTACTGATGCTTATTTATTATGCAATAGCACTTGCCAAGGTACATCTTAAATAAACAAAATCTTGAATGAACATATTAAGATAATTAGTCCCATTTAGACCTTTTCCCCCTACACTTTCTTAGTAAGTTTAACCACTTTTCTTATTAAAAATAGTCAATATTGAAATAAAGAGAATATAAAAAAAACTCCCAAGTTTATTTCAGCAAGTCACGCAAGTAAGCAAAGATATTAGAATTTAGAGGGCACAGCTGCTTGTGAGAATTACAAGATTGGATACTTTAAATAGGAGAATAAATTTAACTTGTAACACATTTGGCATTGCCTATAGATATTAGGTCAAAGTTTTAAAAAAGAATAAAATATCACTTTTAAAAAGAAAAGTATGAACCCTAAGGATTAAAAACTTATATTCACAATAAAATCTGCAAATAAATGTCCATAACAGCTTTATTCATAGTCACCAAAAACTGGAAGCAAGCAAGATTTTCTTTATGGGTGTGTAGGTAAAGACACTATGATATATTTGGAAATTATTATGTGTCAATAAAAATAAGCTATCAAATCATGAAAATGTATCAAGGAAACTTAAACACATATTGCTGTATGAAAGTAGCCAGTCTGAAAACACTGCACACTGTATAATTCCAACTGTCACTTTGGAAGAGTTAAAACTACAAAGACGGTAAAAGGATCAGTGCTTGCCAGTGACTTGGAGGGAGGGATGAATAGGTGAAGCACAGTAGATATTTAGGATGTTGAACTATTCTATATGAAACTGTAGTGGTGAACACAACATTAGGCATATAATAAAATTTAAACCACAAATCATGAAATTTTAGTGGGACCTCTGGTCTATATATAAGTGATTTATATAACTTCAAATGAATTAATGTATGGAAAATATAAAAATTTTATTATAAAAAGAAAAATATTAAAATATTCACACAGTTTTATGGCTATTATATCATACACAACTTAGGTATTTAAAGATTCTAACATTTGGTTTCATATTACCTGAAAAAGTCTGGAATTTCAAAAAAATATTAAAAATGAATTAAAATCTAGCCTTCAGAAATTAGGTATATACACATTGCAGGACCAGCAACCAGCCTGGGAAGAATCCAAGTGACTGGCTCCACCCTCCTACATTGCTGGGTCCAGGCAACCAGGGAATGCCAGCCACATAGTAGGACCATGGCTACGGTGCACATAATGGACAAGCAGGACTAGAGGCATGGAAAAGTTCAAAGCAACATTAACAATACAGGCCAACAGGTGGTAAATTTGGTGAACCAGCCTTGTTCTCAGGATCAAAGACACATGGAATAGAAATAGGTAGCTGGGGTGGCCCCTTTTCTTTTTTTATTTTTCTTTTTTCTCTTTTCTAAATTGCTGGTGAGAACTACAGCCACAGAAAACTGATCCCACCACCAAGACCAAGCTTAGATAATCCCTTGCTTACTTCTTCATTCTATCTCCTCTGCCCTCTTCTGTAATTCCCAAAGACTTGCATGATCATCCTTTGTCCTCAAGCCTTGCTTATACTTCCTTTTCATTTATCTTTTTTTCATTCACTCTATTTGTTAAATTTCCCAACCACAGGGTGAAAACACTTTGCATAAAAGCTCTTAATTTATTATCATCTGTTATATAAATGTAGGTACAGAATTAATAGTTACCAGACTTTGTCAGTTTCTAAAGTGTGATTGATGCTATTGTTATTGCTAATTTTACTACTTTACTAGGATGTCATATCTGCTGTAATGAGTAGTTCTCCCTTCTGTAATAATACTGGGAAGGTCTGTGATAATAACATCACCACAGCCCAACACCAAAGGACTGAGAGCTGGGCTAAACAGGTACTAATATATCACTCTTAATTAATTGGGGAGGTAGAATCATAGGACAGACACAAACCAAGAACCACTTACACACAGAAGACACCCTTAAAGAATAGACTTTTCCTAGAGAGGAATACCAGTAATATAACTACTTACTAGAAAACTTAGAAGGATCAACACAGAAAACAAAATAAAATTTTGTTGAAACAAAAAAATGATGAGATGCAAAAGCAAAATGAAATCTGTAACATCCAGCCCACCAAGAACAAGACCAGGAGACATCTAGATAGTGGAAAATGAAAGATATACCTCTGAAATTTCTGAAATGATAGCAACCAAAGTAAAGAAACAAATCCATGAAGCTATAGAGAAAATCAGATCAGAAATAATCTCTCAAGTAAAAAACAAATTACAACCATAATGAAAGAATTGCTCAGCAATTCTAGAGTAAACATAGATTAAAAAAATAGAGAAATGCTGGAAATCTTGAATGAACACTATGAAAAGAAATAAAATGCATGAAACAGATTCAAACAGATATCCAGGAAATTAAAAATTCCATTGAAATCTAACAAAACCGCTTCAATGAAATTGAAGATAAACTTTCAGACCTTGAAGACAGTATCATGAGTAGCAATAGTGAAAGAAAAGATCTCTTAAAATAATAAGGAATCAGGAAATAATAATTCACTAACTGCAAGACAAAGCAAAGAAAAACAATATAGGCTTGATGGATGTCAATGGAAAATCAGTAGTACACACAAATGACATAAAAAGATTATTTGCAGAAGTAAAAGCAGAAAATTTCCCAAACATGGGTACAGAGTCTGACATACAAATAAATGATGCATAGAGAACTTAAATAACCATGACCAAAGTAAATCTACACCCAAACATATCATAATCAACTACCCAGAAATTAAGTGTAACAACAGAATATTGAAAGCTCTTAGAGAGAAGAAGCAGGTCATGTATAATGGAAAGCACATCAGAATCATGGAAGAATTCTTAAAACAAACCCACAAGTCAAGAAGAGCTTTAAATAAAGTATTTCAAGCCCTGAGAGAAAACACCTTCCAACCAAGACTGATGTATTCTGCAAATCTATCTTTCATAATCAATGGAGAAAGAAGCTATTTCCATGAAAATGAAAAACTGCAGAAATTCATGAACACAAAGCGAACCCTACAAAAAGTACTGAAAAATATTCTAGACAGAGATAAAAATGATTTCAATGCAAAGAACAACAGAGAGAAACCACTATGCATGGCAGTAAATTAAACAGAGGAGTAAAGCAGGAAACCAACAGCAGAAAAATAACATGACAAAGATAAGATAATATATATGTTATAATTATCAATGTAAATGGCTTCAACCCACCAATCAAAAGAAACACACTGGCAAGATAGATCAAGAAATAAGACCAAACAATATTCTTTATAAAAGAAACACATTTAACTCAAAAACAAACTCATAGAGTGAAAGTGAGAGGATGGAAAACAATACTCCATGCAACAGGAATGCAGAAAAAAGCAGGGGTAGCTATTCTATTTGCAGATAATGTAAACTTCAAATAAAGAATTATCAAAAGAGATAAAGAAGGTCACTATATACTTGTTAAGGAAAAACTTCAAGAAGAACAGATAACAATCATAAATATAATATAGCAATCATAAATATGAATGCACCAAATATAGGAACACATAGCTATATAAGACAAATGTTAATAGACATGAAAAATCAAACCCCAGTCACAAACAAATAGAACAAATAGACAAAAAATCAACAATGAAATATTAGAACTCAACCAACCTTTTTAACAAATGGACTTAGTAGACATTTATAGCATGTTCCACCCAGCAACATCAGAATACAAATTCTTCTCAGCTGCACATGGGATGTTCTCTAAAATAGACCATATACTAGCACCCAGACATGCTTAAGTAAATTAAAATGAATTGAAATTATCCTATGAGTATTATCTGACCATAGGGCAATGAAATTAGAAATTAATAGCAAAAAGGCCACAAAAACTCCATAAACACATTCAAATTAAATAACATCCTTGTGAACAACCAATGGGTCACAGATGAAATTAAAGAAGAAATTAAACAATATCTACAATCAAATGAAAATGTAAAGAACATACCAGAACCGATGGGATGTGATGAAAGCACTTTTAAGAGGGAAATTTATAGCTGTGAATTCTCATATCTGGAAAACAGAATGAGCTCAAAGAAACAACTTAATGTTCCACCTCAAGTTTCTAGAAAAAGAAGATTACATCAAGCCCAAAGCCCATTCAAGGAGGGAAATTGTAAAGATCAACAGAAGAAATTAATGCAATTAAGGGTAAGAAAATAGTACAAAGAATTAATGTATTGAAGAATTTATTCTTTTAAAGAATAAATAAAATTGATAAAGCCTTACCTGCCTTTACCAAAAAAAGGGGCAAGATACAACTCAAATTCATGCAATGAGGAATGAAAAGTGTGAAATTACTACAGACCCTGTGGAAATTGAGAAGATCTTCAATACTGACTTTAAAAATCTTTAAAGAGCTGGCGACACAGGACTGGACTGCTATTACAGTCTCAGTCTGTGCCATCCATGCACCCACAGAAGACAGAAGGTCCTCACTCAGAAGGCACAGAGACTGTGCTCACCGGGGTTTGCATGTAGGCCCTCCCTGTGTGGGCCCTGCCCTGAGTGAGCGAGTGCTCCAAGAACTGCTGGTCCCGCGGATCAAATCCCCATGCTTTACTTGCACCCAGACACTCTGGGGGGTTGCAGGCACAGGCAGTCTGTGATTGCTGTCTGTCAGGCCTGCATCTGGTTCCTGTATGTGCCCTGAACTGACTGGAGACACAGAATCAGGTGGTTCACAATCTGTCCACCCTGAAGTTCATGTCTTGGTTTTGCCTGTACCCTGAATTGCCTGGGGACATAGGCCACTGGACCAAGATTGTCACATCAGTGCAACCTGAGTCTGGGCTGTGCAAGTGGCCTGAACTGCAAAGGGACATTGGATCAGACTGTCCACCATCAGCTGACAACAATGCCCACGTCTGAGACCTGGGATAACTGGATACAAATCAACAGCTGCCGGAAAACCCCAGACTAAGTAAAGCTTCTCAGTGGACACTGAGGGGAAAACCTGA
>NW_004955435.1:14357518-14380316 GCF_000276665.1 Chinchilla lanigera | reverse complement strand
ACTCCATAAGGCCATAGAAGAGATGAGATCAGAAATAATCTCTCAGGCAAAAAATGAAATGACAATAATAATGAAAGACCTGCTCAAAACGTCTGAAGAAGAAACATAAAAGAAAATAGAAGAACAAAGGCAATGGTTAGAAGCATTAAATGAAAAATATAGAAAGGACTTAGAACTCATGAACTAGGTTCAAAGAGACTTCCAGGAAAACAAAAATTCCACTGAAAGCTGCCAAAACTGCTTGAAGGAAGCTGAAGATAGAATTTAAGACTTTGAAGACAGCATGGCAGCTATCGACTGTAAAAGAAAGGATAGCTTCAAATCAACATGAATCCAGGAAAAGTCAATTCAACAGCTGCAAGATGAGACAAAAAGGAATAACCTATAACTTATAAGAGTCAATGAAATGGCAGGAGGCAACACAACTGACATAAAAAGAATATTTGCAGAAATAATAGAACAAAATTTTCCAAGTATAGAAACAGAAACTGATATACAAGTAAATGAGGCATATATAACTCCAACCAACCACAACCAAAGTAAAACTACACCCAGATGTATAAAAGTCAAGTTCCCAGATCTCCTGCAAAAGAACAGAATATTAAAAGCTGCTAGAGAGAAGAAACAGATTACCTATAAAGGAAAGTCCATCAGAATCATGGCTGACTTCTCAGCACAAACCATCTAATCAAGAAGAGCTTGGAGTGAGGTATTACAAGTCCTGAGACAAAACAGCTTCCAACCAAGATTGATGTACGCTGCCAAACTATCCCTCAAATTCAACTGAGAAATAAAATTTTTCCATGACAAAAACAATTGAAGAACTTCATGAGTGCCAAACCAGCATTACAAAGAATATTAAAAGATATTCCAGACACAGAAAAATCTGACCTCAATTTCAAGAACAACAGTACAAAGGAATCGTCAAGAAGAGCAAGTAAGTAAACAGGTAGAAAAAGTAGGATACCAGGGCTGGGGATTTAGCTCAGCGGCAAAAAGCGCCTGCCTGGCAAGCGCAAGGTCGTGAGTTCGGTTCCCGGTACCGGAGGAAAAAAAAAAAAAAAAGAAAAAGTAGGATACCAATGCAAGTAAATCACATGACAATGACAAATCAACACATATCAGTTATAACTATAAATGTAAATAGCCTCAATTCTCCAGTTAAAAGAAACAGACTGGGAGTAGATTGAAAAACAAAATCCAATGATATGCAATGTACAGGAAACACATTTTACTCAAAAGGAAATACATAGACAAAAGTCAAAGGATGGAAAACACTCCTCCATGCAACAGGAACCCAGAAAAAAGCAGGTGTAGCTAATCTGTTTGCAGACAATGTAAACTTCAAACCAACAGCAATCAAAAGAGATAAAGAAGGTCACTACATACTAGTCAGGGGAAAACTGCAAGAGGATGAGATAACAATCATAAACATGTATGCACTAAATATCGGAAATCCAAATTATATAAGACAAATCCTAACAGGCATGAAAACCCATATAATTAATAACACTATTGTAACAGGGGACCTCAATACCCCATTGACACAGAGATAGGTCAACTGGACAACAAATCAGCAAAGAACAGATCTGAACCAAAGCTGTGAACAAATGGACTTCATAGATGTCTACAGACTGTTCCACCCCACAACATCAGAATACACATTTTTCTCAGCAGCACATGGGTCATTTCCTAAAATATACCACACCTTAGCCCATAGAACACACCTTCCGAAATGCAAAAGAATTGAAATTATCCTGTGCATATAATCTGACCACAGTGCAATGAAATTGGAAATTAATGACAGAAGGAACTCCAAAAATTCCATAAAAACTTGGAAATTGAACAACGACCTGCTGAACAATGAATGGGTCATAGAAGAAATTAAAGAGGAAATTTAAAAGTACCTACAAACAAATGAAATTGTAAATACAACTTACCGGAATTTATAGGATGTAATGAAAGCAGTCCTCAGAGGGAAATATATAGTGAAATTCACACATGAGGAAAACAGAAAGAGAACAAATAAATAGCCTAATGCTGCATCATAAACTTTTAGAAACAGAAGAACAAGTCAAGCACAATGCCCAAAGCCCAAAGAAGAGATGAGATTATAAAGATTAGTGCAGAAATTAATGCAACTGAGACAAAGAAAACCCTCCCAAAAGTAAATGAATTAAAGAGATGGTCCTTTGAAAGAATAAATAAAACTGATAAACCCCTAGCCAACCTTATCAAGAAAAGAAAGAACTCAAATTCATGCAACAAGGAATGGAAAGGATGAAATTGCTACAGATTCCACTGAAATTCAGAAGATCATTAATACCTACTTTGAAAATCTTTACTCTCATAGGATAGAAAACTCAGAAGAAATGGACAGATTCCTAGATATGTGCACATTACCAAGGTTGAGTGAAGAAATCAAATTTCTGAACAACCCAATATCAATTAATGAGATTGAAAGCATGATTAAAACCTACTGACAAAGAAAAGCCCAGGCCTTGATGACTTCACAGCAGAATTTTACAAGAAATTCAGAGAATGTTTAATACCAACACTCCTCAAACTCTTCAATGAAATTGAAAAGGAAGCAATTCTCCCTAACTCATTTCTGGAGACAAGCATCATACTGATAGCAAAACAAGAGAAAGACCCAACCAAGAAAGAGAACTACAGACCAATCTCCCTAATGAATACAGATGCAAAGATACTCAATAAGATACTAGCAAATAGAATGCAGCAAATTATCAAGAAAATTATACACCACGACCAAGTAGGATTCATTCCAGGAATGCAGGGTTGGTTCAATATTCACAAATCTATAAATGTTATACGCCACATCAATGGAACCAAAGACAAAAACCACATAATCATCTCAATAGATGCAGAAAAAGCTTTTGACAAGGTCCAACATGCCTTTATGATAAAAACTCTACAGAAAATAGGAATAGATGGTCCTTACCTTATCCTGATCACAGCCATCTATGACAATCGAACAGCCAACATTCTTCTAATTGGACAAAAACTGAAAGGTTTTACTTTAAAATTGGGAGCAAGACAAGGATGTCTGCTGTCACCACTCCTGTTCAATATCGTTCTGGAACCACTATCCAGAGCAATTAGACAGGAGAGAGAAATAAAAGGAATAAGGATAGGAAAGGAAGAAGTAAAACTATCACTATTTGTAGATGACATGATACTTTAAATGGAAGATCCCAAAACTCCACAAGAAGACTCCTTGAATTCATCAACGAATTCAGCAGTATAGCTGGATACAAAGTCAACACCCAGAAATTGATAGCATTCCTATACACAAACAACAAACAGACTGAGAGAGAAATTAAGGAAACCATACCTTTCACAATAACATCCAAGAAATTAAAATATTTAGGAATCAATCTAACAAAAGAAGTAAAAGATCTATTCAATGAAAACTACTGTACTCTCAAAAAAGAGATTGAAGAAGATTTGAGTAAATGGAAAAATATTCCTTGCTCATGGATAGGAAGAACCACCATTGTGAAAATGGCCATACTCCCAAAACTGCTGTACAGATTCAATGCAATTCCCATTAAAATACCATTAGCATACCTCACAGATCTAGAGAAAACATGCCTTAAGTTCATCTGGAAACAGAAGAAACCCAGAAAAGGAAAAGCAATCCTGGGCAACAAGGGCAAGTCAGGTGGAATCAAAACCCCTGACCTGAAATTATACTACAAAGCTACTGTCATAAAATCAACCTGGTACTGGTTAAAAAAACAGACCAGAAGAGCAATGGAACAGACGGGAAGACACAGACACAACCACAAACACAGTCAGCCACCTAATCTTTGATAAAGGGGCCAAACAAACTCACTGCAAGAAAGGTAACCTCTTTAATAAATGGTGCTGGAAAAATTGGCTTGCCACCTGCCAAAGACTGAAAATAGACCCGCGTCTATCACCATGCACCAAACTCAAGTCAAAATGGTTCACAGATCTCAATATTAAAACAGAAACACTGTATCTATTGGAAGAGAAAGTAGCTAGAAACCTTGAAGACAAAGGGTTAGGCAGCCAGTTCATGAACAATAACCAAATTGCACGTGAAACCCTTGAAAGAATCAACAACTGGGATCTCATCCTACTGAAAAGTTTCTGCACATCTGAAGAAATCACCAGCAGAGTAAAAAGAAAACCCACAAACCGGGAAAAAATTTTAGCTGACTGTCCCTCAGACAAAGGTCTTCTATCTAGAATATATAAAGAATTTTAAAAATCAGCCCCCCCAAATTCAAAGACCCCATCCAAAAATGGGCAGCTGAGATGAATAAACACTTCTCAGATAATGAAATACAAATGGCAAACAAATACATGAAAAAATGTTCAACATCATTAGTCATTTGCAAAATGCAAATTAAAACACTGAGATTCCACCTTACCCCAGTAAGAATGGCTAGCAGTAAGAAATCAACCAATAACAAATGCTGGTGAGGCTGTGGAGAAATAGGAACCCTTCTCCACTGCTGGTGGGAATGCAGACTGTGAAATCACTGTGGAAATCAGTTTGGAGATTCCTCTGAAAACTAGGTCTAGAGGTCCCATTCTACCCAGCTAGTCCCCTCTGGGTATTTTCCCAGAAGATCTAAAAACATCATATCACAGCGATATACGTGCACCTATGTTCATAGCAGCACAATTTGTAATTGCTAAATTGTGGAAGAAACCCAAATGTCCCTCCACCGGGGATTGGATAAGAAAATTGTGTGGTACTTTTATATAACGGAATATTACTCAGCTTTTAGGAAAGATAAACTCAAGGTCTTTATAAGGAAATGGTCACAACTAGAGACCATACTCATAAGTGAAATAAATCAGACCTGCATGTGCAAGCACCACATTGTTTCACTAGTGTAAAACCTGAAAGAGTTAATTTAAACTTAAAGGAATGATAGACATTGTGAAATGATAGCAAAGTACTCAAGGGTAAAGGGCAACTGGGAGGTGGGAAAAGAGAAGGGAAAGGAAGAGAAATTTTGTATGTATGTATATACCGGATAGTTAACATAGTTGTTCTGCTGTCTTCTATTTCATTGCTGAAAGAAACTGTCATTAAGTCCTTGATTGATCAATATTGTATGTCTATCTGTTTTCATGAGAAACCACTTTGAAGATATCAATATATAATACAACAAGCATTGTTAATTTCCTGCCACTTTGTTTTGTAACTCTGTATTTTCTGTACTGTTCTTTTGCTATTTTGTAAAAGGTTGTCTGTCTGTTAATGTTTTCCTCCTTTTATTTTTAAAATAAAAAAATCAGACTCAGGTGTAATCATCACATTGAGCAAATAAGGTTCAAAATGTGCAATAGATATTTTGAAATGGGAAGATATTGTTTAAAAGGAAAAAAGATGTGGGAAAGAGGAAATGAAGGTTGGGAAAAGGGAGAAAACTGCAAGTTAGCTATATTGTTAGTGTCTTTTAGTTCATTGAAAAGGAAGGTTTATGCTAATATCAATTGGAAAAATTTTTATGGTGATATACTCTAAGTACTTTGAATATGACAATGTGCAATGTATTAACTATTGTTAATCTCCTATTATTTTGTTATGAAATTCTGGTTTACCTTTTTTTCCATAAAATAAAATAACAAGAAATTAGTTATTCATTGTTAAATATATTTTTCCAGTAAGTCACACAATTATATGTATATATCAGATGATATCATTAAACATCATATATTTCCAAGGCCTGAACTAAGTATCCATAGTACATCACAGTATTATGTTTTAAGAAATGTGCCAAAACTTTGGCAACATACATCAGGGACAGTAGTTCCTGTAGAAGACTACCATTAAGAAAATATTTCATCCATGTCACATGAATTAAGCTGCAAAGATAAGGGAGTATCTGGTAGGTTATTGCAGCTATAATAAAGAAAGGAATCTACCCAGAAGATAAACACTGAGCTATGGGGTCTTAAAAGTAGGACTATAGGTGATAAAATGAAAATGTTGGAGAGCTGGAAACTAAAAGACATTCACATAAATGGTTTCAAAAAAATAATTCAGAATCTTTGAGGCTTTTCTTCATCTGTGCCATAGGAATAATTTCTACTTCATATCCAAGTGAGGGCCAAATGAGGAACTGTGTATATGTGTGTAAACTTCAAAGAAAACTATGTCAGCTTTTATTCTCGGTATAATCCTTGGAAAACACCTAACCATTGTTCTGGATTTGTTAGATTTTAACTCTGGGCACTGAAGTGCTTAAGAAACTGCTCCCTGACCTGAGCTACATAGTAGGAATAAGCAGCTATCACAACCCTCCACTCATTCAATGCTTTGGAGACAGGCAGACACCAGGAGGATGCATAAGAGGTAGTATACTTGTGCTGCAGACACTTGATTTCAATATGAAAGTTATGAAATTTTCTTATTAAGATCTCTTCTTTGAGCTCAACTGAGTGAGACAGAATAAACCACCAAGACCTGAAGATTATATCTCAGGCTAGATAGGAGGTGTAGATGTGCCATCAAGGCTAGATTAGGGTGCACGTCTATACCTCCCTCCTTCCATTGCGAAAAGACTGAACAGCTCCTAGGACAAGATTCAGGAAACTAAACATTATGTATGATTCCCTTTTCTTCCTTTTTTGTTCTAGAATTCTTTCTTTTCTCATGCCCCCCCCAAGTCACCTTAATTTTTGGACAGTTTCTTCCTATTACCAATATCTATTATATATTTGGGTCACTATTTATACTTTCAGGTTTTCACACCAGAGAGACAATGTGATCTTTACACATATGTGTGCAATTTATTTCACTTAAAAGTATGGTATCAAGGTACAGTCAAAATCCCTCAAGTTTATCCTTATTCATGGAAAAGTAGTATTCCACTGTATCAAAACAAAACTATTGGGTTAATAATATCCCTTAGTTATTGTGGACTGATCAGGCCCACAATCTCCCAAACAAGTGTATGGCAAAGGCTAAATAAAAAGAGGTGAATGGAATGATTTCAGGGCTCCAGGAGGATCAAAACCCTTTCACAGTATTTGAGGTTTTCTTAGGGCTAAGACCAAGACCTTCTCGGGGTGGCCCATATTTATTTGGTTATCAGAAGATAGGAGAGGAGAGCTCAAGAAGGGTGGAATCACTCAAGGACTTCTCCAAGTAAGGTATTAAATTAATCTTTAATGAGGATTAAATTAATCCACCCAGGAATGAGATGTCTGAGGCTATAGTCTTTATCCAGTTGAGATCAGATCCAGGTGTTCTTGGATGTGATTTTGACTTATCCTTTGAGGCTTTCCAACTTCATCCACCATTACAGGCCTTAGTAGTGATTAATAACTCACAGAGATTCGCTTACTATGAGTCTCCTGTCCATTTCCAGACAAGGAACCTAGGCCTTGGACAGATTCACAAGTGACTATGAAAAGACAGTTGATTAAATTAAGTCGTGCTTGGGATTGCTTCATAGTGGTCTCCATCAAAACACATGTTTATTCATACATCCTTTTATTTCCTTCTCTTGTCTAATTGCCCTGGTCTATTTTTCTAGAGCTATATTGAATAGGAGTGGTGATAATGGACACCCTTGTCTTATTCCTAATTTAAAGTGAAAGCTTCAGTCTTTGTCCATTTAGTATGATGTTGGCTGTTGGTTTGTCATACATGGCTTTTATCAGACTGAGACAAAGACCACCTATTCCATTGTTCTTTGTTTTTTTTTTTAATGAATGGGTCTTGGGTTTTTTATCATGAATGGGACTTAGACTTTGTCAAATGCTTTTTCTGAATCTATTGAGATGATCATATGGTTTTTGTCCTTGGTTCTTTCAATATGCTGTCCTACACTTATTGATTAGTGAATGTTGAACCATTCCTGCGTTGCTGAAATGAATCCTATTTTGGCATGGTGTATAATCTTCTTCATTGTTTGCTGCATTGTGTTTGCCAGTATCTTATAGAGGATTTTTGCATCTATGTTCATTAGAGTCATTGGCCTGTAGTTTCCTTGTTTGGTTGGGACCTTCTCTGGTTTTGGTATCAGGGTAATCCTTATTTCCAGGAATGAATTTTGGACCATTTTCTCCTTTTTAATTTCATTAAAGATGTTGCAAAGTAGCAGCATTCTGAATTTCTCATAAAATTCAGCACAAAATCCATCAGAGCCTTGGCCTTTCCTTGACGGTAGGTTTTTAAATTACATTTTCTATTTCATTGACTGATGTGGTGTTATTTAAAATTTTCATTTTCTTGATTCAGCACTGGTAATTTAAATATGTATAGGAATCTGTCTATTTCTTCTTATTTTCTGTCTTATTAGAATAAATTTTCTTGGGGTACGTATTGGATGATTTTCTGAATTTCTGCAGGACACCTTTTGATTTCATCATTTTCATTCCTATTTGCACGAATTTGAGTACTTTCCCTTTTTATAACCTTGGTTAAGTGTTTATCAATTTTAATTAATTTTTCAAACAATCCATCCTTCATTTCGTTGATTCTCTGTATTGCTTTCTTAGTCTCTTTGGATTCATTTCTGTTCCGACCTTTATAATTTTCTCCCTCATATGAGTTTTAGGCTTGACTTCTTATTTTTCTGGAAGCTTGACATCAACATTAGGTTGTTTATTTGTGCTCATTCCATTTTCCTAATGTGAGCATTCATCACTATAAATTTTCCTCACAGGATGGATTTCATTTCATCCTGTAAGTTCCAATATGTTGTGTCAGCATTATCTTTTCTTTGTAGCTACTGTTTAATTTTATCTGTGACCCATTGGTTGTTCAGGAGGGTGGTATTTAATTTCCATGTGTTTGTGGCATTTTTTAATTTCTTTTGCCATTAATGTCCAATTTCATTGCACTATTACCTGATTATAAGCTTGGGATAATTTCAACTCCTTTGCATTTACTTAAGCATGTTCTATGGGCTACTATGTGGTCTATTTTGGAAAGCATCCCATGTGCACCTGAGAAGAATATCTATTTTGATGTTGGGATTTGAACAGTCTGCAAATGTCTACTACATCCATTTGTCCCTAGGTTGGTTCAGTTGTAATATTTCTTTGCTGAATTTTGTCCACTTGATCTGTCTATTTGTGACAGTGGGGTAGTGAGTTCCTCCATTACAATCATATAACTGCTTATTTGATTTTTCATGTCCATTAATGTTTGTTTTATATGAGTGGGTGTACCTGTATTAAGTGCATACATGTTTATGATTGTTATCTCTTCCTCTTAGAGTTTTCCCTTAACAAGTATGTAGTGACCTTCTTTATCTCTTTTGATCAGTGTTGGCTTGAAGTTCACTTTGTAAGTAGAATAGTTACCCCTGCTTTTTTCTGGGTTCTTGTCACATGGAATATTGGCTTGTTGTCATGTGGAGTATTGTTTTCTATCCTTTGACTTTTGGTCTATGCATTTCTTTTTAAATTAAATGTGTTCCTTGTGCACAGCATATTGTTGGATATTGTTTCTTGATCCCTTTTTCTAGTCTGCTTCTTTTAATTAGTGAACTGTGTTCATTTACATTGATGATTATAACTGTTATGTATTGGCTTATCTTTGTACATTATTTTTCAAATATTCCTTCCTGTTTTCATCCTCTGTTTAATTGTTTGCCCTGGCTGATGGCTTCTTTCCTTGAATTGTGATCTTTTTTCTCATTTAAATATCCTTCAGCACATTTTGGGATACTGGTTTGGTGTTTATGAATTTCTTCTGTTGTTCTTTGTTATGGAAGTATCTTCTAGCTACATTTATTTTAAAAGATAGTTTTATGGGGTACATCAATCTGGGTTGGAGGTTGTTTTCTTTCAAGATATGAAATACTTCACTCCAATGTTTTCTTAATTTAAGGGTGTGTTTTGGGAAGTCTGCTGTGATTCTTATGGCTCTTCTTTATAGGTGAATTTATTTCTTTTTTCTAACATCTTTAACAGTGTTTTCTTGGCTGAATTTCTGGAATTTGACTATTATATACCTAGGTGTAGATTTATTTTGGTATAGCTAGTTGGAGTTCTATATGCTTCACTTATTGTATGTCAAATTCTTTTTACATATTTGGGAAATTATCTGCCATTAGTTCTGTGAGCAGGCTTTTCATTGTATTTGCACACTCTCTTGCTTGTTCATTGACTTCAATCAATCTTATGTTGTTCTTTGCATCATCTTGAAGCTTTTGGGTTGATTTTTCATGATCCCTTGCTGTTCAGATATCTTTCTTTTCGTGGTTGATAACCACAATTCTGTCTTCTAGATCTGAACTTTTGTCTTTGCCTTTGTTCAAAGTTTTGTATATCTGCAGTGGAACTTTTAATCTCTTGGATATCTGTTTGAATCTATTTCATGGATTCTATTTCTTTCCTATGTTGTACAATCATGGTTTTTTATCATTTTCTCAAACTCCTCTATTTTTTTAATCTGCATCTACTCTACATTACTGAGCAAGTCCTTCATTTTGATTGTCATTTCTTTTTTTTTAACCTGTGATATTATTGCTAATCTGATTTTCTCTATAGCCTCTTTTTTCTGTTTTGCTACTTCTGCTGCTATCATTTCAAAATGTTCAGATGGAGGGCTTTTGTGGTCAATTAACTAATGGTCAACTTGTGACATCCAGCTGAATGGAATCAGCATTCTTCTTGGTGTGGAAGATCTATGTAGATTGTTGCCAACAGCATAAGAGGAGAACTGGAAGGGAATATAGTATGCTGTTTCTGGAGAAGCTTGTCATGTTGGTTTTCCTGATAGGAACTCAGCTGTTCTTATTGGAGGAGCTCAGTTTCTTGCTGTCACTGAGGCTCTAGTTCTTTTTGGATAGTTCTAATCCTTATCTTGAGCTCTGCTTCCTGGTTCTAGTGCAGATATCTCAGCTTGCTGGCACAGATCCTTGACCCACTCACACAGGATATCTAGTTTCCACCACTGGCTTTTGGACCTTCCAAGGGGAGATCCTTGATATAGATTTGCATGAGACATTGTTAAGGGCTCTAAGCCTCCAGCTGGTCTCATGCAGGATATTCCCATAGGCTCAAGGTCCTCAGCAGGATTCTTTGGGTCTCTAGTGTGTGGATAGATCTCTTGCACTCTTATGCACTTGAGTTTTTGTGTAAATATTATGAAATAATTTTTGTGTAAATATTATGAAATAATCTTATGAATTATGTGTCCTTTATTAAATCTTGCAAACCCTGACTACAACAGCTTCTTATTTCTTCTCTCTCTTTGTTCCCTGGGTTTGTGCTGGGTTGGCTGGTGATCTGATGTTGCATCTTGATTCTATGTCTTGTCATTTTCTATTTTTAAATTTTGTGTTGTTTTCTGTATTGATGCCTGAAAATTGCTTATGGTAGGTAGTTTTCACAGTAATATCAAGGCTTCCCTAGAAAATGTCTATTCCTCAGAGATGTCTTCTAGGTGTAGCTGCTATTTGCTTTTGTGTCTGTCAAAGATCCTACTTTCCCAGTGCTTTGTGGATGGCAAGTTGCTATCTATTTGGCTCAGCTCCCATCCTTTGGTACTGCAGTATTGTGGTGATTATGACCCAAGACAAGTATAGTGTTGCCATACAGCAGAGAACAACTGATTATAACACCTATGACACCCTGGGTAGTGTACTACATACAGTTAGCAATAACAATAGCATCAGGCATAGCCTAGAAACTGACAAACTGCAGTAACTATGAATTTGGTACCTTTAACCATAGAAGTAAGATCTATAGTTATATATCAAAATCCAGCATAAACTAGGAATTTGTATGTAATGAGTTTCTCCTTAGTAGAGTGATTTCACCCTGTGGGGAGGAAATTTAAGAGGGATAGGGAACAGAACTAAGAGATAAATGCAGAGGAAATAATAGATACAAGACTGGAGGAGAAAGGATGATCACTCAAGCTTTTGGAAATTGGAGCAGAGGACAGGAGAGAAAGAATGAAGTAGAGAAAAGAATATGAATGTGAACTGGGAAGACTAGAGACAATGATCACTTGCATGAAAACATCAAAAAGTCAAGAAAGATACTTCAGAAAAGAGAAAGATGAATAATACAAAACAAATAATAAAAGTATAAATCTAACCAACTAAAAAAATAAACAAACAAAAGAAACCAGACAGGAAAAGGAAACAAAGAATAGAAAACAAATAAACAAAACCAATAAAATTCCTCTGGTATCCACAGTTCTTGATAGTATCCAAATCACAGCCCCAAATTTTTATTGCCAAGTGTGCAGTAAGGCTTAGTCCTGGGTATCAGGCTGATCTTGGCCTCCCATTTTGGGGACCGAGACCAAGTTCAGCAGCAACTTTCTGTGTGTCCCTCAGTGCTCTTCTCACATCTTACCCTCTTTGTCTCTGTGTCACTGTCTCAGTTTATGTGGTATCCTCAAACATAGACAGCGGGAGCTGCTCCCAGTCCCATGTACAGCTGCCTCCTCCCAGTCCTTGCACAGCCTCCTCTCTTCATGTTTCTATCCTGTCAACAGCTTGTCACAAGGTGGGTGGGGGAGGTGTCACTGTTGTGAAGACAGTCCAAAGCTGCTCATTTCCCCTTTAATCTCTTCTCCAGTGAGGGTGAGCACCAAATTCCCACTTATTGCTCTGCAAAAGTACAAGGCTGCTTAAATCCCATGTGCCCCTGTCCCTCTCTCATGCTACTGGTCACAGGGCAGGGAGGGTTGTGCTGTTCCACTCACTACTTTCACTGCCTCAGCTGCAGTCCCTAACCTTGTTGCTAGGGGTTCCAGTTAAATGCTATGGTGCATGACAAAATAACCGGCAGCCTGTTGGAGAGGGAGCAGTTTCTTGATCACTCATCCCTGTGTGGTGGTGGTTTGCTGCCAGGACTCAGTGTCCTCTGTATGGCAGAAGGCAAAATGGAAATGGGGCTTTATATCCCAAACCTATGCTGTGTGGCTTGATTTAGCCACACTATTGTAGTCAGTGTTTTTGAAACTTCTCTGTGTGCAGGTGGCACTTTCACTGGGAGCTCTGAAGATTGGTTTGCCATTTTGTAAAGCCCTATGTCTATGTTTTCTCTGATCTACAAGTCTCTTATTTTGGATTGACTTTGGCATCAGGATATATGTCTCTTCTTTTCTTCGAATTACCTGTATTTTTAGTTTATTTTCTCTGAGTAGCTCTAACATGGCTCTTCCTCTATTCAGCCATGTTGAATCTCCACCATTCCCTTTTTTGCACAAAAGGAAGTTGACTGTGGATAACAGGCTTCTTTTTCAAGCTATCTTACACCTGACTGTGAAAGACTAGATGCGTCAGAGTGAGACTAATGTTAACTGGAGATAGCCAGGGCTCTACAGGGATCAGCACCCTTGATAAGTTAGGCAAAATCATTGGTAAGTGTTGCTTTGAGACTCAAGCTGTATAAGACATTGAAGAGACTTAAAAGCACAGAATTGATCACATACACTGGCTATTGTGAATAATGCTGCAATAAATATGGGAGTGCAGCTATCCCTTTGGTATATTAATTTCATTTTCTTTGGATATATAGCTAGAATTGGGATAGATGGAACATACGATAATTCTGTCTTTTGAATTTTTTTAAAAAACATCTGTGCTATTTTCTACAATGGCTGTACTAATTTACATTTCCACTGGCAGGATATTAGAGTTCCCCTTTCTCTGCATCCTCTTGAGAATTTGTTACTTTTTGATTTTTTTCTTTGATAATAGTCATTCTGATTAAAGTAAAATGATACCTCATTGTGGTTTTGATTTGGATCTCTCTGATGGCTAGTGATGCTGAGCCTCTTTTGCACATGTGTTGGCCATTTGTATATCTTATGTTGAGAAGTACATATTCAGATCATTTTCCCATTTAAAAATCAGATAATTTGTTTTTATGTTCTTGAGTTTTTTGAGTTTGTTAATATTCTAAATATCAATCTATTGTCAAATGAATAATTTACAAATATATTCTCTTGTATGGCAGGTTGTCTCTTAATTCTCTCTCTCTTTTGTTTTGCTTGGTGGAAATTTTTTAAGAATAATTCTCTTTGGTTATTTTAACACTTGTTTTCCTGTGTTTAGAAAAAAAAGCATTGCCTGTTGTCTTGAAGTATTTCACTTACATTTTTCTAATAGTTTCATAGTTTCAGATCTTAGTTTTAGGTCTTTAATCTATTTTGAGTTGATTTTTGCATATGGTTCACTCTTCCACATATAAGCATCCAGTTTTCCCAGGAACATTTATTGAAGAGATTGTCTTTTATCCAATCAATGAAGATGTCCATCAGCAAATGAATAAAGAAAATGTGACATATATAAATATATATAATATTATTCAGCCCTAAAATAACAAAAATCTCATCATTTGCAACCATGTGGGTGGAACTGATATTATGTTTAATTTTAAAAGTCACAGAAAAAGTACTGTGTGTTCTTATTCATACATGGAAGCTAAAAATGTTAATGTCATAGAAGAGTATACAACAATGATTACTAGAGACCAAAAAGGGTCAGAAAGGTAGACAGAGGGATGGGTAACAGATAACAAAATGCAATTAGAGAATGGGAAAAACTATCATATTATATAGCACAATACTGTACGTATAATTTGAAACTTCTTATATATTTTATAAAAAACTAGAAAAGAGGAGCCTATATGCTTCCAACATAATGAAAAGAGAAATGTTTAAGCAGGTGGAAATAATGATTACCCTATTTTGATCTTTTCACATTGTATACATGTATCTGATTATCTATACTACATAATGTATGTATATATATGTAATTATTGTGATTTCAATAAAAAAGATTGTAAAAGGTATAATCCTAGTAACTGTGACTTACAGGATCTTCTACAGAAGCTTGTCAACCTGGGAGCTGTGTCTTTTCCAAATACTTTCTCCTATTCTCTCAGCTGGAGTACACAAACTTTCCTTGACCTTACAGGGTATAAATTAAGCTAAACATGAACTCTATGCTTGTGTATGTATTTATCTAGCAGAAAAATAAGGGAAGCTATAAAGCAAGAAAAAGTCTAATGTGTGTGTTTGTGTGTATGTGTATATATGGGAGCAGAAGTCTTTATTCAAATGAACTTTTAAATGGAACAGCAATAAATAACATAGATAAAAGCAGAACTGGTGAGGGAGCACAGGGTTGTGGTACAAAGTCTATTTACATTCTTTCTGTTTTTAGTAGCTTCGTAGGCACCTTTGTTCAACTTTAAGGGTAAAAATACCACTAGTGCGGAAGGGCAGATTTCAGCGTGCTTTGCCAGTATTTAGCATTTAATTCCAGTTTTAAGAGCAAGAATGTGACTTCTCTAGTCCTATAGCCCTCTTTTACTTGGAAAGAATGCTCAGCATTTACATTTCATTTTCATGTCTCATTGGAAATAGGAAAGTAGTTCTTACCCAACATCTTTCTTCCCTATTGAGAAGCTGGGAGTTGTGGCTTCCTGCCTAAGGAACAGTGGGGAAATGCTTCTCCCAGATGACAGTAATTTTCTGACCACAAAAACCCTGGCACTTTTTTGTTTGAATCCAGACTGAGACCTTGTAGGAGGTACTGGAGTGGAGATCTAACAAAGGATACCAATGCTCTTCTACATGTTGTGATTGTATTACACTCTCCCCTTGCTAAGTGTAACAAAATAAGAACTTGTAGCATATACAAAAATAGGTTCAAATGTATCCTTGGGCAAGGAGAAAAAACCTTCAGCTGTTGGGTGGTGTGGTATGGGAGTGATAATTCTGGATTCAGAAACAGATATGCTCAATTCAAGTCTTTCTTCTATACTTGCCCAAAGAAATGTCACCACATCCTTTAGGGAATCATTTTATCATCTGTGAAGGAATATCAACTAGATGATTCATATGTTCTTCCTGGGCCATAACAAATTGAGTGTTTATCACTTTATAGTATCAAAAGGGAAGGGGTCCAAGACATCAAGGATGAGGGGTGATGAGGAGGGTAAAGAAAAATAAGAAGAATAAAGATATGCCATGTACAGGAACCTAATAACCTCAGTGAATATAAGCATTACATGTCATAAATATTAACAAAGATTAATAATACCAAAAAGAATGAAAATAGGGAGAGGGATATTAAATGAGGGAGCAAAGAAGGAAAAAAAGGGATTAAAAAGAAGAGACAAGTTCTATTTATACACATACCCACTCCCCAAAATGATTGTAAACTGCATGTACTGCAAATATGTGCTAATAAATAAAAGAACGAATACAAAAAACTAAGTTCCTACTACATAATAGTTTCGCCTAGTGTCTCAAGGTCTACAAGACCTCTTCAATTGCTGAGCTGTTTTTGTGAATGCCAGCACACTGTACACATTCTCACTCAGCGCAGTTTGAGATAAGCATAGCACTTCCTCATTAACAGATAAGAACACTGAGGTTAGTAATTTATCCAAAGCCTCACTGCTAAACACTGGCAGAGCTTAAATTTAACACTTAACCATGACACAAAAACCTTCTCTCTTATCCAGTCACCCAGCTTCCCCTGAAGCTTACCTCACATTGACACTTGCTGGAGATGAGCCACCTGGGAATAACTGAAAACTGACAACTTTTAATTTCACTTATTTACCCTAAGATGATTTAAATAATTATTATCATAGTTTATAAGAAATGTAAGAAGAGGGTAAGTCTCTCTTTATAAATCAAACCCTGAGTGCTTTTAGACAACCAATATAATGTTATACGTATAGTTATGGTTTTGGGTGACCTCTAGGTATGGTGAATATAATCTCTTGACTCAAAGAAGAGAAATGTTTAGGCAAGAACTATTCCTGTCTTCAGTATTACAGAAGCATAATTTGTAGGAACTAGACAAGAAGATAGGAAGGGTCTGAGTGTGCAATGCTGACCTCAACTTTTCTACTCTGAACTCAATTCTGCTCTTTAGAATTTCATAAAACTAAGAACAAACACTCACCACACCCTATGTTTTAACTGCTGAGACCATGTGCAGGGAGAAAGGGAGTGGTACTTTATTAAAATAGGTTAATTTTCAGAGAAGTTTAGAGTTCACAACAAAATTGAACAGAAAGTTGAGTCCCCATATACCCTCCGGCCCTACACAGGCACAACCTTCCTGCTATCAAAATATCATACCTGAGTGGTACAATTTCTATAAATAATGAAACTTCAGTGGAAAATTATTATCATGAAATGTCCAAGTTACTCTTGACAGTACACATTGTATACATTTGGACAAATTCATAATGACACATACACAATCTCAGAGTACCTGTAGAGTAATTTCACTGCCCTAAAATTCCTCTGTGCTGTGCTTATTCATTCCTCCCTCCTAACACCCGGTAACCACTGATTCTTTCATTGTTTCCACAGTTTGATCTTTTCAAGTATGTCATGTAGTTGGAATCACAGAGTATGTAGCTTTTTCAGCCTTGCTGCTTTCACTTAGTAATTTGTGTTTAAGATTTTGCTGTGCCTTTTCATG
The DNA here is from genome assembly GCF_000276665.1 of Chinchilla lanigera. Lineage (NCBI taxonomy): Eukaryota > Metazoa > Chordata > Mammalia > Rodentia > Chinchillidae > Chinchilla > Chinchilla lanigera. The sequence continues at coordinate 14,362,869 of NW_004955435.1, read as the reverse complement.
GCTCAATAATTCATTTCTTTTTAGCACAAAATAATGTTGCACTGTTTGATATACTACAGTTTGTCTATTCACATACTGAAGTTTTGGCAACTCTGAATAATGTTATTCTTAATATTGCTCTATATGTACAATGCGTGTTTGTGAGTACAGTGTGTGCATGTGGTACTAGGGTTTTAATGTAAGGTCTCACACATGGTAGACAAGTACTACACCACTAACCTACATCCCCAATCCTTTTTATTTCTTTACTTTGAAACAGGTTTTTCCTAAGATATCCAGGCTAGCCTCACGCTTGTAGTCCTATTGCTTCAACATTCCAGGTAGATGAGATTACATACATGTGCCATCATGGCTTCTTATGCAGTATTTTTAGGTAAATAAGTTTTCAACTAATTTAACTGACTATCAAAGAGCATGATTGCTGAATCATATCCTAAAAGTGTGTTTAGTTTTGTGCAAAACTGCAAGGCCACCTTCCAAAGTGGACTTATCTTATATTCCTACCAACAACAAAAGAGATTCTTGTTCCACATTTTCACCAACTTGGTGTTTTCAGCTTTTTGGAGTTTGGCTATTCTGATAAGTACATCATGGGCATCTTATTATTTTAAATGTTGAAAAGATATAATTTTATATTTATATTTGTAGTTTTATATTCATTATTTGAATGATATTTTTCTTCCCCTTAAGACTGTGAATTCAGTGAAGAACAGAGAATGCTTCTACTTTTATCCATCATTTTCTTATTTAGGGGCACTAGACACAGAAGACGCTTGGTGTGTATTTGAATGAATTTTGAACAATCTTACCAGTTTACATTGAGAATATGATTTTGCACAAGAATTTAAGACCACTGGAGATGGTGGAGCAGAGTCAGACATGCTTAGACCATAACCTGGGATATTATTCACATAACGCTATCAAAAGTCATCAGTGTCCACAGTCATCCTCAGAGGCACTTGATCACTTGGTCCAGGTCTTCTTTTTTGCATCAGCTGAGGAAACCTGACTTCTTACTCAAGCACTTCTTCAAAGGTTCAGGGATGCTTCTGTTTCTTAGGCTATAGGTGATGGGTTTGAACCTGAGTGTCAGGATGGTGTACAGCAGTGAGAACCCCTTGTGCAATATTGGAAAATGTTGGCAGAGGGCACAAGGTACAGGCATCTGGTGTCCCATAAACACCATGAACACAATGAGGGGAGATGAGCATGTAGAAAAGGCCTTTTTCCAATCTGTAACAGAAGGGATTCTTAAAATAGCAGTGAGAATGCAGGAGTTGGAGACCGTGATGAGGAGGAATAGAACCAGAGTCACTAATGATGCAGTGACAAAGGCAGTGGTCTCAGTCAGTGAGGTGTCTATACAGGGGAGATGGACCAGAAGGGTGAAGTCACAAAAGAAGTGATCAAGACTCATCTAAACTGCAAGACCATGGTGATTGATGTCAGGAGGAAGCAGAAGAGCCAAGAGCCACTAGCCAGACTGATGCAGGAGAGAGCCATGAGGATGGGGTAGTGGAGAGGTTTACAGATGGCCAGGTAGTAATCATAGGACATCACAGCAAGCAAGACACTCAGTTTCAGCTAGAGATCAAATAAGTAGAACTGGGCCAGGCAATCAGCCATGGAGATGGTCTTCTACTCAGCTATGATCATCAGTAACATCTTGGGCACAATGTTGGAGGTATACCAGGTCTCCAGAAAGGACAAGTTTACCAAGAAAAAGTACATAAGGTGTGGAGGGGATGGTTGATCAAAACTAAGAGGACAATGAGGATTTTCCAGAATAATCAAGATGTAGAAAATTAAAAACATCATAAAGATGGAAATATTTAGCTGTAGGATGGAAGAGAATTATCTAAGCACAAATTCCACTACTGTTGTCTGGTTTTCCTGGGATAAAATCACCATACCTCAGCTGCTGTAGAAGCAGAACATCTTTGAAAAATTATGCAAAATATAGAAGGTTGTAGCTTACACAGAGAACAAGGACAGACAATGAATGGTTTTTTATTCCTCATTTAGATTTTCAGACTATTTTTTTATTTGAATGAAGAGAGATCACCTTTTTGTTTCAAGGCCTAATATGGGAAAGAAAATAATTTGGAACAAAACCTGTGCCTTCAACATCCACCTCTGAATTCCTCTACCATGTATGTTCAGTTCACCTGGAGCAATGCCAGTCTTTGTAAAAAGCAGGAATAGAAGAAAATGAAACAGAAATATGAAGATTGGAGGACAAAGAAAGAGATGGAGAGTCTCCTATATATCCTTCTTGAGTATCTTGTAATCTGAGTATTTCCATAAAGGAAGGAAGAAGATTTAAAAGAGAAGAGGGACATAAAGGAAGATGAGGAGCACACCCAGAGATTTTTGTCTTAAATAGACAGCCAAAGATTCAAAATAAAGAATCCCTTGCCTTTATCTTAACCACTGTGTACCTTAAGAGAAACGACCATTTATCATATCAACTTTATTTTCCTCTCTTTCTTGATTCTCGATGAATTTAGAAGTTTCTTTTTCACTTGAAAGAGAAAACAAAACAAAATAACAACAACCAAGACAGAAACAAAACAATAAAAATGATACAGAATTTCAAAACAAGGTGATAAGAAGCTAACAAGGGTTGTTATATTAGATATTGTCCTCTTTAGTGAAGTTGTTCAGATTGCTAGGTGTAGAACTGTAAAGTTGATCAAATAATTAAAGAGAATGTAGAGTTTCATTAATCAAAATAGTAGAGATTCAACAATGATTGTTATGTTGTATGTTGGTGTCTTCAAATTAGTTGTTCAAATTACCAGATATAATCATGCAAAATTGGTCAGAAAAAAAGAAAAATTTAAGTATTAACTGTTTCTTTCAATAAACCAATAGACATCAGCAGTACAATTATCCCAGCTATACTTGTATAGACATATATATTTTTTCCCTTCATTCTTTCTTTCTTTTCTCCCTTCCCTCATCCCAGTTGCTCCTTCCCTTTGAGCAATTTATTTCCATTTGACAATATGTATTGTACCTTTTGAGTTTTATTTACTTTTTCAGGTTCTTACACTAGGGAGACAATATGATGTTGAGACATGTGGGTCTGATTTGTTTCTCTTATGAGTATGGTCTCTAGTTGCATCTATTTTCCTATAAAAGTCACACGTTTACCTTTTTTATATATGAGTAATACTCTATTGAATAAAAATACCACATCTTTTTATTCATTCCTAAGTTGATGGGCATTTGTGTTCTTTCCAAGATTTAGCTATGAAAAATTGTGCTGCTATAAACATGGGTGCACATATATCGCTGGTATGATGTTTTCAGTTCTTCTGGAAAAATACCCAGGAGGGGAACAGCTGGGTTGAGCAGGACCTATAATCCTAGTTTTCTGAGGAATCTCCACACTGATTTCCACCGTGGTTGCACTAGTTTACATTCCCACCAACAGTGGAAAAATGTTCCTTTTTCCCCACAGCCCCTCCAGTATTTGTTACTGGTTGACTTCTTGATGATGGCCATTTTTTCTGGGGTGAGATGAAATCTTAGTGTTGTTTAAATTTGCATTTCTTGGATGAACAATGATGTTGAACATTTTTTCATGTATTTATTTGCCATATGTATTTCTCCATCTAAGAAATGTGTATTCATCTCAGATGGCCATTTTTGGACTGGGTCTTTGAATTTGGGTGTACAGTAGTGAGTACTGATTTTTTAAATTCTTTATATGTTCTAGATAGAAGTCCTTTGTCTGAGGGACAGTCAGCTAAAATATTTTCCCAATTTGTGGGTTTTATTTTTACTCTGTTGATGATTTCATTAGATGTGTGAAAACTTTTCAATGTGATGAAATCTGAGTTGTTGATTCTTTGAAGTATTTTCTGAGTAGTTTGGTTTTTCTTCATGAACTCTCTGCCTACCCCTATGTCTTTAAGATTTGTACCTACTTTCTCCTGTAGTAAATTTAGTCTTTCTCTTTTAATATTTAGATCTTTGACCCATTTTGTCTTTAGTGCATGGTGATAGACATGGGTCTAGTTTTAGTCTTTGGCATGTGGAAAGCCAGTTTTTCCAGCATCATTTGTTAAAGAGGCTATCTTGCTTCTAGTGAAAGTATTTGGCCTCTTTGTCAAAGATAAGGTTGCTGAATGTGTTGTGGTTGTGTCTTCATCTTTTGATCTGTTCCACTGATCCTCGGGTCTGTTTTTTGGCCATGCTGATTTTATCACAGAAGCTTCATAATATAATTTCAAGTCAGTGATTGTGATGCCTCCTGCCTTGCCTTTGTTGCCCAGGATTTCTTTTGCTCTTCTAGGTCTCTTCTAGTTCCAGGTGAATTTTAGGAATGTTTTCTCTAGATCTGTGAGTTATACTAATGCTATTTTAATTGGGATTGCATTGAATCTGTATTACAATTTTGAGAGTATGGCTATTTTCCCAATGTTAGTTCTTCCTATCCATGAGCAAAGAATATCTTTCCATTTCCTGAAATCCTCTTCAATCTCATTTTTCAGAGTACTGTAGTTTTCACTGTACAGATGTTTGATTTCCTTTGTTAGATTGATTCCTAAGTATTTCATTTTTTAGATGCTATTGTAAAAGGTGTGGTTTCCCTAATTTCTCTCTCAGGGTGTTTGCTGTTTGTGTACAGGAACACTATTGATTTTTGAGTATTGACTGCCATTCTATCCAGGGTGACAGGTCCCGAGAACGAGGTGTCTACAGATGATAAGAAAAAGTAAGAGAGATAAGAAAAACAAGAGACAAAAATCTGGGATCAGGGGGCTTACAGCCTCTTGGACTGCAGCCCCAATTACCAATCTCAATCACCTTTTATTGAGTGAGAACCAAGGGCGTAGCTAGTACAAATGTGCAGATACCAAGCATTTTAGTAATTAAAGCATTACCCTTCTCCAATTCTGCCTCTTATCTACTGCTGCTGGCAACAATCCCCTGGTGGGCCTCCTACACCCAGCACCACACTTACTCAGTTCAGCTGGGGATTATAAGTTGACCACTAGTTGTCAATCCACTACAATCACACTATTTACTTCCCATTAATATTTACAATGCATGGCAAGGCTAAAAAATAGGGATCTCCTGCAATCCAAATACACTCTTATCTTCAGGGGAAAGGTTTCAGTTCATTTTTGCAACAATAAGAAAATCATTGTGTGTCCTCAGTGCTTTCTAATCAAAGAATGTTCTTCTCCCCAATTGACTATGTAGCCACCTATGCTACTGAATTTGTTCATTAAATCTGCAACTCTTTTAATGGAGTTTTTGGGGTCTTCTATGTAGAGTATCATGTCATTTTTAGCTTCTTTCTTTCCTATCCTCATTGCATTTATTTCTCTCTC
>NW_004955435.1:14330314-14353903 GCF_000276665.1 Chinchilla lanigera | reverse complement strand
TTTGATTTTTCATGTCTGTTAATATTTTTCTCATATAGCTTTATGCTCCTGTATTTGATGCATATATATTTATGATTGTTTCTTGTTCCTTTTGCAGTTTTCCCCTAACCAGTATGTACTGACCTTCTTTATCTCTTTGATCATTCTTTGTTTGAAGTTCACATTATCTGCAGGCAGAATAGCTTCCCCTGCTCTTTTTTGGGTTCCTGTTGCATGGAGTATTGTTTTATATCCTTTAACTTTCAGTCTATGAGTTTCCTTTTGAGTTGAATGTGTTTCTTGTGCACAGTGTATTGTTAGATTTTGTTTCTTGATCCATTCTGCCAGTCTGCTTCCTTTGATTGGTGAATTGAGGCCATTTACATCCATAGTTATAACTGATACATATTTGCTTATCTTTATCATGTTATTTTCCTGTTGTTGGTTCCCCACTTTTCCTCTCTGTTTAATTGCTTTCTCTGTTTGGTTATTCCTATTGTTATTCTTGAAGTTTTGGCCATTTTATGTCTTTCTAGAATATCTTTTAGTAGTCTTTGTAGAGTTAGTTGGTGCTCATGAATTTCTTCAATTGTTCTTTTTGTTGAAGTATCTTATTTCTCTATTAATTTTGAAAGAGTGTTTTGAGGGTACATCAATCTGGATTGGAAATTGTTTTCTTTCAGGACCTGAAATTCTTCACTCCAAGTTCTTCTTGACTTAGTGATTTCTGTTGATGATCTTCAGTGATTGTGATGGACTTCCCCTTAGAGGTGATCTGTTTCTTTTCTCTAGCAGCTTTTAATATTCTGTTCTCATGCTGAATTTCTGGGATCTTAGTTATTATTTGTCTAGTATAGATTTATTTTAGCTATGGCTAGTTGGAGTTCTATATGCCTCACTTAACTGTATGTCAGATTCTTTGTCCATGCTTGGGAAATTTTCTGCTACTATTTCTACAAACAGTCTTTTTATGTCATCCATGTTTACTCCTACTGTTACATTCACATCTATCATTCTTATCTTGTTTTTCTTTGCCTCTTCTTGCAGCTGTTGCATTATTTTTTCCTTATTCCTTGCTGTTTTTAAGAGATCTTTCATTTCACAATCACTACCTACAATTGTGTCTTCAAGGTCCAATGTCTGGAAGTCTATCTGGAAACTGTATTCTAGCAGTTTTGCAAGCTTTCAATGGAATTTTTTAATTTCCTAGATATCATTTGAGTCTGTTTTGTGCATACTAATTCTTTCCTACATTGCTCATTCAATGTTTCCATCATTTTCCTGTGCTCCTCTAACTTTTTTTCTGTCTTCTTTAGATGTGCTGAGCAATTCTTTCATTGTTGTTGTCATTTCTTTTTTTACCTGAGAGATTATTTCTGATCAGATGTCTTCTATGGCTTGATGGAGTTGTTTTTTTTTTTTTACTTCAGTTGCTATAATTTCAGAAATTTCAGGTGTGTGACTTCCAGGTTCTTCTATGTCAATGTCTCCTGGACTTGTTATGGGTGGGCTGGAGGTCAGAAACTCCATTTTGCTCCTTTGTTTTGACATTTTTAAAGCTCCTGAAGTTCACCAGGGCTCAGTGTTGCTCCATGAGCATGGCTCATGGAACTTCATGAAGCTTTCCAGGGCTCAGCATGTCTTCTGTGATGGTAGAGGTGTTGGGAACAGCTCACAGTTTCCTGAAGCTGTCTCACATTTGGAAGTTTCTTGTTTCTGTTTTGCTTTTGTTATGCTTGATATATTGTATCAACTTGGGAGTCTAGAGGTTGGGCTAAGTGACTCAGTAGTTTTGCATCCTGGGGTGAAAAGGACATGCCCTTACCCTTCTGGGATGTTGTTTATTGTGTCAATTTGAGAAGTCTAGAAGGTTAGCTATGTGATACAGCAGGGAGCCAGGGTGCTTACTTTGTATTCATCCTGAGCCTGTGAAAGTGGAAGGCATGGAGATTATATGAGTACTACATGCCTCCTGGGTGGGGGTAGCCTGCTTACAATATAAGGGAGGGAAAGAGGCTTGCTCTTCTCTGCCATTCCTCCCTTTTGCTCTTGTTGCTTTGCTGTCTTCTACTACCATGAACTGTTGCCCTCTGCCATGTCCCACTCTGCCGTGGAGCCAGCCAAATATAGACTAAAACCTCCATAAACTGTAAGCTAAATAAACCTTCCATTCCTTAATTTTGGGCATCAAGTATTTTGTCTCAGCAATGAGAGAAAAGTAGCCAAGACAGCTTTCCACAGCATTAGCAAGAGAAAATCTTGTGGGTGGGAGGTTTGAGATACTCTAATTTTAGGGGAGTGTTCATGCAGGAGTGAGCCAGGATAGGAGTGCTTTCTCTCACATTTTAAATAGACAACTTCAGACCCGTTAAAATATTTTATCTATGCTTGCAGTAAATAAAAGACTGAGAATCAGGTGGCCTAAAGCAGTATGTGTAACCAGTCCTGAGTACAAGATAGCCTTGGGTTCTTTTTGTTGAGATAAGAAAGCATACATTTTTTTTCTCAGTCCCATCTTGGTGAAGGCCAGTCACCCAAATACAGAGATCAGGGAAGATAGATAATTTGCCCTCAGAACACTGCTATTGTCATATCAGAGTCTGAGGCTGAACCCTCTTTACTATTCATGACACCTTCATGGATCTGTACTCCCTCAAGGTCATCAGGGAGGGACCAAGTTGCTAAAGGAAGCAAGGAAAGATGAGAAAACCTATATATAGGCACTAAAGTTTCTGTAGGTGTCTCAAAGAAGTGAAAAGCCAGGGAATCTGTTTGATGAGTCAATCTTTGATCAAATTACTGAGCTTCTCCAAGACACAGTTTGCATTTATAAAATGGGATTCAGGCTTGAAGAAGAAATTTACATGTGTCTAGGATATACAAATATCATGTAAGTGAACAGATTGGGAAATCATGACCTATTATTCAAGGCTGAAGATATTACTTAAGTTTATCAAGGAATTGCCTTTACTTTAAAAGGGGCATTGGCATAAAATCCCAGTCTCTTGTGCTGTGTGTGTGTTCATGTAGTTGTGTGAACATTAAGCTATTCTTGGTACCTTTTACCATACCACCAACCTTTTGACAGTATACAGATCCAATTTTTAAACCAATCTACCTCCACTATTGGGCTTACTACCTCTTCCCTCCTCCCCAGATGCTGGGTGCTCTAACTATAGCCCTTCGGCCAGAGGCTAGTAGGATTTCCATAGGAAACTCATGTAAAGGCTAAGCAGGTAGTGGTAGAAACCTGGACGTTATACTCTACCTCACTAAACTGATTACTAGTGCCATAGAATATCCATTTTAAGAAACTGACCAACTCACTGCAGACCCAGGCATGATCATAGAGTGTGTATAAGGTGGAGACACACCTTCCACCAAGAGAAAGAGTGTGTTTTCAGGCTTTAACAAAATCTTCAAATCCTGGATATGGAAGGGGAAATGAACAGTGATAAATTTAGAGACATCAGAAGTTTTAGAGTGAAAAATATCAATGCGAAAACTAAGAGAACAGCTGAATAAAAGAGGAGTGTTTTTGGAAAACCCTGACCAGGGTGCTGAGGGTTTAGGAAAGTTGACTCATGCTGTATTAAAGAATGGCCATATTACTCCCATAGAGTGCCAGATCTTCTAGTCCAGTCCTAATAGAGAAACAGTCACTAAGAAGAGCAGGTGTTAAGAATCCTAGTCCAGAAAAGGACCCAAAATTGCAATAAGGCTCAATTGGTAGCCAGCCTAACTCTAAAGCAAAGTCATTCTGAGAATGTACCCCCAGCAATTATTCCCCCGAAAAGACCTTTGTCTACTTCTCTTGAAACAAGGCCAAAGCAAATAAAAGATGTCATTTTTTTCTGAGAGAGATATGAAGTCCATCTCTTCTACCTCTGTGTCCTCTGCTACCATAGCAGGTGCTGCCTCCACAGCTGCCACAAAGACTTAATTCCTTCATCACCCATTCCTGACACCCAGGACTCTGCTTGCTATTCCTAACAGCACTAACACTACTGCTACCCCAAGCACCACTCATATCATTCCTTCCAAGCAACTCCTTGTCACTCCCCCTAAGCCAGCTCACAAAAATAACAACCTGGCACCTTGCTATCAAAGCCACCCCCCCTTCACCACCTAAGAGAGGCATTCTAACAATCTTTTTTTTTTTTTTTTTTTGGTTTTTCTCCGGTACTGGGAACTGAACTCACGACCTTGCGCTTGCCAGGCAGGCACTTTTGCCGCTGAGCTAAATCCCCAGCCCCGGCATTCTAACAATCTTGGTACCCACCTCAGAGTCTGCTGCCATGTTCACTACTAAAACACCAAATAATCAAAAAGAGAAGCACATGTGCTCTATGGGCTCCAGTCTACTGCTGAAAATCCCACTTCCCTATGTCTAGCACTTCCCTCTCATATTCCTCCAGAGTGTCCATGACCTCCTCCATTCCTTGCTAAGACTTTCCAGTTGTGCCAGACATTGAGTTTCTACCCTCCTTTGATCTGCCCCAGAAAGTTCTCCAGCAAGAAGATAAGAAAAAGGAAGTCACCACAAGGATATTGGACCAGAGCTTTGGGAAGCGCCACACCCTCTAAGCTGCCCTTGCTCCTACTGCATGTTTGAATTCAGCAGGCCTTGATCATTCCTTTTTCCAGGACTTTTCCCTTGGAGTGTTCTCAGAGAGCTCATTTGTTGCCTTTTGAGAGCAGTGACAACTTTAGAAGGACAGCAGTACACTGGGCCAGACCAAGTCACTTCCTGTCATTATTAAAATGCAGGAGGTTCCAGTGTACATCCATACCATCCTGAACATGCCCAATCTTGTGTGAAATACTGAGAATTCCAAGCAATGAAGAAGAGGAGCAAATTTGTCTTTTGGCATTGGTTAAAAAAGTGACACCTCAGACATTCCTAAATTACCACAGTGCCTGCAGAAGGTAGAGGAAGAAAAGGAGGATGACTCAGATTCAGGGGCTTACATTAAGTACCAAGATAAAGAGGACAGAAATTAAAGACATCGAAGTGCCCTCATCAACTAATGAAAGAGCAAAGACACACTGGCAATAAAGTTAAATCAAAGGTCCAGTGATCCAGGATTGAACTTGAATTCTTAACTTCAGAAAAGCAAAGAGAAGTGGGATGAAATATAACACCAGATTGAGAACACACTGATCCAACAACAGGGTCAAAGACCCATCCTAGCAGAACTGGGACAATGCAGTATGTTGCAACCTAAAAATGAAACTGATTGCCAGGCAAAAAAAAAAAAAAAGAGATATTAAACATCAGCTCACTAAAAAACTTTGTCAAAGGCTAACTGTGGCTGAACTACTTGCCAGAAAGATTCTAACGTTTAATAAATATGTAGAAATAACAGATGTTCAAGATTATGACAGGTGACCAGACATAACTAACTAATGCTACAAGGCTAACCTAAGTAATGCTACAAGGCTGTGAAAAGGAAAGAATTAAATGAATTTAAAAGCTCAAAGATGGAGGTTCAAGAAGATTGCAAATATTTCACTCTGGAGTCTGGTTCTGGAGTGAAAAGGAATTCTATGAATGTAGGCTTTCACTGGAGTGGATTCTCATGTGCTGCTCAAGAGATGGAACTGAACACTTTGTTAGTAATTTTGAGCTTGTCATTGCAATATACTTGAGGGGTTTTTCCTCAAAGCCATCAAAGTTCTGGGACACTTGCAGTCTGCAAGTATTATTGGCTGCACCACACTCCTGCCCCAAGATGAGTGCTTGTGCTGAGGCACAATTTGCACCATTAGCCTTCCTACCTTCCTGTGATTGTGAGCCCCACTGTGTAGGCATTAAATTCTAGCTATCAAAGTCTGTTGGGGGTAAAAGGAAAAACCTCCTGGAGGCCCAATTTTCTAGGGAAGCAGTCTTCACTTCCAGAGGAAGCCTTGTACCACACCGGCCTGTGAGTTGAAAGCATTGCCCTACACCTCTTACAACACAGCAATATAGTTCTGTTCTACAAGTAAGCCTAAGAGGAAGCATAGGATCTGATATGTTCCTCTTTTTTGGTACTTGGTGTCTTGATTTTTATTTTAAAGTGATTATGAAGAAGTATTTGAAATTTGCTTTCCTGTCTATCTGAGCTGCAACCAAAATACAAGTTGATCAAATGAGAAATCATACATATTTTTATACAAAAATAAGAAAAAGGCCCTTAATACTAATGCCAACTTGGCAGAAAAACTGACCTGTGGCTTAAATTGTATAGGCTGTTTTATTTTTATAAATAATACTGTACATTACACACTGTACCAGTGCAGTTGGTGCCTAGGTACTGGCTCAGCCCCTACTCTTTTGCAATATGTATTAGTATAGCTTCCTAAATAGGTTTGGTCACTTTTCTTGACTTTTCATTGAAAACCAAACAACCTCACTATTTGTCTCTAAATTCCTGGACACACTGTACGTGGAAGAAAAAATAAATGGTTTCTTTTTAACTGATGAATGTAGGTTTTTTTTGTCTTCACTGTATTATAGAGTATGACTCTCCCATAAATTTCTCCTATATTTTTCTGTAGTTCCTGTCATTTTTTCAATATAGTCTTTCAGCAGATTTTTGTCCTTTAATGTCCATATCAGACTTGCTAAAAATAAAAATATTAGGTCAAAACAAAAAAAGCTAAAAAGACCTTAAAGTGATGTTTTTCTCTCTGTGGAGAAAAGGGGGGGGATTTAGATTTCTTAATTTTCTTTAATTTATGGAAGTAAGATAAAACAGAATTTCATAACAAAATAGTAGGGTAATAACAAGAGTTAATACATTACATGTTGCTATCTTTAAAGTAGTTTCTCAGGGGACAAGATATGGGCATAAAAATTTCTCCAGTATATACAAGCACAAACCTTCCTTTTTAATGATCTATGAGACCCTAATAGTACAACTGACTTGCAGTTTTTCCATTTTCCCTACTGTCCTTTCCCCTTTCACCCACCCTAGTTCCTTTTTCCTTTTGAACAGTTTCTTCCCCTTTTGCAACATCTATTGAATATTTGAGTCCTTATTTACTCTGTCAAATTCTCACACAAGGGAAATAATCTGATGTTTACATATGTGAGACTGATTTATTTCACTTATGAGTATGGTTTTAAGTTGCATCTATTTACCTATTAAAGTCTGGAGTTTATCCTTCTTTATGGCTGAGAAGTACTTTATTGTATAAAACTAACACATTTTTAATTCGTTCCTCAGTTGATGGCTATATTTTTAAATTACTGTCAATTGTCTTATGGCTATGGAAAAATACTGAAACCAAATGTGCTTTAATACTTGGCTTACCAAGGTAAAATCAAGAGGACTGTTAGTCTGTTTGAACTCTGGATCTAAGGTGCCCACATATTAAAGTGAAAGTTTCAATCTTTCTAACTTGAGAGAAAGCAAGGCTGGCTTTGTCACTGGTGAGGCTGCTGTCCTATCAAGAGCCACACTCTTGACAACCATCAACATTACCTTCCAGACTTACATTTTTACTGCTAACTTGTATGCTTTTTCTTTATCTACTTTAAAAAATTGGGTTATTCTATCACTTTAAATTTATAAAAACCCTTTTTGTAGAAGTGTACAGGAAATTACCACTTCCCTTTATCAGGCAGTTACATTGTTGTTGCAGGGCTGTGTCACCCCCTGGTTGCAGAGCAGAACTCTGTGATGAAGAATGGAAATCCAGGTAGAAAGTAGAGACATGGCTAGAAAGAAAGTGAAACCATAGTAAAAGAATGGGCTTTAGAGCTAGACAGTCTAAGTTCAACAGCAAAGATATGATCAAGAACAAGTTTGATAACCTTTAAGGGAAGAGCAATTCTGCTGCCTCCAGGTCTGTGCAGGGAAGGAACTTGAGGGCAACAGGAAGGTTGATGATATTGATCTCCACATTCTAGCATGCAGTCACTCTTTCCCCCTATCTCCTCAGCAGAAGTGAGGAATTAAAAAGAGGTATTGTTGAAAACACCTGAGGTGTGGTTTCTGTTAATGTGTTCCTCTGTTAGATCATCTATGCTACTTGGTTCTAGAGGCACAAGTCCAACAAACTGGATAACATGTGTGTAAATTCTGTTGGCCCAGGGCTGAGGCCAGAGGACATGCTCAATAAGTGGTAATGCTTTTCCCTTTTCTCTTCACCTCTTTCTCCTTTTCCCTCTCCTCCCACTTTTCCCCCGGCACAATTAATTCTGTCAAAAGGTAGATACTGGGAAGAATCTTCACCCCTTCACTGGAGATGTTCAAAAACAACAGCTTGGAAAGTTGAGTTAAAAGAGACAAAAGCGCAGAAGAATTACATTTGGGTTGCTACCTTTTAACATTCTTTCCAAACTTGAGGGGTTTTTCCTAACTGGGAAGCATTTAATTCCTCCAGGAGATACACATAGGTAAGTTTGTGGGAAAGAAGAAAGGGCTTAACACAAAGCAAAATACCACCACAAATACTCATGGAATTATTACAGGTATTATTGCTTCTCCTAACAACAAAAAACAGAGGACATGAGGTAAGTCAGGTGCTATGTGAATGATATCCATTCTTGAGTTGAAGCAAGAGGTCAATAAACAACCAGTCAATTCAGCAAACTAGCTCTTGATAAGGACAGTTGACATGCCAGGCCAGTCAAATTCAACTGGTAAAACATAGACAAATAGTTTAATTTTGCCACCAAATTAATAGTTGATTTTACAAAGTTGTACCCTGGACTTACCTTGCAAAAGATAGACTCAAAATTGGAAAAATTGAAGTGTATAACAGCAGAATAGTTGAGCTTTGCCTACCAGTGCTTCAGAAGAATCCACTCCTATTTCAGTGAACTAAGACATGATGCAAAGTCTACAGCACATGCACTTCCCCTGCACTCAAAGAACTGAGCTAGATACCTTTAATTTAGCTTTTATCCAGAAATATATTTTGTGCAATTCACAAAAACCAAGTTGAGGCTGTCTCTCCTTATGAACCTACAAGGCCAGTTGAGTCTTTGCCCCATTACTTAATCTCTTTCTGTGTAAATTTGAGTGCCTCTGTGGGCAAAGTCATCACTTCTCATGATACTGATGCTCATGGGCATTTCCCAAATGACTCTTGTGGGAGTTGCTGTTTATTTTGCAAATTAAATGAAACCGAAGTACCTTCACCTGAGAGGAAAATATTTTTTTTACCTTGCTTTGTGTTAAGACTCTACTCTGATAATGAGTTTATATTTATATGACCTTAATAAAGAGCTTTAATTGAAAATGCATGTTATGTTATGCTTTGTTGGAATGGAGTAAATTAGGATTTTCAAGGGAGTATTCAGTTTGCAAGATAAATACATATAATAGTAAATGATAAGGCAAGAGAGACTCCACTTTCTTTTTTAACTCCATATTAAGAGAAGTCATTTAAGCTATAGTTGACCGCACTTCTCACCCTTTCCCCTTGATTATCAACCCACTTAAAGGACAGCAGTCATAAAATGGAAACAGTGCAAACAGGACAAATTGGGAAGTAGGCTAAAAGTTAAATCACAGTGGTCATTTGGAATCCGGCTGCCTGGCAACTTCTGGGGAAATGTAAACCTGTAACCATTATGTGACATTCTTGTAAAATTCCCGAACATGAGGTAATGGTTGCTATGGAAACCCAAGACCTAGATCAGGGTGGACATCTCTGGTTCCTGGTCAGAGACTGTCCATCTGCCAGCTCTCCAATAAAGATTTGTTTGTTCCTGCCTTTTCTGTCTTTTGTGAGTGCCTGTCTCATTGGGCTCGCTTACCATATCATACATATTTATTGTCAAAGTCATCATTAGCATTCTAAAGAACTTACATCTTCTTATAATCTTGAGTTATAGTGACTAAGGCTGGTCCTGTTCCAGGAAATGTGGGTGGAAACTTTAGGGAATTATTTAACACTATTTTTTAACAGGCATGAACAAACTAGAAAGACATTTGCTCAGAGTTAATACAGCTCTACAGTAAGAGCAGTAAATGAAATAATGATAAAGTAACCAATTAAAATATTCATTTGTTCTTTAAAACTAAAGTATTTGCCCTCAAATATAGTACCCAAATGATGTAATATTGTCCTTACTTATGTCAGTTTACAAAATAGCAGATATATGCCAACCTTAGGCCAAGCCTATCTGTAATTTCCACAACCTTTCTGCACATTGTCCATTTGATAAAGGAAGAATCCAAGTTCTGACATGAAATGAATTCTTCAGTTGGCCAGGCACAGGAATGTGTGGGAGTTGAGACTGAATGAGAGCGCCGTGAGGTCAGAGTGAGTCTGTTTACTCACTATGCTCAGCTTCCACCTCAAAGCTTAACACATAGCCAGGTTTTTAATAACTATTTATCAATCAAAGGAATGAACAAATATGGGAAACAGTGTCTGACTTCAAATCTAGTGTTCCTGCCATTTTAGTAAATCTCTTCCCACAGCCTCACAAAATGGTACTTTTACTATATCCAGTTAAAGGAAGGGTCTAGATCCTAAATTGAGGCTGAAGAAGTGATAGAAGTAATTACTGATGCTAACAAAATTATCAGTGGAAAATTAGACTTTTTAAAATTCTGATTAAAAAAAGGCAATGATTACTTTATTTAGTGTAGGAATATTTCCGGGAAGCTTGTTTTAGTGCTTGTGCCACTTGGTTATTTTGCAGAAAAGTCATTTTGCATTTCTAAGACATCATTCTACTCTATTTTGCTCTTAGAAAGAAAAGGTTTTTAATTGTGCCACTAGTGCAGATTTATTCCTTATATTTTATACATCTTTAAAAGGTGAAAATTCTACAAATAGAATACAGAGGGTTAAAAAAGTCTGTGTGTTTGTTATTATGTTTTCATTCTTTCATCTTTAAAATTTAAAAAAGGTATTTTGAAGCTGAAGTTTTTCATG
Organism: Chinchilla lanigera; assembly: GCF_000276665.1. Taxonomy (NCBI): domain Eukaryota; kingdom Metazoa; phylum Chordata; class Mammalia; order Rodentia; family Chinchillidae; genus Chinchilla; species Chinchilla lanigera. The sequence goes on along the minus strand of NW_004955435.1, from coordinate 14,343,037 downwards.
TCAAAATGTCAGTTTTTCATGTGATTGAGAATGTGATTTTGTGGAAATAATGAAACGTTAACTGCACTTTTTATTGCCTATTCTTTTTTTCTTCTCTACCTTATGTGCATCCTATAAATATACCTTGGTAACTGACTGTCTTCCCCACTAGATCATTGCATACAAGGGCAGAAAACTCTTTTGCCTTGTCTGATCCCAGAGCTGAGAATGGTATCTAGTACACAGAAGATAATGACTATTTGTAGGAAAGAACAGAATCAAAAATGTAAAGTATTACCATAAGTTTTGCAGGTAGCCTTAAGAATTGGATACTCAGTGCCACTCATCTAGAAATCAGTTATTTTCCTTAGGTATTTTGTACTCATGGGAAAAATTATGCTCATGTGACTAACCAGTCAAGCTACTCTCACATGTAGATCACAGATAGAGGCATATGGACGACACAACGATGCTGCTGATCTTTTCTAGAACATATAATTTTAGAATAGACATGTGAATATTAAATAAATGACATTATGAAAATAAAGACAAAGATTTAAATACAGATGAACACAAACTACAGACTAGTTCCTCATGGTTTACCTGAGTTTTTATCATGACCTCAGTGGCAAAGTGAACCTGAATCTTTGCTTAAGACCACAACACATGGGAAATGTGGACTGTTCTGGCAGTTGGACATCAAATTCCCTTGACAAATGGAACAATCCAAACTTGCTTCTCTGTTTATATTCCATGACAGATAGAAAAATAGGGCACTAATTTACTTCCCTTGGACCACCCCCACACAGGGGTTTAAAGATGGGAGGGGCAATCTCTTTTTCTTTGTAGGACGTCTTTTCAAAATTTGTCTTCATTTTTATTTTTCAGTACTTGCTTTTTAAAAAAAGAAGGAACAGGATGATTTCTCAAGATGACTTCTCGAGCCTACATAAACTTGTGGGTTTCCTTTCAATTGGGAAAAGCTTTCTTGGCAATCATGGCTGTAGATTACTCATTCCAAATATACCCTACTAAACCAGTTCTCCAGATACTGTGCTTCAGAGTTCAGAGGGAAGGAACTCATTTAACTATATAATTACTATGCTTCCAGGTTCCATTTGGCTTATATCACCACTTATACATTGACTATATACACTTTTTTAACTTGGTACTGCAAAAAGAAAATAATGAAGGAATACTTTGCTTTCCTGTTAATTACACTCCAATTAAAGAAGTTGGGGAACAAACATAGAATAATAAAAAGAGAGATCAGTATAACTATTTTAAAAGGAATACTGTCTGAGATCACTGAGTTTATCACCAACAGAGCTGCTTGACCAGTTCTGACTCCACCTTCTTTATGCTGTATGACACAAATTACGAATAACCAGGGAATCTGTTATCCTCTCTGTAAACCTCTTTCCATTAGTTTCCTTTGCCAGAAGTTGTAGACTTTTTCACCATAAAGAGATTTTTAAAGCAGTCTCTCTAGTTGGCTACTAATGTTTGCTAGCCAGAGTCAGTAAATACAGAGATAGTAGACAGTGTTCCACTGGGTCAGCACACTAGTACCCTTTCTGCATCTCCTGTGGAGAGTGTACCCTGATGAGTCCATGGGGACCTTGTAGTTTTGGTTGCCTTAGCAAGCTTGGATTTTTACCAAGGTTATCACTGGAGATTTTCAGAGTTACAAATCAGATTTCTTTTTTTGTTTTTGTTTTTGTTTTTGTCTTTTTGAGACAGGGTCTCATTATATAGTTCAGGCTGGCCTTGAGCTCACTTTGTAGACCAGGCTGGTCTCTAATTTGAGACGATGCTCCTCCCTCAGCCTCCTGAGTGCTGGGATTATAAGTGCATGCCACCACGCCCTGGCTACATATCAGATTTCTTTTTAAAAATAAAAGTTTATTTATCTTGAGGTAATTGTAGATTTTCATGTAGTTGTCAGAAGTAATTTTCTTAATTTTTATTTTAATAGTACATATTAGCAGTACATAGTGACTACACTCATTGTGGGGAGCTGTTCCATGGACATAACACATCTTAACTGTTTTTATGACCCATTCTCCTCTCCCACTTACCCCTCACCATCTCTTCCTCCCCTTTCCATTTGCAAAAAATCTATCATTTCCATGTTTCTTATTATCAATCTCTTATTTTGTTCTTCAATTTATTTACACTTTTGATAACTCATGCAAGAGAAATCACATGGATTTAAGCTTGTATGTTTGATTTCTTCACCAAATATTAGGGTCTCATGGTACATCCATTTTCCTATAAATGATTCAGATTTATCCTTCTTTATAGGAGCGTACTATTCCATTATGTATAAATACACTTTCTTAGTCAATTAGTTTATTGATGGACATATGAGAGCCTCCAAGATTTAGCAACTATTAGTCATATTGCTATAAACACAGACATACATGTATCATTGTAGTATTCCTTTAACTCTTTCAGGAAGATACCTAGAGGGGAATAGCTAAGTTGCATGAAATTTCTGTTCTCCATACTGATTTCCGCAGTGATTGTGCTAGCTTCCATTCTCACCAACAATGTAGAAAAGATTCTTTTTTCCCCACAGATTTGCCGGCATTAGTTATTATTTGATTTTTTTCATGGTAGCCATGCTTTCTGGAGTAAGATAGAACCTCAAAGTTGTTTTAATTTGCACTTCTGTAGTATCCAAAAATGTTGAAAAAAATTGTAATGTATTGATTAGTAATGTGTACTTCCGGGAAGTATCTATTCATTTCAGTTGTTCATTTTTTTTGGTTTTTCGGTTTTTCTCCGGTACCGGGAACCGAACTCACGACCTTGCGCTTGCCAGGCAGGCGCTTTGCCGCTGAGCTAAATCCCCAGCCTGTTCATTTTTTTTATTTGATCTTTTATTCTGGAAGTCTAATTTTTTGAATTCCTTATATATTCTATATATTAGGCCTCTTCTATCTGTAGAGTAACTGGTAAAATTTTTTTTTCCTTTTATAATTTGTGTACTCACTCTTTTGTTGTCATCATCATTGTTCTTTCTTTCTTTGTTTCTGCTGTGCAGAAGATTTTAAATTTGACATGATCCCATTTATTTCTTCCCAGTATTATATCCTGTGCAACAGGGATCCTGTTCATACATTCCTTGTCTATGCTTATAACTTCAAGAGATTTACCTATTTTTTCTTCCAACAGGTTAAGTGTTTCTGTCTTAACATTTAGTTATTGGATTCATTTTTATTTTACTTTAGTACATGGTCAGAGAGATGGGTCTAGGTTAAATCTTCTGCATGTAGAGAGCCAATTTTTCCAGCATTATTTATCAAAGAGTAGCGTTTTTCCAGAATAGCTATGCTTGTTTATATTCCCACCACTGATATATTTGTTACTCATTTACTCTATATCCTTGCCAGTGTTTTGTGCTATCGCTATTTTTAAAATTTTATCTTGGTAAAATGCACTTAACAAATAATTACCAATGTAATCCTTCCTATGTTTAAGAGTCAGTTGCTTTTTATTACATTCAAAATGCTGTATCAAAATCACCACTATCTAATCTCAAAGACATTCAAAATCTCACAAACTGCATATCTATTAAGTCTCTATCTATTGCCTCCTTATTATTAGTCCCTAGAAATTACCAGTGTTCTTTTTGTCTTTATGCATTTGCCTATTCTGAACATTTTAAATAAATGGAATCATACAATGTATGATTATTTGTTCTGCATTCTCCCAGTAAAGTTTCATCATATTCTGGCATATATTATCACATTGTTCTTTTTATGGTTGACCAGTATTCCATTGTATGGATTTACTGCAACTTGTTTATTCATCAGTTTATAAAGCTTCAGGTTATTTTAAGTTTGGCAATTATGAATAATGATGCCATGAATGTTCATGTCCAAGTTTTTATCTGAACATAGATTTTCAAATCTCTAAGCTTACTGGGTAATATGATAATTCTATGTTAACATTTTGAGAAGTTGCTAATTTGGTTTTTTTTTTTCTTACATCCTTAGTAGCAATGTATGAGAACTCCAATTTCTCCGACTCCACACTCATGTTGTTTTCCTTATTATTATGGCCAAGACAATGGGTGTGAAATCACCACTGTAATTTTGGTTTGCAATTCTCTAATAACTAATGTGATTGAGCATCTTTATATGTGCTTATTGCCATTTGTATATATTTTTGGGAGAAATGTCTTTGTAAGTTTTTTGTGCACCTTTGAACTTGGGTTGTCTTCTTGTTCACTTGCAAGCTTTTAAATATATTTTGACTATTTGATCTTTATCTGATCTATGATTTTCAAATGTTTTTCCCATTCTACAAGGTGAATTCTTTCAATTTCTTGATGGTTTCACTCAGAAAATTTTAACATTTTTTATGAAGTCCAAATTATCTTTTTTTTTTTTGCTTATTCTATGCTACTTTTTGGTGTCATATATAAGAATGCATTGTAAAACCTGAGTTCAAGAAAATTTGTTCGTGTCTTATATTAAGATTTTATAGTTTTAACTCATATGTGGGACTTTGAGACATCCTGACTTAATTTTTATAGGTCATTTTATCATGTACAATGTCATTCTTTTGCATATAAGTATTCAGTCGTCCTTGCATCAGTTTTGAAAAGACTTTCCCCATGAAGTACTCTTGGCACCCTCACCAAAATGAATTGACCATGGATGGTTTATATTGGCCAAAAATCATCCAAACTGACTCAAAGAAATGGAAAAATCTGAGCAGAACTGTAACTAACAGAGACACATCATGGTGAAAGTTTTGTATATACCTCTTTTTCTTTTCCTTAAGATAGAGACTAGGCTATCAATTTGATAATTTTTAATTTTTTATTTACATTCATTTTCACTATGGCATTGCCCTATATTCATATATCATGCCTTGATCTTCCCCACACTTCATTCTACATTCTCTTGCTCTCCTCTCTTGCCTCCTAACCCCTCCCTCTTCTATTTTCTGGTCTTTCTTTCTTTTTCTTTTCCATGTGTGGGAAAAAACATGAGATGACTGTGTTTTTGTATCTGTCTTATATTACTTAAAACTGTGTCTTCCAATTAAATCCAATTTCTTGCAAATGACATGACGTCATTCTTTTATATGGTTGAATAATATTGCACTATAGATATATGCCACATTTTATTTATCCACTCCTCTGCCGACAAGCACATAGGCTGATTCCATTTTTTAGCTGCTGTAAATACTGCTTCGGTAAACATTGGCAAGCAGGTATCTCTTTTATAAACTGAATTTATTTCCTTCAGGTGTATACACAGAGTTGGTATAACTGGAACATATATAGTGTTTCTACTTTTAGTTTTCTTGAGAAACCTTCATACTCTCTTCTATAGTGGTTGTACTAATTTACATTCCAACTAACAGAGTAGAAGAGTTCCTTTTTCACTGTACTCTTGCCAACATTTGCTATTATTCAATTTTTTGTGAATAACCATTTGGACTTGAGTGAGATACAATCTCACCGTGGCTTTGGTTTGCCTTCCCTGATGACTAGTGATATTTTTGAGTACTTTTTATATATTTATTTGCCATTTGTACATCTTTTAAGAAGTGTCTTTTCAGTTCATTTGCCCATTTTATTGGGTTATTTTGCTTTTTGTGTTTTTACTAAGTTTTCAAATTCTTTACACATTCCAGATATTAATCCTATGTTATGTGAATAGCTGGCAAAGATTTTCTCCTATCCTATAGGTTCCCTACACTCTGTTGATTATTTCTTTTGCTGTGCAGGTGTCTTTTTTGATGTAATTCCATTTATTAATTCTTGCTTTTGTTTCCTGAGCTTTTGGAGTCCTATTCAGGCAACTATTCATTGTGCCAATATCTTGAAGTATTTTACATGTGTTTTCCTGTAGTAGTTTAAAAGTTTCAGATATTACAGAAAGATATTTGATTATCTTTGAATTGCTTTTTTACATGATGAGAGAGAAGGGTCTAGTTTCAGTTTTCTACATATGAATATGCAGTTACCCAACACTATGTGTTGAAGACGCTATTCTCTTTCCAATAAAAATTTGGACACTTTAGTCAAGAATGAGTTGGTTGAGGATGCATGGATTTATTTAGTGATCCTCTGTTCTGTACTGAGGTCTACATGTCTATTTTTATGACAATACCATTGCTGTTCTTTTTGTTATAAACCTGTAATATCTTTTGAAATCAGGTGGGTGCCTTAGTCATTTTTCTCATTCCTGGGACAAAATACCTGACACACACAGCTTAAAGGAGGAAAGGTTTATTTCAGCTCACAGTACAGGTTTCAGTCCATAGTCAGGTGGCTCCAAGGCAGGGTAGCATGACAGAGGGATATTACAGAGGACAAACAGTTAATGGTGCAGCAGGCATAACACAGCAGCACTTAGCAATCCTGCTTTCCTTCTCTCCCTTTGTATTTATATTCCATCCAAGATTTAAGTTTATTCATTGGTGCCATGCATACCCTGAGTGGGGTTTCCATTATCAACACCCAGAACTATGCTAACCTCACTTAATTATCATACACCTTTAATCCCAGTGTCACACACCCTAGATCCAGCCAACTCTGAAAAGCTCCACCTATGGGTATATGGGACTTTCAGGAGAACATCTAGATATAGGCAATAACAAATGGTTTTTTGTTTGTTTTTCTCATGATTGGTTTGGCTACTTAGGGTATTTTGTGCTTCCATGTGAATGTAGGACTTTTTTCTAGTTCTGTGAAGAACATCCTGGGTATTTTTATAAAGATTGACCTGAATGTTATCTTAGTCACTTTCTCATCTCTGAGACACAATTCCTGATCCTTATAATTTAGAAGGAAAAGTGTATTTTCCCTATTGTTTCAGGGCTCTCATGCCATGCATGGTTGTCTGGCTCTAAAGAAAAAATGGTGGAGAAGAGCTGCTCATCTCATGGCAACCAGGAAGCATGAGAGGAGGAGCCAGGAAGGGTGATATTCCTTTCCAGGTCACACTCCTTCAACCCACCTCCAAACATGCCCCATCTCTTAACTGCAAGTGTACTATAAATGCATCAGTCTATTAGTCTATTGATGATATAACATTCCCATGACACAATCACCTTACAAAATCTCCACCTTTAAGAAAATGAGATTTTAGGGACATTCTTGTTCTAAACCTTAACAAACAGATAGATTACTTTGTTAGTACGAACACATTAATACTATTAATCCTGCTAATCCATGAATATGGGAGGGCTTTCCATGTTTTAGTATCTTTGTCATTTTTTTCTTCAGTTTTTAAATTTTCATTGTAGAGATCTTTCATATTTTTAGATTTCTTCTTAGACATTTTATTTTATGTGAGGCTTTTGTTGATAAAGTTACTTTCCCAATTTATTTCTTAGCTGGCTCATTGTTTGTACATAGAAAAGGTAAAAGTTTTCTATGTTGATTTTGTATCCTGCTAGTTTACTAAATTCTTCCTCTGCTCTAACCATTTTCTGCTCTAACCATCTTCTATAGAATTTTCTATGTGTAAAATTATGTCATCAATAATAGGGATAATTTTTTTTCTTTTCCTATTTGTATCACATTTATAACTGTTTTAGTCACTTTCCTGTTACTAGGATGAAATCCCTGATATCCACAGATTAAATGAGTAGTTTACTTTGGACAATTTCACAGAGTTCAGCCATGATCATTTGGCTCAAAATAGAAATCATATGATAGAAGGGCGGGCATAGTGAGGCAGAAATGCAGAAACCCACAACAGCCAGGAAATAGATAAAGATAAAGGGAAAACTAGAGAGAAGAACTCAACCTTTAAGGTTATGCCTTTGGTATGCACTTCTTCCAGCAAGGTCCATCTCCTGATAGCATACCACTGATGAGTACAGCACCCACAGAATCCAACCAACTTCCAAAAGCCCCACCTCCAAACACATGAGAGTTTAGGGAATATTTTAGATCTAAACAATAACATTTTGCCTCTGGTCCGAAAAGGCTCATATTTGTCTCATTATGCAAAATGCATTTAGTCCATGTCCAAGAGTCACCAAAGTCTTAAAAATTACAACATAGCTCAAAAGCCCAACTCTAAAGTCTCTACTCAGACTGAAAGCAAACTGCCATGAACGACTGTAAAAAATCAAATAAGTACATTTAACTCTCTGTGATACAGAGTAAGCATTTCCATTCCAAAGAGGGGGAATTGGAGAAATAGAAAGGAATTGGTTCAAAGTATGATCAAAACTAAAAGGGTAAATATTAAATCCTGTAGTTCTATTTCCAGCATCTGGGGCATATAATGATGAGATGAGAACTACAAAATGTTTGGGCAATCCTGTTCCAATGGACTTTCAGTTTTGCAGCCTATGCAGCCTCTGTCTTAGGCAGACTCCATTCACTCCCCATAGCTATACTCAATAGATGTTCCCTGTTCCTTGTATCTTCAACTTCTTGTGATATGTATTGCACCTTCAGCTTCACTCTCACAGCTGCATAAATCACCCTCTCAGTGGGACATTGCCTGGCCTCCAAGGCCTTCCTTTTAAATTTGGATGGAAACCTCCATAATCCCCCAATTCTTGCATTCTGCATGCCTTAAAAACAAAGGTCATGTAAGTAATGCTATGTTATCTGCTAGCTCAAGCAGTAACCAGTCTCCCTTGGACCATTGCTATTATTTTACTATTATAAATTGTACTGCTATAAATATGGATGTGCATATATCACAGTGGTATGATGTGTTTAATTCTTTTGGGAATATATCCAGAAGGGGAATAGCTGGATCAAATGGGACCTCTAATCCTAGTTTTTGAAGAATCTCCACACTGATTTCCAAACTGGTTACATCAGTCCACACTCCCACCAATAGTGGGAAAGGGTAATTTTTCCCCTTGGCCACTCCAGCTTTAGTTATTGGTTGATTTCTTGATGACAGTCATTCTTTCTGGAGTGAGATGGAATCTCAGTGATGTTTTAATTTGCAACTCTCAGATAACCAATGATGTTGAACATTTTTTCATATATTTATTTGCTGTTTGCATTTGTTCATCTGAAAAGTGTGCTTCGGTCACAGATGCCCATTTTTGAATTGGGTATTTGAATTTGGGAGGCCTGATTTTTGTCAATTTATATGTTCTAGATGTAAGCCCTTTGTCTGAGGGATAACTGGGTATAATTTTTTTCCACTCTGTATATTGTCTTTTCACTCTCTTGGTAATTTCTTTTGTTGTGCTAAAGCTTTTTAATGAGATGAAATCCCTTTTGTTGATTGTCTATAGTAGTTCCCTTATGCTCTGGGTTTTGTCCATGACGTCTCTGCCAGCACCTATGCCTTCAAGATTTTAACCTACTTTCTCTTCCTGTAGATTTAGTGTCTCTGTTTTAATATTTAGATATTTGATCCATTTTAACTTTAGTTTAGTGCATGGTGTTAGACATGGGTCTAGTTTTAGTCTCTAGCATGTGGAAAGCCAGTTTTTCCAGTGCCACTGATTAAAGAAACTATCTTTTATCCACTGAATATGTTTGGCTACTTTATCTAAGATAAGGTGGCTGAGTGTGTTTGGAGTTGCTTCTACATCTTCTGTTCTGTTCCACTGATCTTCAGGTCTGCTTTTTCCAATACCATGCTGATTTTATCACAGTAGCTTTGTAGTATAATTTCAGGTCAGGGATTGTGATGCCCCTGACTTACCTTCATTGCCCAGAATTGCTTTTGCTATTTTAGATCTGTTCTGGTTCCAAATGAATTTTAGGAATATTTTCGCTAGTTCTGTGAGGTATGCTAATGGTACTTTGATTGGGATTGCATTTAATCCATATAACAATTTGAGGAGTATGGCCATTTTCACTATGTTGGTTCTTCTATCCATGACAAGGGATATCTTCTCATTTTCTGATATCCTTTTCAATCTCCTTTTTTAGAGTACTGTGATTTTCAATGTAGAGATCTTTTACTTCCTTTGTTAGATTGTTTTGTAAGTATTTTATTTTTTGGATGCAATTGTGAAGGGCATGGTTGCCCAAATTTCTCTCTCAGTGAGTTTGTTGCTTGTATACAGGAATGTTCTTGGTTTTGAGTTTTGACTTTGTATCCAGCTACACTACCAAATTTGGCCATTAAATCTAGAAGTCTTTTGGTGGAGTTTAGAGGGTCTTCTCTTATGAGATGTGATGAAAACTGTCCTGTGAGGAAAATGACTTCTCACATCAGGAAAATAAAATGTGAACAAAGAAACAACCAATGTTTAACCTCAAACTTCTAGAAAAAGAAGAACAAATCAAACCCAGCCATATAGGAGAGAGAAAATTATGAAGGTAAGAGCAGAAATTCATGCAGTTGAGACTAAGAAAACAATACAAAGAATCAATGAACTGAAAAGTTAGTTCTTTGAAAAAATAAATAAAATTGATAAATTATTAGCTAACCCTATCAAAAAGAAGAATGAAAAAAAAACCACAAATACAAGCAATTAGGAATGAAGAGAGGGGAATCACAACATATCTTACAGAAATCTATAAGATTATCAATACCTACTAAGAGAATCTATATTTTAATAAGATGGAAAACACAGAAGAAATGGACAGATTCCTAGGCACAATCAACTTGCCAAAACTAAATCAAGAAGATATAAAAATTCTAAAAGCCCACTATCAACCAATGAAATAAAAATGTAATTAAAAATTTAACCACAAAGAAAAGCCCAGGCTCTGATGGATTCACTGATGAATTTTACACAAAATTTAGAGAAGCACTAATGCCACTCATACTGAAACTCCTTAAGGAAATTGAAAGAGAAGCAGTACTTCGAAATTCATTCCTAGAAGCAACTATTACCCTGATTCTCAAAACAGAGAAGAACCCAAACAAAGAAAGAAAACTACAGGCCAATCTGCCTAATGAACATAGACACAAAAGTCCTCATAAGATACTGGCAAACATAATAAAGCAAATCATCAAGAGGATTGTACACCATGACCAAGTAGGATTCATCCCAGGGATGCAAGGATGGTACAACATACACAAATCAATAAATGTAATACACCATATTAGCAAAACCAAAGGCAAAAATCACATGATCATCTCAATAGATGCAGAAAAGGCATTTAACAAAGTCCAGCACTCATTATTCATGATAAAAACCCTTTAGAAAGTTAGAATAGATGGTTTGTACCTCAATCTGACAAAAGCCATCTATAACAAACCAACAATAAACATCATACTAAATGATCAAAAATTGAAAGCTTTCACTCTAAAATCAGGAACAAGACAAAGATGTCCACTATCACCACTCCTATTCAGTATAGTTCTGGAAATATTAGGCAAATAAATTAGAAAAGAGAAAGAAATAAAAGGAATAAAGGTTGGAAAGGAAGAAGTTAAATTATCATTATTTTCAGAGGACTTCTTACAAATATTTCCCTTTTTTCTTGCTTCTCTTCTCCCCCCAGCATTATCCAGTCCCTGATCTCCTAAACTTTAGATAACAGATTCTATAAATTATGTATTTATATAGGTATACTCAATAACAGATTTATATTCATTTTGTATATTTGCCTTTTAAATCATGCAGTAAGCAAAAGTAGTTACATATGAAATTCAGTAATAATTTCCATATCTACTTTTATATTTACCTACATAGTTTCTTTTATTAGAGATTTTCATTATTTTACAAAACTTCTAAATCCCTGTATATTGTTCTTTTATTTCAACCTGAAGAACTCTTTTTATCTTTAGTTCGTGTGGCCCCTCCTTGCACATGCCCTGTGCCAAGTGAACAAGTGCTCCAAGAGCTCGCAGTCCCATGGATCGAGTCTGTGCTTTACTCCCACCGCCACGGTTCCCAGCTGAAACTCACGGAGAGATCCAGACAGGAGGTCCTCACTCAGAAGCCCCAGGGACTACTCTCACTGGGTGTGCATGCAGCCTCTCCCTGCACACACCCTGCGCTAAGTGAGCGAGTGCTCCAAGAGCTGCCAGTCCCGTGGTTTGAGTCTGAGCTTTACTCACACTGCCACAGTTCCCAGCTGAAACTCACGGAGAGAGCCAGGTATTTCCCATCTACTTCCTGGGGGCAGAGCAGGTGGCCCAGGACCCCGCTGCCATTACAGTCTGAGTTTCTGCCCTCCATGCACCTGCAGCAGACAGGATGTCCTCACTCAGAAGCCCCAGGGACTGCTCTCACTGGGGTTCACGTGTAGGCCCTCCTTGCATGCACCCTGTGCCGAGAGAGCAAGTGCTCCAAGAGCTCAGGGTCCAGTGATTCAAGACCGGGATTTACTTGAGCCCAGACCCTCTGTGGGGTTGCAGGCATGGACAGTCTGTGATTGCTGTCTGTCTGGCCTGCATCTATTTCCTGTATGTGTCCTGAACTGACTGGAGACACAGAATCAGGTGGTTCACAAACCGTTGACTCTGCAGTTTATGTCTGGGTTTTGCCTGTACCCTGAACTGCCTGGAGTAATAGGTCCACTGGACTGGGATTGTGACACAAGTGCAACCTGAGTCTGGGCTATGAACATGCCCTGAACTGCAAGGGGACACTGGAACAGACTGTCTGCCATCAGCTCACAACAATGCCCACATCTGACACCTGGGATAACTAGATACAAATCAACAACTGCTGGAAAACCCCAGACTAAGCAAAGCTTCTCAGTGGACACTGAGGGGAAAACCTGATCAACAGGAAAACTAGGGACACTAGTGGCCTTTGCTGTGCAGCCACTGAAGAAGGAAACTGAGCTTTCTGCATTCCGTAGCAAACATGACAAAA